>NC_137085.1:55265520-55865520 GCF_951640355.1 Cnephaeus nilssonii | reverse complement strand
ATATATTTGGAAAGTAATGCAATATCTTACTCATCTTCTAACAATAGGAAAGCCATCTATCAATACATAATGATTTTAGAAAAATCTGAAAATACACACAAACACCACAAAGCATATAAAATTATCTCTAACTCCAGACCTAAGATATCATTTATGTCAATGTTTTGGGTCTAAGCTTTTAAATATGTTTTTATTGATTTCAGAGAGAGGAAGGGAGAGGGAGAGAGAGAAAAAAAATCAATGATGAGAGAGAATCATGAATCACTGCCTCCTGCACGCCCCTACTGGGGATCGAGCCCACAACTCGGGCATGTTCCCTGATCTGGGATCGAGCTGTGATCTCCTAGTTCATGGGTCGATGCTCAACCACTGAGCAACACTGGCTGGGCCAGGTTTAAGTTTTTATATAGACAGATTCATGTTTTATACAATTGGGATTTTTTATGTCTTCTTCTTATAAACTTAAGCTTTAACAGTATAATGTGAATATTTTCTCATGTCAGTAATATTGTTTACCACATGACTTTTGCAGTATTCTGTGAATTAGATATACTATAAAAATTTTAAAGGCTTTTTTGGCACATATAGTGTTTGCTAAATTTTAAAGGATTATACAGATACCTCTATATAACACTCTTTATAAGTCCTTGATTACTTTTTAAAATTATTTTTCTAGAAGCAGAACTGCTGTGCTATAGGTTAAATACATTAAACTAGTCTGGAAAAATAGCTAATCAATGATAGCCAACAAACCACCAATAGAATGTCTAGTTTCAATGCATGTGTCTTTCCTAACGTACCATCTAAGAGAACCTAATTAAAAATTGCTCTTATATATCTGAATATGGTGATATGCTATATGATTATTATCTATACTGTAGCTAAAATGTAAGAATTTCTATCAAAATGTTTGTTTTATTTAAGAAAGGGTGCTATGGAATATTTATTATCCACAGTAGCCTAGTTCATAAAAATGAAACGTTAAAAAAAAAATACCAGAGTATACATGAGCATGGTGGTTTAAAACATGGCTACCAACTCCATAGTTTCCTCACATTGGGAAGTGTGATCTGTCACCCCACCCTTCTCCCCCTTGGACTTGTGACTGCTTCTGCTAATAGAGGATAGTGGAAGTGACACTAGGCAACTTCTGAGGTGACCCCAAGCAAAGGCCAAGTGGTTTGCAACGTTCACCTTGCTTGCTGGTAGAAGTCCTCCCTGAGACACCATGCTGGAGATGTTACCTGCAGAACCAGCTGAGCTCAGCCGTGTAGTCACACCTACCACCGTGGCACACAGGAGGGTGCAGACGCTGTCTTGAAGTGAATCCTCCAGCCCCAGGTGTGCTAGTCCCCAGGTGTGTGAATTGTCCCCATTTGAGGCCTCTGACACCATGGAGCAGACAGACCGTCCTGGGTTCTCTGAATTCCTGACATGCGGAATTGGTTACTGAAGTGGTTGGTTTTTATGCTACTAGGATTTGTGGGCGGTTTTCTAGGCATCATTACATAATAGCATCAATGAGAGTATATATATATATTTGCATTCTCCACATAGACAAATTGTATATTCAACTCATTCAAAAATGGCTTCAACTAAGATAGGTACAATTTAAAAAGATGTGAAGGCAAAATATACCCATGTTTTATCCCAGCAGAAATGGCCTTATCCAATGAGAGACAGCAAGAAGTCATACTTTCATGCCAGTGTTAGAATACAGATACCATACAGAGGAATAAATAACCAAGAATGCAATCCAAGTCTCAGCAATCCACTTCAAAGTGTATCGTGTTTGTGGACTCAAGGGGCAGGTAAAGGTCCATAAAATCTGTGAGGAATTGTTATGCATAGTAATGAGAATCAAAAGAAAGCAAAATGCACAGTAGTCATCAATAGTAAATACGCTTTCCTGAAGTCACCTGGTCCTGTGTCGACGCTCACCTAGAAAAGCTCAGATTTGCAACTGTAATGCAAGAAAGAGACATAGTATTGTAGATCTAATATAACTATAATTTGGGCAAATAAAATGTTGCCCTGAACTAAGACCTGAGTCCAGCAAACAATGAAATGATCACTCTCTACCTGGTCCAAATTATTCATCCAAAGATGGTAGTAAGGAAGAGAAAGTGTGTGTGTGTGTGTGTGTGTGTGTGTGAGAGAGAGAGAGAGAGAGAGATAGGGGGTGTAACTATGAAATTTTTATTGCATGCCTTATGGGTCCATTTTCCTCTGGACTTACACATTATTTTCTGCACCAGCAGATTCTGTTTATATGTAAGATATTGAGGTTTTCATTTTAGTTTTTATTATTACAATACTTGCAAATAACCTACAAGAAAGCAGTTGGCTCCATGCTCAGTGGCCTCAGTGATGTCCCATCAAGTTGGTCCTTTTATTGAGATCCCTGTAGATTGAGTCCAAGGAAGCCCTACAGCCATAACATCAGGACAAGAAATGAAAAGCAGGACTGTTCTAGGCAAACCAGGACACTCCCTGCTAAAGATGACTGACCCCAGGAGAGGCGTTTAGCATAAATGGAACTTAGGTTCAAAGGTAAGACCCTGTGTGCAGACAGATAAGGCATGCCCTGACCTGGATAATTGAGTGAAGACATAATTATCTTCAACTGGCCAGGGAGCCAGATTAGGACGAGAAGAAAACATGTCTGTCATATTAGTCCGGAAGCTGACAACAGCCCCTCCCTTGGCGAATGTAGCCTGTGCCCATTGACAACTTTGTGATTTGAGGGGAGATCCACAGGGAGAGGAGATCATGGCCCTCCGTCGTCAGTGCCCTAAGAGCATACTTACTGCACGTGTGCCCTTTTTATTAGATTCAGGCCTCAAGAGCAGGCATGGGTGGTGGGGTGGAAAGAGCAAAGATTTTGGAGTCAAATAATAATAATAATAGTGATACTAACCTCACAGAGTGTTATGGAAGTAAGTGAAATTAGTATTTAAAAAGTGACTCTCACATCGGCTGGCATGTAGAGTGATGTTACCCTACCAAATGCTTGCTATTCCAGTGCATCCCATACATATCCATAGGTTTATGCAGTCCAGGTAGAATACCTCGAATGTGCCAGACTTTGCTGCAAGGATGAATGTACATTAACACACAAAATAAATAGCCTTTCCCTCAGGGAGCTTACAGTCTGGATTTTGATGAAAGTCTAAAATCTGAAAACAATTTGGGTGTAAGTTACATGTGAATTCCAGGAGAAAGATAGAATTAGGATGCTTTCCTCTAACTGTGCAAATCAGCCTATGCTGGGGCTTGTCCATATACCCATGGCTTTTATTACTAGAACCATCCCATCGTTTCTTTGTGTGTGTTTTTTTAATTAAATTTACTTGGATAACATTAGTTAATAACATTACTTAACTTTCAGGTGTACTGAATTATAATGTAGTATCTGTATCCCCTATTGCATGCTCACCACCTGAAGTCTAATTCCTGTCCATTACCATATATTGGACCCCCTTTAATCACTTTGTCCTGTCCCCACCTTCTTTCCCCTCTGGTAACCATCATTCTGTAGTCTGTATCTGAGAGTTTGTTCTGTCTGTTTGTTACGTTGTTTTATATTCCGCACATGAATGAAAACATAGGGTTGTTGTCCTTTTTCATCTGACTTATTTCACTTAGCATAATACCCTCAAGATCCATCCATGCTGTCACAAACAGCAATATTTCATCTTCATTTATGGCTGAATAATATTCCATTAGATATGTATTCCAAATCTTTATCCAGTCATCTGTCAATGGATGCTGAGGTTGTTTCCATATTTTGGCTATTGTAAATAATGCTGCAATGAACATAGGGGTACATATAGCTTTATAAATAAGTGTTTTCATATGTTTAGCCTTCTAAATAAAACTGATTGGGTAGAAAATTCCTTCTACATAAGCTCATTTGGAATTTTTTTAACTGCTTGAATAAGTACAAGTGTGTATGCATCTATTCAAGGCAATTGAGCTAATGCAACTTATTAGTATTACTAAACTCGAGTATGAGCCAAACAGTAAGAAAGAAAACAAGGACATCTACGTACTATTACCTGGCCACTGTTATCTAAACACATGTAAAACAGGCAGTATACTCGATCCTGTTAACACAAAGCATGCATCCTGTTATGGTGTGAAAGATATATGTACCCCAAATATACACACTAAACATGCCCTTACAGATACATACTAGTATACATATCCTATCTAATAAAAGAGTAATATGCAAATTAACCATCACTCTGCTACACCCACAAGCCACACCCACAAGCCAATCAGAGGGAGTATGCAAATTAACCCCAACCAAGATGAATGCCACCACAGAGAGCAGGAGGGAGGCTTGGGTTTCCCTGGCAATGGAGGAAGCCAAGCTTTCCGCACACCCTGGCCGGCCGAGGCCTCCACTCAAGGGTACAAAGTTTCAATTATAGAAGGTAAATAAATTCCAACAGAAATGGTGGCAGCCACTGAGCTGGAAGAGCAGGAGGCTAGGGTTTCCCCGGTTATGGAGGAAGCCAAGCTTTCCGCACTCCCTGGCCGGCCCAAGCCTCCACTCCAGGCTACAAAGTTTCAATTATAGAAGATACATAAATCCCAACAGAAATGGCTGCCGCCATGGAGCGAGCAGGAGTCTTGGCTCCACTCTAGGCTACAAAGTTTCAATTGTAGAAGATAAATAAATTCCAGATACCAGGGCCTCTGCTTGGGTTGCCGGGGGGCATGGCTGGCCTGAAAACCACCACAGGCCCCTCGCCCAGGCTGCCCCACACCCCAAAGGAACCCCCACCCTGATCCGGGACACCCTTCAGAGCAAACCAGCTGGCCCCCACCCATGCACCAGGCCTCTATCCTATCTAACAAAAGAGTAATATGCAGATTGACCATCACTCCAACAAACAAGATGGCTGCCCCCCATATGGTCAAAGATCCTGCCCCCATGTGGACACAAGATGGCCACCACAAGATGGCCAGCAGGGGAGGGCAGTGGGAGGGACCAGGCCTGCAAGGGAGGGCAGTTGTGGGAGATCAGGCAAGCAGGGGAGGGCAGTTGGGAGGCACCAGGCCTGCAAGGGAGGGCAGTTGAGAGGGACCAGGCCTGCAAGGGAGGGCAGTTGGGGGCGATCAAGCCTTCAGGGGAGGGCAGTTAGGGTTGACCAGGCCGGCAGAGGAGGGAAGTTGGGGCCAAACAGGCTGGCAGGGGAGCAGTTAAGCATCAACAGGCTGGCATGGCAGTGGTTAGGGGGTGATCAGGCTGGCAGGCAGAAGCGGTTAGGGGCAATCAGGAAGGCAGGCAGGCGAGCAGTTGGGAGCCAGCAGTCCTGGATTGTTAGAGGGATGTCCAACTACCCGTTTATGCCTGATCCCACCGGGATCGGGTCTAAACGGGTAGTCGGACATCCCTCGAGGGGTCCCAGATTGGAGAGGGTGCAGGCTGGGCTGAGGGACACCCACCCCCCATGCATGAATTTCGTGCACTGGGCCTCTAGTGTGTGTGTGTGTGTGTGTGTGTGTGTGTGTATGTGTGTGTGTATTCCTTTTTCCCCTGGGACAGTGTAGTAGTGGACAAGGAGAAGGGAGGGTTAGAAAACTTTGGCAAGTAAATGTTTTTCTCTGGGTCTTGCTCCACAGAGATGTTTGTCAGCTTAACTAAGAGTGGACTGCTGAGAAATTCCCAGGCTGCAGCAGCAGCATGAGCAAAGCACAAAAGTATTAATTTAAACCTTGCAATGTCCCTGTGAGGCCGATTAAATTATCTCCATTGTATAAGTGAGAAAACAGACTCAGAGAGGGCTCTCCAGTTATGCTGCTAAGAGAGGAAGTGCCAGCTCTTTAATCCACTTTGGCTGACCCCACAGCATATTCTTTCTCCATGATATCAAGCTGCATCCCTGTTCATAGAAGGAGGACAAAAGTAAATCTATCTGTGTATCTGTGTATCTGTCTATCTATCTATCTATCTATCTATCTATCTATCTATCATCTATCTATCTATCACTGTCTTTCTATCTCTATCTATCTATCTATCTATCTATCTATATATCTATCTATCTGTCTAATCTATCTATTCCTGTCAATTTATCTACCCACCCTACCTACCTATCATCTATCTAGTAGGTGTATAAAACTGCTATTGCTTAATATGTAAACCTCTTTGATCAGGTATTGATTCATTATTTAACCTAACATGCTTGTAAACTCCTTCCTTAAGACCTCAGATACAAATCAAGCAATCATTGGGTACTTGGTGTTATATAAATGGTTTTGCATGAACTCTCAGAGGTTGCAACCTCAAATACAGGATAAAGATGGGGTGCGGAGGAGCCCAGAGTGAACTTGCACACTGCTGCCCTGTGTAAAAGGGCAGCTGCTGCCCAGCAGATGCCAACTGTTGCCATGTCAAAGGGTAGGTGCAGGGTGGCCAGATCTCCTGATATTTTAAGAGAAGCCAGAAATATAGATTTCATTTGGCATCTTTCCATGTTATTTGAAGAAATACTCTAGAGACCAAACAAAATATTTTGGGAAATCTGACTAGGGGTGCCTACTGAAATGTCCACTATTAAATTGCTTATGATGGGGTGCCGGGCTTGCGGCGAGCTCAGGGGTCAGTGTAGGTGTTCAATACACATCTGTTGACTAGTATTTTATGGGCCTTATGAGATGTCTGGAAACTTTCTGTTCTTGCTCTGTGTCAAATTAAGACGTCTAGTTGGCACTTAAAGGAGGGTCCTCTGTTTCCTGACTGGTCTCTCTGGGCTTTTTTCGCCTCGTCTTTGTGGTAGATCCTTGGTCCTGCACTTTGGTAGGAACTCAGGTGACAAATACGACAAATCGTGTTTTCTGATCAAGTTCTGCTGTGATCCTTGGCAAGTAGCAGAAGCACGGGAGCCTCTCAAGGTGGCTGTGGCAGCAGCCTGCCCTGTCTTCTGGAGACGGTCGGATGCAGCTGCCTTTGTGATAGGGCCTGTCTCCTGCTGGCTCCAATGCCGACTGCATAAGAACCATAAACCACAGCAATTATATAAACACTAGAGGCCCAGTGCATGATTGAATCATGCACGTTTAGGGGGGGGAGCTGGGTGCCTGTCCACTGGTGCACCAGGCCTTTCAGAAGCCCCCGGCACCGCAGAGGCTTCTGAAAGGCCTGGTGCCTGAGCGGACAGGCACCCAGCTCCCACGCTTTTGCTTTCGATCGCGGGGGAGCTGGGTGCCTATGCGCTGGTGCACCAGGCCTTTCAGAAGCCTCCGCCCTGCCGGAGGCTTCTGAAAGCGGACAGGCACCCAGCTCCCCCGCTTTTGATGGTCCGCGGTGGGACGTGAGCTTGCTGCCCCAGAGGCCCCTTCTGTGCCGCAGCACAGCCATGGCGCAGACGCTGAGCTCGAGCCGCCGCTGGCGTGGCGAGCTCAGTGTCCTGCCGGCCCAATCGGCCACCCCGGCCACCCCGAGTCCCGCCCCCCCCACGCCTCCTGGCCAATCGCGGGCATAGCGAAGGTACGGTCAATTTGCATATTTGTCTATTATTAGGTAGGATGCCACAAATCTTGTTGATGTGACCAAAGAACACCTACATACACCTGGAGAAAGACAAGATTAATTAAACACGAATGGTCAACAATGATCAGAGATTATGCAATATATGTAATATGCTATTCATGCAAGTTTTATAACCTAAAGAACTCCTGAGAGTAAAGGTTCTGAGACATCTTTCTGAATGATTTGGGCTTTCCTGGTTATGGCTAAAACCAGCTCTAATTAGATGTGGTTGTCTAATACAGACAGGCACACAGCTATTCCATTGCACTTTCAATGTGCTAGGCACGTAATCTGCTTTACATATTTAATCTTCATCATAATGAATACCCAAGGCTGGGCAACTTATGAACAACATACATTTGTTTTTTACCTTCTGGAGGCTGGAAGTCCAAGATCAAGTTGCCACCATGGTCAGGTTCAAGTGGAGGCCCTCTTCCTGGTTCATGGCCAGTGCCTCTTGCTGTGTTTTCAGTAGAAGGGCCGAGGGAGCTCTGTGGGGTATCTATATAATAAAAGCCTAAGCGACCATTAAGGCAGAACGACCAGAACAACCGGTCGCTATAATGCCCACTGACAACCCGGGGTCAGACGCTAAATGCAGGAGCTGCCCCCTGGTGGTCAATGCGCTCCCACAGGGGGAGTGCCGCTCAGCCAGCCTCTCCCAAATCTGTGGCAGCACTACTGAGGGGAGGCAATAGGCGCAGCGGGCCAGGATGAGCATGAGTGGCGTGGCGCCCGGCCCCGATTCGGGCTCCTCCCTGGCCACCTGCCACTTGGTGCACTGCTACATCCCCCAAGGGGTCCCAGACTGTGAGGAGAACCCCCATCCCCCAGTGCACGAATTTCATTCACTGGGCCTGTAGTTTTTTTTTATAACAGTACTACTCCCATTCATGAGGGTTCCACTCTCATGACCTAATCACCTCCCAAATGCCTCTTAGGGTCTTTGAACTCCAACATATGAATTTGGGGGGAAACATTTATACTATAGAGAGTAGGTGCTATTAGCATCCCTGCTTTAGGAAGCAGAACTGAGACAAAGGGAGGTTAAATGATCTGCTCACTGTTACACAGTAAATAATAGAACTAGGATTTGAGCTTAAGTTGTCTGGTTTCTGGAGCCATTCTGTACCTAGGGCATATTGTCGTGTGTTCTTTATTTCATTCTTTGAGGAAACCAACCTTTCATGCAGACATGACAACGGGTGGAGGTTTTGAATACTATATACATTTAAAATTGGCAAAATACTCAGAGGTGAATGAAGACAGCCTCCTTCTGGAGACTGTGCAGCTTTAGTGCACCTGTAGTGTACGAGAGGCTGCGGACATAGTGGCCACTTGGTCCAGGCTACTCTGGTTTGAAACCCTCTCTGTGGCAAACAGGTTACTTAAGTCTTGGGCAAAATGACAAAACTGCCTACTTCATCTTCTAAGTGTTGACCTAGAGAGTACCTAGATAGCTCTCAGAATGTGTACAATACAGAGTGAATGCTTAATAAATATTAGCTATTAGCCATTCAAGCACATGTTTAATCATAAACTAAATCAAGTATGTTCCTCTATTGAACATTAAAAGGTCCACAACATGCCTGGAATTAAACTTGGATGGTGGAGGATGCAAACATGAGGACAGCGCAGGGTGTGTGTGTGTGTGTGTGTGTATATATATATATATATATATATATATATATATATATATATATGTATTCTAGCAGAAGGAACAGATTCTGTGATGAATGTCATGGTGAAGTTATGTCCAAAGAAATATGGGAACAGTGTGGAAGAATGATCTGTTCCATATGGAAAGTTGAGGAGGCTTCTCCATGGAGTACATCTGAACTAGACCTTGAGGACTGAATAATTGCTCTCCAGAAATAATCCAAGCAACAAAGTAGAAATGTGGACGTGCTCTGTGCCATGGAGTGGTCGGTGGTCAGTATGGACCAAGCAATGGTATTATCTCTGGATATGCAGCAGGCTTACCTGGCCACATTTAATACACTTTATTGCTTAAAATTTTTTTATTTATTGATTTTTTTAGAGAGAGAGACACACACAGGGAGACTGACAGAGATTTGTTGTTCTATTTATGTATACATTCATTGCCTCTTGTATATGCCCTGATCAGAGATCGAGCCTGCAACCTTGGCATGTCAGCACCATGCTCTAACCAGCAGAGATACCCAACCAAGGCCTACACTTTGTTTTACAGAACAATTTTAACTTTACAAAAACTTTTAGCAGATAGTACAGAGCGTTCCCATATACTTCTTCCCTCCTGGACATTATATATCTAAAAAATACTCCATAGGCAATTTTGATACACAGCCTGGATTCAGTATTCTTGGTTAAAATCTAGAATGTGGTAGCAGTATGTTTTGGGGGTGAAGGCTGTAGAGAATGGAAGGAGAAGGATGAGCAGCATAAACAAGTAGACAGGCAAGGTCGAGGCCAGATAGCAATGTGGCCCATTAGGGCCCGCCAAGGAGACTGGACTGAAGACAGTTGGCAGCCACAAGAAGGTTTTAGGTAAAAAAGTGTGATATTCTGATTTATATTTTAGAAAAACAGACTGGTGGAAGTGTGGAGAAGGGCTATAAATTAATTGGAAAAACACAAGGCCATAAAAATGAGTTGGAAGAATCTTGGAAAAGCTCAGGCAAGAGATTATTACGATAAAAATAATAATAATGGAGCTGGAGGGGCCATGTTTGGTCCCTATGACAGAATGGGAGGGGCTGCTGAGAGAAGGCAGGAACTACTTGACCTGCTTCATAGTGTGAAGTAATCACCATGGAGAGAGAGAGAGAGAAAGAGAGAGAGAGAGAGAGAGAGAGAGAGAGAGAGAGAGAGAGAGAGAGAGAGAATGAATATGGAGAGAACGTTATTCCTCATGAAACTGGGAAGACTTATATTTTTTCTCTCTATCCCTTTTCCTCTTCCTCCATCTCATGGTGTTCCTGCTTCATTTCTACTTCATTCTTCTCTCTTCTCTGGCCAGTTCCCTCCTTAACTCAGCCTCATTATGCAGTATGGCTATCCTAGCCCTAATTCTGCACGGCCTGCCTGCTCTGATGACCCTCTCCAATAGATGCCTACTGGCACATTAGTTCAAGTCATCCTTTCCTACCAGGCCAGCCCCAGCCCCAGCCCAGCCGATGGATTGGCTGTCCTTTGGAGAGATGTCCTCCCCTTGTCCACTCATCTCTAGCTGGTGAGGGAAGTAATCAGAGGGTGCAGAGCATGAATGGTTTGACAGAAGGATTATGGGAGAGCAAGTACCATCAATATGTCTAGTAAATAGAGCATCAGCCTGCAGACTGAAGGGTCCCGGGTTTGATTCTGATCAAGGGCATGTACCTTGGTTGCAGGCTCGATCCTGTGTGCAGGAAGCAGCCAACCAGTTGTTTCTTTCTCTCTGTCTTTCCCCCTCCCTTCCACTCTCTCTGAAAATCAATGGGAAAAAATATCCTTGGGTGAGGATTAACACACACACACACACACTATATATATATATATTTTTATATATTTTTACCATATATATATATATATATATATATATATATATATATATATATATATATATGGTAAAAATGGACAATATAAAGTGATTGATTAAATGGGAGGGAAAAGGACTCAATCTCAATGGCAAATAAGTTAAGTGCCATGAGAGAGAAAGAAATAATCACCGTGGAGACCCAGAGAATGGAGGGGTTGATTCTGGTTGGATTAACCTTCCTTCAAAGTGTTTCTATCAGCAGCAACTTATGAGGAGGGCTGTATTCATTTTGTGCTGCTGCTGTAATGAATGACCACAAACTTAGGAGCTTAAAAGCACAGAAATATAGCTGCTAACAGTTATGAATGTCAGTAGTTCCACAGAGACTCACAGGCTACCAAGGTGTCAGCAGGACTGCATTTCCTCCTGGGCTCTCTGGGGGAGAAGCACTTTCCTCACCCTTTTCAGCTTCTAGAGGCTGCCCCTGGCTTGACCTGTGGGCTGCTTCCTCCTCCATTCAACACGGCAGCAGTGGATGGAGTCCTCACCGCGTGGCATCACCGGGCCTCCTCTCCTGCTCTCTCTGGCCCTGTGGTTGCACTGAGTCCACCTGGATAATCTAGCACAAGTTCCTTGTTTTAAGGTCAGCTGGTTAGCAACCTTAATGCTATCTGCTACCTCGGTTCCCCTTTGTCACGTACTGTAATGCATTCCCAGGTTCTGGGGGTTAGGATGTGGACACCACTGGGGTGGTGAGGGCTCTTATACTTACCAGCAGGGAATTTCAAGTGGACAGGAGCCAGGTAGAGAAGCCGGTGGGGGAGGGCTCTTCAAAGAAGTGCGAGTGGTCTGGTTTGGTTGGAGCTTAGAATTTATGAAGTATTGGGTAACAGATAGAGCAGCAGCCTGAGGTCACATTATTGTCAGCCTTTTTCATTTTAGCCATTCTCTTAGCTGTGTGGTTGTATCTTGTGGTTTTAAGTTGCATTTTCCTGAGGACTAATGATGCTGAATAAGTTTTTATGTGCTTATTGACCATTTATGAATTCATATTTTTGCTCTGTGTGTGTGTGTGCGTGTGTGTGTGCGCGCGTGCGCGCACACGCACGCACACATGCGCTTGTTTGAGTGTTGGGGTCATATTTTGGGGGCTATGTGTTTGAAAGGTTTTGAACATTATGTTCCAGGAGATGGAATGTGCTTTGTAAGTGTATGTGCTGGGGAGCCACTGAGATTTTTAGAGGAAGGGAATGATATAATATCTAATACATGCTTTAGGGAGATAAATGCATTATACCAATATATAAATGTGTAAATTTGTATATATCTGTGAGTATATACATATATATGTGTATATACTCATATAAATGTGAATGGTTGGGACATGGAGAAGTTGGGTGAAATCAATTCAGGTAAGAAGATATTGAAATAGTCCATGTCAGAAAGAATTTGGATGTGAATTAGAGTTGTGGCTATGAAGACACCCCATGGTAATAGAGAAATAACTTTATGGGGCAGCTGTAGATTAGTTAACCGGCTTGAATTTGTCCCAGACATAAAAATTTCTAAGAAAGCTTTCAAGGTGACAGCCCCGGAATGTGGTTTCCTGTTTGGAGGTGATTGTCTGAGCACGCACACAACGACGGCACCTTTGTGGGGATGTGAAGATGACCTCACCCCAGTGCCCTTCCTGAACAGTTACAGGAGTGAGACGATCACATTTAGGAAAGCGGAGTTAAGCCGTAAAGCTGTGTTGACATGATATTAGAACAAGAGGGTCCAAAGTGGCCCTTGAGAAGCTGGGCTAGGAGCCAATGGCCATTAGAGAACAAAGAAAGCAGGAAGCAGCAAGGGGCATGAGGGAAGATGGTTTGGATAATTCAGTGTACAGAGCGTGAATGCCTGGGCAGCGTCTCCATTTGCCCCACTGAGTGTTTTCCTAGGGCCTAAGGGGGTGAGAACCATGGACCATGACATATAGTGGCTGGCAAGGTGTGGGCAGGTTTTCTGAGTTCAAGGCCAGATTGCAAAACTGTGTTGACTCCACATAATGGATTCCATTGTTTTGACGCTTCCAAAGAGGGCAGTAGCTATTGATCCCTGAAGGAAGTGTTTGTGCCCTCCTTCCCAGCTATGGGTCAGGAAACGCTCTCACCGGCACTGACATTTGTAGGGAGGAATGTGATCTTTCAGTCTCGGCTTCCTTGCTGGAGGGCACTGCCACGTTTTTCTGCAGAGAAGCCTTTACACAGCTGAGGCCGAGGGCCTTGCCCAGGGTCACACTGTGCGACAAAGTTAGAGTAGGGGTAGCATTTACCGTGCGTGCCCACTCTCGGTTTGGCTCACTGGTTCGCTCTGCTTGCAACGGTGGCAACCCATGGAAACAAAATCAGGGAACTATGAGGCCAGACAGTAGCCAGAGAATTCAGAGGTGAGCAATAATCCGTCTTCAGCAGCGTCGTGCGATAGAGAGAGGCGGGCCCCACTGTCTTCTGGACCAAAGACCAGAACTCACAAACCACTTTAGGCACATACCATCCCCGCGGCCATTTCCTCACTTTGGAACTTGTGACGCGAGTGTGCAAAACGTTGCCCAATTGCCATCTCTGTGGTAGGGAAACAGGTGTTCTCAGACCACACTGGTGAGCGTGAAAACTGGGCAAGCCTTCCTTGAGAGCAATTTGGCAGTACTGCTCACAGGCCTTTACAACGAAACCTGACCCCAGAATTGCACTTTAGGAACAGACTATAGAACTAATTAAGATGGGCATAAAGTTTATGGACAAGGATGTGCATCCAAGCATCATCTTTAATAGTAGAATTGAGAAACAACCTCAATGTCCAACTACAGTTGAATGCTTAAATAAGATTTGGTTAAAACTGCAGAACAGAGCCCAATGTGGCCATTAAAAATGATGATGCATAACAGGAGTTGGCAAACTAGAGCTCATGGACCCAATTAGCCTGCTGCCTGCGATGTAAATATCGGTGGGTGGGAGCCCAGCCACGCCCGTGCGTTTACGTCTTGTCAGTAGCTGCTGTTTTGCTGCTGCTGCAGAGTTGAGTAGTTTGTGACAGAGACTACGTGACTGTCTTTTGTGTCTCTAACTGTCCTTTTAATATTTATTCAAGTTCTTTCCTTGCCCCTGGGGTGTCGTGATATTTTGGGCCGTGATTAGGACAAAATCTTACAGTGACTTTAGGCTGCAAGACAGTGTTTACTCAAAAACAAGAAGGGCCCATCGACTACATTAATCAATACTCCAAACTTAAACATAAGAATTCTCCATCCCTCACTCAGCTTGACAGCTAGAAGCAGCTACAGCTGAGCTGCCTACAACCAACATGGGGAGGTGTGTCGCCTTTCTTTCCTCTTTCCTCACTTTTGACTTCTTCCCTGTCTGCTCTATCTTGCTGACCCCGCGGGGAGCTTAAAAGGTACAGAGGATAAACGGGCTGGAAAAGAAGGACAGAAACATTCTTACTTGACTGGTGCTTTTGTAAGATGGCCTCCGCATTTCTGGAAGAGGTGGACTCATTCGTTGTTGGGCACGTGTGTATTTTGTTTCTTTCCAGAGCCCTCCTTGGACTGTACACCTATGGCGTGGCCAGCCCATCCTCCTCCAGCTGCTTTGCCCTGGCTTTGCCCTTGGTCCTCTGCAGAAACAGTCTCTCTCAGGTCCCATGCCTTTCCCAGGTTGTCCTCTTGGGCAGGATTTCAAATGTCTCCAGTTTGGCTTAATCCCCAGAGTGTCCCACAGTAAATATTCATGCATATTTCAGTCTGACACACTCTGGCCCTGCAGCCCACCCCAGTGTGGCAACAACTCTTTTTGCTTCACTAACGGAACAGCTGGATGGCTCATCTGTGCCTCTCAGGCTTTCCCTGCAGATGCCACATATCGGTACCCCTCACTCACCAAAGTCCTGCATAAGCACAGCGAGACCTGGAGGCCCTCGCTGACAGAAGGTGAGAGGCAGGCCCTCCTCTCTGTCGAGAAAGACAGTTAGATGGCGAGAAGGCAGCCGAGCCCGCTGCGGACAAGTCCTCGCATGGAAAAATACAAGGGCTCTTATCTGTATTTTTAATGACTATACATACATATAAGATAATAATTTAAAAAAAAACACTTAAAAGATTCAATTTTAGTTTTAACTGTCCTGTTTTTTGTTTTGTTTGTTTTTTTAGTCTTGGACCATCTATTGTTCTCCGTGTTCACATCTATAAAATAGGCTAAAAAAGCACAGAATCGCGACTCTTGGGTAACAGCTGTGTGGTTTCTTTAGCTTAAAAATGAGTCCAGATCTCTTGAGCAGAGGAGGCTTCATTTAGAAGGACGGGGTCTCTTATTTCCTACATTTCTTATAGCCCAGACCCTTTTTTTTTTCTGGCGAATAGAAAGATCAGCCCTGACTCAGAAAACCACGTGTCCCTCTGCAACTTACTGCTTGTTTCAAACTTAAGCTAATTACCCGAGCAGCCCCTCGCACAGAGAAGAGCTGACACAGACGCTGGACAGGGTCCGTGTCCCAAGCGCTCCGAGGAGCGAGCAGTAAGTAAGGTGCTCTGCACAGCTCAATCATTTGCGCCCCAGGAAAGCCCCACTTCCCAGGGCAGGCAATATGTCTGCAGCATCCTCCTGGAGGAAGGACGGCCAGGAGCTCATCTTTATGGCTTGAGGCTTGAAAGCTGCTTAACTGGGCGGAACGCCACCTCCTTGCCATCAAAGCTGTCCACCTGGCAGTGAATCTCAATGAGACAGCTGACTGGCTCAGCAGACATGTTGCCTTGCCAAGGGGACGAGAACTTCACCAGAAGGTCTTTCAGGAAATCTGTGTAGGGTGTGGGGGATGAAGAGGAAGCGAAGGAGCGATTCATCCCCTGAATGAGGCAAGCGGGAAGGAGTAGCTGTTCCTTCGTTACATAACCAGGTTTTTGAACTTTTCTGTGCCCGTAACTCATTTAGCGCTGAATTCTAGGAGTCTGATTTGAGATTCTGATATTAACATCCCATATTGAGAATCCTTTGTGAATAGACATGGACTTTGATTCAATTCAAAGAATGAAGTTAAGAAAAGGCCTTAAATTTCCCCATTAAAAAATAACAAATATAAATAAGAATACTACAAGAAGGCATGAAGCTATTAGTTTTTAAAACGTATAGTTGAAAAATGCCTTGATTGTTACTTTTCACTTAAGGTGTAGAATTGTAAGTCTGAGAATTCTAGTTTTTATCTTACCCAGTACTTGCTATGTGCCAGGATGTTCTCGTCTAACGCCCTTTAGCCCCACTTTGAGGATAAGAGAAACAAGGTTCAGAGAGGTTTTGTCAAGTACATGGACATGCAATGAGTAAGTGACAGAAAAATAATTCAATACCTAGTTTCTCCCACCCCAACGTCAAGAATGTTATGGCTGATTATATCAAATTTGCTATAAAAATAATGTTTTTATCATAAAATGAGTAGCAAGGGCTGCAGAGAGAGGACTGTGTGAGCATGTATATGGGATATGGAGATATTCCACCAAGCTGCTTCCTCATCCCATGCCCTCTCCATGCCTGGGGAAATGGGGGAGGGGGGCAAGGCAGGAATGGATGAAGCCTGGGTGTAAGCCTCAGAAATCCAAGTTAATACCTCTGGGTTGAGGGCATTTTCTCCTCTGTCCTTGACAACAATGAAAACATTATTCATTTTATTTGTGTGTGACTCTGTGTGTGTATTACATAGCTTATCTTTTAAAATGATGCCATTGATTCTTTTGGAATTAGATGATGTAAAATTAAAGAAAAGTAAATGGAATAGAATGAGAGTTTTTGATGGAGTCTCCAAAAGCAAAGCCTACTCAGGCTAAATAGCTATTTGGAAGCAGTGTTTGAACACAGCTTAATGGATCCAAGCGCAGATTCACTCTCAGCCTCACTATTTCTGGCTGTGTGATGTTGGTGGGGCAAATCATAAAATATGTCTTGGTTTCCTTGTATATAAATAGGAACAATAGAACTTACCTCATAGATTTTTTTGGAAAAAATGCATGAGATAGTCCATATATAGTGTTTAACATAATAACCTTGCCCATCGTGAATACTCAGAAAGCTGGTCAGCTATTAACTCATCATATTGATCTGGTGTGCTGCTCTATTCTTGAAAATTATATATATATATATATATATATATATATATATATATATATATATATATATATATATATAATTAGAGGCCAGGTGCACGAAATTCGGGTGGGGGGGAGTTGTCCCTCAGTCCAGCCTGCACCCTCTCCAATCTGGGATCCCTCTCACAATCCAGGACTGCTGGCTCCCAACTGCTCACTTGCCTGCCTTCCTGATTGCCCCTAACTGCTTCTGCCTGCCAGCCTGATCACCCCCTAACCATTCCCCTGCCAGCCTGATTAATGCCTAACTGCTCCCCTGCCAGCCTGTTTGCCCCTAACTGCCCTCCCTGCAGGCCTGGTCCCCCCCAACTGCTCTCCCCTGCAGGCCTGGGTCTCCTCCAACTGCCCTTCCCTGCAGGCCTGGTCGCCCCCAACTTCCCTCCTCTGCCGGCCTGGTCACCCCTAACTGCCCTCCCCTGCAGGCTTGATCACCCCCAACTGCCCTCCCTTGCAGGCCTGGTCCCTCTCAACTGCCCGCCCCTGCTGGCCATCTTGTGGTGGCCATCTTGTGTCCACATGGGGCAGCCATCTTTGACCACATGGGGGCAGCCATCTTGTGTGTTGGAGTGATGCTCAATTTGCATATTACTCTTTTATTAGATAGGATAGAGGCCTGGTGCATGGGTGGGGGTCTGCTGGTTTGCCCTGAAGGGTGTCCCGGATCAGGGTGGGGGTTCCCTTGGGGTGCCTGGGCGAGGGGCCTGTGGTGATTTGCGGGCCAGCCATGCCCCCTGGCAACCCAAGCGTAGGCCCTGGTATCTGGGATTTATTTATCTTCTATAATTGAAACTTTGTAGCCTTGAGCGGAGCCAAGCCTCCTGCTCGCTCCGTGACTGCAGCCATCTTGGTTGGGTTAATTTGCATACTCGCTCCTGGTGGGCGTGGCTTGTTGGTGTAGCAGAGGTATGGTCAATTTGCACATTACTCTTTTATTAGATAGGATATATATATATATATATATATATATATATATATATATCCTATCTAATAAAATGGTAATATGCAAATTAACCATTACTCCGCTACATAAGCCATGCCCACCAGCCAAGCCACGCCCACCAGCCAATCAGGGCGAGTATGCAAATTAACCCCAATCCAAGATGGCTACAGCCACAGAGAGCAAGGTTTCCCAGGTAACAGAGGAAGCCAAGCTTTCCATAGCCGTTGCAGGCCTAAGCCTCCACTCAAGCTACAAAGTTTCAATTATAGAAGGTAAACAAATTCAAACAAATGGCGGCAGAATGGAGCTTGAGAGAGCAGGCCAGGGTTGCCGCTGGCAACAGGGGAAGCAAAGCTTTCCGCACACCCTGGCTGGGCTCACCCGCTTAAGGCTACAAAGTTTCAATTGTAGAAGTTGAATTAACTGCCACAAAAATGGCTGCCGCCCCAGAAATGGCTGCCGCCCCAGGCTACAAAGTTTCAATTGTAGAAGGAAAATAAATTCCAGATACCAGGGCCTCCCCTTGGGTTGCCAGGGGGCGTGGCCAGCCTGCAAACCACCACAGGCCCCTCGCACAGGCTGCCCCACACCCCAAGGGAACCCCCACCCTTATCTGTGACACCCTTCAGGGCAAACCAGCTGGCCCCACCCGTGCACCAGGCCTCTATCCTATCTAATAAAAGAGTAATATACAGATTGATCATCACTGCAACACACAATATAGCTGCCCCCATGTGGTCAAAGATCCTGCCCCCATGTGGACACAAGATGGCCACTACAAGATGGCCAGCAGGAGAGGGCAGTTGGGAGGCACCCGGCCTGCAAGGGAGGGCAGTTGTGAGGGACCAGGCCTGCAAGGGAGGGCAGTTGAGAGGGACCAGGCTTGCAAGGGAGGGCAGTTGGAGGTGATCAACCCTGCAGGAGAGGGCAGTTAGGGGTGACCAGGCTGGCAGAGGAGGAAAGTTGGGGGCAAACAGGCTGGCAGGGGAGCAGTTAAGCATCAACCAGGCTGGCAGCGGAGTGGTTAGGGGGTGATCAGGCTGGCAGGCAGACGCGGTTAGGGGCAATCAGGAAGGCAGGCAGGCAAGCAGTTGGGAGCCAGCAGTCCTGGATTGTGAGAGGGATGTCCGACTGCCCGTTTAGGCCCGATCCCACCAGGATCGGGCCTAAACAGGCAGTCGGACATCCCTCCCGGAGTCCCAGCTTGGAGAGGGTACAGGCTGGGCTGAGGGACAAACCCCTGCCGTGCACGAATTTCATGCACCGGGCTTCTAGTATATATATATAATGCTTCTTCTCACTCGTTCTTGTGTAGCTTAAAAGTTATCTTCAAGAAGAGTTGACTTCTTCTTTTACTGCCTCACTGAGGAATGAATAGAAAAGAACAAGCCCCTTTCCCTCCCAAGTCTGGTTCAGGTGTCCATCTGGGTGTCCTTTAGTACCTTGTTCTGCCTGTTGTTGTAGAACCTGCCACACTGTATTGAAAAGGCCTATTTACTCATCTATTACTCCCTTGAAGGCAGGAGCTTTATTTTATTCCTTTATCCCCAGTACCTACCTTGGTGCTTGAAACATGGAGTCTGTACAACGAATATGTACTGGGGGAATGAATTAAAACTAATGAGGTGATATATGTGAAAACTAGTGTCTTGGTGCACAGATTCATGCACATTGAAAGGAAATTAATTAGAAGAAATATTTTAATATCACTATTTGCCCTTTCCCTATAATAGAAGTGTCAACCAAATTCATGATCAACAATGACAGATGGAAACACACGTGTGATTTGCACCAGTGAGAGCTTTATATGTTTCATGCGTGCACGAGTCAACTTAGCCTTTTATAGATATAGAATCAGCTTGCTTAATTAGACCTACTTTCTGATATAGCTAAACTTTTTCCAGCCCAGTGAAGCAGCCCAACTTCTCTTTCAGGTAATTGTCAGCAACACAGCAGTAAATATCAACATGAAGCAGATCATTGTAGATCACGCAGGGAGAATAAAGGGTAAAATATTTAACTGCAGCAGGGTTTGACTATATTCTGCGCAGTGAGAAAACCTAAAGTCATTTTCAAGTTCCACCATTTCTTACTTCTTTTCAGTTGGGTCAAGTTTCTAAACCAGTGGTTCTCAACCTTTCTAATGCCACGACCATTTAATACAGTTCCTCATGTTGTGGTGACCCCCAACCATAAAATTATTTTCGTTGCTACTTCATAACTCTAATTTTGCTACTGTTAATAAATCATAATGTAAATATCTGTGTTTTCCAATGGTCTTAGGTGACCCACAGGTTGAGAACCGCTAGCAGGGTCACCTAAGACCATCGGAAAACACAGATATTTACATTATGATTCATTAACAGTAGCAAAATTAGAGTTATGAAGTAGCAACGAAAATTTTATGGTTGGGGGTCACCACAACATGAAGAACTGTATTAAATGGTCGTGACATTAGAAAGGTTGAGAACCTCTGTTCTAAACTTTCTAAATCTCTGTTTTCCAGTTAATAAAAAGAAAATATGATTCTACCGAGTCTCCTAGGACTTCTCTGAGGATCAGATGAGTTGAGGCATGTGAAAATGCTTCACAAACATTTGGTTAAATTGTAAAATGTTTGCACCTGGCTATAAAGCAAGAGGAGTTTCTGGGCTAAAGAAACTCCAAGGAGGCTAGTCTCTAAGGAAAGGAAGCCAGGCACTGCTACATGACATCATTACCCAGCGCCCACCCCAGTCGTTTCCAGGCTGGGGTGGACTGTGGGCTGCATTTTGCACCATGGGGTCTTGGCAGTGTTGGCTGTGATTTGGTGGGGTGTTACTCTGGGGTGGTGCTGGCACCTGTGTCCCATTTGGGGGAAGCCGAGAGTTGGTTTGTCGGTGCCAGGTCTGTAGTGCTGTTTATTTTTAAATGGCCAGTGCTCATCATGGCAGCTCCTGTGTTGAGCGTCTGCCCCCTGGTGGTCAGTGCACATCATAGCTACTGGTTGGCAGTCGGACGGACACTTAGCCTTTCATATATAAATAGTGTCTGGCGCACGAAATTCATGCATGGGTATGATCCCTAGGCCTAGTCTGAGATCAGGGCCATCTTCCCAGGCTGCCAGCAGCTAGCCCCACCCCCCCCACCCCCCCGTGGCCACCTAACATGGTTCCCCGTTCACCACCGGGCAATCGGAGCCTGCCGGTCAGGGGGAGGGACTGAAAGGTCATCTGTTCTGCCCGCTGCCACCCACTCCAGTTCCCTGTTCGCCATTGGACGATGGAAGCCTGATGGCCAGGGAGAGCGACTGAGAGGTCAGTCATTTAATCTGCTCACTGGCCCCACGCCTGCTGCATCACCCTCTGTGTGTGGTGCAACTGGTGGGAGGCGGGAGCCTTGGCCTGGCACCGCCCACCCCACCCCCCACCCCCCCACCTATCCACAGGTCCCTGTTCACCATCAGGCGATGGGATTCTGCCGGCCGGGGAAAGGGACTGAGAGGTGGTCAGTGCACCTCATAGTGACCGCTCGAGCGGTCGTTCTGGTTGTTCTGCCTTTATGGTCGCTGGGCTTTTATTATATAGGATAAGCTATTCGGAATAGTGTTATTATTCCCTGGGTATTATTATAGAATGCAATAATGACTGTGACAAACAACTATTCCCAGTAACTCTTCCTTTCTCTTACTACTAACATCAACAAAACAGCCATTTAACCCTTTTCTAAGTAAAAGGCTGTGTGACATCCTCTCACACCAGGGCTTCACTAAATAGACAGTTTCATCTAATAAAAAAAAACAAAACACAACATTTCTGTATCTGAACAAAGTGGGTGCTGGTTTTTATTTTTTTTAATGTTTTTTTTTTAATTTATTTCAGAGAGGGAGAAAGAGAGAGAGAGAGAGAGAGAGAGAGGGAGAGAGAGAGAGAGAGAGAGAGAGAGAGAGAGAGAGAGAGAGAGAGAGAGAGAAACATCAATAATGAGAGAGAATCACTGATCGGCTGCCTCCTAGGCATCCAGCCCACAACCTGGGCATGTGCCCTTAACCAGAATCGAACCTGGGACCCTTCAGTCCATAGGCTGACGCTCTATCCATTGAGCCAAACAAGCTAGGGTGAGGATGCTGGTTTTTAAAAAGAAAACTAATATCCCAGGAAGAAGTCATTTCTGCTGACCTCTGGGTGGCTCACCAGAATTTCTATGCTAATTTCACCTGGGAAGAACTACGGTAACTGAAGTGGTGAATCTGTTTTTCGTGATGATGATGTTGAACACTCATTAATTCTCAGGAAGCTGAAATCAGACAACTTTGCCATGGATTCTTCTGCAGTGTGCAGCGCAGCTCTCGGTGTGGGTAGGGCCTTGCAGAGCCTCCTGCAGGCTGCAGACGGGTGCTCTGAATGAGAGGAGGGCAGCAGAATGAGCCAAAGCTTTGTGTCTGCTCATTACAGGCGCAACAGTTATGCAAACTAAGAACCCAACATTTTCCTAGAGTGATGCCAAAAATCTTGTCCCACACTAAAACAAATGTTTGAATTTGCAGAAAGCCTATGTAGAATAAAAGCAATATGCTGTTGTTGGAATACATGTCTTTTGATGAAATTGTTGCTTTAAAATGTCTTGGACATTTATTTTGAATGAGCCTTATCTAATAGCAAATTGGATGTGCATTTTTTATCTATTAGAGATGGAATTGTTGAAAATGTCCTTGTTTTCCCCCTTCAAAAATTTGGTTGGGAAAGGATGTGGTGGGAGCAGGAATGAGCAGTCTTATCCTAGGCACTTGCCGTACCAGGGAGGTGGTCCTTTGGTATGCCTGCTTTAGAGATGAGAAGGTGTTCAAGAAGGGTAGTTCAAGGCGTTCCCTTCTGGGTGAAGCAAGTATGTGAACTCAGGACTCAGTGACATCCTACTCCACACTCCATCGACCGTATTAGGTTGCCTCTCAGGAAAGGTGAGCCTAGCCTGTGGTCTGATTAAGCCACTTTGATATCTAATTTCCTCATTCTGTTTACATGAGGTTCTTAGAATGTAAGCCATTTCATTGTAGGGACAGGGAGTGGAGAGTTGTAAATATCCGCTTGTGATTAAGATATTTCTCACAGCTTTGCGAGTTCCTTTGTTCCAGGAAGCAAAAAATGAATTTAAACACACACACACACATACGCGCATATATATATATATATATATATATATATATATATATATATATATATATATATATACATACACACACACACACACACACACACACACACACACACACACACACAAACACAGAAAACTAGTCTTGCAGACTCTAGATCAGTTTCATACTTCCTAGTCCCAGAGAATACAAGGAAGTGGGCAGGGGTTGGTGCTCAGTTGTTGTATCTTAAATCGTCACAATATTTCTGTGAGGCAACCAGGATATTTGACATTGATGTTTTGATTTTTTGTTTTCAGCATTGGGTGATAATGCTACTTACCCTATTTTTTCTTCCTTCTTTATGATTAATCAACTAACTTCCTGTGTTTAAGCTTACCAAACAGCATTGTTTGCAGTATCTCATAAGTGTATTTCTTTGCCTCCTCTAATAATCATTTTCCTGCCACATATGAGTTCAGAAAACAATTACAAAATGTAAGCTTAGTATTACAATCTCACTGATTTGTTTCCATTGATTATTCTGTCAAGTTCTACTTACCAAATTAGGACACAAATAATATAGCCATGAAGACACATCTGGAAAGCAAATTCCATCTAAGGACATTCCACCCCCTTGGAGTGGGGATCTGGAGAATAGTCACACAGAAAGAGCAGGTGCTGGATTGTGAATAGATGTGAATGGAGCCAAACACTAACTGGACTAGAAGGTCCCTCTGGGCCTGTGAAAGTCAGAGACTGGGAGGTCCAGGCAGGTGAGAGTCAGGATATCTAATAAAGGTAAAGTTGTTGGTAAATGCATGTCTAAAATGTTTATATTTAAAATCCTTAATTTATAGGGCATTTATTTTTTTGTGTATAGGTGATGTAGAGATTCAATTCTATTTTTCTAGGAGGAGAGTCTCTATTCTTAAAGCCGTTGACAAATCACTGAGCTTTTCCCTCACCAAATTGAAAAGCCACTTTATCGTGTAACACAATTCACACTTAGCTCCTTGAATCTTTCTTCCCTCTCATTGATTTACCTGCTTATTTTTGGGGGCTAGAGTTTGTTCCTGTGATCACATTGGATTATTTAATTTATATATTAGAGTGATAATTGTCGAGTGTCCACTGTGCACTAGACATTGGGTGGGTCCAGGGAAGCAATGGAGACAGATCGCCTTAGCTCTAGAATCTTACATTCTAAAGAGTTTCAGTTTCTGGTCTAGAAACATTTCCTAGTCTCATTATTCTTATTTTTCATAATTTTCTTGAAATAAATCATACATTTATTTTCCAAAATGAAACCTAAAATTGTTTTGCCAAGTTTTGAGAAAAATATACTAATCTACTTCTGATTGGAATTTATTAAATTTGTATATTAACATGAAAGGAAGTAACTTTATTATGCAATATATTTTGTGATACTAAGACACAGTATGTCCTTCGATTTATTCATTTTGTATCCAGTCACATGATCAAATCTCTTCTTAATGTTATTAGCTTTTTTCAGTTTTTTGGTTACCAGGTATGCAATCATAACACATGCATATAAGACTGTTGTCTTTTTCTTTTCATTGTTAATACTACATATTTTATTGTTTTATTATCTTAAAAACAACCTTAAGTTGTGATCACTCATTTTCTTTTTAATATGATGTCTGCTATTGTTGTTAAGTATATAGTCTTTGCATTTCTATTCTATTTTTTTTAACTTGGAGTTTTTATTTCTAGAAATAGCATCTATTTTTAAGAGGTGTTTCATAATGTATTTATATTATGTTTTTTATTTATCCTATCAATTTGAAGAGTTATGTTACGAAATTTTCTAATGTTGAACTATCCCTGCATTCCTGCAATATACTCTGCTTGGTCATGGGATGCACCTGGATTCAATTTGATGATTTGCACATGTAATTTAATTACTGTATTGCTTTAATATTCATGAGTGATAATTTTTATAGTTCTTTTTATTCTATCTTCATCAGGTCTGGGAAGTAAGGTTATGCTAGCTTAGTAAATTGAATTGGGAAGCTTTCCATCTTTTGCTATGGTCAGAAATTTTTTGAATAACATAAGGATTATCTGTTCACTGCAAGTTAGATAGATTTCAGCTGTAAAACCATCTGGACCTGGAACATATTTTAGCGAATAGGTAATTTTTGAAGAGGGTTTGTGGCACAGTGGGAAAAGAACTGTCTTTGTAATCAGAGGCATATTTGATTTGCTGATTATGTGTGTTGGATGAATGACTTATTTCATTTTCTGTGCAATAGTGATTTACCTAACTACCTACCCACCTACCTTGCTACCTACCTACCTATCTGTATACCTAGCTATCATCTTGGAGGGAAGAGTACTTCCCAGGGACATTTATTACGTGATAAATTGAATCAAGGAGCCGAGTAGTATCTGACAAGCAGGTACTCAATAAATCGCTATTTCTCATTTATTTAAGTCATTCTTATAATCATTCCTTTCTGACTGTATGTGTTCTCATATCTTCCTCGGCAATAAATACATTTATTGGTAATCAGCTGGGTTAAACTTACTAAGCTCCCTATCATGTCCCTGTGCACCTAGGTGGACGCAACAGTTGTCATGCTGAGACTGTGGTGTCTGCTGGGGTGACTGGGCACAGGTGTTCTTTTCACAATATTACTTTTCCTAATTTTGTCAGAGTTCAGGAAAATTGGGTGAGGAGGTATCTTCTGGCTTCCAAGCTTTCAATTCAGGCATCCAAAGCAGCTCTGAATAGCATCCATGTGCTTCTGCTCTGTAAGAGTTGGTCATCTGACAGACCTTAGGGCCAATCCAAAGTCAAGTTTATTGTTCAAAACATTTATTTAGTGCTTTAGTAATTTATTTCAGGTGTAGATGATAGCCCCATTCATTCATAGCTAATATTTAATCCTGAGATATTTCATTGCAAGAGGTTTTGGGGTGTTTTTTATCCCCCAGAGTAAAGTACTATATAAAATGCTTGGGTGTCTACATGAACAGCCTCCCAATGAATTCAGAGGGAACAGTGACTGATATTTTGAAGTTACAACAGGAAAGAGAAGTTCACCCAGGGTATATCTGTATGATGCTAAGATAACTGTCTGAGTAATTAAAATGGCAAAGACCATATAAAGTAGGTGACATCTGGGTACATGAAAAATATACATACATATATGCACTGATAAAGGCATTAGGGTTTTTCTGAAGGATACATTACAGAATATTAACTTTACATTTAGAAGAAGAACTTAGGATTCACAGGTAAGTGAGGAAACAAAGAGATTTTCATATCATTCTATGTTATTCATGTCATTTTTATTCATGAATTTTTTAAAAAATAAATTAATCTTAATATATGTTTTATTATGTGGCACTACTGGCCTTTTCCCACCACTAAATTGACTATTATTTATATTTATATCATTTACATTATTTGAATTATGGACTCAAAGGCTTACTAGTAAATCTAGTCACAGTCCACATTTGTTTGAACTCCCTTATTCCCTCATTTGGGTACCAAGTCTATCTTAGTTCCATTTATTCTTCATCTTACATTAGGCCCTCCAAGGAAAATTAACTACAAGTCTGGCCCAGAGAACATTTTTGGAACTTAAGCTTTGTTTGAGGGTGTTTTTGAAAAGGAAATTTGCCATCATCAAATACAGTTTCTTGAGCCCACACAGAATGTGTGGCATGGGTCCAATAGTTCCTTTTTGGTTCCTTTGAGATTTGTTTATTACTTTGAAAATCAGAATTTCCATAAAACAGCATAAGACTTCCCTGCCTCATGGCTCAATAGAATGGCTGAGCAAAGAGATTTAACTTAATGTTGAGGGTTGGTTTTGCCACATGTATTAACAATGATAAAAGCAACAACACAGAGCAAAACAACCGTGACCGAATGAGCACACTGCACAGTAAACTAAGCTTCCTTTTATTTCTTATGCAACCTTTAGGGTCAATACGATGTTGCTGAGTTTTGCTGGGCCAACGCAGACCTGTTCAGATGTTTGGGTGCATAGCTAACATTGAAATAATCATCCTTGAGGGGTGGATTAAGAATGAGTTATAAGGCATAAAGCATGATGTTGTTGACAGCTAAAGCAAATTGTCTTTCAGTTCAAGAGCAAGAGCAAGCTACTGAGAGAGGCTTTTGGTTTTCACTGCTTTCACTTTTGCTGTTGCTCCTGGTATCTGGGTTCTCAGGGGTGTTCACCTTTGGTCACAGGGGCTACACTCAGTAGCTACTTCTTTATTGTTGTGTATCTAGTGATAATGTACACCTACCCCAAGACAGTAGCAGTTTCCAGAGGGAATTCTATTTGGCTTGTATATGCTCATCTTTCTTCCACTCTCCTCCAATACCCTCCTCTGCTCTTCTCCCTTTTCTCCTCCTCCCTCCTTCCTCCTCCTCCTCCCTCCTTCCTCCTCCTCCTCCTCCTCCTCCTCCTCTTCCCCCTCCTCCTCCTCCTCCTCCTCCTCCTCCTCCTCCTCTTCTTCTTCTTCTCTCTCTCTCTCTCCCTCCCTCCCTCCCTCCTTCCCTCCCTCCCTCCCTCCCTCCCTCCCTCCCTCCCTCCCTCCCTCCCTGCCTCCCTCCCCTCCCGTCCCCTCCCCTCCCCTCTTTTTCAGGTGCTGACTTAGATCTGTGTAAAAATGTGGCCAAGGTTTCACTAGTCCAGTGATGGGCAACCTTTTGAGCTTGGTGTGTCAAACTTCGCCAAAAAACTGAGCATAACTCGGGTAGTGTGTCACTTTGAGGAAAAAACATTATTTCGCGATATTTATAGTTTAAATAACATAAATGTATAATTGTTATATATAATTGTATTTAATAAACCAAAAACTAAATATTTAGTGCGTGTCATAGGTTCGCCATCACTGCACTAGTCCATACTGAAATGAGAATATAAGAACAATGTCATGTAGAGCTATGGCACTTGCCAGGATTGCCTGTCAAATATGTGCTGCTTTCAGATATTGCCATCTCACCTGGCACATGGTCAATTTGCACTTCCTAACTTCCTGGTGAATGAATAGGGTCACGTGACGAGTTCTGGCCAATGAATTATGAGAAAAGTGATGCATGATAATCTGTAGCATTAATGGCTGATTCAAGAGTGTGCCCAGCTCTCTTCTCCCTCTGACACAGCAGTTAGTCATGTTTGAGATGGCTACTTCCTCCATCTTGCCCTCTAGGGGATGACCATTGCTGTTTACCCGTGAGAAGCATCTAGCACGTTGTTTTAAGCTGCTGAGACTGGGAGGAGGGGGGAGTATTTGTTACCACGGCATAATTCAGCCTATCCCAATCCAACAGTTAATGTGTGTTGGTACAAAATCCAGCTGTACTTTCTTATAAATGATTCTAATTTATTCTGATGTTTTTATCTTGTTGGAAATTACAAGTTGTCACTCCATGGCCGTCCCCTTTCTTTCTTGTTGTTGTATTTTAATTTGATCTATTTATAAATTCCAAAAATCTGAAAACCACTACCCTAAGTCATCTTCTATGACCCAATAAAATAATGCAAGCACAATTCAGAGTTTTCTAAGATATACTGACCTGAGCCCCTTAGATTCCAATTCTTCTGTCAGAGGTATAATGTGTGGGCATCCAGGACATTTAACCTTATCTCACTCTCTGTGGTTATACAAAGGCTCGCCTTTTGATGGCCTATTCCTCTGAGGCTTCCTACATTTCACTTCTCACCGCCTACAAGAATTCATTCCGTGGTTTCTGCCAATCTTGCTGAGCCCGGTGGCATTGAAATGCACCTGCCCAGGGACAGCATGATTTTTCAAACCCTGGGTGCTGTATTGGAGATTCAAGAAGTTTCTTTAGGAATGCAGATTCTAGGGCTCAACTATCTGTGCACTTACTGGGGACTTTAGTTTGATGAGAGCAGGGAAATTTTGTCTGCCTCGTTTACTGATAACTTCAGGGCTTAGTACATAGGAGGAACTCAGTAAATGTTTGCTGGACAAACTAATGAAATCTATGCATTTCATAATACATAGTGTGCTAATGCTGTGATACTTAATGTAAAAAGTTCAAGTTCCCCTATTGCATTCCCGTAGGTGTAGGCTTTAGAGGCCTTCGATCCTCTGATCACGTGTACAATTATTAGGACTTTACACAAACACGTTAATTTCCTACTAAAAGGACAGGCTTTCTTTTCATCCCATTCACCCAGTCAGACAGGGTTGTCCCCTCCGATGTCTCAGGGATATTTCAAAACCGCAGGTATGTGTGTGGTTTTTAAAGCCTTAAAGCACAAAGCCACGTATACTTTTAAAAAGTATCACTTGTTTTCCTTCCTATTGTTAGAAGTTGAAACTATTCACATATTTACCTAGAGACAGTCGTGCATGACGGAGGTATGTGCAATGAAAATTCCTTCCTTGTCCGTTATGCTGTCACCCATACTGTTCGGCCTCAAATACAGCTCTTTGTTCACCCAGTAAAGAAGGTCTCACACTGTCTGAAGACACAAAGGCTTCCCATTGGCCAGGGCTGGTGGTTTCTGGGTGCACACACCTTAGCCTGGTTTATATGGAACTCAACTCTGGCACAGCCTATGTACCTACAACCTCTATGTAGCCGATACTTAGTTTGAAAATAATTATTTAGAGATTATAACTCCATCGGCATAAAAGCTCATGTTCTAAACTTGCAAAAACAATGACAGTAGTTAGGTAGTAGAATTTTAACTGGTTCCCTAGCTTCCTCTGATTCTTGCTTTATTTGACTCTAGTTTGCGGTCTTCCCATTATACCATCTTCTCAGAAGCTGGATATGCGAAGGGTGAAAAGACAGATACGGTTCTTCCAGCCCTCCTCAGATTGGCAATAAGAATGCACACTGCTTTGTGAGATACATGAGTAATTAGCTCCTTTTTAAAGGCATTACGTTTACTCATCAGTCTCTCATATAGAATTCAGCCGAGTTCTGAAATGCAGACTGTGTCTCCAGCGCTCACTTGCCAGGTCTTTACTGCCATGTAATAACTAAGTTTAGCAATGCAGATTTTTTCCCCCCAAAATGAATTACGTCCCCATGTGTATGTCTGATTCATGGAACGCGCATACCCACAGCTGCAGTCACACATTCTTGCAGACAGTACCACCACTCAGGGTTTCCGGTTTTCTTGTTTTTAGGAGACTCTAAGAATCCGGAGGGTATTTAGATTGATGAATGATGTGCTTGACTCCAGGCTTCTGCCTGCCCGGCTCCAGAGTTTATCTGCTTTCTGTTTGTTTTCTGTGCTCCTATTAGGTTGTTGTTAGTTACATTCTGATGTTTGTAGTTGGGGGAAATCTGTATCTTTGTTATTTATGTTATCAGTAATGTGACCCGGGCCTTCCTCAGCAAGGTTCCAACTGTTCCCAGGTCCTCCATCACTAATTATGCGGATGAACAGATTGTGGAAACTCTTTCCTTATGGCTCCATTCTGGAGGAGTTGTTTTTATTAAATTGCGGGTGTCCTGAATTATAATTAGGTACTGGCCCATATTTATAGCATCTCCCCTCTCTCTCTTTCTCTCCCTCGGCCCCTCCCTTTCCTCTTCCCCCTCTCCTTTTTCTCCCCCTTTACACTTGTTGTAGGCGGAAAACTTTGTCAGAAGAGAAATAGCAAGAGGAGCCTCCCGTCATTAGCTTCAGAAGGAAGCCTGCCTAATAGTAGATGACAGGGCAGCATGTTCCATGTCGGGAGGTTCTGTTTCTTGCAGAAAGTCATTAGGATGTGGAGCCGCCAGCCAGACAAAGTAGTAGAATCCGGAGAGCTTAACAAGTTCAAGGGCGAGGAAGGGATTCATTTACAGTCTTGCAACATAGCCTGGCCAGTCCACCCAGAAAGGAAACTTAACAATGGTCAGGAAGAAATATGGGGACCTCCAGTCTCCCTCATTTAGCCAAATCTTTACATGGTTCATCTACTCGCTCTCTCTGCAGAGTTTACTGAGCTTATTATTTGAAGTTGATTAAGCATTCAAGGCCTGTTCTACACTATAATGAAGCTATGAAACATGACCTTCCCGGGAGCAGCTTGCCTTAAAGTATTGTGGGGGCTTGAGCATGAGTGAAGCATGAAAGGGGCAGCCAGTGGTGATTTTGTTTAAAAAATTATACACACACATACGTAATTTTTGATTGATGGGTAGTGTGGGGAGAAATAAGTGTAGAGGGTTACAGTGAAGAAGAAAATGTATTAAGGCTCAGATACTAAAAACAAAACAAAACAAAACAAAAAAACTGTCTTGATGTTTTAATAGCCTAGTTTTATTCTTTAATTTATGGCTTCAAAAGAGATATGTTATTTCCCTACCATTTTTCTAATATTGTTTAGAGACTTAAATACAAGAATGTTACACAAGATTTAAGTGCAGATAAGCGCCAGGCCTCACATAATTGTGAGGGGTGGGGGTTATATATAAAAGTAAACTTTTAGGAATCTTTGGCGTGTCTGCAGATTTTATTGAAGAGTCACAAGACCTTTGTATAAATCTTACTAATTTTCTAGGACCTTGAAGGTAACTAGGTGATAAGAAGCAGTCATTATAAAAATTATTTGGGAAGAAACTATGCTAAATGAGCCTGTCTCCCTTATATTGCTGGAGAAAGTAAAGCATTTGCTATACCTAAATGAAAATGTTGCTTTTTTGTACAACTATTATGCAATCATAGGATTCAACCCAAGTCTGAAAGAAATTAGGCCTTTGTGAGAATGTTAATAAGAGTAGAAATTATGTTTACCCAGAGTAACTGATATCCAATGTTATTAAGTAAACTATAGAATTGTAAAATAAGAGAGCTGGAGGGAAACAAATCGTATTGATTCCAATCTACCTGTCTTAAGAGAGCAGTAGACCTAAACAATCCAAGAGAAAAGATGGCTCAACTAAACTTTAAAGACTTCCAGAGAAAAAGGCCCTGTGTTATTGCAGGGATTCATACCTACAATCCCCATAGACAGCTGTGATGTTACAGCACCAAAAAGGGGGCCTACTATTTATTTATTTTACAAATAAACACTCATTTTAAAATAGTTTTAGTTTACATAAACATTGTAAAGATAGTACAGAAAGTTCCCATATACACTGTACCCAGTTTCACCTATTATTAACATCTCACAGTACTATGGTACATTTTTAAAATAATGAGCCAATAATGATACATTATTTCTAAGTAAAGTCTTTATTCAGGTTTCCTGGTCTTGAGTTGACAGTTTTAAAGACTTCTGGTCAGGTATTTTGTAGAATGACCCCCCCAACTGGGATGTGTCTGACATTTCTCTCGTGATTAGAATTGGGTCGTGGGTGTTGGAGAGGAAGACCATGGAGGTAACGTGCTAACGTGCTATTCTCATCACATCCTGTCAAAAGTATATACTGTCAATATGACTGATCACTTTTGATGTTGACCTTCATCACCTGACTGAGGTTGGGTTTCTCAGGTTTCTCCACTCCAAAGAGATTCCCCTCCCCACTCTGTTTCTTATATTGTCCTCTTTGGAAGAAAGCCACTAGGCACAGCCCACACTTAAGGAGTGGAGAGCTACACTACATCTCCTTGAGATGGAAGATGTACGTAAATGATCTTGAATGATATTTTTTAAGATAATTCTTCTAGAAAATTTCTTCTCTAATGAGCTATTCTGTTACCTAAATTCATTGAACTGGTCCGCATACCTTGTTTCTTGAAAACATGATTTTTAATTAAAAAAATGAGACCCAGTTAGATACTTTCCACTTATAATTTTGAAATGCCCTAATTTAAAAAAGTTCTTTAAGGAAGAAAAGATTAATCTCTAAGTACAATCCACTAAATCAATTTGTTTTAATTCTAGTTTTCTAAATACTGGCTTTAATTCTTTTATCTAGGATTATCCTAGGTCATTTCCAAGGTATCTAATCTTATCTCCTCCAATGTATACTCAGCTGCTGCTTGGAATGCAGATGTTAATAAGCTCTTTAACACACCATAGCTATTTACTTTGATCACTAACAAGTCCCCAGCTGCTGCTGCTTTCTCCCTACCTATGTCTCCCTTGTTTTCTATAGCTCCACACTTTTATCAGTGCTTTCTATTATTTTCTATTCTCTAGTAGATCTAAAAACATAAATTAAAGAGATTTTACATGTTAACTCCTATCTAACCTGAGTCACTTTATATCTAAGCTGAGTCATTTTGGGTGCCAGGACTATTTTTTTGCGTGGCTTTAGACTTCCTGGATTAGGAATAGCAAAGAGTTTTCGTTTCATTTACCTAATTTGAATAATTATTAGGAGCTACCTAAAGAGCTGTCTTGAGAAGGATTCCAAGAAATTGGCCTCATAGGAGAATAGTTACATGATTGATAAGCTATGGGAATGGGGAGAGAAAAATGTGGAAAGCCCACGCTGGCTGAGCATCTTAAAGCATCAGGCATTCTGATCTTATCAAATAAATCATAAGCTAAACCAATTTTTTTAAAAAAGACTTCTGTGGTTGACTTGATCCCTTTGTACTATCAACTTATCTAAATAGGAAAAATCTAGTAACTATTTTCCTTTGTACAGCTTAGCAACATATTTTTCTATGGAAAAAAAACTTGAGGCAATTATCATCACATATTAGAAGACAGTAATTAAAGAAGACAAAAAAACAAAACAACACACAGCAAACTTCTGTTAGAAGCAAAGCTCTACGTTCGTGTTATTTCTTTCCATCCAAATGAAAATGTGGAGTGGGGATATGGGAGAAAAGGATCCAATGTTTTGGGCGAAGAGTCAACCCTCACAGTGGGAAAAGAACACAGGCTCAAAAAGTCTTTCTTCTGTTGTTCCTCAGCCGCTGGTCCCATACAGCCCTGGCTAACAGTACTAATGGACACTCTTTAAATTTTAAAATTATTTATCATAAAAGTTAAATAATTCTCAAGTAAATATTTTGTTTTAAAATTAGTATTCACTGGATCATTGACCAATTATCCAAACCAAACAAAGACATTACAAAAAAAGAGTATTTCAAGTCAATAACCCTGACGAATACACATGCAAAAATCCTCAACAAAATATTATCAAACCAAATTCAACATTACATTAAAAGGATCATTCACCATGATCAAGTGGGATTTATTCCAGGGATTTATTCCACTTCTAGGAATATATCCTAAGAGACCCAAAACACCAATCAGAAAGAATATATGCACCCCTATGTTCATAGCAGCACAATTTACAATAGCTAAGATCTGGAAAGAGCCCAAGTGCCTATCAGTAGATGAGTGGATAAAAAGATGTGGTAAATTTACACAATGGAATATTATGCTGCTGCAAAAAAGAAGGACCTCTTACCCTTTGAGACAGCATGGAGGGACCTGGAGAGTGTCATGCTATATGAAGTAAGCCAGTCAGAGAAAGACAAGTATGATCTCACTCATATGTGGAATCTAAGGAACAAAATAAACTGATGAATAAAATAGATCCAGATACATAGAAACATGGAATAGTCTGATGAATCTCAGATGGAAGGCAGGGGTTAGTGGATGGGTGGGAAAAGATTAGCCAAATAATTTATATGCATATATGCATAGCCATGAACCCACTTTTGCTTACCCTTAGATAGGCACTCTATGTTAATTACTGCATTATAGTCATACCTCGGAGATACTGTGGGTTTAGTTCCAGCCCACCACAAAAGAGAAAATTGCAATAAAGTGAATCACATGAACTTTTTGTGTTTTCAGTGCATATATAAGTCATGTTTACACCATAGTGTAGTCTATGAAGTGGGCTATAGCATTATGTAAAAAAAGAAAATGTACATACCCTAAATTAAAATACTTCATTGCTAAAAATATTAGCCTTCATCTCAGCCTGTTGAAAAAATGGCTCTGATATACTTTCTTCTTTTTTTTTTTTTGCAATTAATTCAGCAGCTTTAATTTTTAAATAATATAAAATCAATTTCAAAGGTCAGTTAAGCCATTAGGAAAGGGCTGCAACCAATAGATACAGTTTTGAAAACAAAAACCAATAAAAAAAAACTACTTAAATATCAAGATGTTGATAATGGGATTTTTCCTCTTTAACATGATACATTGGTCTGTTTTATTCTTTTTATTATTTTAAATTTTACTAGGGTGACATTAGTCTACATGAACATATAGGTTACATGCGTGGATTACTAATTTACAAAATCTGTATATAGGACCATGTGCCCACCACCCAAAGTCAAATCCTCTCCTGTCACCTATTAGGATCCCTTTCTTCCCCCACCCCCTCCCTCTGGCAACCACCACACTACTGTCTGTGTACATGTTTCATTTTATATTCCACATATGAGTTACATCATATAGTTCTTAGCTTTCTCTGTTTGACTTATTTCACTTCACATATGTTCTCAAGGTACATCCATGTTGTTGTAAATGACGCTATTTCATCGTTTCTTATGGCCGTGTAGTACTCCATTATATATATATATATATATATATATATATATATATATATATATATATATATATATATATATACATATATATATACACACACACACACATACACACACACACATACATACATACATACATACATACCACATCTTCCTTATCCAGTCCTCTATCGTAGGGCACTTTGGCTGTTTCCAACTCTTGGCCACTGTGAATAATGCTGCAATGAACATAGGGGTGCATGTATCTTTGTGTATAAACGATTTTGAGTTTTTCAGGCATATACCCAGGAGTGGGATTGTTGGTAGCTCTATTTTTAATTTTTTGAGGAATCGCCAGACTGCTTTCCATGGTGGTTGTACCAGTCTACATTCCCACCAGCAGTGAATGAGGGTTCCCTTTTTTCCATAACCTCTCCCAACACTTATTGTTGCTTGTCTTGTTGATTATGGCCACTCTAACTGGTATAAGATGGTATCTCGTTGTAGTTTTAATTTGCATTTCCCTGATTGCCAGTAAGTCAAATAGAGAAGGACAAATACCATGTGATTACACTCATGTGGAACCTAAAAAAACCAAAATAAGTGAATAAATAAAAGAGAACAGAATCAGACTCATAAAGACAGAGGATAAACTGATGGTTGACAGAGGGTAAGGCAGTAGGGGGATTAGTGAAAAGGTGAAAGGGATTAACTACAAACTTTCAGCTGTAATTTAGGACATGAAATGTAAAGCACAGCATAGGAGTACAGCCAATACCATAATGATAACAATACTGTGACAGATGGTTTTACTAGACTTACCGTGGTGGTAACTTCATAAGGTGTATAAATGTCAAGTCACTGTGTTGTATACCTGCAACTAATATAATAGTGTATGCCAACTGTAATTTAAAAATAAATAATTTAAAAAGTCATGTACATTAATTGGGCAATGCATATACACATAATAATGAAAAATCAACACAAACATTCATAGAAAGCATAAATCATGATATATTTATATGAGGTATTATATTGAAAATGATAAATATAATAATGATAATAACATGGATGACTCTGAGAAACATAACATGGCATTTAAAAAAAAAGCTAAACCCAAATAATACAGGCTACATGATCCTATATGTAAAGCTCTAAGACAGGCAAAACAAATCTCTGCTTAAGAGGTCACAGGGAGTGGTTACCTTAGGGCAAAGCATAGGATGGTAAGTGACTAGGTAGTTGCATGAGGAGTCTTCTTTGGTGCTGGAATGGTCTGTTTCTTGGTCTGGAGGCTAGTTATACAGGGGAGCTCACTTTTTAAAGTTCATTTAGTAGTAAGTTTATGATGTGTGCTTTAGTTTAATATTGTTTTTGAAAAAATATTATAGATATATAATTAGCAAAGCTAATGTGGCTAATAAACAATTAAAGGATTAGAGGAGTTCTAATTGCATTTATGATTCAGTTCTCTTAGGACCTTTTTCTTCATTCTGCTGGTCAGTCTCCATTAATGCCATTTGAATTTTCATTGTTGAGCTTTAGGTTTTTGAAATAGGAGTTGATCTACTTTTGTATCTGTGTTGCCATTTTTTAAAGTATCATCTTCTTTTCTTCTAATGATTTCTCTCTGAAACCTGGAGATTTCTCATAGAGAAAAATGTGGGCCTCAAGAGCCTTGATCTAGAGAGAAACAAGGCCACCCTAATGGCTAAGTGTTTTTGTAAGCTGTTGTGCATGTGTTGTGTCCTGGATTTGAGGAATTAAATAAGCGCTTTGCTATTTTAGCTGTCAAATGAATAGTGGGCTTATACATGACAGAAAGTCTGTGTTCTCAGCCTGAGACCTACTTGGCCATAAATTGTGTTCAATGGGGAATGGGGAATCAATTATCAAGAAGTGGTAGGACTTATAGGAGGAAGAAGAAATACTCTTAAATGGTTGGCTTTGGTGCAAGCAAGAATTATATCTAAATTACAGTGCCAAGGGTTATAGGGTACTCTGGCATGATCCTCTTGTCTCTGCATCTCTAGCACCAATCTTGAGGTTGGAGCAGTTCAGGTAGATGATATGTCCATGGTTTGGGCTGATTTTTATAACCCCTTCATTCTTAGTAGAGACAATGACAAATGTACAGACTCTGTTGGGAGAAGACCCAGGTCAAGATTGAGTTTCAAACCCTTTGGGGAAATTAATATAGTTTATAACTGAGAAAATGTGAGTGTGTGTTGAGTGGATGGCATGTGGGATTGAACAGCCATCCTATGTAGTGGTGACAGCATGAGATTTAAAAATATATATATATTGATTTCAGAGAGAAAGGTTGAGGGAGAGAGAGAAATATAAATATCAATAATGAGAGAGAGTCATCGATTGGCTGCCTCTTGTAAGCATCACACTGGGGATTGAGCCCACAATCTGGGCATGTCCCCTGACTGGGAATCGAACTGTGACCTCCTGGTTCTTAGGTTGACGCTCAACCACTGAACCACACTGGCCAGGCGACAGCATGAGCTTTTGTTTCCTCTCTGTTGCTTACTAGCTGTGTGTCCAGGAGCAATTTACTTAACCTCTTGGAACATTCCCCTACTCATCCTTAAGAGCAGGCGTCCTCAAACTATGGCCCGCGGGCCACATGCGTGTGTTTTTGCCGTTTTGTTTTTTTACTTCAAAATAAGATATGTGCAGTGTGCCTAGGAATTTGTTCATAGTTTTTTTTAAACTATAGTCTGGCCCTCCAACGGTCTGAGGGACAGTGAACTGGCCCCCTGTTTAAAAAGTCTGAGGACCCCTGCTTAAGAGAGTTAGTAATACTATCTTAGAGGATTGCTTGAGATTTAAATAAAATAATATCTATAAAGTATTCAGAAGGATAACCAGCACAGGCAAAATGCTCAGTACATTTTAGCCATTTTTTATTAGCTTTGGACAACCCCAGACAAGCATATCATACACCCATGTTAGATCAGCAAGAAAATTTCCAGACTCCACCAATTAGAGAGGATGAGACTTCTAAAATAATGCTCAGATTTGGATTAAAGTGGCTCAGGGCAGGGCTGAGTTTAAGCACTGAGCATTTTCAGCATCTGCCTCTGGGTGGGGGTAGGTCAGGATGGGTCTCATTGCATAAACACATCATTTGTCTCCATAGTCTTTTATTATCTCCTACATATTTGTAGATATGTATGTGTTATTTTCCAAAGAAATTATTTCCTGTTGAATTTTGTCTGATGTGATCATTTCCCCCTAACATTTAAATAATATAGTTACACAAAATTTCTCTCCAGCATCTTATTGAAGATGTTTAATTTTCTTCGATTTTAGCCATAAAAAACATTCCAAATTCTTTTATGATTTATTTCCTTCTCTGAAAACTTTCAACAACATTTGCTATTTCCAAAGGGTGCATTATCTCCAACGCATTCACTCATATTCTGGACCTAACATTTATACACTCATCTGCCCTCTTTTACCCCCCACTTCCTTACCCTGTAAATTCTCATCCCTATATTTACTTAGAAAATGAATGTTCTTCCCAGTATTCTAACCTGCAGGTCAGCAACTGGGGTATTGTAAACTTGTGACAAGATCTGCCTTGATAGATTTGCATGATTATCTCTAAGACCCAAGAAATTATTTTTTCTTCCTTGTGAGAGCCAAGTAGAGTAACCACACAAGGATTATGCTCCTCTCCCTTGCTTACTGTCTCAGCCTTCAATAATCCTCTAAAAGGTTAATCAGCTCTGCTCTCTGCAGTGTCTTTCTGATCAGACACTGTTGTTTTCGGTGTCTGATCAGATCATTGGCTGCGAGTCATCAATTCTACCTTACAGAAGAGCAGGGCCTTCTTTGCATTGGATTTCTTTTCCGTGTGGGCTCAGGAATTTGTGTTCTTTGGCATTTAAACGGGAAAGAGTCTGATTCATTGTTTCCCCAAAGATCAAGCCATTGTTGGGAACCCTGTGATGGGCCAACTTGCTCTTACTGTGTACAGAGGGAAGTTTACCCCCCAGGTTATTTATAGGGAGTTATAAAATCCAATTTTCAGAATCTTCACCCTAGAAAAACATTCCTCATATATTTACATGCTATTTTGCATATACTTGTATAATGAACTACATTATGTCTACAAAATCTTCCAAAATGCCTAACTCCAGTGAGGTAAAAAAATTAATGAGGCAACTGTGTTCAATTTTACATTTTGATCAGAGCCAAAAAAAAAAAAAAGCATGGCACAATGGCACAACCAAGAGATCTATACAACATTGGGCCATTTCTCTTGCGATCGCTTTTCTTACTCCTTCCATGGACACAATTGAAAGCTTGGATTAAAAAGTCCATAAGATGAACAATAGCAGCAATGGGTATGTCTCTTTCCATATATACATGTAAGCTTGTATTATCTTATTTGTGCAGCAACTCCATCTTTCTCAGATCTTGATTTTATTGCCTATAAATTAAGATATTAATTTCTAATAGTTCTCCCCATATTAAAGAAATTCAGTTCCCAGGTTTACTACTTCATATATTGGTACATAATTTTAAGTTCCTGAGTTTCAGTTTCCCTATCTGTAAGTTGGCAATAATGCCTCATAGTGTTCTTATGAATATTAAATATAAGCAAAATGTGAGGGAAAGTGTCTGACAAGGAGGCACTCAAAAATTGCTCATCCTTTTTTTTCCTACCTTTTGCTGTACCCTCTTCTGCCTTATGAATTGAAAACATATACTTTTACTCTAAGCCCTACCTCCATGATTTCAAAACATCTGGCTAAAGAGTGAAAATGAATGCAATCATCCAGGTGTTTGGCTTGTATGATGATAGATATCAAACACTTAGAACCATCTGGGTGATTGGTGTAGTTTTTTTTCCACTATCCAGATGTATGTGGATACAGCCTTGGTCAACGGAAAAAAATCATAGGGGTTTTTCTTAAACCATAAATTAATAAGGATTTCTTCAAAAATGCTATTATTTACATATATTTTATTTGTTTCCTTTGAAATATATCTTATGCAAGTCACTGTTGCAAATAAAATCAGTATTTAATTAGGTATCCTGGAATTAAGGAATTTAAAAAAAGAAGGAAGTTAATCCATAGATTTCAAACCCCTGTGCTTCTGCTCAACAGAATTAAGGACCAAAAAAGCTAAGGATTGCAGGGTATAGATTTAGATAGTAACAGAACTGGGACAAAAATAAAGTCTCTTGACCTTAAACTGAAGACTCCATTTTACCCATTGTCTCTTTTTTTTTCATCCAAGTAGTGTGGCTTTATCCATATACACACAGATCCCTGTACACCCAACTTGTATGCACAAGCACACATAAATACCACCACTTTTTCCCCTCACAGTCATGTTACTCTGACATGATCTCTTCCCAAATATTTTTCAAACTTTTGCTAGTAAGCCAGAGAGAATAAACCAGGCTTTAGTGCATTCATTTTCACATGTATCCAGTACCCAGGCTCCAACATCTGCCATCCAGGGCATTGCTTAAATAGATGTCATATTGAGATCTAGTATCCTGGGAGCAGCTGATACAATTTTCCTCAGTCACAGGGATGAAGCTTGGATGACATTTCTGGCTCCGAGAAATCCCCGAGTCACAAAGAAATGATTCCAGTGACCTGGCGGCTTTGCACTCCCAATACAACATGTTCTTGAGCAGCTTCCCAAGAGAGAAAATAACGTGAGAGTGTTTAAGAGTGCCAAAAGCTTCCCTCTAATCATCCTGTGTGGATTCCGCTGGCATTCCAAGTTCATCCCAGACAGTTCCGAGAAAACTTGGGGGACTCGGTGAATTTTTCTAAACATTTTTTTTCCCCCTGCTTGATAACATTAACAGTAAGCAACTTCACGTAATAACATTGTTCTTTGGACATGAGCACAACTTATCAACTGCCATTCCTGTCACAAAACAACTGTACAGCTCAAAGAAGTCCTCTCTGATAAGATTCCAATAGGGTATTTTTTTCCTTTTAAGTAGGGAAGTCAGAAGACTGGCATATTTGGGAGCTGTTACTTTAAAACCTTTTGTTCTGCTTAATTCATGTCTCAAAGCAGAAGTGAGTGTCTGGTCTCTGGGGAAGAAAGAACATTCCTGATTAGTAGTTTGTCAGTAATATGACCAGCTGCAAAACAGTTTGAAATAAAGAGGTCTCCAACAGTTAAAGATTATAGGGGTGGTTGGTTGTGTTCTAGCTATTGGTGGGATCCTTAGCCACCAAGATAGGGCTAGTTGCCTGACCAGCAGCCTTAGCTGAGGTGAAAACACCCTAAACTTGCAGTGCAAATAGTGGTGGGTTGAAGCCAGCTTGTAGCATCTTGCAAGAGCCAATTGCTAAATTTTGTGAACTAGTTAATGTTACTTTTGTAGCTTCAAATTCACCATGGCGGGAGTATTTACACCATGGAAACTGGCATGTGCTACAAATCAGAGCTTTTGTTTCCCAGAGAGCTGATTGTTAAAACTTTACCTCCATATTACTAAGTTCAATTCCTACCTCTGCCACCTACAGTATAGGAATTTGAAGAGTCAACAACCCTCTGAGCCTTGGTATTCTGATACGTATTAGGAATGGTAATACACATTGTAAGGGTTAAACCAGGCATTGTGCCTAACCAGGTTTAGTGCTTATCAGATGTATTATTCATTAATTAAGTACTGTTCTCTCTGCTAAAGAAGAAATCAATCTTCAGAGAGCCTAAGTTATGAGCTCAAGGTGGAACTGAGATCCAAACTTGGGTCAGCTGATTCATGAATATTAATTTGATATTAACTTTTAAGCATTTTAATGATCTTATGAAGTCCTATCATGAAACTTATAAATGAGAAAAGTGAGGCGCAGATAAATTTAGTGACCTGCCAACTAATACGTAGCCAAGTTGGGCTCATATTCATGCTCTTTCTGATTACCACCATACTTTCTATTTTATTTACCACTTTAGCAGGGGTCAGTGAACAATATAATGAACACAAAAATGGCCTTGCCATAGGATGGATTTCCCAACAGAGAGAGAATAAGGTGGGGACCAGGAGATGGAAAAGGGACATCAGGGAGAGGAAGACATTCAAGGCCTCTAAGTTCTGTCCCAATATTTGCTGAGGAATGGAGACCACAGGGAAGCACTTGTCATTTTCTGTACAAATCCACAGCCATTTGAGGCCCAAAGAGAGATGAGAACATCTGGAAGACAGCTGTTCCTTGTAGGACCTTCAATAGGGGAGAATCACCTACAATGATAGATAAGAGTGCAGATTGGCTTTGAGTGTGCATTGGTATAATCCATATGTTTTATAGGGCTTTTGAAAAGTATAATTTTTGTGCAGTTTCTTCAGAAAGCATTATAGCATTATCTGAAAACTTACAAGCTACCCTAAATCATTTGAGGGAATGATGGAAAGTTGGAAAATATAAAGGAGAAGAGATAAAGAGTCATTGTAAAATATGGTAAAAATAAAATATTTGCACTACCTGTGAAATGATAAAGTATTCTTTGAAAGTGGTCTTGAATTAGTTCTAAATAAATATTGTAAACTCTGGAGAAACCACTTAAAATGATTTTTTAAAGTAGTATATGCTAAGAAAGAGAAAATGAAATCACAATAAATGCTCAGTGAAAACCACAAAGTGCAGAGAACATGTACAAGAAAAATAGGAATAAAAGCAAGGGCAACAAATTGAAAACAGTAATAAATATAGTAGATGTTAATAGTATACCAATAATTACTTTAAACATCAATGTCTAAACACATCACCTAGAAGGCAAAGATTGTCAGAGTAGATTAAACTATATGTTGCCTACAACCCACTTTAAGTATAATGACACCTATAGATGAACATGAAGGGATAGAGAGGCATATACCATACTAACACTAATCAAAAGAAAGCAGTAGTCACTATATTAATTTCAGACACAGCAGACTTCAGATCAAGGAAGTTGTCAGAGATGAAGAGAGATATTATATAATGATAAAGGGTCAATACTCCAAGAAGATGTAACAACCCTTAATGCTTATGTACCTAACCAAAGAATGTCAAAATAAATGAGGTAAAAACTGGTAGAAAACCAAGGACAAATAGATAAATCCATTATTACAGTTAGAAACTTGAACTTGCCTCTGTCAGAAACTGATAGACCCAGCAGGCAGAACGTCAGTAAGGATGGCGTTGAACTCAACAGGACCATTAGTTAAGTAGAGATAATGACCATCTGTAGATGGCTTCATCCAAAAACAGCAGATTACATATTCTTTTCAAGCTCCATGAAATATTCACCAAGATAAAACACATTCTGGGCCATAAAACACAGTGTCTGCTTCACACAACCATGGGATTAAATTAGAAATAAATAATAGAAAGATAGCTGGAAAATACCAAAACACATGGAGATTAAACAACACACTTCTAAATAACATATGGTTCAAAGAAGAGACCTCAAGAGAAATTTAATTTTATTTTGAACCAAATAAAAATGAAAACACATTAAAATGTGAGATATACAAAAGTAATTCTTAAAGGGAAATTTATAGCATTTAATGCATATATTAGAAAAGAAGAAAGTTTTAAAGTCTGTAACCTAAGCTTTAACTTCAAGAAACTAGAAAAACAAGGCAAATTAAATCCAAAGTAAGCAGAAGAAAATTAATAAAAACAAGATTAAAATTTAATGAAATTGAAAACAGGAAATCAGTAGAGAAAATCAAGAAAAGCAAAAGCTGGTTCTTTGAAAAGATCAATAAAATTATAAGTCATAAGTCAGAGTGACTAAGAAAAAGAAATGAAGACACACACAAATTGCTAGTACCAGAAATGAAAGAGGGGACAGCACTATAGATTCCATGGAAATAAAAGATAAAGGAATACTGAGAACAAATCTATGGCCACAAATTTGATAGTTTAGGTGCTATGGACCAATTCCCTGAAAGACACAATCTACCAAAGCACATACAAGAAGATATCAACTTTATGAATAGGACTATATCAAGTAAAGAAGTTGAATCAATAATGAATAACACCCCAAAGCAAAAACTTCATGCTCAGAAGGTTTCACTGGTGAATTCTACCAAATATTTAAGGAATATATTGTACCAATTTTCTACCATCTCTTCCAGAAGATAGAAGCAGAGGGAATACAATCTGACTCATTGTTTGAGTTCAGCATTACCCTGTTAACCAAAACCAGACAAACACGTTAAAAGAAAACTATGGACCAAGATCTCTCATGAAATTAAATACAAATCTTTGATAAGATATTAGCAAAGATGTTTAACTCCAAAGTATGTATTCATCACAACCTAGTGGAATTTACTCCTGGTATGCAAGGTGGTGTTATATTACAGAATAAATTAAAATAATCCATTTCATCAGTAGGCTCAAAACCACATGATCATATCTATCGATGCAGAAAAGACATTTGACAAAAATTCAACACACATTCATAATAAAATCTCACAGAAAACCAATACTAAATGGGAACTTCATCAACTTGAAAACCTATAGCTAACATACTCAGTGGTGAGAAACTAAAAGTTTTCCCACTGCTTTTGACCATTGTGCTAAAGTCCTGGACAAAAGAAAATATAGACAGAATTGCAAGGAAGAAATAAAACTGTCTTTGTTTGCAAACGACATGATCACTTATGTAGAAAATCTGAAAGAACTGACAGAAAAATATCTTCCTGGAACTAAAGCAATTATAGCAAGGTTGCAGAACATAAGCTTATTCACTTTCCTATATACCAGCAATGAACAAGTAGAATTTGACATTCAAAACATGTTACCATTTACATTAGTACTCAAAAAAGATAAAGTGATAAATATAACAAAATCTGTAGAAATCCTATATGAGGAAAATAACAAAACTCTGATTAACAAAGTCAAGTGAGAATTGAATATGTGGAGAAATATTGTGTGTTCATAGATGAGAACACTCAATATTGTCAAGTTTTCAGTTATCTCCAACTTGATCTGTATTTAATGCAATCTCAAACAAAATCCCAGAAAGTTATGTTGTGGATATTAACAAACTTATTCTAAAGTTCTCATAGAAAGATAAAAGACCCAGAATAGCCAACTCATTAATAAAGGAGAAAAAAAGCAAGGATTGACTATACCTGACTTCAAGATAATAGTCATGTGCCACTGAATGATGGGGATATATTCTGAGAAATGTGTCATTAGGCAATTTTGTTGGGGTAAACATCATAGAATCTACTTACACAAACCCATATGGTATAGCCTACTATGCACCAAGGCTATATGGTGTACCAATGTTGTGTATATGGTCCATCATTGACTGACCTACAGTAATCAAGATAGTGTGGTATTGGCAAAAGAATAGTCAATAGAACAAAATAGCTCAGGAATCAACTTACATAAATATAGTCAACAACTGGTACTGAAACAATTGGACATACAAAATAATGAATATAGACATAGAACTAATGCCCTTTACAAAATGAACTCAAAATGAATAATAGACCTAAATGTAAAATGTAGAACTATAAAACTCCTAGAAGATAACATAGGAAAAAAATCTAGATAACTTTAGTATGGCAATGACTTTTTAGATATAGCAAGAAAGGCACAATCTATAACAGAAAGAATTGTTAAAATAAAAACTTCTGCTCTTTGAAAGACAATATCAAGATAATGATAAGACAAACCACAGAGAGAGAAAATATTTATAAAAGAAACATCTGATAAAGGACTGTTATCCAAAATATACAAAGAACTCTTAAAATTCAACAATAAGAAAATGAACTACTTTTTTAAAAAGCTGAGCAAAAGACTTAAGCTACGTGACATTCTGGAATTACAGTTAAAAACTTTAACTTGCCACTATCAGACACTGATAGACCCAGCAGGCAGAACGTCAGTAAGGATGGAGTTGAACTCAACAGGACCATTAGTTAAGTAGAGATAATGACCATCTGTAGATGGCTTCATCCAAAAACAGCAGATTACATATTCTTTTCAAGCTCCATGAAATATTCACCAAGATAGAACACATTCTGGGCCATAAAACACAATGTCTGCTTCACACAACCATGGGATTAAATTAGGAATAATTAATAGAAAGATAGCTGGAAAATACCAAAATACTTGGAAATTATTAAACAACACACTTCTAAATAACATATGGTTCAAAGAAGAGACCTCAAGAGAAATTTAATTTTATTTTGAACCAAATAAAAATGAAAACACATTAAAATTGTGGGATATACAAAAGTAATTCTTAAAGGGAAATTTATAGCATTTAAAGGGAAATCTATAGCATTTTAAAAGGTCAAACTACAGAAATAGCACAAAGATCAGTGGTTCTCAGAGGTTGGGTAGAGGGTGGGTCGGATGAAAAGGTGCAACACAGAGGATTGTTAGGGCAGTGAAAAAAAATCTGTATGATACCATAATGATAGATACATATCATTATACACTTGTCCAAATCCCTAGCATGTACAACACAAAGAGTGAACCCTAATGGACTCTGGACTTTGGGTGATTATGATGTGTCATTGTAAACTCATCACTTTTAACATATGTACCACTGGTAGAGGATGTTGATAATGGGAGAAGCTATGCCTATGTGTGCATGTGTTATAGGCAGGGGTCTTAGGGTGATCTCTGTAACTTTCTCTTAATTTTGCGTGGACTTAAAAATGCTCTAAAAAGTAAAGTCTTAAAAATGGAAAAAGACCTGACCAGACATCTCACCAAAGAAGATACGCAGGTGGCAAGTAGCATGTGGAAAAATGCTCAACATTACATGTCATTAGAGAATCACAAATTAAAAACAAGATACCACTACACACCTATCTGATAATTAAATTCCATTTCCACGAACAACAACAAATGCTGATGAGAATGTGGAGTAACAGGAATGTTCACTTATTGCTGATGACAATGCAAAATGGTGCAGTCACTTAGAGAGATTGACATTTTCTTACAAAACTAAACATATATTTACTGCACGATCCAGCAGTCATGCTCCTTGGTATTTACCCAAGTGAACTGAAAATTTTTGTCCACATAAAACCTGCACATAATGTTTATAGCAGCTTTCCTCATAATTGCTTAAATTTGGAAGTAACTAAGATGTTCTTCACTATGTTAGTGGGTAAATAAGCTCTGGTACATCCAGACAATGGCATATTGTTTAGCACTAAAAGAAATGAACTATCAAGCCTTGAACAGAAATGGAGGAAAAGTAAATGCATATTACTAATTTTCAAAAGCCAGTCTCAGAAGGATGCATATGGTATGCTTCCAACTATATGACATTCCAGAAAAGGCAAAACCAAAGAGACAGCACAAAGATCAATGATAGACAAGCGTGGCGGGCTGGGGGCGGGGTGGTGGGGTGGGGGGGCGTTGCTAAATAAGTGGAGCCCGGAGGATTTCTAGGGCAATGAAACTATTCTGTTTGATGCTGCCATGGTGGATACATGTCAATTTGTCCACATTCATAGACTGTATGTACAGCACCAAAAGTGAACCACAGTGTGACTGTGGGTAGTAATGATGTGTCAACATAGGGTCATTGATTGTAACCAGTGTATGACTATAGTGCAGAATTTCCTACTGAGGAGGTTGTGGGGTTGTGGGGACAGTAGCTTATGGGGACTCTTTGTACTTCCTGATCAAGTTCCTCTGAACCTACAGGTGTGCTAAAAATACAATATATTACTTTTAAAAATTCAGTAATTTACACTCATTTTATTTTGAATTGTTAACAAAATATTAATAATAGTCTTCAGAGTTTTGGGCATATTTTAGATATCTCAAATTTATAATATGTGTGTATATATGTATATATAAATTACCTGTGATTATATTTTATTATCATAATCATATTATTGAAAAATCAACATATATAACTATATTATTATATTTTGTTATTATAAATATATAATATATGTAATATATTTTATGTTGTGTTACTATAGTACATATATATTACATATATAATACAAATAAATAAGCTAATTTTATTCATGTTAAACTGTCCTACAACTTTGGCTTTAATTCGGGCTTTTTCATTTTTATTAATGGATAATAATTAAAGGCATTTAAAAGAGATGTAATTGACAAAGCACATTCTCTTCTTGCCAGCACTGCCCTAGAGCCCTTTAAGGCAGGATCGTTTTCATTTCTATTTTTAAAGGAGTAAACAAAGTCATGGGAAGGTGAATAACCATCTCAGAGCTATCCTGCGTGTCATTAGTTCAGCTAAGTTTAGACCTGGCCATCTATGAATTTGAGAACTGTGTTAGCCCAGCTGGCTCGCTGTGTAACTTTGAGCGAGTCCCTCAGACTCAGAGTCGCCCATAGCTCATCTTGAAAATGTGATGGTTGCCTCTGTAATCTCCAGGCTTCCTTCCAGTCCCCGTTCCTATGTGGCTGGTAGGATAGAAAACAGCCAATATATAAATGTAGGAGAAAGGGTTCCCTTTCATCACTTACCTTACACAGAGTGCAAAGTTCCGAGGGATGGCTGACCTAGAGATGGCTTTCTCAGCGAAGTTCCCAGCTCCTTCATCCACCAGCTCCTACCCCTGCAGAGCAGAGGGAGTAGCCCACTGGTCAGAGGATGAGCTGGGAGCAGTGTCACACTGAGGCTATGGTTTGAAGGACCTCCTGTTGCCAACAAAGATTCAAGATCTGTAGAAATTACCCTAACATGAAAGCTTCCCCCCCATGAGAGATTTTTCTGAAACCTCTTCTCCCAGCCAAACTCCACTAGGCTAAAACCTCTTTAGTTTGTGTGTACAGTTTTATGGTTACAAAGGCCTTCATGTCCACAACCACGTCCATTAGACTCTCAGCACCACCTGTACGATGGAGAGGAAAAGGACCGTAATTCCATGTTACAGTTGAAAAAATTGGAACATCACAGAAAACTGTTTGCTCATTGTCACTGGAATAGTGAGTGGTAGAGCTGGAACTAGAATTTAGGCATTTTGATTCTCAGTCAAGTGCTCTTTCCATGGTCCCAGAAGTGTTGGACACACACACAGTTTTAATAGATGGAGAACTAGAGAAACCCAGCCATGCTCATGGACATTCTGTCATGGCATTGTCTTTCAAAGCCACCAATGAGAGAACTTGGGCCCAGGAAGACCACGAGTGGGTGTAAGTTTCAGTTTGAGAGGATGGGTCTCAGCTTTACAGAAGCTGCCTAGGCCAGTAGGTGGAGCCTGTTGTCATGCTCATTTCCAAAAACAGGGAGCTCTCTCTCTCTCTCTCTCTCTCTCTCTCTCTCTCTCTCTCTCTCTCTCTCTCTCTCTCAACAGCAGTATACACATTATTATTTCAACCAATTCAAAGCAGAAGCAAGGTTCTTATGCTCTTGCATTTGTTTAATCTTCCCTCATGTGCTGAGTGGGAGCCTCCTGATCATTGGCCTGGTGGCTCAGGTACACACAGAGACACAGAAGCATTTTGAAAAGGAATCTGGGAGTTTTGTGGGAGGTATCGAACAGTGAGTATGCTCGGTGAGGCTGCCAGCTTTGCAAACGCAGCAAAGGAATGACAGAGCTGTACTGGAGTGGTATGTGTCTCCAAACTGCAGACAGCAAGCAGCATTGGGTCCAGAAACAGCAGGAGACAGGCTCTCTCTTTAAGGAAAAGACAGTTGGAGCCCCTGAGTGTGCCCCTGGGGAAAAGCCTGAGCCATGTGAGGAAGATGTCCCCTTTTTTCAGGTCTGCATTGCTTTTGTTTCTACTGGGGAGGCCAGGGAGGCAGCCCAGCTCTCTTGTTTTCAGCATAAACATTCCTTCCTAGTATGCATTAAGCACCATGAGTGGGTCATCTTTTCCACTCCCTTCCAAAATATTTTGTTTTCCATCTCTCCCTTCTTTTCCATGATGCTTTGAGAAAGATCCAAAACTTCTTCTCTGGTTTCCTTAGCTGCTTTTTGTTGTTGTTTCAAGCCACAGCCTAAATTTAAACCATGGCCCAGGAGAGGGAACTAACTTGTAGTTATGGGTGTGGCTTCATTGTTGCCTTGGGAACAGTTACCTTCAGCCAGTTCTTTAGCCTTATGTACAGGTAGAATGAGGAGATGTCTGTGTTTCATCAGAGAGGCATTGTCTAGCAGCCTTGGGGAAGAGCCTTCTAACTTCTTGCTTTTCTGATGTTTCCGGCGAAAGATAGGCAGATAAAACTTCCTAAGTAATAGCTTTTATCATAACATTCCTCTTTCCATAAACCTGAAATATTTTAGCATTGCACCCTTTGTCTATAAGATAATTAATTAACCTCCTAGCCTGGTTTCTGGTGTCCCCAAACTCGGGCTGTAACTTACCTTTCGTCTTCTTGCCCATTCTTTCATCATAAACCAGCCTGGCTCACTTGTTTTCTTAAATTTTCCTGTCCCATGCTTCCTTCACCCTTGGTTTGCATTAGTCCCTTGCTACTAGGAATGACGTCATTCCTGTCAACTGAACTGATGTCTTCTAATCTTTATTCAAGACCCAGCTGAATATCCCCTTCTCTAAGGAGCCTTTCTGAATCTCTCCAGACCACCACACTGCTCTCCTGCTTTGAAACTATGAGAATATCTATTTGACTTGTATGACACTTCCTAGCCTGATATATATCACTCTGGCCCATGTGTAATTGCTTTTTTCTGAACTGTGCTCTGTCATTATACTATTGGCCCACATAAAACATTTTTATAAGAAACCACCCAACCAAAAGCACTATCGAATTTACTGCATGTATGTTGTCGGGGACGTGGTTTCCTACATTTCACAGCGTCCTTTCCCCACAGACCCATGGGAAAAATGTTTCTCAGCCCTCAAAACCAAGAATAGCTGGGCTTCTCCTGAGTTGCTGTTTTGTTTTCATCTTGTGGTAATTGTGAGTCATGCCTCCCTCTTTTCATAGGCTCAGAGCCAGAATTGCAGCCCACCACAAGCAACAAGTCAGACTTAATGGCATGTATTTTGGGGGTAATAGCATTAACTCTGGCTTCTTATTTTTAGTTTTCTTTCCTCCTGCTCCCCCCTTATTTATTTTGTAATTTGGCAATTGTGTATATCTTTATATAAAGATTCATATCATTTTTTTGGAATTTGATGAATGTATACATAAAACATAAAATGCCTTGAATTATTTTTTAAATCTTTAGATAGTCCACAAATCTTAAGTATGTAGCTTGATGAATTTTTACATAGGTATACACCCATGTAACCCAATCTAGATCAAGATAAAAAACATTCCAGAACCATCACTTATTTTCATTATTACTTTTTTTTTTCTTTTTTTGGTCTATATATCTTGGCTCCCAACTCATACCCAATTGTTTGAGATTATGGACTCTTTTTATTTATATCTCATACGAAGACTAACATGGTTTTCTGGACAGAGCAGATAATCAAGAGGTAGTTATTGATGTCGGGATGGAACTTATTTCTAATGAGAAGGGCTCCGAGGCCCATTACCAATGCAAAGCACCCTGTGCAGCTTCCACGTAGAGATCAGAAGCTGGCTGTCCTGTACGACCCCAGATATTTTTGGCCTTTGGCATAGGGCCTGCCACAATGTAAGCCCTAAATACATACCTATTAACTGATTAACTGAAGCCCTTTATATAGATTACTATCTCAATTTGAGGGCACATTGGTTTCCTAATTCTGGAAATCAAGCTGCAAAATTTCTCACAATCTCATGGGGCATAATGTCCTTGGGTGGCATATTACTGCTGCTCCCTCTTATGTTGTCTAAATAAATGGAAAGAACAGGGTACCCCACAGAGGACCTGCCAAGTAGGGTTAGCAACTCTGTCACAATTATATGCCCTCTCACCCTAGAGTTCTTTGTGGTTTGGGCTACACTTCTTGACCTTGTGTGGAAGAATCTCTGTCTGTATGGGAGAAGACACAGGCACTGGTGCAGAGTGTTCAGTGGACAGCCCCAGGCCTCACCAGCTCATAATTTTCTAACTTTTATGCCTTAGGCAAAAAGAAATCTGTAGAGCGGGATGAGAGGACTCTTTCTTGCTGTGCCTAAAGACTGCTTATTCCTGGACACTGAGAGAATAGCCTTGATTGAGAATTTATTTTGGAGTGACTATTTCCATAGCATGTGAGTGAGGAAACAAAACAAGCACATATTATTAGTAATAATGGAAATAAACAATACGCATTTTTCAAGACTGGTTTCAGTTTATTTTAGTCTCAAATCTCTGGGCCATCTGGTAAAGAATATGGTCCCAGAGCAAAAGCTGAATGGCAAGAAGATTGAGAACAGTTATTCTAATGGAAAACTAGGCCAAAGGGAAGAAAAGAAATCATGGAAGTAAAAGACCAGTGGAGTTGGTGACTTGGACAATGAGTATTGCTCACTTCTACCTAGAAATTCACCGAATTTCTTGAGGCCTCAGTTTCCTCAATTGTAAACTGAGGAATTGTACAATAATCCCTTCAGCCCCTTTTCTTTTGCAAAAGAACTATATGATCATATTAACCAATGTCAACCCAATAATTTTTTAAATATATTTTTATTGATTTCAGAGAGGAAGGGAGAGGGAGAGAGAGATAGAAACATCAATGATGAGAGAGAATCATTGATCAGCTGTCTCCTGCATGCCCCCCACTGGGGGTTGAGCCCCCAACCAGGGTATATCCTGACCTGGAATTGAACCATGACCTCCTGGTTCATAGGTCGATGCTCAACCACCGAGCCACACTGGCTGAGCCCAATACATTTAATTTAAAAACAACAACATTAAAATGTATTTGAATCTGGTAAAAGAAAGAGACTCTGATTCCATGTTTCATATTTATTTATCTAATGATATCAAGAGCACATGATTAACGAATATTATAGTTTATTTTCACTAATTTCTTTGTCCTTAAAATAGAATGCCTTCCCTTTATTTGAGTAAAGTGACCAAGGAAGCAAGTACTATTAAATAGCTCACCCTGCAATTCTTCTATCTGACAGAGCTAATAATAGGTTTGTGTCTCATTTGATTCTTTTAATCAGGACTTCTCTTCTCTAAAGACAGAAATTTTGTTGGTAGAGAATTAGAGCAAAGGAGAATCTTTTGTAGCAAGTTTCATGAAAGGAGGCAAGGGAGGTGGAATTTGTATGTTTTAGCCCCGATGAAAAATAGCTCAATCTTTGCAAAGTGAATTGTATATTTTCATTGTAATAAACAATAATTTGCTCAGGCCTGAGATTCAGAAGTCTGGCTCCAATTCATAGCCTGTCAAATAGCATGGTTAATATTTCTTAGCACAATGTATCTTGTATTTCTAGCTTTCTGTTACCAATCTGTTTAAGAAAATGAAAGGGCAGATGGGAAAAAGGTGATAATACCAACTTTTACTGTTGTAATCTTTTGAGTTATCTTTATAGTATATGTACAAATATTATTTCTGTTCTTTCAGAAAGCTTAAAGATCAATGATAACCTTTTGGCTACTATGTTTAAATTTTATTCCTATAAGTTCAGTGTCACCTAGGTTTTAATTTTATGAGTGCTGCACTTTGGGAGAGTAAAGGAAGGTATCAACATTTATTGATGCCTACATGGGTCAAGAACTGAATTAGATCCTTTGTATATGTTTCATTCATTTTACTCTCAAAGCACATGTAGGAAGTAAGTTATTCTCAGCAAGTCCTCATTAAATGCCCGTGGGTGCCGGTATTATGCAAGGCAGCAGTTATGAGATGGTGAACAATATAAAGTCCCTGCCTTCCTGGACACTAAATGGGTAGTAGGGAAAATAAAGTGTAAAGGAGCCGATCAGCAAAATAAATATGCTGCTGCAAATTGTGATACGTCCTATAAAGAAACTCTAAAAGGGAACTATGGCACAGAACAGTAAGGGGGACATGGCCCAGTATCAGTGGTCAGAGGCCTATTTGAGGAGGGGAGACCTGAAATATGAGAAGTGGGTCAGCCATGTGACCAGCTACAAAAGAATGTTTCTGGTAGAAGGAACAGCACGTGCAAAGACCACAAGGTGGGAAGGAGCATGTGGGTCTAAGTCCCTGACAGGAGGCCTGTGTGGCAAGTGCACTGTGAGAAGGAGAAGGGTGGCACCCCAGAGGGAACTAAGGCTCAGAGAAGTCAAATTAAACCTCCACGGTCCCCTAGCCATCAAGTGGCAGAGTCCAGAACGGAAGTCACCTGGCTGATTCGACAGTACTCTTCACCGGCCATGCTATAAATACAGGGAAATTATTTCAAACTATTCCTTCTTATCATCATTAATTTTACTATTTTAACATTTTAATATTTTAAGTGGTAATTCACTTCTTTACAAATCTCACTAGATGTTTGCAGGTATAGCCATGGGTTGGACACAGCACAGTTGACTAACAAGATCTTCTAGAAACCTTAAGCCTTGCCCTCTTTGTGAATGACGTGGTTGCTGATGCCCCGGTGTACTTCACTATCACAAGAATAAATATGTCTAGTGGTCGCTCAGCCTTGTCCAGCAGGTAAAGCAAGGGTCTCCCTCAGAAGAGCCTGTGACACATTCAGGGTGTGTAGAGGAAGACACTTTGCCCAGGATTCACTTTATAGGGGGAAGGGCTCACTGGGCTTCCCTATTCTAGTTACTAGGACCTTAGGGCAGTTAATAGTGCTGACATTTACCTGGAGTCCCCTGGCAGGGGCATCTTTTTGGATCTTATAAAATGGAAGGATTACTTGTCATGGCTGGGCTCACTCTCTAGAACATTCTCTGTGATCCTTATTAAGTAATTAAGCACGGACTCTTCTGACTAAAGAACGGGTCTCTTATTCACCCCAGTTCCTCTTACTGGGAACTGGTACAGGGCTTCACCAAGAAGAGTAAAGGGAAATGTGTCTTCCCAGGTGGTGTGGTAAATCAGTGTGGTGAGGCCTCTGAGTGGCAGAAGTTATTGGTGTAGAAAGAAGTTTCTGAGTAAGGTGGAAAGGCATGAGTTAGAGAAATATGGATGCTGGGCTCATTAAAATGTGCGGGATAGCTTCAAACTCATGAAGTTTATTTCTTAACTGTATCTCAGGAAGTCTCATTCATCCCTGTTCTCTCAAAGCACGTATGGAAAACTAGGCCAAAGACTAGCAGAAGACTGTCAAACATCCCATGCGTTGCAGTAACTACTGGATATGTACAAAGATGAAGAAAGAATAGTCTTCGCCCTGAAGTTGTTCTCAGTGAGGCAACCCACAAACAAACAACTATCGAAGGGTGTGCTAAGGTCAGTGGTAGGGATTTGCACGTGGGAGGGTCAGGGAGGGTCAGGTAGCCTGGTCAAGACGTTCTCAGAGAAGCATCGAGGAGGAGGAAGCCCATCAGCTAGATGGTAAAGAATTTATGATTTCACCAAAAATGTACTGAAACCAAGGCAATAACAGGAGCATAGATTAGAGCTGGGAAACAACATAATAAAGGAAAGGACCATGACAAGTGGTGCCTGTGATGCTCAAGGTTAACGCCGGGGTTGCAGACAGTTGGCCTGAATTGGGAGCAGAGACCACAGCACGGCAATCCTTGTAGATCACTGTAAGGAGCCTTCCTACAGTCGTGCTGTAGAAAGAAGTGTGGATTCGGCAGAGGACATTGAACAGAGCACTGACTCAGTTATCTGTCCTCGCTAGCTGGAGTGTGAAGAATACATTTCAGGAGGATGGATACATTGCCATCCTGAGATAGCAAGGCTGCAGGAATCCCACAGCAAGGTGACCAGAATCTGCACATAAGTAGGAGTAGGAAAGGAGAGGAAGGCAGATGTGAACATAAGGAACTAGTAGGTAATCAGTGCAGTGGAGGAAGACACAGTGGTAAAGGCAAAAGTAGATCCAAAGCCAATTCTGCCTTTGTTTGTTGTGTGCATTAGGGAATATTGCTCTATCACTCTATAAAATGGGTATAGAAAAGTCTAGACATCGTATTTGTCTTTCAGACCTTAAAATAGGCCACGCTTTTTCCTGCTTCAGGGGCTTTGCACATACTATTCCGTCTGGCTGAAATAAGAAATTATGTTTTTTAATCTTCTGCTGACCTTTATTCATCCTTCGGGTCTTAGGTAAAAAAGGTCACCTTTTCAGAGTGGCTTCCCATGACGACCCTAGATAGGTGAGTCTCCCTTCCCTTTTATTATTCTCTTTCCCTCCACCCTGCCCATAGCCTTCAAAACAGGTAACATCCTTTCTGATTATACTATTATTTGGTTATTTGTTGGCAACAACCATTTTTTTTTCTTTCTAATGTATTCCTCACACAGTAGTCATTCAGCTAATAATGTCTGAATAAAACTGCCATCTAAGCAGTGTGTTGAAGTCTGTGGCCCAGAATCGGAGCGGAATAGCACCTGGGTAATAACCCTGGGTAGTTCAGGTCAGATGTAGCCTGGGACTTCCCACTGACGCTAAGAAAGCACATGCTATGAGTTGAGTTGTGTTCCCCCCAAAAAAAGATATAGTGAAGTCTTACTCCCCAGTACCTCAGAATGTGACCTTATTTGAAAATAGGATTTTGACAAAAGTACCCAAATTAAAATGACACTGTTAGTGTGGCACATCCCTTCCCCAGTGCCCTCAGGAGCATGGCCTTGTTGATTTTGTTCTTTCCTCCAGAATTATGAGACAATTCATTTTCTAAGCACCCCTGTGTGTGACACTGTTACCCCAACACTAGGAAGCTAATAGAACACACTTCAGAGGGTGAATGAGGTCCTGGGATTATATATAAGCCTGCGATGTTCAGCTCTAGGGATCTAGAGGTTAATGTGACTGCATTTTTTTAACTGTAAGCTGAGACCTGGAGATTTTTTTTTTTTAATCTAAAACTTGGCTTTTACCTCTATCCCTTGGAGTCTGTATTGTGAACAATGGGTGCTGAGGGGTGTGCAGCCTTTGGGAAAATGTCATCAGCTGAGTGTTGATCCCTGAATATCTGGGCCAAAAGAATTAGTTTATCACTGCTCAGACCAAGAGCACTGAAATTATATGGAGCAGCACGGAATAATTATGCTGAGAATAGGGACTGCTTTTATGCTAAATATAGGTAAAAGAATAGCTACTGAGAAACTTCAATAAGTGCATTCTCTGAAAACTTCTTCAAGATTTAAATACCTAAATCACATTTTCTGCTTAAGAGAGAGAGAGAGAGAGAGAGAGAGAGAGAGAGAGAGAGAGAGAGAGAGAAAACTAATCAGTGATTCTTAGCATTTTTGTTTTTAAACTTGCCTCCATTTCTTCTTTCATGCTAACAATTAGTCTTTCAAATGGTACACCCACAGCATGTTAAAATATACTGAGTCCAGTCATGTATTAAAAGGTATTCGCTAACCACCTCTGCTCTTGTTCCTTCACACTTACTTCCAAATGGCTATGGAACTAGTTCTAAATATACTTTTAATTTTTTTTGTAAAATGCAGATAATTTTTTATAAAATTTAAATTGTCAGTACAATTTCAAATCTGCTAGTAATTTTTGCCAGATAATTATCTAGAAACCCAATTTATACTTCCTGCCAACACCTAGATTCTAGATATATTGTTCGTTCTAAGTAAAAGAAAATAAACAAGAAGAAAGGAGTGCATTGAATAAATAATATTGAATTATTTTGACCCACATTTATGGACATATTGAATATCTACATACTTAGCATATATATTAGGGAAGGTAACTTTTAAAAAATCTTTATGAGATATATACATTGTAGCTACAGAAATACATGAAACCTCAAATACCTGATCAATTGACACGAGAGACAATGCCTGCCTTGATGCTGGCTTAGTATTCACTCTGTCCACTAGTAGTCAAAGCAAACCGATTTAATCATAATGTATCTTTTGGGAAGTGTAACTATTAGCATAATTTATTGAGTGCTTATTGTGGGCCATATACTTCTCTAATACATTTATGTGGATTAATCTCATTGAATTTATCCAAAGTCTTCCATAAAATTTGGATAATTCCCTTAGTTTTACCTATGAGAAAGCTGAGGCATAGAGAGACTAAGAAACTTCCTTTGGGCCATTTGTATGTCTTCACTGGAGAAATATCTATTTAATTACTTTGTCCTTTTTAAAATGAGGATGATTATATTTTGCTACTGAATTGTAGGAGTTCCTTTTACATTTTATTTTTATTTTATTATTATTTCTTTAAATTAAATTTCTTGGGGTGACATTGGTTAATATGATCATATAGGTTTCAGGTGTCGGTTTCTGTTACATGGTCTGTATATTGCACTGTGTGTCCATCATCATATATTAGGCCTCCTTCACTCCTCCCCCTCCCCCACCCCTTACCCTCTGGCAACTACCACACTGCTATTTGCGTCCATGAGTTTCAGTTTTATATCCCACATATGAGTGAAATCATATGGTTCTTAGCTTTCTCTGACCAACTTTTTTCACTTAGCATCATATTCTCAAGGTCCATCCATGTTGTCACAGATGGCAGTATTTCATATTTTCTTATGGCTGAGTAGTATCCCATTGTGTATATGTACCACATCTTCTTTATCCAGTCCTCTATCGCAGGACAGCTTGACTGTGTCCATGTCTTGGCCACCATAAATAATGCTGCATTGAACATAGGCTGCATATATTTTTGGGAATACATGTTTTCAAGCTTTTCAGGCACATACCCAGGAGAGAGATTGCTGGGTCATATGGTAGCTCTATTTTTAATTTTTTGAGGAGTCACCAGACTGTTTTCCACAGTGGCTGTACCAGACTTATATTCCCACCAGCAGTGAGTGAGGGTTCCCTTTTCTCCACAACCTCTCCAACACTTGTTATGACCTGTCTTGTTGATAATGACCACTCTAACAGGTGTGAAGTGGTATGTCATTGTAGTTTTGATTTGCATTGCCCTAGTTGCTAGTGAGGTTGAACATCTTTTTTTTTAAAAAATATATTTTTATTGATTTTTTACAGAGAGGAAGAGAGAGGGATAGAGAGTTAGAAACATCGATCAGCTGCCTCCTGCACACCCCCCACTGGGGATGTGCCCGCAACCAAGGTACATGTCCTTGACCAGAATCAAACCTGGGACCTTTCAGTCCGCAAGCCGACGCTCTATCCACTGAGCCAAACCGGTTTCGGCTGAACATCTTTTCATGTATCTATTGGGAAAGGTGTCTGTTCAGTCCACTGACCATTTTTTGGTTGGTTGGTTTGTTTGTTTGGTGTTGAGTTTTACTTGCCAGAGCTACTGTTTGCAAATATGATATTAAAACCTTATCAGATATATAGTTTGTAAATATTTTCTCCCAGTTCCATAGATTGCCTTTCACTTTGCTGCAGTTCTCTGATTGCTTTGCTGTGCTTATGTTTTTTTCACTTTGACAATTTTTTTTTTTTAGTGGACGATTGTTTATTTTTGCTTTGATTACTTCTGCTTTTAATGTCATATCCAAGAAATCATTGCTAAGACCAATGTCATGAAGCTGTTCCCAATGTCTTCTTCTAAGAGGTTACAAATTCAGGTCTTATGTTAAAAGTCTTTGAATCTTTTTGGGTTGATTTTCGTTTGTGGGGTAACGAGCCTAATTTCATTATTTTGCTTGTGGATATTCAGTATTCCCAGCACCATTTGTTAAAGAGGATATCCTTTGACCATTGTGTATTCTTGGCAGCCTTGTATAAATTACACTTGTCACACTTAAGTATAACTGTGGACCTATTTTTGGGCTCTCAATATAGTTCTGTTTGTGTATGTTTCTCTTTACGCTAGGACTATGCTTTTTTATTACTGTAGCTTTGTAATGTGTTTTAACATCAGAAGTGTGAAACATCCATCTTTGCTCTTTTTTCTCAAAGTTGTTTTGGCTATTTGGGATTCTTTGTGGTTCCATATTAAAAAAGAAATGCATTGGGACTTTTATAGGGATTTCATTGAATCTGTAGATTGCTTTGGGTAGTATGAACATTCTAACAATATTAAGTCTTCCAAACCATGAAAACAGGATATATTTCCATTTATCTGTGTCTTCTTTAATTTCTTTCAACAATGTTTTGTAGTTCTCAGTGTAGACATCTTTGCCTCCTTGGTTAAGTTTATTCCTACGTATTTTATTATTTTCGATGTTATTATAAACAAAGTAAGCTTTTTAATTTCATTAATGTTATTTTGGATTGTTCATTGTTACTGGATAAAAATGCAATAGATTTTTGCAAGTTGATTTTTTATCCTGCAACTTTATTGGATACTAGAGGCCCGGTGCACGAAGTTTGTGCATGGGAGGGGGGGTCCCTCAGCCCGGCCTGCAACCTCTCGCAATCCGGGACCCCTCAGGGGATGTCCAACTGCTAGTTTAGGCCCGATCCCACAGACAGTCGGACATCCCTCTCACAATCCAGGACCATTGGCTCCTAGCTGCCCACCTGCCTGCCTGTTTGATTGCCCCTAACCAATCGCCTGCCTGCCTGATGGCCCCTCACCAGTCGCCTGCCTGCCTGATTGCCCCTAACCTCCTCTGCCTTGGCCCCTGCCACAGCAGCTTCGTCTGGAAGGTTGTTCATATGTCTGGTCTAATTAGCATATTACGCTTTTATTATTATAGATGTTTATAGTTTTAATAGGCTGTGTGTGTGTAATCATTAGAGTTTTCTACATGTAAAATCATCTCATCTACAAACAGATCATTTTACTTCTTCCTTTCTCATTTGAATGCCTTTATTTCTCTTTCTTGCGCAATTGCTCTGGTTGGGACTTTCAGTACTTTATTCAGTAGAAGCGGTGAGAGTGAGCATCCTTATTTTCTTCCTGATCTTAGAGGAAAAGATTCTTTTTTTTTTTTTTAAACCATTGAGTATTGTTTTAGCTGTAGACTTTTCATATGGATGGTAAATTATATTGAGGTCATTGTCACTCTGTTCCTAGTTTGTTGAGTGTGTCACGGGGTGTGGGGGCAACGACCTGCACTGGCCAACTCCCATGGCTGCTGGTCCCCCCAATCAGCCCTTCCCCTGGCTGGCTGGCCAACCTCCTGTGGTATCTCCCTCTGGCCAGCCGGCCAAGCTCCCACAGTCCCTCTCCCTAGCTGGCCAACCTTCCTCGGTCCCTCCCCTGGCTAGCTGGCCCCCGACCCTGATTGGCCCCAATCACCAGCCAGGCCAAGGGACCACCCCGCCTGTGCATGAATTCATGCACCAGGCCTCAAGTTTTGTTATAACAGCCCAAATGGGCTAAGACACTCCTCTAGAAGTAGATGAAATTGATATACTTACCCATTTATTTAATGACCCCGATACCAAAACAACAAAAACAAAAAACAATTATAGACAAATATCTCATGACTATAGATACAAAAATCTTTAACAAAATATTAGCGAATAAAATTAAGCAACATATTAAGAAAATTATGCCTTGTGACCAATGGGGCTTATTCCGGGGATGCAAGGCTAAATATTGGTTCAACTTAGAAATAATTCAATGTCATCTACTATATTAACAGATTAAAGGACAAATATCATATGATCATATCAATTGATGCAGGAAAAGCTTTTGACAAAATTCAACATCCATTGATGACAAAAACTCTCTGAAAAAAAATAGAAATAGATAGGAACTTACTTAACTTGATAAAGTGCATTATAAACACCTTATTGCTAATACTATACTTAATAGTGAAAGACTGAATGCTTTCCCCATAAAATCAGAAACTAGTAGGCAAGGATGCTTGCTCTTACCATTCTTATCCAGTAAAACATATTCCAGACTTCTATGTTAAAACATGCAATATTCTGGTAAAAGAATTCAAAGATCTAAATAAATGAAAAGACATAACGTGTTCATGAATTATAAGAATCAACATTAGTAAAGATGTGAATTTCCCCCCAAATTGATGCATAGGTATAATGTGCTTAACCCAATGTGCCTAAGCGAAGGAGGCTGGTGAGATGCTCAGGCATAGACTTTGAAGGAACAATATTTTGTTGAGATCATTTTCAGTTGAGTATGAAGCTCAGATTTGCAAGACCAGAACATTTTTTAAAGATGTGATGAAGGGCTGTTTTCCTTTACAGTGGCTAAAGAGTGGGAAGCCTTTTGGGACTACTCCACAAATCACATGACATTAATAATCAAGATGGCATGTTGTCAAGAAATCTGATCTGCAGGCTTGTTTTGTTTGGCTAGCAATGTTATTGTTGTTGTTAATGAGAGTTAGGGTGCTTTCCATGGAGACCCATACTCCCTTATTCCCCACCATCCCTGTCCCCCTCTGCTGTCTGGCACTTGGCCCTGCCTATTCTCCCCTACATACTAAAATTAGTGACTCTTGACTTAAAAAAATTGTTGCAACAAAAACAAATCAATTCCAAGTTCAAATAAATGACCTTAGAAACAAACTTTTACAGCCCATAAGTTGATTAGAAAGGGATTTTTAAGACATGCCAATAAAACACACAGGAAACTGGGTATTTAGGTCCAGGAGAGAAGGTTTCAGGATTTAGTGTACTAGCTAGCTAGGGCTTCTTACCAAGGTAACTTGAAAACCAAAATAGGCTCAGTAAGTTTTCTTAGAGAAGCTGAGCAATTATTCCAAGAAAGAATATTGGGTTGTAAAAGGAATTTATGAATTAAAAAAAAAGTTTACTTTTTCCATGAAAAACCTTGATCAATTATCCCCATTCTGCAACACCATATGCCACACCAGTGACCAGAAAACTACACTCATTAGTCTCAGTGTTTTTAAAACTGCTTATCCCTTGGCAGATAGATTCTTATTCTTCAACTTTCTCTTTTTTAAGCCTCCACACAAACAAGACTCCTTCTATGGTTACATCAATTGCTGTGATCATTTGGTCAATGCACAGTGGATAAAGCTATACACTGTTTATATTGATTCAAATGAAACATAACTTAGATCTCTTAATTCCATCTGGAAGAGCATACTGTATTAATAGTGTATTTACTAGCTATCTCTGAAACTGTTATATTTGTTTTTTTAATTTTATTTTATTGTTTAAAGTATTACACATAGTAGTACATATATCTTCTTTTTTTTCCCCATTGATCTTCCCCCAGCCTCCCCTACACCCTGTCGCATGACCTCATCCCCCCCCCCCCCCCCCCGCACAGTGTCTTTTGTCCCTTGGTTGTGCCTATATGCATGCATACAAGTCCTTCGGTTGAACTCTTTCCCCCCCTTCCCAACACTCCTCAGCCTTCCCGCTGTAATTTGACAGTCTATTCGATGCTTTACTGCCTCTGTATCTATCTTTTTGTTCATCAGGTTATAATGTTCTTTATTTTCCATAAATGAGTGAGATCATGTGGTATTTTTCTTTCATTGCCTGGCTTATTTCACTTAGCATAATGCTCTCCAGTTCCATCCATGCTGTTGCAAATGGTAAGAATTCCTTCTTTTTTATAGCAGCGTAGTATTCCATTGTGTAGATGTACCATAATTTTCTAATCCACTCATCTGCTGATGGGCATTTAGGTTGTTTCCAAATCTTAGCTATGGTGAATTGTGCTGCTATGAACATAGGGGTGCATATATCCTTTCTGATTGGTGTTTCTAGTTTCTTGAGATCTATTCCTAGAAGTGGGATTACTGGGTCAAATGGGAATTCCATTTTTAGTTTTTTGAGGAAACTCCATACTGCTCTCCACAGTGGCTGCACCAGTCTGCATTCCCACCAGCAGTGCACGAGGGTTCCTTTTTCTTTGCATCCTCGCCAGCACTTGTCGTTTGTTGATCTGTTGATGATAGCCACTCTGACAGGTGTGAGATGGTACTGCATTGTCATTTTGATTTGCATCTCTCAGATAATTAGTGACTTTGAGCGTGTTTTCATATGTCTCTTGGCCTTCCTTCTGTCTTCTTTCGAAAAGTATCTATTTAGATCCATTCCCCATTTTTTTTATTGGATCATTTATCTTCCTTTTATTAAGTTGTATGAATTCCCTGTAAATGTTGTAGATTAAACCTTTATCGGTGATAACATTGGCAAATATATTCTCTCATACAGTGAGCTTTCTTGTTGTTTTGTTGATGGTTTCTTTTGCTGTGCAAAAGCTTTTTATTTTGATGTAGTCCCATTTGTTTATGTTCTCTTTAGCTTCCATTGCCCTAGGAGCTGTATCGGTGAAGAAACTGAAACTCTTATATTTGTACTAGAGGCCAGGTGCACAAAATTTGTGCACGGACGGGGGTGTCCCTCAGTCCAGCCTGCACCCTCTCCAATCTGGGACCAGCCTGCACCCTCTCCAATCCTGGTGGGATCGGGACTAAACAGGCAGTCGGACATCCCTCTCACAATCCAGGACTGCTGGCTCCCAACTGCTCGCCTGCCTGCCTTCCTGATTGCCTAAATTGAAACTGTTATATTTGTATATGGTGTATATTTTCTGTTTTAGCTCATGAGTTTAATTTCAGACTACATGGGACATCAGTTGTTTTAGCAGGGAAGAGTGGAATAGTGAGAAAAGGAGGATCTTTGCAGTTTAATGGGTACTCATAACAATCATTTCCTAGATTGTAATCTTGGCTAAGTTATATAAATTGTTTCTTAATTTTCTCAACTATAAAAGGGTTATACTAATCTGTAATCAATGGGCTATTGTAAACATTATACAGAAAATATATCTATTTTTAAAATTTTATTAAATTTGTTGGGATGACATTAGTTAATAAAATTATGTAGGTTTCAAGTGTATAACTCTATAAAAAAGCATCTGTATATTTGCATTGTGTTTGCCGCCCAAAGTCAGGTCTCTTTCTGTGACCATATACTAGTATTTGATTGCTTTTACCCTTTTCTACTTCCCTTCACCCCCTTTCCTTCTGATAACCACCATACTGTTGTCTGCATGTGAGTTTTGCTTGTTTGTTTGCCTTGGTTGTTCACTTGTTGCTTTCAGTTTTATATCACACATATGAGTGAAATCACATGGTTCTTGACTTTTTCTATTTGACCTATTTTGCTTAGCATGACATTTTCAAGATCCATCCATGTTGTCACAAATGGCAGTATTTCTTCTTTTATGGATGTGTAGTGTTTCATTGTAAATATGTACCACATCCTTTTTATCCAATCAATCACTATCAAAGGACACTTTGGTTGTTTCAATGTCATGGCCACCATGAATAATATTGCAGTGAACATAGGGGACATATATCTTTAGGAATAAATATTTCCAAAGTTTTGGGGAAGATACCCAGAAGAGAGATTGCTGGGTCATACAGTAACTCTATTCTTAATTTTTTTTTAGTAACTGACTGTTTTCCATAGTGGTTGTACCAATTTATATTCCCACTAGCAGTGTGTGATGGTTACTTTTTCTCCACAACCTTTCAATACTTGTGATTACTTGTCTTGTTGATAATAGTCATTCTAACAAAGCCGTGAGGTGGTATTTCATTGGGCTTTGATTTGCATTTCTCTAATAGCCAGTGAAGCTGAGCATCTTTTCATGTATCTGTTGGTCAGTAGTATGTCTTCTTGTGAGAAGTGTCTGCTCAAGTCCTCTGCTCATTTTTTAGTTAGATTCTTTTTTATATTTTCGGATACTACCCCCTTATTGGAGGTTCTGGTTTCTTTTGCTGTGCAGAGCTTTTTAGTTTGATATAGTCCCATTTATTTATTTCCCTTGCCTTTGAGATCAAATTCATAAAATCATGTCTAAGACCAAGGTTCGTAAGTTTGGTACCTATATTTTCTTTTAGGTATTTTATTGTTTAAAGTCTTATATTTAGGTATTTGATTCTTTTGGAGTTAATTTTTATGTGTAGTGACAAAGAGCAGTCTAGTTTCATTCTTTTACGTGCGGCTTTCCAATTTTCCTAGCACCATTCATTGAAGATAATACCTCTAAAAGTGCTTAGTTTATAAAGGTGTGCAATGTAGTGTTTGTACCTCAGAGTGAGTCATTTTCTGACTCTATCCTCACATTAGGGAGTGGGGAGGATGCTAGTGAGAAACTTAACTGGTGTTTCCTCAGCAGCAATTATGAACAACTGTTTAAATATAAACCTCTCAAAAAGGTAATTATTTTTGTAATATTGCTGGTATAATCAAGCAGTGTGCTGCATACCATAAATTATAGCTTAAAATGTTTTTGTCTACATTCCAAATTACCATTTATATTTTTCTATGATAAAATGCATTCCAGATTTTAAGTAATCAACTGGGAAAAAGAAATTTTGTATCATAGCCTACTCATAAATCAAGACTGCAAATAGTGCTTAACTTTTATGTTCTTATATCCTACCTAAGATTTTATATTTCTCCAGAATAGGGTCCTCTCTGATTAGTAAGGTGTTTTGGTCACAGTAGGTTCTCAGTAAATATTTTTGTTTTTGTTTACTTTGATGTTTAGAATTAAGAAGTAAAGGAAATCAACTGAAGCAGGCCAATTAAGTGTTAAAATGGCCCTTATTTGTCCCCACCTTGTGTCTACACTTCTTATAATATTACTTGGCAGTTCTTCTTTCAAGAACTGGAGTCTATTTCCCTACGCATGGAAGCTGGGCTGGCCTTATGATTTGCTTTGACCAATAGAACATGGCTAATTGATGATATGTCAGTTCTGAGTCTAGACTTTAAGAGTCCTTTCCTGCTGGAGAATGGCAGACTATGTAAGGAAAGTCCAGCTGCCCCAGCTAAGGTCATCCCAGACTAGTTTCCAGCCAGCTGACCTCCATATATGTGAAAGAGCCCCACCTACGTAACCTATAGCTGACCACAGATACATGGGTAAGCCCAGCCAAGACCATCATAACTGCTCCTCAGACCCTTAGACTCATGAGCAGTAATAAATGCTTGTTGTTTGACGCCACCAAGTTCTGTGTTGTCTTGTAACACAGTAATAAGTAACTGGTATAGCCACTAGCTTAGGTTCTGAACAATGAATAGGAGCTGGTTCAGAAAGTGCTGTGCTATGTTTTCAGTGGTGACCACAAAGGAAATGAGTTAAACATTACAGAAAGAACAAAAAGCAAACAAACAAAAAAATCCCTAGATTACTCAAATTTAGAAAAGAGTAACAGAAACTATAACAAAACTTTAGGCATTGATTTGTGAAAAATAAAATGTTATACATATTCAAATGCCTGTGGAAAGTCTGATGACCTCGAAAACTACCAACTACCTGTTAGAAGTGAGAGGGCCACTCACTTGTGTGACCTGTATCTAAGCTCAGACATTCAAACAGAGTGCTGCCTGCTTTACTGGCAATATTATCCAAGAGGCTGTCCTGTGAGAAAGCATCTTTTAAAAAGTAAAAGGACTGCCTAAGAGAAGCAATAAGGGAGCCCAGGAAACATGGGCAGTCAGAGGCAAACTCAAAAGTAAACAAATCCCCTCCAAAATTTTTTTTAAAACTTTCTACAAGCAACAGCAATACCCATAATATGCAGTTCTTTAAATACATTAGAGAAAGGAAGCCAGACAAAAACAGTGAGATGGATACAGTGCAAAAGGTCCATCGAGAAAACGAGAAAGGATATAGCAGAGACACAATTAATTATTGGCTCCTGTCATTCCTGAGGAAGACCTCAGGGAGTTTCCCACTCTGAGATTGCCTTTTGGCTGAGATAGGTCAGAGGTAAGAGAAAAAATAGTGCTAAAAGCAGAAGGTGTGCTAGATGAATTGGCAAACTAAAGGTAGATTGTTTGTACATTGGCAAACTAGTGCCAAACACGTATTTTGAAGCAACTGCAGGGTAAAAAGAGCTCTTGCCCACCAAAATGTAGAAGTGTAGTAGAGACTCTCCTCCAAGGGCATATGATTTTATATCTGGACAATTGGCATAAGCAATGTGGGGTCACATGATATTTATGTAAAATATAGTAGAATTATCTATTGAGTTTGCTGTTCAAGCGTGGTAGAAGCTGATATAAGGGGTACTGTGTCTTTTTCTGAGATGTCACAACAGAGGACCCTAGTTTTGTGCTCTGAATTCTGAGCATTTGGCCCCAAGGGCTTATTATCAGCTTTTTCAAAGTCAGAAGTAAAAATGAAAGTTGAACTCAAACCATGACCCTGACCCAAACTTCTCTTTGAGGAGAGTCTAGGCTCATTTTGGTGTCAGTTAAACTGAGTGGTTCCCAGGAAGAAGGAGATGGAATCTGAAGGTAAAAGAGAAGGAAAAAGATGTGGTCTTCCTGAGGTTGGTGAAAATTCCCCAAGACTGAGAGAAGCAAGGGGGCTTAGGTGGTTCCCACAAAGAGCAGAAAGGATCTTGAGTTGGAAGAGGAGAGGGGCCATGACTGCAGGCTACAGATGTAGGTTCACTGTTGAACTGTGAGGTGTTGGGAACAGTACTGAGTGCTTAGATCTGGGGTTGACAAACAGGACCTTTGAGGGAGGCAACTCTGAGTCCACACCTGGTGACATGCCTGAGCTATGGCAAGGTCAAGCTTGGCAGAAATATTTGCTAATCAGAGGAGAAATAGCACTAATAGTAAATGCCTCAGACTAAGCTCATGCTTTTGTTTTCAGTTGTCTGATGGTCATTAAGATGGAAACTTTCAATAATCTTGAGTGGGATTCAGAATTGAGATATGTGACATTTATTGGAATAAGTAATCCCAGAAAAATGCTTAACTTACTCCTACAACTTATCAAAGTGAAATCAGGGGGGAATATTTTCTTAAAAATAGAAATTACTGATCCATTTGAATTATTTGACTGGGATATAGGCCTGAGAAAAATCAACTAATTTAATTTATGGAGCTGCTTAAAAGACCTTTGCCAGAATTCTATGGCCAAAAACTATTTAAAAATTTTCTCCCTATTTTGAATTATGAAGCATTTCATATACTCCGAAAAGGTCAGAATATGAGATAGCAGACACCCAAATACTGACCACCCAGATTTAACAGATGTTAGTATTTTATTGAATTTGCTTCAGATCCTATTTTAAAAAAAAAAATAAAAAAATTTTACATGGAGCTAAAGTCTCAAGTCCATCTCTCCCCTCTCTTATTCCCTAAAGAGGTTACCACTATTCTGAACTTGTGTGTAACATTGTTTCATATTTGATATATATATATATATATATATATATATATATATATATATATATATCCATAAAGAAATATTTGTGTGTGTGTTATAAAAATTTTAACTGACTGGCATTGTCTTATAAATTTTTACCTAGTATTCACTTACAATTTTTCATTTCTTTCATATCTGTGGACCTAGTCTTCTTTTATTCCTAATTTTTTATTTTTCCTTTCTATTTTCTTTCCTTTATTTAAAAACTATTATGAATGTGCTGGTATTTTATATATCTCACAGATCTCTTCAAATAGCTTCTTGTTTATTTAAAAATGTTACTGTTTTATATTGCTCGTTTTTCCTTAACTGATGTGTTTGTCCTTGCTTTTTCCATATTACTTTTTGCTTTCTATATTCTCTGCCCTTAGCCCTATGGACTGTATGTGATGTTCCTTTAGCCCTAGCTGCATAAACTCTATTTAAGCAAACAAACAAACAAGTGAAGAACAACAAAATATAATAAATAAATAAAGACATAAGTAAAATGTAATAAATGTATATGTTAGATTATAAAACATATTTAGTTGAAACTATTTTTTTCTGAAATTAACAACTTCCAAATGTGATTATCTTAACTATGCTTATTTCAAATGAAATGCCTAGAAAGTGTTTCTCAGCAGTAACAAAATCAACATTTTGGGCTCTATAATTTTTGTGTGAATCTATATTTATCAGCTGATTTTCTATATATTCACCACTGTGTTGTTGAATGTTTTGCAGCATCCTTGGCTTCTACCTACTAGATGCCAATACTCCCCCCCCCCCACTTTATTTTTGACAACCAAAAATGTCTCCAGACATTGCCAAATGTCCCCTGGGGGACAAAATTGGCCCTGATTGAAAACCACTGATCTAACTAATGTACATTGCACTTCATACATCACCTTGTCAATTCTATTGTATAATTCCCAAATCTTGGAGGTAACTATCTTTTCTAAGGTGATTTAGGATTTACTTTTTTTCTAATTTAAAAGTGAGGCCAATATTGAAATACTATAAGAAAGCCAATGACTAGTCAAACATAGTTTTCCTATTGCCTTTTTTTTTAAAAAAAAAACTTTTTTAAAAATGTATTTCTTTATTGATATCAGAGAGGAAGGGAGAAGGAGAGAGAGATAGAAACATCAATGATGAGAGAGTATCATTGATCAGCTGTCTCCTGCACACTCCCTACTGGGGATCGAGCCCGCAACCCAGGCATGTGCCCTTGGCCAGAATCGAACCTGGGACCCTTCAGTCCACAGGCTGATGCTCTATCCACTGAGCCAAGCCAGCTAGGGCTACCTTTTTATTCTCTATTCAAAACAACATTACACACATGACAACACTCAGGTTTTACTACATGGGTTTTAGCACACAATTTAGGAAATGAATTATTTGTCACATGTCTGGGTTATCAAGCCATGCTCCATTTTGAGAGGTAGTAACCTAAGTTTCCCAATACCTAGGTTTTTGCCCTACCTGGGGCGGTGGGGGGTGATCTGGACCTGTATATTCTTTCTGTGTCACTTGCCATTTCACACATCCATTACTGCGTTGAGGTGACTTTAATACATAGACTCCATGGCTTTCGATGGCATCATTATGGCAGGCTGGCAAAATATTTGGACAAAGATTTCTCCTAATTCGGCTAACCCTGAATTTTTTCCACTCAGGAAATTGTTTTCCCTTAATAATAAAACATATTTCTAGACCTGGACCCTTTTTTGTTTCTCCAGAAATACTTAACTATTTTAAAATTGGAACTTAGTTGTTAATCATTCACATGCTACATTATCTATCATTTTTTTTTCTGATGTATTTTTCCCCTTTTTTCCCTATATTGTTGGAGAATGAGAAACTATCTTTATCAGCTGATTTTCTATCCTTTGTTTGAGCAATGTTCGGTCAATAAAAGAACTGCAGATGGATTTCAGAATTTCAAAAGGCGTGTCTTTCACTGGTATAATGAGGAAATTGTGTGGTAGAAATAAACTTACACCTTATTACAGGACAGCTTCACTAAGTAGCCGTTTACTTAAGAAGGACACCTCTCCTGATCTCAAGGTGAGAGACTTACTGCAGTCACACAGGGACAGAGGCAATCGATAGGCAATGTCTCTGGGAAAAATGGAGCCCCCACTGTACATGAAATGCTGCTCCCAGGAATTTCACTGCTCTTGTACCTGCCTCCATGACTTAGAGGTTAGTTTTCTCATATATTACATAGAGCAATGCTGACCTCGCAGGCTGGGAAGATTGACTAGAATCACAGGGTCTATAATGTTCATGACACAATGCCCATTTCACTGGTTCAGTTCATCATTATTATTTAATTTTCAAGGTCTGTTACACTCACAATTTCTATCATCTTGTGTATTTTCCCTGTTTATTATTTAATTTTCAAGGTCTGTTACACTCACAATTTCTATCATCTTGTGTATTTTCCCTGTTTATTATTTAATTTTCAAGGTCTGTTACACTCACAATTTCTATCATCTTGTGTATTTTCCCTGTTTATTACCAGAAAAGTTTATTTTACTAAACTTTTTTGGATTTTTCCTCCCCTATGTGTGGTAAGGCTAACCCAGATGATTCTGGGAATAAAATCATTAAAGAGTAAAATCCTGTCTTCAGTCATGTTCAATCAGTTCTCTTGTTGCCTAATAACTATCGGAATAAAATAACTCTCAAGATATTGTTTTAGAAAAATGTCTTCACTAATGGTTCCACCAGCTTTTGACAAGATTCTGGGGTTCAGAATGACGAGAGCTGTTAGCTGCCTCCATTGACAATAGAGCCTTCTGCCCTGGCCACTGTGGCTCAGTGGATAGAGCATTGGCCTGTGGACTGAAGGGTCCCGGGTTCAGTTCTAGTCAAGGGCACATGCCTGGGTTGTGGGCTCCATCCCCAGTAGGGGGTGTGCAGGAGGCAGCCAATCCGTGATTCTGTCTCATCTTTCCTCCATTCTCTCTCCCTCCACCCCCGTCTTCTCTCCTTCTCTCCCCCCCATCTCTCTCCCTCCCTCTCCTTCAACCATAATATTCACTCCTGCATTCCTATTGAAATTAATTCTTTGACACCTGTTAACCCTTAAAATAGGAGTCTTTATCATTTGATCTATCCTACCTAATAAAATAGTAATATGCAAATTGACCGCACCTTCGCTACACCCAAGCCTCACCCACCAGCCAAAGCCACGCCCACCAGCCAATCAGGGTGTGTATGCAAATTACCCAACAAAGATGGTGGTTAATTTGCATACGCTGAGGGAGGGAGGAGTGAAGACTGAAGACAACTTAGAAGGAAGAGGGAGGAAAAGCAGAAAGCAAGGTGGCTGCCAGAGGGAAAGCCCGGGCGGGGCAGGGCGGGCGGCAGCGGCCCGCGGGTGCAGGCACAGCAGCTGCGAAAGTGGCTGCAGCGGCAGCGCACGAGGCCGCAGCGGCCACTTACAGGATTCTTCCTGCAAATGGGCTACTAGTTATTCTTTTAAAGTTCAATCTGAGTTTAGATAACATAAATTCTATAGCACTTTTCTTGGTAATTTTTTGAAAAATACTAGTTAGTCCTTTTATTATTTACTTCTCCCGGCCACTCCCATACACTTACCTAAGGCAGCTTTGATACTGTCATCATTAATTACCATTGATTTTTTTTTTTCAGCTCAGGGTTTCTTAATCTTGGCACTATTGACATGGAGGTGAGGGGGTGGGGTGGATAATTCTTTGTTGTAAGGGACTGTCCTGTGCTTTGTAGAATATTGAGCAACATCCTTGTCTTCTACCAATTAAATGTCAGTGACAATTCCCCTCTTCCACTAGTGACCATTGGCAATCAAAAATGTCTAGAGGTTGTCAAATGCCCACCCCCCTACATGGGGGTGGAGACGAAGTTACTAGTTACTTCCAGGTGAAAACCATTGTAGCTGATGAACCCCATTTCATACACAGAAAGAAAATGTTTTAGATAGCTATGGATTGCCTGCAAGAGGATTTTAAAACCTTAATTGGGTTTTCTTATTTTCTGAGGAACTTATGAAGCTTCTAAATACTAAGGGGATATAAGGATTTCCCTACATATGCCTACAAAAAGAACAGGTTGATATTTTAAAGCTATTACCCTGCAAGAGCCAACTCCACAAGTTAAAATCTGGTCTTCAGCAATTGTAGGCTGAACAGTTGATCTCTTCCTGCTTCTCCAATGTTCTCTGCTACGTTTCTACTGGACCACAGGAAAGGTGTAGCAGTCATAAACTAAATTTTGTCATATGTTTCTTCATAATGAAAAATAGATACTCGTCAGTTCTTAAAGCAGCTTTTCAAAGGAATTGATTGTGAACACATGTCAAAGTTTTACTTTAAAGTTGCCTGCAAGGGGAAATACTTAGATTTTTCTTTGGGTGGATTTTACAGGAAACTAAAGGTAGACGGAAAATATTGTTAGCTGGTTGTAAGAAAGAAATGTCAAGTGAAAAGTCATTTGGCTCATTAAAAGACTGATGATTAGCTGGGTGAGTAAAACCCAAATTCCCAGAAAACACTTAAACTCATCAGAATCTTTCAGACATGCTAAATACTTTCCAGCAGGGCCTGTTAATAACACCATAAAACAGAGTTCTGCTTCTAACATCATTTTCTAATACTTGAAAGAATTATTTTTCTTCACACTACTCAGCTATTAAGAAATGAATGAATGTAGGAGATAGGGAAGAAATAGGGGTTAAAATATGAATATAGAGGAGTGTGTCCCTTTGCTGGAAGCATGCTTCTAGTACATGTGATTCCTAAACTTCCCTCTCATCCACAGATCTATGGCTTCCCCTACTTGAGTGTATTATTTTTAGATCTTCATCTAGTGATTTTTCCACTCACCTTTTTTGGACATCTCCCATTACATAATTTAATTTTGATCCAGGATTACCCCCCTCCTTGCACTAAAATATATTTTAAGCCTGAGTAGTTGATAATAAGGCTCCAAGTTCTACAGAAGGAGAATCCATTTGATATACATCCTACAGTTTCTCATGAGGCCTTCCACTGGTATGGGAATAGATTACCCATTGAGTTACACACACACACACACACACACACACACACACACACACACACACAAAGGCATGAACTCTTTGAAGAGCAAACATCAATTTTTAGAGACTATGCTGTTGTTGTTTTATATTAGCTATAGCAAATATTGAAATTTTTCTTTTTTTTTAATTAAGCTTGTTGCAGTGACATTGATTAATAAGATTATATAGGTTTCAAGTTTACATTTCTATGATATATGATCTGTATTTCTGAGGAACTTATGAAGCTTCCAGATACTAAGGGAATATAAGAATTTCCATACATATGCCCTTAAAAAGGACAAGTTGGCATTTTAAAGCTATTACCCTGCAAGGGCCAACTCCACATCTTCAGCAATTATAGGCTGAACAGTTTATCTCTTGTATATTACATTGTTTTTTTCACCACCGTATTATCAACAATATAACTAACACTCTGATTATAATATCTTTAATTTCCAACTCCCTTCATTCAAATTTTACCCAGAAGTAATATATATATATATATATATATATATATATATATATATATATATATATATACACACACACACACACACACACACATATACATTACTGAGTGATATACTCCTCTCATAACTACACAAAGGCTGCTTATGCTTAGGTATTAGCACTTTATGCTTTAGTTGAGTTCTTAGGCAAGGAATGATTTGGGTATAAAGATCAAGGCCTAGTATGATGTGCCCACTCATTATCTGGAGAAACCAGGACTGCCTGGAATAGCCTAACTGCAAGCCCTCCTCCCCCATCTGCTCCCAAAGCCAAGGTCTAGCTAAGCAACCCCCTTTATCAGAAGGACCAGGCACAGTTCCTACTTATCCCTGATAAGTGAATTTTAGTCCCTTGCCAGCCACAGAATTATTCAAACAGGTCAATCACACCCTTCTGTGGGGACCAGGAGCACCCCAATCTCATGATACTACAATACTACAAAGTCTTCCTTCCATCACCCCTCCCTGTCCACTCCATTCCACTCCATTCCAGAGCACAACCTCTGTGTGGTCCTGCTTGGTGTGCGGTGTCCTCCTTCCCGGGGCTGTGGTAATATGTGACTGATAAGCTGCTGTTGATCTCATGTCCGGGAGATCAGCCATCTCCAGGACCCTGGGCGAGAATGCATCCCTCAACAATGGGGTGAATAGTAGGCCATTAAAACCATGATGACCCTTATATTTGCTGTAATGATGGTGGAATAGGAGGGTTGTTATTCTAGGAGCATTATAAAAGTCAAAAGCATTTTATACACAGTAAAATGTACAGATATTCAGCCCACAGCTCAATGCATTGTTATATAGTGTATGCTATTTCAAATTGTTCTTCATACACTTCTAAATTATTAATTTTTATGATGGTTACCTTTTCTTTTACAGTAAATGCATATTTAGATCTATTGCCAGTTTTATATTGATTCTTTAATTCAATTTCTTCATTTTACATTCTGTTGTCTTCTTCCTAAGCATACTCTGAGTGCAGTGCTTTTATTAAGGCCTAATTTATACTTCAAAGTGTTCAGGTGTGGAAAGAGTATGAATGTACGTATATTGATTGATTGATTTTTTATCGAGTTGTAACATATTCAGTAAATTGTACATTTAAACTGAACAGTTCAATGTAAGTTTAAGTGTGTATAAACCTTTTTATTATTCAAGTTTTCTTTTTTATTAAGAAAATGAGAATACACCTTTTACAATATAACTGTTTTTTATAAAATATGATCTTATGTATGATATTAATAACAATATGGCATTATCTCACATCAAAATGAAAAATCTTACAGAAAAAGTAAATCTTTACCTTTTTATATTGCTACATAGACTAGAAAACAAAAGAACGTTTTTCCCGTTTGTTGCTTTCCAATCACAGTGGACATTAAATATTATTTTATACGAGAGGCCCAATGCACGAAACTCGTGCAAGGGGCTTGGTCCTCGCCGCCGCAGCAGCTGCCTCGGGGCCCCCACCGCTGCAGCTTCGTCCAGAAGGATGTCCAATCCAATTAGCATATTACACTTTTAAGATTATAGACTAAAGGCCTGGTGCACAAAATTCATGCACGGGCGGGGCGGGGGGCCCTCAGCCCAGCCTACACCCTCTCCAATCCGGGACCCGTAAGGGGATGTCTAGCAGTTGGACATTCCTCTCACAATCCGGGACTGCTGGCTCCTAACTGCTCACCTGCCTGCTTGCCTGATCGCCCCTAACTGCCCTCCCCAATGCCAGCCTGGTCTCCCCCAACTGCGCCCCCTGCCTGCCTGGTCGCCCCACGCAGCCTGCTGTTCGGTGGTCCGTCTGGTTGTTTTGGTTGTGAGGGCCCTGTTTTTTTATATATTAGGATTACTTTTAGGTGTACAGCATAGTGGTTAGACAATTACATAGTTTACAAGTTGATCCCCCCAGTAATTCAAGTACCCACCTGGCAGCGTACATAATTATTACAATATTATCAACTATATTCCCTATATTCTCAGTACTTTACATGACTATTTTGTAAATGCCAATTTGTACTTCTTAATCTGTTCACCTTTATCACCAGCCTTGCAACCCTCCTGCCATCTGACAACCTTTAGTTCTCTGAGTCTGTTTTGTTGTCTTTATTTTTTATTTAAATCTTTATTGTTGAAAGTATTACATATGTTCCCTTTTCTCTCCCAATGACCCCTTCCAACCCACCCAACCCCCAGCCCCAGGCCTTCACCACCCTATCCTCTGTGTCCATGGGTGATGCACATATGCATACAAGTTCTTTGGTTGATCTCTTCCTGCCCACCCACCCACCTCTGCTTTCCCTCTGAGATTCAACTGTCTGCTCCATGCTTCTATGTCTCTGGATCTATTTTGTACAACGATTTATTTTCTTCTTTAGATTCCATATATAAGTGAGATCATATCGTACTAGAAGCCCATTGCACGAAGTTTCGTGCAATAGACCTTCCTTCACCTGGCTGCCGGCACCAGTTTTAGGTCATAAGATAGGCCTATTTTTTTAATTTTTTGAGAGACTATGTGTACCTATCCTTTTGTAACCACTACCCCAAACAAGATTTAGAACATTTCCTTCACCCCAAGAAGTGTACTTGTGCAGCTTCCTTGTCAGTAACATCCAGAGGTCATAGCAACTTGATTTCTATCCTCATAGCTTAGTTTTGCCTGTTTTCGAACTTGAGTTCAAAATGTACAAATGGAATCATATAGTAAGATACTATCATTAACTTGTGAAAAATTATTCTTTTTTGTTTTTGGCATTGTGATTCATGTATTTACAGGTAGATAATATAGGCGAGAAATAATTTAAAATACAGCTGCCTATCTTTTGATTTATAACAGATGTTAGCAAGTTTTGTCTATAAAGGACAGGTAATATTTTAGCCTTGGTGGCCACATAGTCTGTTTCATTTTCTCTCTCTTTCTCTCTCCCCACCCCAAACATTTAAGCAATGTAAATAATACTCTCAGCTCAAAGGCTTTATGCAATAGGTTATGCCTATATTTTGCCAACCCCTGGTTTAAAGAGATACTATTATTATCATTTGCTTTCTCTTTCTTTAATCCAATTAAAATTTGCTTTACTCTCTTCCCAAAACAAGTTTATGAGGAGTAAAGAAAATGTATATTCCTTCACAAATTTAACTCATAGAAGATTTCATAAGCTAACCCAACATGCAAAAGGTCCCTAACTTCTAAAAAATTTACAGTACTAGAGTGTTTAATATATTTATTCTGTCAACTAGTCCCTCCCATTATTATTATTATTATTATTATTATTATTATTATTATTATTTATCAGTCTCTTTGAAAGATCCTCCAGTTTGCCGTGGCCTCTGACTGGAAGACATCTTTGCAATTTCTTCAGTAGTCACACTGGCTAGAGGGCTTTTCCAAAACTGGAGCAAGACGCCAATTTAAACTAGAGTTCCGTCTGCCAAAAACGTTGGCCAGCACAGGTAGCAAGGCAGAGCATTCCCACAGCCATAAATTCACTGGGGAATAATTGGCTCTATCAGTACATTCCATCTATCTTGCTGCAGTAAGGGTGGGTGTTTGATCTTATCTCTCTGAGATTAGGGCCAACCAATGTGCTAATTGTGACCTTATGTAACAACTTCAGTAACCCAGGAAAAAATAAAGTTTCCTATGAAAGATGATTCAGTCTTCCTTAGCCAGAACAAGGGGATTTATTATTTTGGAAAATCTCTGTCTTGGAAAACTCCAAATCACATTTAAGAGAGACATTTATGTTTAGAGTAAACATTGTTAGAATCCTTTGCAATCAGCCAATAGAATCAGGGTACAGTGATTAGTTTTCCAGGGTATTCTCTCCCTGCCCCCCCCCCCTTCCTCTCTCTGTCTCCATTCCAGATCTTTGGGTTTGATTGCTGGTGGGAGGCTATGCCAGCCACTCGTTTGGCTAAGCCTGGTTTTCCAGAAACACACGTCTTGTTTTGCATGTACTGATAATCGCATTGAAGGATGATGCCTGTCAATAATACCACAAGTACAAGCATCAGAAGGACCATAAAAATGAATATATGAGAGAGATCATCTTTGGAATTTTATCAACAGCTAAATGTTAATGAACTGAACTCCAGTTATCGTTTGAGATAAGTCTAACATCTGGAAATCTGCTTATAAACTTGAAGATCTACGAAACAGCCGGAAAACCCTGAGCTTTAACTGAGCTCTACCCTCACACAAAACCTTCTCTCCTGGCGGAAGCTTATCTTGTAGTTATGATTATGCTTTTTGAAACACAAAAACATTTCCGCATGGAACTGTATTGCTTGACGTTGTGTTTTCTCATCTCTGTTGTTTATGGGTCCACAGGGAGGGAGGGAGGATGTGAGATAGGAGGCAAGGATAGCGCCTCTTGAAGCTTCGTTTGCAAGGCCATCTTGCCCCATAGCTGGTTACATAAACTTGAAACAAATACTCTCCTGGAGCATTTTGCAGAGCAGATCCTGTTTGTACATTTAGAAACAAATATGTAAAAATATGGGCCTGTGTAAGCTGCATGGTTTCTTTCCACACTGCGAACGTTTCGTGCTTTGCACAATGTGTATGTTTCATTTTACAGACGTAACGTATGGAAATACTCATCAGTAATTGATGTGGAAAAGCGTATTTTTTTTCTTTAGAGATATAGGTAGGTCTGCGTGAAATGTTAGCTGTGGTTTTCAAAGGAACTACTGCAGGCTCTAAAGGCATCAAGTTTGATAATCCATAGTTACAGAGTCACAAAATCATAATCTAATTGCCCTAAAGACATGTGCCTTCTCAGTTTTAGGAACTGTAAGTGCTTTTCTGTCCGCACCCTTCCCTTTTATGTGCCAAAACACATCTGATAAAAGAGAAAGAAGAAAGTGAGCTACCTAAAAAATAAGGTGCTTCGAGCCAAGGAATGAGAGGGGTGAAGGAGATGGTTCAAAATTATCTTTTCTACTAATGTTCAAAGGTGTCATCTACGCTTGATTTGAAAATGAGAACTTGCACATTTTTAGTAGCTCCCCTGAAGAGCAGGCTCTTTCTAATACTGAATTTACAACAGGAAAAGTTAAAAAAAAAACACAAAAAAACTGTCCACAGATGCCCAGTGAATCATTTCATTAAATCCTGCCTGGAACAGATTCCCAGATTCTATGCTGTACCTAGAACTTGTGATGAAAAGAAAGTGCAATAACAGCAATGTCGTAATCACTTCGTATTCATGTTTTCTTCTTCTCCACCCAAACTCACCCTGATAACTTCAATTTGAGGGGGAAAATAATTTGTAAAGTCTGATAGAATAGAGAGTTAAATTAGGCAGGCCCATCCTGAAGTAACATTTTAATGTAAATATTTCTGTGATCTGCAAATACTTCAATGCAAATATGAAATAGGTATAAACACATAACCTCATTAAAATAAAACTTAATTGCACTACTTATAATTGCACTACTTGTTCTCATGATTAATCACCTTCATAATGCTACTACCCTGTTTCAGGTTTTTCTGAGACATCCTTTATGTATAGTTTCTCATTTAATCCTCCCACAGCTCTAGGAGGTGGGTTATTATCATATTCGGTTTTTAAATGTGAGCATAAGCTCAGGAAGGTCACATGACTTGTCCAGAGCCCCACAGCTGGTCACTGGAAGAGCTATTTTGGAATTCTACAAGCAACAAATTAAATTTCATAATCTTACCTATGGCCTCTGCTCACATGATTAGCTAGCAGAAGGTCTGAGAACAGCAGCCCGGCCCTGGGAGTTTCTGCCCAGGGTTCCTTCTAACATTTCACACCTTTCCTACCCATGTTCCTGCTTCAGCCCAAAGGGGACATGGTCTGGACAGGGAGCTGGAAGCAAAAGGAAAAATTTCTGGCTGGAATCTTAAGTCTCAACTCATAAATCTTTTAGTGACCAGAATCTGTTACTTACAAATTATGATGTAGATGCTTCGTAGAGTGCATCAGAGGTATGCTCCACCTGAATAGAATAATCTTTTTTTTTCCATATAGATATAGAAATCTATAGAAGTCTATATATCCTCCTCCAATTTAATGAATAAAACTGGCTTTTATGTGGGAAAAATGATTTTTTCTTTTACTCTTTATTCAATGACATCCTGTAGTTAAAAGTAAGCAAGTAAACTATTTGTACTGCTGCAACCTCTATATAATATGAAGCCTAATTAAACTCACAGCCAAAAGACTCAAAGCTGGGCTGCCTCCTCCCTGCTGAAACCCAACTCCGGGACACAGAATAGGAACTGTATCCAGAGTACATCCACCAGGGAGAAAAACAGACATACTTCCCACCCTTCTAACAGGACCACTGAAATGCCTGCCCCCAACGGGAAGCCTAATACATCAAACACTCTTCATAAAATCACAGGTTGTTGTTTATTTTTTTTATTGCAAACTCGTACTCTGAAAGCTGAGTTGCTCGAATTTCAATTTTACTCATGCTTTAGTATTCTTTTGCTGAGCATTAATGTCATATTAAATAGGATCATTATATATGTTTCACCAGCAATGGGTATATATATACCCATTGCTGGTGAAACTGTGAGAGCCATAGTTGTTCATTTTCACATCTGTTCTTCGGACACAGATTCCAGGACTCCAACATGCCTGTAAGGACATCTTGGTTTTGAAAAATCGAATGGAGCAAACTTCAGACAACTGGCCTAGAAATTCAGGGTTTGTTATTTAGTTTCTTTGAAAGGTTCCACTTCAAGTAATTCGTTCCAAAATTAGCAATGCTAAGCACTCACATGCAGCAGACTCCAAATTAAGAACAGACCAAGTCTTGGCCAAATAGTGGAGAAAAAGAATGGGACTAATAATTAGGGCAGATGGGAGAGAGGTATTTTGTGAGGACAGCCAGGTCAACAGTCACCTCTGTCAATGGCAGTAACCATTGAGCCCCCATTCCTGGGAGGCACCAGGCTTATTTTAGGCACTAATCCCGGAGAGGCTTATTGACCCGTCTCTCTTCTTCTTCCTCTTCTTGAGCGAGCTGGAAATTTCTCTTGCCCCTGAACTTTCTTATTAAGGTTTTTAGGGCTTTCACTGAAACTTGTGAAAGTCTCTGAGACATGTGAAGGATTTGGTGGTAAACAACCAAATACAAGCTAATTACCATGACTGCAAAGAACACCATGAATCATCATTTTCTTTATTATTTGACCACATGAGTTTTGCCATTTAATTTCTTTTTCTCTTGGTTTGCTTTAAAATAAATCAACAAAAATGTTTAGTATATTAACCCATTTGTGCAAATTAATTTCAATTTCTTCCTTAAATTGTATTGGTAACTTAGTAGAGATTTCCATATAAATATAATTACACTGAATGAAGTTACAGTTTTCTATGTTAGTTCTGACTATATTTACACTCTTATAGAACACTTTCATAAACAATGTATCTTTCAATACTTCATTGTCTCCATTTCCAAGATTAAAAAAACAAACAAACAAAAAAAACCCAAAATAAACAAAAAAAACCCACAAAACACTAAGGTCAGAGAAGAGGAATTTGCCAGTAACCACATAACCAAAGAATAGTAAAACCTAATATCAGGTTTTCTATTTTATTTTAAGTCTATCATTCTTTCCATGTACATGGCTTTAGGATATAGTGTGGAAATTGATTATATTAATTCCATCATGCTTATAGAATTTCAAACTTGTTCTCATTTACTCAGACTATGGTCAGGGCTCAGTCTTATACATAAAGAAGCAATTAGTTTTAGAATAAAATTTTAAACAGAAACTTAATCAATTCGTTGTACTTCCTTATTATTGACACTGCCTGACTTCTTAACCCTATTTTTCTACAGGATATAATCAGTCACTAACAGAATATACTTGTTACCCTAGCAAAAGATGAAAAGATAGGGTACTTCTAAGAAAGAATTAAATGTTAACTGCATCAGAGTCCATTTCCTTAAGTAAGTGAACAGAGAAAAAAGACTTTACTGTCATCAAACTATAGAATGGCTAACTGTGTCATCTGCATTTAAGAAAATCTCAGAAACATGATTCAATAATAGAAAGAATATTTGCAAATGTAATAAATGAAAGGAAAATATATATTATCTACTATGTCCACAGTCCTCTATTAAGCACTGAAGAAACAAAATCAATTATAAAACATGATCTGGAAATCAAAAAGCTAATGATCAATTAACAAATCTGTGTGCGTGTGTGTGTGTGTGTGTGTGTGTGTGTATAAAATAAAATATATAAATCTTAAGTCCACATAAAATTATAAGCAATAATTTCAGGTATTATAAAAGTACAATTACTGATATATAACATGAATTTTCTGACAGAATTTAAATCATCTGTACAGTATACTTGATTTATTTCATTCTAGTTTTATTAAATTGTTATCTATAGATTTGTCATGTCTACTTTATTCTTCTAACTTTCCGGGCTACATGACAAACTGCTAACTGGACAGATCTATTTTGCTACCACATAGCAAACTCAAACTCAATGTATCCCAAACTGGACTGATGGTCTTACCCTCCAAAGCCACCCCCTTCCCTTTCGTCTTTGGTTCCCTTCATCAAGGAAGGGCACCACAATCTATTTAATTGTTTAGGGTTTTGCCCTCTTAGCCTGATTTATTGAAGATTTTTAACACATGCATAATACACAAGCTCCTGATACTATCAGAATCAACTACATGCCCATGCTGACGACCTAATCAGAACTATATCCTTGCCTGTTTCCTTGCATTCTCATTTCCCATGGGCTTTTTCTGTAATTCTGAAAACCCAGCTACTTCCATGGTCATGTTTTGGACATTGTCATCACCTGAAATTGCTCTGCCTCTGAAAAGAATCGTCCCAACATGCCAGTGTCCTACCCCTGCATCTTTTCACAACAACATTTTACCTCACGATGGCCTTCAGTTCATAAACTCAACCACTTCCGTCCTGTCTGCCCCTTCCTCTCCTCACTTCCCACATTGTTGGACTCCGTTCACATGAAAATAGGATGTTTTACCTACCTAGAAATATTTTTATATGATCTGAACTAGATTTTTCTTCAATGTGGACAATTTATATACAGGATACTTTCCCTCTTGGTCACATAGCAAGTGCTCATATTTTTTACTGATGAATTTGTCCATGTACACTTACTGTGGTTGATTCTTTTCATTTTTTAAAAAGTTGAGATATAGCATGCAATTTTCAGTGTAAAATTTAATGATTTCTAAATACATATGTAATTATTACTCATATGATATAGGACATTTTCAGAACCCCAGAAAACTCACTCATACTCGTGCCTCTACTTCCTCTAGTGCTAACCACTAACGTGATTTCTGTGATCATCAATTAGTTTTATCTGCTCTTGATTTCCTATAAATAGAATTATACAATAGATACTCTTACGTGCTTGTCTACTTTTGTTCATTATCATACCTGTCAGATTTATCCATATTGTGGCACATACTAGTCATTTTTATTTGTTTGCTTTGCTCCATAATATTTCATTTTATGACGATATCACAAACAATGTATTCTCCTTTTGATGGGAAATTGGACTGTTCCCAGTTTGGGGCCATTTTGAATCAAACTTCTATAGACATTTAACTTTATATATCTATTGGGAATATACCTAAAAGTGAAGTTGCTAAGTCATATGGAAAGTGTATAATTATATTAGGTGGGAGCCACCAATTTTCCAAACTGTCAGTAGCATTTTACACTTTCAACAGGGCTATAAGAGTTCCAGTTGATTGACTTTTTGCTAGTGCTTTCGCATTTTAGCTTTTCCGGTGAATAGTAGTGTGATCTCTTTGTGATTTTCTTTTGCCTCACTCTGAGGAGTAATGATGTAGAGAAAACCTTTGTATGCTTTTTGGCCATTTGGACATCCTCTTTTGTAAAGTGCCTGTTCAAATCCTTTTCTTTTTAAAGTTTGGTCATTTGTCTTTTTAAAAATTGATTTATAGGAGTCATATTCTGAGGACGAGTGCTCTGCTAATACTAGTCTGGCTTGCCTTTTCACCTTCTCATTGGAGTCTTTTGATGATACAAGTTTTTAATATGTATAAAACTTAATTTATCGTTTTCATTTTTATAATTAGTGCTTTTCTGGGTGACATTTAAAAAATATTTGGTTACTCAAGCTTATGAAAGTGTTTTCCTCTAGAATCATTATAGTTATTATTTTTACATATATGTCTGTGTTCTACCTTGAGTTGACTTTTGTAAAGGAATTAGGATTTAAGTTTTCCATATGGGTTCCTTTATTTTTTCCTTTTCATTGAATTTATTAGGATGACTCTGGCTCAAAAAAAGTATACAGGTTTCAGGTGCACATGTTTTTTTTTCCTGTTTTTATTGATTTTAGAGAAAGAGGAAGGGAGAGAGAGAGGGAGAGAAACATCAATGTGAGAGAGAGAAATATCAATTGGCTGCCTCCTGCACACCCACAACCCAGGCATGGGCCCTGGTGGTAATTAAACTGGCAACCTTTTGGTGTATGGGATGCTGTTCAACCAACTGAGCTAGAACTGTCAGGGTGAGGTGCACAGTTCTACAACACGTCATCTGTACACTGTAGTGTGTGTTCACCACCCCAAGTGAAGTCTCCATCCATCACTATTTATCCCCCTATACACTCCTCCACCTCCCCTTATCCCAACCTCCCCCAGGCAATCACCCAATCACCACACTGTTGTCTGTGTCCATGAATATTGTATCTCTTTTTTTTTTTTTCTTTTTTGCTTAATCCCTCCACCACCCTCACCCAGCACTCTCCACAGATAGCTAGCTGTCAGTCTGGTCTCCATGAGTCTGTCACTATTTTGCTTGTTAGCTCATTTTGTTCATTACATTCCACATGTGAGTGAGATCATATGGTACTTGTCTTTCTCTGCCTGCCTCATTTCACTTAGCATAATGCTTTCTAGGCCCATCCTTGCTGTCTCAATGGGTAAGATTTCCTTCTTTTTTATGGCCACATAGTATTCCGTTGTGGAAATGTACCATAGCTGTTATATCCCCTCACCTATTGATGAACACTTGGGCCGCTTCCAAATCGTGGCTTTTGTAAATAACACTGCAATGAACATAGGGGTATATATATATTCTTTCCAAATTGTGTTTTGAGTTTCTTCAGATAAATTCCAGGAAGCAGAATTGCTAGGTTGCAAGGCAATTTATTTTTTATATTTTTTGAGGTAATCCATACTACTTGCCACAGTGGCTCCACTAACAGTGTATGAGGGTTCCCTTTTTTCCACATCCTCACCAATATTTGTTTGCTGATTTATTGATGATAGCCATTCTTACAGGTGTGAGGCGAGATCTCATTGTGATTTTAAATTTACATCTCTCTGATGATTACTGATGTTGAGCATCCTTTCATATACCTTTTGGCTATCTGTGAGTCCTCTTGGGACAAGTGTCTATTCCGGTCCTTTGCCCATTTATTAATTAGATTGAGTTTTTTTGGTGTTGAGTTGTGTAAGTTCTTTATAAATTATGGATATTAACCTCTTATTCAGTGTATCAGAGAATATGTTCTTCCATTCAATGGGTTGTCTTTTCATTTTGTTGATGATTTCCTTTGGAAGGTAAAAAAAATTTAGTTTGATATAGTTCCACTTGTTTATTTTTCTTTTGTTATTTTTCTGCACCAATAATAAAATGTCAGAAAGGGAAACAAAGAAAACAATCCCATTCATAATTGCTTCAAAAAGAATAAAATACCTATATAAATTTAACCAAGAATGTATAAGACTTGTCCTCAGACACTGTATAAACACCAAAGAAAGACAATGAAGAAGATACAAATAAGTTGAAGCATATCTCATATTCTTGGGTAGGAAGAGTTAACATCGTTAAAATGTCCATACTACCGAAAGCAATCTATAGATTCAATGCAATTCCTATCAAGATATTAGTGGCATATTTCACAAAACTAGAACAACTTTTCCAAAAAATTTATATGGAACCCTTTACGATAGCATGGTAGACCTGGAGAGTGTTATTCTTAGTGAAATAAGCCAGTCTGAGGTAGACCAGTACCATATGATTTCCCTCATATGTGGAATCTAATGAACAAAATGAACTAACAAGCAAAATAGAGACAGACTCACAGACAGAGATCAGGCTGACAACTGTCTGTGGGGAGTGCTGGGTGAGGGTGGTGGAGGGATTGAGTTAAAAAGAAAAAAAGAGAAAAAACTCATGGACATGGACAACAGTTGGATGATTTCCAGGGAAAGGAGGTTGAAGGGAGGTGGAGGAGAGTATAGTGGGGATAAATGGTCAGAAACTGACTTGGGGTGGTGAACACAAAATACAGTATACAGATTATGTATTTTAGAGTTATGCACCTGAAACCTATATAATTTTGTTAACCAGTATCACTCCAATAACTTCAATAAAAAGGAAAAAAACCACAAAATTTTATATGGACCCACAGAAAACCCCATATAGCAACAGCAATCTTGAGGAAAAAGAGAAATGTGAAGGGATCATGCTACATAATATGAAACTATACTACCCAGCCATAGGAATCAAAACAGGATGGTACTAGCATAACAACAGACCTATAGATCAATGGAACAGAGTCCAGGGCCCAGAAATAAACCCATACCTATATAGTTGATTAATATTTGACAAAGGAGGTATAACATATAATGGGGTGAAGATAGTCTATTCAATAAATGATATTGGGAATATTGAATGGATGTGTGCAAACCAATGAAACTAGACCCCCTTCTTATACCACACACAAGAATAAACTCAAAATGGATCAAGGTCTAGATGCTTGACTCAAAACCATAAAAATTCTAGAAGAAAACATAGGCAGTAAAATCTTGGATATTTCTCATAGCGATATTTTTTCTGATATGTCTCCATATGTGTTCCTATACTTCATAATCATTTATTGAAAAGACCAATCCTTCCTCAATAAATCTACTAGAGCCTTTCCCATAAATCTAGTGTCCATTTAAGTGTGGACATATTCCTGAACTCTCTATTTTGTTTCACTGAAATATTTATCTGCTTTGTGACACTACCATTTTGTCATATTAATATAATAAATTTTGTAGTAAATCTTGAAATAGTAGCATAAGATAAAAACTTTACATTTTTATGCCAAGATTATCTTGGCAATCATTCTAAATTCTCTGCATCTCCATATAAATTTTAGAATCAACTCATCAATTTATATACACACTCAAATCTGCTCACATTCTGATTGGATTGTATTAAATCTATAATTCAATTTGTAGGGCACTGATATCTTAATAATATCGAGTCGACCCCATCCATGAACATGACATATTGCTCCATTTATTTAGGTCTTTTATTATTTTTTCCCAATTATGAATTGTTTTCATTGTAGATTCTTATTTTTCTTTATTTTGCAATTTAAGTAGATCCTTAAACTTATTTCTAAGTATATAAAATTTTCAATGCTATTATAAATTATCTTACTCAAATTTTGTTATTAGTAATAGAAATATAATCTAATTTTTAGAATATTGTATCTGGCAACATTGCTGAGTTCATTTATTCTAATAGCATATAGATAGTTTTGTATTTTTGTTAAAAGGAAACAGTCTTCCTTTCCAGTCTTCATGTCTTTTTCTTTATGTCATATTATACTGAATAAGGCCTCTATTACAATTTTGAATAGAAGTAGTAAAAAGTAGAAATCTTCACTTTGTTCCCAAATTTAGGGTGAAAACATTCAATATTTCACCATTAAGTATGATGTTAACTGAACTTTTTCAAATAGAAATCTTTGATCAGATTAAAGAAAGTCTCTTCTGTTCTTAATTTGTTGCTAAATTTATTATGAGTAGTTACTAAATTTTATAAAAACATTTTTCTGCATCTACAAAAAGTAAAAATTTCTATATATAAAGTTTTTTCTTCTTTATTAGCTTTTTGAAATAAGTCATATGATTGATTTTTAAAGGTTAAATCAACCTCTCATATATGGGATAAATCTCACTTGATCATGATGTATTATGCTTTTTATATATCACTGTGGTCAATTTTCTGATATTTAATTAAGAAGATTTTACATATATCTTCACATATTGATCTGTAAATTTATTAATGTCCATGTCACTCATCACTGCCAAGCCTTCATAAAGTGGATTGGGAAGTGTTCCTTCCTTTTTTCTTTTCTGAAGGAGTTTAGGTAACATTAATACTATTTCTTGCTTAAAAGATTAGAAGAATTTATTAATAAAAACATCTTGACCTGAAGTTTGCTATATGGGAAGGTTTTTAATTATAGAGTTCATTTTTTTAAGAGAGAATTACTCAATATTTTTACTTGTATTAGTTTAGAAATTTGTGCTTTTGAAATAATTTGCCTATTTCGTTTATATTGAATTTATTGGCACTCATTAGTTGATAAGAGCACCTTATTATCCTTTTTAATATCTACAGGATCTGTAGTTATATCTGCTATTTCATTTCTGTTACTGATAATTTCATATTTCCACTATTCTTGGAAGTAAGATATATCTTACTAAGAGTTTATTATTACACTAGAGGCCCAGTACACAAAATCCGTGCACAGTGGGGGGGTGTCCCTCAGCCTGGCCTGCACTCTCTCCAATCCGGAACCCCTCGGGCGATGTCCGACTGCCAGTTTAGACCCGATCCCACAGTCATACATCCCTCTCACAATCCGGGACCACTGGCTCCTAACTGCTCGCCTACCTGCCTGATCGCCCCTAACCACTCTGCTTGCCAGCCTGATTGCCCCCAACTGCCCTCCCCTGCCAGCCTGATCGCCCCCAACTCCCCCCACCCCTCGCTGGCCTGATTGCCCCCACCTGCTCCCCCGCCAGCCTGATTGCCCCCAACTGCCCTCCCCTGCCGGCCTGATCCCCCTAACTGCTCTCCCCTGCTGGCCTGATCGCCCCTAACTGCCTCTGCCTCGGCCCCGCCACCATAGCTTTGTCCGGAAGGATGTCCGGAAGGTCTCCTGGTCTAATTAGCATATTACTCTTTATTAATATAGATTATTTAAGTTAATTACTTTATATCATACTTTTCAACAAACTAACTTTTTGACTGTTGATTGTCTGATAACTCTTCTCTAAAGTCTTCTGCTCTTATATCTATTATTTCCTTTATCCTTACTTTTTTTTTAGTTGATTAATAATTTTTAGCATTTCTGAAACAATAGAAGAATATTATTACTACAACCATCTGTGCTTTTTTGTCATATATTTAACATCTCTGTTGTAAACACCTCTTGACATATTTCTGATTGTTTTTTAAACATTTAATATTTTTTCATGTTTTTACACTTCCCATATTTGCCACTTTTGTTGCTCTTCATTGCTTCCTTTAGTTTTGTTTCCATTATGGGCCATTTTCCTTCAGCCTGAAAAACTTGTTTACCCTTGCTGTGTGTGCCTACTGGCAATAAATGCTATCAGATTTTATTTGTCAGGAAGCATTTAATTTGGTTTCAGTTTAAGGATTTTTTTTTTTTTTTTTTTGGCTAGGCATACAATTATAGGTTAGTAGTTTTTATATTTTCTTTCAGCACCTTAAAAATGTCATTTCACTGAGTTATGGCTTCTATAATTTTTGTTGCGAAGTTGGCCATCAGAATTAGTTTTTAATTTGAAGGTAATATATCTTTTTTTCTTTGTATGCTTTATATGTTTTTTTGTTGTTGTTACATTTTGTTTTCAGCCATTTGTCTCTGATATTTCTAAGTGTGATTTTTCTTTCTGTTTACCCATCTTAGTTTTCCCTGACTTTTTTTTAATCTGTGGAGGGATTTCTGTCATCTGCTTTGGAAAATCCTCCATCCTATTGTTTGCAACTTCTACTGCATTTTCTTTCCTCTCCTTCTGAAATTCCAACTACATAAGTGTCAGTTAAGTCTTTTGTCCATAATCTATATGTCTCTTAGGCTCTGTTCTATTTTTTAATCCTTTTGTCTCTCAAGTGGATATTTCCTCTTACCTGTATTCAGATAAGCTTAGCACATCTTATGTGCCAGAAGGTAAGAAAGTGCTGAAAAAAAAAATTAGGGGTATTTCAACAGGACATAAGTAGCTGCCAATATGTGATAATTTGAGCAACAAAATAACAAAGTTAGTGATAGATTATAACCTATAAAATAAAATACATAGCCATGAGTTCATGCTGATATATCTGGTTGAATTATTAAATAAATGGTGAGACGGATAACTATTCCATGTAGTAAAATTCCATTTAATTAATGCAGAAGGACTGAGAGCAACAGAAAATACTCATCTGGCAAACAACACAGTAATAATTATTACAGATAAAAATCATCAATGGCTGCTGAAATTAGTAGGTGAAAAGTATGATGAGAATCAGGATATTTGCATGGTTCCAAAGTATTTCCCCACATGGTAGTTATTAATTACAAAGGGAAAAATAATAACTTAGCAGTGGAGAAACCTGTCAGACACTCCTTTAATCAAGCAATCAAAGTTAACATCACCAGTAAGTAATAAGGGCCTCATGTACCTAATGATATGATGCACTGCAAAGGGTCCAACATTACTTCGATGATATTTTTGGCAAAAATGTGTAACCTCAATCCAATCATGAGACAGCATCAGACAAATACAAATTAAGGCACATTTTAAAAAAAATATCTGGCCATATGCTTCAAAAGTATTAAGGTCGTGAGAGAGAAAATACTGAGAAACTGTGCCTGATTAGAGGAAATGAAGGAGAAATAAAGGGTAAATGCAATGTGGGATCCTGGATTGGATCCTGAATCAGAAAAAGAAAATTAGGGGGTCAGTTGGTGAAATTCAAATAAGGGCTGAGGTTAATAATAGTTCTTCAGTATTAATTTTCTGATTTAGAAAATTATACTCTGAGGATATAAGATGGGATGGTAACATAAAGGAAAGAGGAATGAAGGGTAGATGAGAACTCTGATGGACCACTTGATGGACTGTTTTGCAACTTTGTCTATAATATTGCAAAATAAAAATGATTAAAAAATAAGTACCAGTCTTTTACTTAAAATATGTAAAGCCAAACAACAACACTATCTATTTCTCTTGTTAATTATTTGTCTTGGTTTCTAGTCAATTTGTACTGTTTTAGCATGCCTCATGATTTTTGATGTCATGTCAATGTGGATGAAAAATCCAGACTCTTACAGATGTTATTTTCTTTCAGTGAAGTTTAATTTTTCTTGCAGGCAAATGCATCACCAGTGGATCTCCTAGCTCCTGTACAGAAAAGTGGGCAATTAAAGGTCAGATATCGAAGCTAGTAAGCTTTTATTATTATTATTATTGGGGGAGGGGCTTCAAGTACTCAAATCTGAAAGCAGCCATTGACAATATATAAAGCAATTGATGTGTCTAGCTATGATCTGGTAAATCTTTATTTACAAAAAAACAGGCATAGTTTGCAGACCTTGCTATAGAGGATTTATAATGGCTTGTATATTCTAATTTTGCCCTTACTTCTGGTGCATGGCCCTCTGGAATCCAAGGAAAATGCCGGAAATGATTGCCATTTTCTTTAAGCTTATTGGGACTTGAAATCTAAACTCTGTCATCCCATTTACTGATCTTTCTTCAGCCCTTTAGCCTCCCAGTTAATGCTTTCTACTCAGTTCTTCAATGTCTGACCTTCAGACAGCCTAGAGGTCAGCCAACAATTTGAGGACATTTGTATGTAGATTTTAGGGCTTCCTCCTTTGACTCTCTCCTTTCCAGAGTTTTCTTCCCACTTATTTCAAGTCTTTCTGGCAGCCCCAAATTCCTGGTCTTTCCAACCCAGTAAGATGCTTCCCTGGCCCACTGAGAAGTGGAAAGTGCACTCAAAGGAAAGGCCAGGTAAATGGGGAGCTCACCTAGTAAACTTCCTTCTTTTGAAAATTATACATCCTAAGTAAAATAAGCCAGGCAGAGAAAGACAAATAGCATATGATTTCACTTATATGTGGAATCTAATGAACAAAACAAACAAGATAGAAACAGTCTCATAGATACAGAGAACAGATGGATAGCTGTCAGAGGGGAGGGGGTTACAAGGCTGGTGAAAAAGGTGAAGGGATTAAGAAACAACAATAGCTCATGGACACAGACAATGATATGGTGACTACAAAAGGGAAAGGAGTGGTGGAGATAGAAGAGGATATAGTGGGGGTAAATGGTGACAGAAAGAGACTTGACTTTGGATGATGAGCACAATACAATATACAGATGATGTGTTGTAGAATTGTACACTTGAAAGCTATATAATCTTATTAGCCAACTAGAGGCACGATGCACGAAATTCATGCAAAGGGCTCGGCCCTCGAGGCCCTGGCTGCCTCAAGGCTCCGAGTCCCCGCAGCCCCGCCCACTGGTCATTCCGGAAGGTCATTCTGCTGTCCGGTCTAATTAGCATATCACCACAATGAATTCAATAAAAATAAAGAACTATACATCTTACATTTTCTCACTACTTTGGGTGAGAAACTCAAAGAAGTGAGTTTTTTGTTGTGATGCATTGTGGCTTTTTCTTTGGTTTTGGTTTCTTTTTGGTCCAACTTTTATAATTTTTATCTATTAAGACTAAGGCTAATATATGCTCCTCTACCATGACCAGCACTGGAATTGTTGCTTAATTATTTTCTACAATGTTATTTTGTGTTTTTTATGTTCTTTCCTCTCTTTTCCTGCATTTTATTGGATTGAGCTTTATTTTTAAATCTCCTGTATTTTCCTCTGTTTGTTGGCAATTTGATTATTTGCTTTCTGTTGTTTTGTGGTGTGTGTGTGTGTGTGTGTGTGTGTGTGTGTGTGTGTGTGTGTGTGACTGCTCTTAATTATTTCATTTTTAAATTTAAAAAATATAAATGTAATCAATACATTTGCCTTCTGTCTGAGTCAAGGGTCAAAAGAAAAGCAATACCACTCTCCAAATAAGGTCACATGAAGAGGGTTGACTTGAAGAGGGGCTATTTCCAAAGATGAGTGGGGTCAGGGGATTCACACTGTGGAGTGCAGGAACCTAGATCAAGTAGCAGTGGGAATATCACTATTTCTAGTCTCAAATCGAAGAAGAGAAGAAGTATAGGATCCTGGAAGAGTTGTGTCTCTTTCTTGATTCCCATCAGTCCTAGGTGAACCCACAGGAGAGGGAGGAGAATACATATACTTACCTCCCTATCCTCCCTCCCTCTGGTCTTCCGCCTACTGGCTGAACTTAATTAGAAACCATAGGGTTCAGGATCATGATGATGTAATGCATTCAGGTCAGCCTTCCAGGGCAGATTGTAGGTAGCCTGGTAATTGTATCAGGCGGGGCAAACAGAAGCTACAGCCCAACTTCTCAAGTACCAATGGTGTCTTAAATGCTTTAATATCAATTGCCTCCTTTTTGCCCCGTGTTGTTGGTATGGTGGTTAGCATAGCTGCCTTCTAATTACCTCTCTACTGATCTCTGGTTTATTGATTGTTTTTACTGTTTTAGTTTCATCTTTTAGTTATTATTATTATACTGTTATTATTATTTACAGTCCCTGCCTATTCCGGTTTATCCATATGTTTATTATTTTTGTTCTGTTGCTATTTTTTTCTTGCATGACACACCTTGCTGAGTTTACAGTTCCTCTTTTTTGATTAGCTGGTAGAGTGGTTCTTCCAGCAAGGTTTAAGTGCATTCTTCCCAGTCTTCATATGAGAATATATTTTGCTCTCACTCTTAAATGATCATTTAGCTTGGCATTCCAAGCTGACAATTATTTTTTCTCAGCTCAATAAAGAAATTCTTTTATTGTTATTTGGCATCTCTTGTTGTACCAGAGAAATCTGTTTCTATAATTGACATCCCTTTGAGAATTATCTTTTTACTCTCATAGCATTTAAAATTTTATTTGTCATTTGTGTTCAGAAATCTTAATAAAATGGGTCTTTGTGTGGATTAATTTTTACCTATTCTGTATAACTTGCTGTGCTTCTTAAATATGAGGTTTCTTGCTTTTCATTAATTCTTGAAATTTTTACTCATTATCACTGTTGTTCCACTCATGGGCCCCTTTTCTCTCAAAGCCATTTCTCATCTTTCTTGGTTTTACTCTGTATCTTAGAATGGCTGATTCATGCAAGCTGCTTTTCTCAATTCCTGAATTTATTTCTGTAATAATTTTAACATAGTTAGATTGTAATCTTTAAAAGCAATTCCTATGGACTTTATTGAGACTCCTAACTTGATTTCTTTGAATCTGTTAATTCATGTTCAAGTTGATTGGTCCCTTGTGTATCATATAATTTAAGAATGGAGCTATGTATTAACTTATTTAATCCGCACAATGCCTGGTCAATCTGCCTGAGAGAGTGTCCCTCTAGAGAGATTTGGTGTTTCATGTCTTGAAGTAAGTAAAGAGAAAACAAAATCAGTTAGAAGATTCTAGTTCCTGAAGCTACTTAGAGGTTATTATGCTATTCCCTCTACTTTTAGGTATATTTAAAATTTTTAAATAATATTAAGGTAAAATAATTTAATCAATTAGTTTACTTCTTCCTACAGTCATGGAAATTAATTTTTATATATCTCTCTCTGTCTCTCCAGATAGATAGTTGATAAGATAGATAGATAAATAGATATAAAAAAACAGCTTATTTAACTTATTGCAATGAGTTACATTCTTAGGCTAATATACTGCATAGTAAGTAATAAGAAGGTTTGATGCCTTTGTTCATTTATTTGTTCATTCAATAAGTACTTATTAACCACACCATGCTAAGTATGAAAATACAAATATATAACCTTGTAAAGATTATCTAGAAAGGCCATTAGATGAGCATCTTTACAGTTTATACATCAAGAACAGAGGAAGACAGCTGGAATGTGAGGCAGAAAGTCAGGGAAGCGCAGATGTCAACTGAAAGGGAATATTATTAATTGAAAGACTATTTTATGTGAAATGCCATCTCACCAGTATGTGCTTTTTAGAAATATTAATTTATTGTTGAAATAAATAAAGTTAATTCAAGCAAGGAGGTAAAATAGTTCGGTTTAATAAAGAGGAAACACCCATATTGGTGTTCTTCTCGATTGCCACAGCACAGTAGGCACTCTACTACGTAGTTTCTATCATCACATCCAGTCCTCAAAAGACAGAGCAAAGTAGGTGTTTTTAAAATGAGGAAAACTGAGAGAAGTAACTGCCTGAGTTTATGGAGTTATTAAGTGCATGGGTTAGCATGTGAATCCACGTCTCTGAGCCTCTAAATCATGTTCTTTCCACTACATCACGCCGCCTCCCAAGTAGACAAGTGCCTTCTCCATGGAAATATGGGATCCTGAACTGCCCAGATATTTTAATGTGAATTAAAAGCCTGCCTGATGTAGGTACTGGGAAGCATTTAATTCATTATAATCATGTCTTTATTTTTTCAACTATTTTTTTTTAATTACTTGCCTTGATCCCATGTGAAGGAACTTTTGGAAGTGTCATACTGGAGTGTCAACATCAGAGCTAAATATTAAGCTCTACACTTTATGATATAAATATTTACAAAGTGTGTGCCAGATCGCCAGAGTAACCGTCCAGTTCCTGTCCTGGATTTGGAATCTTGGGCTCTGAGGACAGAGGAAGAAAGCAGAGCAAACTTCTCATGTTTGATGGCAGCATAACATGGCTCAGAAGTTTTCACCCCTTTTACTTTCCATGGGTTTCCCTTCTTGACCAGAATCCAGTTGGTAAACACATTGTGATACTCAACACCAGCCTCTCAGAGCCTGCCTCTGTAATTTACAACTTTCTTCTTGTCACATGACCGGCTTTGATCTTCTCATGCTCTCATCCTACATGACCACCTCTGGAGGCTAAGGAATAGGCGTCAGTTTTTCCCCAGCACAAATTAGAAAAATAATCACATACTTGAATGAAAAATCAAAACCTCTAACAGTTTAGATCTTTCTCCAAACAAGAGGAGATTTCTGGAAAGGAAATAATCCACCAGACTTATTTTCTTCCCAGAAACTCTCACTTCATTATCCCTGTAAAAGAGTTCAAATTGCTAAATTACCTCCTTCTGTGGTGTGTGTTTAATTCTGTCAGTAATGTTATATAAAAATGCTCAGTGTCCAAAACTTGGAGTTTATTAAAAAGTAGTTGAAAACAATGCAAACCCTAGCCAGTTACCAAAAATAGAGATTAAAAAAAATTCTTGTTTTGACCTATCTCAACCCTATAATTTAAACCACTTCTAAAAAATCTCAGAGATATAACTCTAATAGGAGCATATTCTGCTACAGTTTTCATCAATTTTTCTTTTCTGACACATAGTATTTTGTAGAATAACATAATTCCTAAGACTGTCAAACAGAGAGGGCATTATGCCATTTGCATAACTTAAAATTTTAGAAAATATGAAATTTTCAATTGTTTTGATGGATATATATACAGGGTGTGGCAAAAGTATGTTTATAGTTGTGAGTACATGAAACAGTTTATTCTTGTATTATTATTTATTAACTATTGTATTATTTTCCATGCAAACAACTGTAAACCTATTTTTGACCAATCTTGTATATATGTACTAAATACCTATCTAATAAAGAGGGAATATGCTAATTGACCATCACGCCCTCACAAAGATGGTGGTGCCCATAGCCAATAAGGCGGGAATATGCTAATTGACTGTCACACCCTCAAAGATGGCAGCACCCACAGCCACAAGATGGCGGTGCCCAGTCCCCTCAGCCCTGCTGGGGCGGCAGGCATGCAGCATGGCCAGGCCCGTCCCCAGGTGGGTCCGGCCGCTCCACACACCTGTCTCCAGAGTCTCCCAGTCCTCTTTAGCCCCCCAGCTGCCCAGGGCCAGCCAGAGGTGCAGGCAAGCCTTAGATGGCGGCTGCCCAGCTGCCCAGGGCTGCCCGAAGCTCAGGTAACCAGGGCCGGCCAAGGCTTGCACTGCCAGCAGTGGCAGCAGCAGAGGTGTGATGGGGGCATCTCCTTCCTCTGATTGTCAGGTTGCCTCCTGCCCCTGAGGGCTCCCGGACTGTGAGAGGGGGAAGGCCGGGCTGAGGGACCCCCCTCCAGTGCATGAATTTTCATGCACCGAGCCTCTAATAGTATATATAATCCCTCATTGGGGCTGCTTTAAAATCATTATCTAAGTTACATACCAATATACAGGGTGTCCCCAAAAATGTATACACACTTTAACACCTGATAGCTCAATTTTGAAAATGAAATGTATTTTAATAAACACTGCCTTTATAATTATTCAAAGTGTGTGTAGACATTTTGGGGGAATATATATCTATATCTATAGGTAGGTAAGTAGATAGATAGATAGATAGATAGATAGATAGATAGATAGATATGTCTTAGATAATGACTTTAAAACAGTATCAATAAAGGGGTAGCACACTGACTTTATACATTTCCAGGAATTCTCTTGGGAGCTTCCAAGATATAATAGCCTCTAGCTGAATAGCCCCATGGACAAAAATGCAGTAAAATCATTTAAATTTGAGAATATGTATATTTTATGATTTCGTTCCTCTTCCTCACATTTCAAGGGAAATTCTCTCTTGGTCTTGGTGCTTTATTAAGCTGATTAAGATACTTCACCAGTACAGGTGTTACCCTCCTACAGTGAACTGTTAAGAACATACTCATTCACACTTGCAAAGTGATTCCCCATCATCGGGTTCAAACCTCCCTTTTCTAGAGGGCCTGATAGGTGCTAGAGAATCATTCAGGGGGAAATAGCAATATGCTAATGGTCTGCCCCACAGTTGTCAGGGAGTGTCTGTTGTTCCATCTCAGTTTCACTCTGTCTAGCTGCAGAAGCCCCTGTGGACGCCCGCGCTGACGCTGGCCTTGCACTTGCATAGCCCTCTCCAGATCACACAGTGTTCAGGGGAATAGTGGGGAAGGTGGGGAGTGGCATGGACTTAAAACACATTTCAGAACAAGACTCAAGGCAGCAGTTTACAACAGGAAGCAAAGAAGATTGTGTCTAATTAGAACTTCAGGGGTAATTTCAAAAGGCCTAGTGTAATGACCTGAGTGGGAAGATAGCCAGGCGGAGGGTAACACCTCTCGTCAGGAGAAAATGTTCTATTTATACCCCCGAACTCATTCAACTATAATTTCTAAGTGCCTATGAAGGAAAATAAAATTTCTACCTTTCAAAATGTTGTGTTAAGTATATTTTAAGGTTCCATGAGCCATAATTTTTACTGGAACTTTACATCATTAAACAACAAATGACCTGTTTATTCAATTTTAAATTTAGTCTTATTTTGAGTTAAAGGCACAAACTATGAAATCTGTATTTTAAAGGGTTTTTACCTTACAACCTAATGAAAAATTATCTAAAAAGTCAGAACATTAATCAGGTTTTAATCTGTGCATATGATAAAAATGGTTTTCAAATTCAACCTTTTTCCTAAACAAACTTTAAACACTTAGATTGTAGAAAGCTATAAGATTTGGTAGATTTAATTTAAAACTTACAAACATGCTAATTTCCATTAGTTCATGACAAAAATAAAATCTTATGCTTGAAGAGATAATTGATATAAGTGATTAATTTTAACTTTGAATAGCATTGTGATCAAGGTAACATAAACGCCTTTTTTCTGATAGATACACTTGTAGCATCTTGCATCCATGTGGTTACAGGAAAGAAAAATTTGCTTTGATATTTAATAGAGCAATGCTGACAAGCAATAAAATGTTAATTTCTTTATATCCAGCATATAAAGTATATTTCAATTAATCTAGGCAATTTGTTTCATATGCTGAGACCAAGAACAGCAAATAATTAACATTTTAATATGCTGTGCAATGTGTCTGCATGTGGCTTTTATATTCAAGGTGGGACTTATGGGGCATTCTGCTTTTACTCTTGAGGTCCCTCAGATGGTACGGTTAACTATCATGTGTTTTACTGCTTTGTCTTGTTGGTGATTTTAACCTAACACTAGGTCAAGGCCATGTGGCCCTGCTCTTCTCTTTGGAGAAGAGAGACATTTGCTTTATCTACTAGATCATGCTTACGTGAGGCAGCTTTACAACATAAACTACTATTTAATAAGACCAAATTTAATCACTGCTGGTCGCTGGAAAGTCCTCCCTAATCGGCAATGTTAAACATACATGCCCTGGAGAATGGAGACCTGCCACCTACTGTCATCTTGCTGACCAGGAGCAGATCCTTGGGCCTTGCAGACTAGTGTCACGGTTGGAAACTCAGAAAAGAATGACCAGGACGCTAGATTAGTTATGGCAGTGGTCGGCAAACCACGGCTCGCAAGCCACATGCGGCTCTTTGAGCCCCTTGAGTGTGGCTCTTCCCCAAAATACCACGTGCAGGCGCGCACCTACAGTGCGATTGAAACTTCGTGGCCCATGCGCAGAAGTCGGTTTTCGGCCTGGGCGAGTCTATTTTGAAGAAGTGGCGTTAGAACACTCAAGGGGCCAAAGAGCCGCATGTGGCTCGCGAGCCGCGGTTTGCCGACCACAGAGTTACGGTAAGAAAAAGTCATGAAACAATGAGAAGGAGCCAGAGGAGAATGTCAGAAGCATGCTTTCTCCTACTAACTCTTTGGAATTAAAATTCGCAAAGTTTCCATTCCCTGGCTGCACCTTTGTCTTTAGGACTCTTCCTTTTGGCTGCCGTCTCCTTCTCTGCCTCAGAGTAGGCTCACTGCATGCAGATAGGAAGGACCCGAGTTTGCTCAGTTCCCTTCTAAGGACCGTCTGCGTTCCCCAGGCTCAGTCATTGGAGTAGCAAAGGAAGTGGATTTCAGAGTCTGTGAGGTCCAGTGCTTAGGCGAGGTGTCACTTGCCTTCACTTTGCAGGAAGCTCCCACACTTGACTTCTCAGTTGTCACAGAAGAAAAAAAAAAAAAAAAAGAAAGCGTATGGTAGGCAGGGATAGGAAGGAACCCAAGAAGAAATGGTGAAAACATTTGGTTATGGTCATCTCAGGGTTTCATGAAACCAACTCTTGCCTCCATAGGCAGGCAAAATTCAGATTGCTATTATTCTGACAAGGGCTTAGAATGCATGAGAATAAGCAAGTGAACATTCCATTATTCTGCATGTTGAGTCTCTTATTGAAACTGAGACTTTTGGCTTATGATTTCTGAGTCTAATTACCCTTTCTCTTAACTATTTTTAAGGCTCCTATTGATCAGCCTTTGAGTATCTAATAGCATTTCATTAAAATCGGAGTATCTAGGAAAGATTAGAAGTATTTACTGGAAATCTAATTTAGCTAAAAGCAAAGCATCTGGAAAGTTCTAGACGCCCACAGCTAAAGAAAGTACAATGTTCTGAATATTTAGATTCTCTTTTTGGTAGTTTGGGATAACATACCATATAATCTTTAGTACTTTGATAATTAGGGAAGGGAAAGGCTAAATTTATTTAAATGGGTAAATGGGCATGCTAGATAATAGGAATGTAAAAGTCAAAACGAACACAAATAAACATAAAAACAGGTTACTTCCATGGCCTAAAAGTATTTCAAAAATAAAACTGGTGATCATATTAGAACTATATCAGGACATAAGAAAACACAGGACATATTCAAAAAATGATGCATCTTCTTAAATAATTATAGAGCTTCAGTCACTGAATTTCAAGAAATTTATTATTTATCTGAAGAAGGTAAAGGGAAGAAAAAGTAAAATAATCAAGGAAATGATGCTATTCCTTTCTAAGAAATAACGCATACAAGTTTAAGAATATTTTAATCTGTAAATAGAATGTAGAGGGGACATAGTTAATAATCAGCACTTGATATGCTAATGTGCAACCTGCATTTCTTAAGGGGTTATGAGGATCTGACCTTCCCTGACTTATTTGCCCTTGTCCATTGGAAGCCCTCTGACACCTGTGCTGTCGGGATATTTGTGGACTTTGTAATTCCATGGGTGAACACTTGGAAAGCTCTGCCATAGATCATAATCTTAGAATATTTGAATTCTAGAAACTCAGAAATCATCTAGTCCAATTTCTCACTTTCTGATGAAGTAACTAAAACCCTGAGGAATTAAGTGATATTTACTGGTTTCCCAGGCAGAAGCAATGAAACTGGAACTCGTAAGTTCAACCCTACACCATCACTTCATGCCGTATTTCCTCAGTCTTTAGTCATCAAAGAGGGGGTAGCTAACTGTCAACTTCCAATCAGTGTAGAAGTAGGAGATAACTTTGTGAGATAGAGAGAGAGAGAGAGAGAGAGAGAGAGAGAGAGAGAGAGAGGAAGAGAGAGAGAGAGAGAGAGAAAGAGGGGGGATGGTAAAAAGTGCCAACAACAGTTGAGAACATTGTCATACTGGCCAAATCCCCACACCTGCCCACCCCCTGCCAGTACACCTATCACCCTCATAATATCAGATATATCATAAGTAAATAATAGCACCCCTGAACTCAGACAGATGTAAAACATACTGGACAGAAAGCATTTTAGTATTCATATTCTGCTTAGTAGGAGATCAATTTACAGATTAGGTGGTAAGCAAGAAATACTTCTTCTCCTTAAATAGTGTTTAAGCGCTCTTCCTTTTAGCATTGCCTGTGACTAAACCTCTGATCCCACAGGAGAAAATATATGGACAAGGAAGAAGACAGGTATGGACTGTGAACTTAGAAAAAGGTGCAGCTATACAATCACACAAATGTTTTCATTAGCAAATTTAGGTGCTGAACAGCTTTTCTCAAAGGAGCTTGGAGATAGGAAAAATTATTTAATTAATTAATTCATTCATTCATTCATCAAGTGTTTATTGAGTTACTACTATGTGCCAGACACTATGAGCCTGTTAGTAGATAAAACATATATATTTCCTGACCTCATGGACTTGGTATTTTTATTGGGAGGGGGAAAGGAACAATACATAAAATTTAAGAATCAGTAATATGAAGTTAAGTAATAAAAATTATTAGAAAAAAATAATGTAAAGAAAGAAGGAGGCAGGAAGCATGTTTTTAGTGGTGATACTTAAATAGAGATATTAAGTCATAATAGTGAACAAATAAATTGAGAAATAATTTCTAGGAAGAAAAAACAGTAAATACAAGGGTGTATCCTAGAAACAGCAAGAAGATTAGGGAAGTGAGCAAAGAAGAGGCTACCAACTAATCAAAACTGATAGTTAATGGTGAGGAAGACTGTATTTTAAGCAAATGTATAAATACAAACCTGAAGTTAGTAATTATAGCCTCAGAACATGAAACTGTAGGTTAGAGCTCATGGACAAATGAGTTTCATGGAGCAAAGATAAGCAATGTCAGAATTTAAACTAGTTATTTATCTTTCTTACTGGCAAATTATTAATAGTTTCTTTATGTGCCAGAATTGTAAGTTGATATCATATACATATGTGTGTATGATAAAAATGTATAAAGTTTTAACATAGACTGTGAGTACAATAATTCTGAACAAATTCTTTATCTTCACAAAATTCAGGAGAAAGAATTTCTTTAGATATTTTTTATTTAGATATACCTAAACTACCAGTCATTATTCCATGGTCCACTTTCATACTGTTGGAGTGTAGATTGATGTAAATATTCTGGCAAGCTATTAGCTTTTAGTGTATAAAGAGCCTTGAAAATCCATGCCATTAGACACAATAATTCCACTTCTAGGAATCCATCCTAAGGAAATAAACAAATACAGACAAAGATTTATGTGCAGGGATATTCACAATAGCTCTTATTTATAATAGTGAAAAATTAGAAACAGCATAGAGGTTGAACAATAGAAATTAACTGTACATCCATATGATAAAATATTTCGTAACCATTGTAAACTGTGATTTTAAAGGTTTTTAATGAGAAGGAGGAGTCCTAGTGAGCTGGAATAAAACGGGAAAGCAGTTGAAAAGTTATATGTACAAAATATGCAAAGACGTATGTGACTGTACATATCATGGGGGAAAAACAGAAATGATATACACCCAATAACTGAGCCGCAAGGGGTGGATAACTTTTATTTTCTTTATTTTTTGTGTTGTTTTTTTTTCAAATATTCCACAATGAAAACCTATCAAATCTATATATGAAAAAAAAAATGTTTTAAAAAGAGTGTGAAGATTTGGCTATCCTTATTCTTGGCCAGCTCCCCTTTGAAGGAGGAAAATTGACTATTTGTTTCAAGTATTATAGCTTTCTATAGAAGAGATCATCCTGGTACATTTGACTCGCTGATGTCTGGGTCTAGTTGTATTGCCTTGAGGGTAAGAATTTAGATTGTTTTAAAAATACGTAGTTCCCAGCCAGATTTTTCCACAGTTTGTCCCATTGTATTTCTAGGGGATGTTCTTTGAAACAAATATTTCCTTGGTAAAATAAATTGGGGAAATGCTATGTAGCATATCCCCTTCTTAAAAGACACAATGCATAGTAAGATGTTCAAGTTTCCAAGATGTACTATAATATAGAGGATAGACTGATTTGTTTACCCGGCATATGCTTGATGAGAAAAAGCTTTTTTTGTTTGTTTTTCTTCACATACTTTCTTTTAACATTTTACAAAACTACAGTTCCTTGGAAAACTCTTCATGGAGTTAAGGATTAGATAATTTGAGACGGATAAATGGGTAAAAGACTGTTTTAGAAAATGGAGTACTTGGGGGAAATGTTTTCAGAATTGTTAAGACAAAAAAGCCTTTCAAGTTGATCATAAAAAGTACAACCATGACTTAACTCAGTGTTTCCATTGTGCTTCTGCTATTAAAAACCTGCTTCTCAGCGGATCAAATCATAGTGCCTGTTTACTCCTAGACCCGGCATCCAGACTGAGAACGATTCAGTTTATTTCAGTGAATTCAATTGCACGATGTCTTGGAGGAAGGAAACTCAGTTTAGTTGTAGCCCCGCTGTGTCTACGTGTCTAAATGCAGTGATGGAGTCACGGTGTAATCATTTAACTTATGTCCATAGAATTGAAAATGGAAGTTATTCCCTTCCATCACCTTGAATACAGCAAGAAAGATACAAAACTCATTTCATTTCTGCGATCATTTTATCATGGAAAACAAACAAACCCTTAAAGTGCTTTTCTATTTCAGCCCTTGTATCTTCAGAAAGCTGAGTGTTGTTAACCTCATTTTCAAGTAAAAAGCAAGGAAGGTTAAGTGACATGTTCAGGGCCACACAGTTCTGCTTTAGTCTTCATCCAAGATTCCTTTGCCTTCTGCTTCTGGGCGGGAAGAGAGGGAGGTGGCTATCGGAGGTGACAGGACCAGGAGAGTGGCCAGCCCGCAGCCCCTGGGGACATCTCATTTCCTGTCACCCTGACCCTGGGTCCTCCTGTGGGAGCCCAGTCACCAGCCAGCCACTGAAGATGCAGAAGTCAGACCCAGTTCTGAGCATCCCCTTCTGCTCTGCTGTCCTTGCAATTGGTATTTAAACAATGATTGGGGTGTTGTACTTAAGATTTACTATTCTGTCATAAATGAAGCAAGAAAAAAAGAAAGGCCCAGTCTAAGTGTGACGTGAGCCACGGCCCAGGGCTGGGGATGATTCAACTCTGGCAACTTAGTTTCTAAATAGAAGTCTCCCTCCTGCCTTCCTCCTCAGGACCCCTCCGTGATTTCTCTCCCCCGCCCCCCCCCCCCCCCTCCGCGTTCAGACTTGATGAGAAGCTGGGAGAAGTAGTGTTTTCAGGCTGCTTCTGCCTTCAAGCCTTCCAAAATCCCTCTGGCAGGGAACCTAAAAGGCCGAATGCTGCTTTAAAATTAGGAAAGCAACAGAGAGCCCATGCAGAATGAAATGATAATCATAGCAATGGTCATTCTAGCTACCATTTACTGCATGCTTTTGTCCGTCACCCAAGTCAATACTTTTTCACAGATTTATGTAATCCTACCTGATGAGGTAAGTCTTATTCCCAATTTATTGACAACGAAAGAATGCTTAAAGGAATGATAAATACTTAGCCCTCCGTAGGTCAGCCAGAGGTTAAAGGCCACCTGCTTCCTCGCTCCTAAGCTGCACACTTAGTGTCTGCATTGCTACCTTCCCGGACTTCCGAGCGGAACCGCTCCTGTAAAGGCAACATAGCAGCACATTTCACATCAATAAAGCTGGTTAGTTCTCCAATTGGAGGCATCACTGAAGCCAGCGATCAGAGGTCTAGTTCCTGTGTGGGCTTGCTGACTGCTCGCCTCTGGCCACAGGTTGGGTCTCTAACCTTAGCCACCGGCCACCATTAAAGCATGCTGTTAGACAGGATAGCAAAACACCGCTGTAGATGGCTTTGTGAAATCCATCAAAGTCACACACACACACACACACACACACACACACACACCCACACACCCTCCTAAGGTGAAAGTAGTGGTGTTGTTGGTCAATGTAAAATTCCCAAGTGCAGTCCATCGCCAAGGAGCAGAGAGGGCCCAGCATGGAGTCCTGTCTGTTTATGGCACGGCCCTAGTGGAGCACTTGTTGCTTGTGGATATCGGTCCTGTTTTAGTGCATCTTCCCAAATGTGGCTGCAGGCACCAAGCATGCTATGAAGAGATGCTGGCTTGCCCATTCATGGAATGGAAACAGGACAACTTCTTAATTTCCACGAATAAATATGTGGGCAATGACCTGTTTTCCTTTAGTTCCATGAATATTGACAGTGTTGGGAATGAGGACATATTAGTATCCGCATAAGATTAGAGCGTTAGAAAGTTAAGTTTGAAGTATTTATAACAAACTAGAGTCAGAAGGAGGCAAACAAGAAATATACTGGTAAGTTTTAGCCCTGGCCAGGTAGCTAAGTTGATTAGAGCATTGTCCGGATACACCAAGGGTGCAGGTCAGATCCCTGGTCAGGGCAAATACAAGGAGTAACCAATGAATGCATAAATAAGTGAAACAACAAAATGATCTCTCTTTCCCTCTCTCTCTCTCACTATCTCTCTCTTTTTCTCAAGTCAATAAAAATATATGTAAGTTTTGTATGGAGATAAAGTATATTGGCAAATACCAGTTTTCAAAAAAAATTAAGCTTATCTGCTATTGCACGAGAACGTAGATGACACTAATACTATAGCACATAACAACTTTTATATTTGATTTAAATTTTATATTTGATTGTAAAAATATGCACAAACATAATGGAATCAAAGCAGCTTGAGATTGTAAACATTTGGGTGTTTTAGTTTAAAAATGCTTTAGCTTAAAATCCTATTTTGAAACGTGGTTAAGTTGAAGTAATTGTACACCTAGAAGAAAACTATGGACAGAGGTCCAGAGCTAGCCTCTTTCCTTCTCGAAACGAGTGAGTGGTATTGATTTACACTCAGCCAGTGGCCATGCCCAGCCTCTCACGGCGTCGTCACAGCTGCTGTAATCTAGTGGTCCAGAAGCTACGGAATTCAAATACTTTACCAAAGTCGACATTCCATTTGAGCATCTCTTTTTTTAATTAAAAGAAAAAAAGGCTCCCATGAAGATGAGGAATGGAATTTGTGAGTGTTTGCAATGTGGAAAGTAAAAAGGGAAAGGATGGAACACAGAAAACCCGGAGCACGATTAATCAGATGACAAAGTTTTTGCCAAGTGCGTGAGAACCAAATGCTGCCCTTTGCTACATCTAAATCACTGTTTGTCAGAGGCTATCATTTCATGCATTGCACTGCTCACTCCCACCTTACCTGGTTTTTCCCTTTAACTTTTTGCACTCGGATGTCGAGTGCAAATTACTCTTTGAATGCATCAATAATTTGAAATATAAAAAAATCCAAATAAATAAGTTTGTATGAAAAGAAACTCCAGTTTTTTATTCTCATGCCGCGCTTTGTAAAATCTGGGGTATTTGAAAAATTAAATCCCGAGTAGAATAAAGGAATCGAGAAAAAAGCAAGCGAGTGCAAAGGGTTAAACACCATTCCTCCAGATCCACCCTTTCAGCCCCAGAAGGCACACAAGTTCTGTGTGCCGGGTTCCAGTAGGCACGGCACCCTTAACTCGCTCCGTTGAGCCGTTGTCTTCTTCACCCTCCAAGACAGGGCTTGGAGATGGAGCCTCTAACCTCCCTTAATTTTGAATTTTTCTGGCTTTTGTCACTTTAAACCAGATCCCTCACGTTATTTAAATGTGAGTGTCCCCCCCCCCCCAACTTTGGGGTAAGGAGTGGGGGGGGAGAATTTAATGTTATTTTTAACTGAACTCTCTTGTTAACCTTGGGGGACATCCCTGAAGCTGGAACCCATTCAAGTAACACTAGCTCAGCCTCCCGCTCCCTGCAGACCGCGCTGCGGAGTCCGCCTGGAAAAGCTCTTTAAAAGCACATTCGAGGCCTGGCCCTTTTTCTTTGGGTTTCTGTGGAATTTTTCTTAGTAACAATTTTTCGCGGAGGGGGTTACGGACACTTGTAAACTAAGGAGCGCTGATAGGAGAGGAGAGGGCGACTGGGAGGGCCGCTGGCCGCACTCATTAAAGCAAAGCCTGCTTGTGTGAGCGGGGTGCCCTCCTGGTGCAAGGGGGCCACCAGCACCCGGGCCTCTCGGAGCACACAGTTCTGGAGTCTGCAAGGACTTCATACTCTTACATACAATTGCAAGTAATGCCCCTTTGTTGATTCTGCTCGCCTGGCCAAGCTGGAGGACCCCCAAAGCTGCCAAACATTTACTTTTCAAGCCCATGGGCCAAGCCGCCTTCCAAGTGCTGTCCTTCTCCCAGAGGGCCGGCCGCCCGTAAGGACCGGCTTCCCAGGGCCTAGGGAGGTGCCTGGACTGTGTTTCCAAAGGGTGCTGGTGCCCAGACGGGGCAGATGGAGCCGGGGTCTGGTGTCACCCTGGTCTTTGGAAGGGAGATGGATCTGTTCTTGCCTCTTGATAAGAGTGCACACGTTTGGAAACGAAAAACAGCAAAGCAAGGTTCCCAACCCCGCGTGGGGAAGCCGCCGAGTAGGCAGTCCAGACCCAATTCCAAAAAAAAAAAAAAAAAAAAAGCCTTGTCAAATGGAAGAGAAACGCACAAACATGTCTGTACTTTGTCCTCTGAATTTTAAAAGCGTCTAACGTTACATAGCTCATGTGAACTTTATTTAAAGCGCGGCCATCCATGAAGCATTCCCTTTATGGTTTTCGGGGCTGTCCTTGCTGTTCACGACTATGATTATTTTATAAGCCCTTTTGTAGCTGGGTTTATTTGACTTAACCTTTTAAATGTCGCTTTGTTTCTGACAATCCAGGAAGTCTAATGCCGAAGGAGAGCTCTGCCTGGGGGTTGATGGGGTGGGGGTGGGGGGTGGGGAGGGACAGGCCGCAATGGGGAAGCAGTCTTGAGGAGACAGTAAACTGATCTGGGAGTTTCTCCGTGTTGCCAATGTGACCCTATAAAGCTGAGCTCTAAGTTGTGATCCCTAGGTTTTATGAGGTTGCAGAGGTACGAAACCAATACTTGGCTAGGTGTTCTCTCTCTCTCTCTCTTTTTTTTTCCCCCTAATGAAAAATGCAGGCATGAAAAACAAGGTGCAGCATCCGTTTTCAATTAAAAAAATAAAAATTTTTAAATCTCTCCCTCTGGGCCTGGTGCAGAGCCAGGTGAGGGAATGGGACGGGTGTGGTCACTGAGAAAGTTGTAAGATGAAAATACCCTTCTGCCTGGAGTAACTTTACATTTCGCAGGGTTCCCCCCGCCCCCGCCCCCGCCCCAGCCTAATAAATAAAAGTTACACTGTGCTAGCATCTTATTTTAAATGTTTTCCTTTAAAAGATCAGTTACTTTGAAATTTTACTAATTCCCAAGGACGCTGGCTTCGATTTCTATTTTCTCCGCACGTCTCTGATTTCTGTTCACTCCCACAGGGGTAAATAGTTGACATCCAGCCATTCCCAGGGGTGGCAGACCAATGTACTAAACACAGAGTCATTTCACTTCACCAAGAGATGAAGTCAGGCTCCAGGGGATAAACAGCCGTCCATAAATAACCTCTCAGAAACAGCCTCAGGAACATGTCCCGCAAAGAAATCCTGGCTCGGTACATTCTATTTGGTTTATTTTGCATAAACGTTTTCTTTGTCTAGATTTCCACCGGCATAAAAGCACTTTCAGCAAAACATACAGTTAAAACAAAACGACCAAGTTAAAAGAAAAGAAAAAAGTTCCACCTGAAAGGAAATTAACTTGCCCTTTAAAATGCCAGGATAAAACCGTTTCCCTGACATTCTGATGGATAAAGAGTGGTGAGAAGGGGAGAAGGACATGGGGGGAATTCCACGTCAAGTACTCGTATTCAGAGCCTCTGCCTGCAGTCTAGACCCTCCAGGCCACAGTTAAAAGCGTTTGCAATATCTGACTCCTAGTGGCAAACCCACTGTCCTCAGTGGTGAGACCTGCCTCCAGACTTAACATTTGGCCAAGACCTAACTGACCCATCAGTACAGTGAGATGGCTGGAGTTTTTGTTTTGTTTTGTTTGTAATTATCTGGGGGAAATTTACTATTTTAAAACATTGTTTGGAACTTTAATTACTATATTTTAATGAGATGAGTTCAAGCAAAGGGAAAGCATGGTAGGGGAGAGGTAGGTCTGTGCTATCGATTGTCTTCGCGTCAAGCATTGTCATTCAGCTCAGTTTCACTTGTAGCACCTAAGGAAGTGATCCGATACATATGTGGATGACAAGCGTATGTGTATACTTAGCCAAATACAGAGGGTTTATAAAGACGGCGTGAACTTCAAAGACACCCTCTCCTGGGGTTAATTAGTAACTGTAATTTTTATATGAACAATTAACCTCCTAGGTTTTTAATAGTCAAGTACTTCAATTCTCATGAATCTTAATCTGTTTCCCTTCTAATTTCTTTGCTTTCTGTCTCCTTTATTTTTATTATCCCCTTATCTCAGAAGTGTATTGTTATAATGAACAGCCTCAAAACTGGCTTCACTGACTTCAAGCTCTCCCCATCATTACAGCCCAATCTCCATTTCTGGATTATCTTAAAATCATGCTTTGCATCATGAGTTCACACTTCTCAGAATTTGTGTTGGCACCCCACTTCTTAAGGACGAAGTTCCAGCTCTAACATTCCCTTGCTGTTCTAATTTTATATTTACTTCTCTAGCCAAACTTACTATTTTATGAGCTGTCCTTTAAAATCTTTCATGTCCCACTGCCTTCACTTTATTTACACGATGCCCCTCCTTGGAACATCCTTTCTCCACTTTGATATCTCAAGGTCTGATGTAAGCCCGACTCTCTCCCACAGTGATCTCTACTTTTTCTGAAGTGCTATGAAATAATATACTACTTCCTTTGGATTACTGGTTTATTTTGCTTATGTACCTCATAACCCTAATTAGGCTGTAAATTCCTTGAGCACGAGAACTGGGTCTGGCAAATCTTTTTATTCCCCAAGCAATGTTTAGTCCATAATTAGTGCGAAGACACAATTCCTTCTTTAGGAAGGAATGTGTGAGCTGCTTTATTAATATATGGTTATCAGGAGGAACATTCCTTTGTTGAGATAATTTCAGTTTCCTAAAAAATGAGGTCCATCAACTGGTATAGGGGAAGGGCCCTTTAACCAGAATTAGCCATGAAGGGCAAAATCTATGTAAATGGGAGAAGATGGCTGAGCCATATTTCCTTGTACTCCACTCTAAAGAGTCTGCATATCCAAGAAGGCGTTCTTACTTGGGGGCTTGTAAAAGGATATCTGTCACAGAAAGACTCCTACAAGAAAGAGCCCCTTGGTGGAAAGCTGGCTTCACAAATCAGCCCAGTTGGGTAGCCCAGGCTGCCCAGATGCTGTTATTAATTTCCTTGTGCTATCTTCAAGCCTTTAATAAAGTTGCACTGCCGAAACCGGTTTGGCTCAGTGGATAGAGCGTCAGCCTGCGGACTGAAAGGTCCCAGGTTCGATTCCGGTCAAGGGCATATACCTTGGTTGCGGGCACATCCCCAGTGGGGGGTGTGCAGGAGGCAGCTGGTCGATGTTTCTTTCTCATCGATGTTTCTAACTCTCTATCCCTCTCCCTTCCTCTCTGTAAAAAATCAATAAAATATATTTTAAAAAAAATAAAATAAAGTTGCACTGAATATTCCAGCCTTGTGTTAGATAATCTAATCACATTTAAAGGAACGGTCATCCGTCCAGTGTTAAAGGGAGAGTTTCTCCCACTGGTGGCCAATAGGATGGTGGTGACAGTGGCTGGAGAGACAGATCAGACCTCGCTGTATGTTGTTCACCTTTCCTCCTCCTGAGGGGGAGTCAAACTAAAGAGTTTGGGATTTGATATTATTTTTAATTTTTATAAGAAAAGTAGCAGTTCCTTTTTAAATTCTAATTAAAAATGGACAATGCTGGTCTTAGAAACAGATACTGTTGTTGTTTACATATTGACTTAATTGTAGTTGGCTTAAAAATCTATGTCTATAACAGATATAGAGAGAGATAATTTCATTTTCTATAATTATAACTTGTTTATAAGCTCATATATCTACCCAGTTATGGAAAGAAATTTAAATTTTCCCAATCAAGTAATTAGTCGCTTTTGATTTTAAGTTTTGATTAAGACTTTTCCCATTTAAATCAGCCTTTGAGGTAAATATTTAGTTGTTTAGTTTTTCCTCCCCATGTTTTCCTTTCCTTTCTCTCTAGGCACCATCTGGGCATGGAAGAAATCTTCCATAAGATTTTAGTCTCAAGGAGATGAGGTAAACCACTGGTCTGTGATTTCTTACCTCACATCATATAAAAAATTAATTAAAAATATAGACCTAAATATAACTACTAAAATTGTTTTTAAGTATATTTTTTAACGGAGTAAATGACTTTGTGATTTGGGGTTAGGCAAAGATTTCTCAGAAAGGATAAAAAAGCACAAATGATTAGCTAAAAATAATGATATGTTAAACTTTATCAGAAATACAAACCTCCACAAAATATGCTGTTAAGAAAATAGAGACGCCTCAGACTAGGAGATAAAATATGCCAACCTCTCATCTCAAAAAGACCTATATCCAAAACAAATAAAGAATGATTACAACTAAATAATTAGAAAAACATTTTTTAAATGAGCAAAGATTTGAAGTCACTTTACCGCCGAAACCGGTTTGGCTCAGGGAATAGAGCATCGGCCTGTGGACTGAAAGGTCCCAGGTTCGATTCTGGTCAAGGGCATGTACCTTGGTTGCAGGCACATCCCCAGTAGGGGGTGTGCAAGAGGCAGCTGATTGATGTTTCTCTCTCATTGATGTTTCTAACTCTCTATCCCTCTCTCTTCCTCTCTGTAAAAAATCAATAAAATATATTTAAAAAAGAAAAGAAAAAAAAAGAAAAGTCACTTTTCCAAAGAAATGATACTAATGTCAAATAAGCATATGAAAAGATGCTCGACACCATTAGTCCTTGGGGAAATGAAACTTAAATCCGTGATGAGATACCACTACATACCTGTTAGAATGCCTAAACTCAAACACTGGCAGTAGTAAGTGCTGTGAGGATGTGGGAATGCTCAATGGGACAGCCACTCTGGAAACAAGGTGGTTTCCCAAAAAGGAGGCGGTTTCTTAAAGGGAGGAGAATCTGCCAGTTGTCTCCCCAAATGTCCATCCTCCAGTGCTCCCTTAGAAATAAGTGGAAGTGGCAATCGGCTTATGTTGACAGTATTCTGCAGTCTCCCTTCCTGGTTATGCAGGGGCCAACTTCTTGTCAGTAAAGTAGAAGCAGAAATTGTTGGTGGGGAATCCCAAGGGAACTCTTTAAATCATCACATTCAATAGAAATAGAAGGGAAGCCAAAATGAGAGCCAGGTATATAATTTAAAATTTTCAACTAGCTCCCTTTAAAAAGTAAGAAGATGCAGGTAAATTAATTTTAATAATATACATTACTTAACCCAATATATCCAAACTATTATCATTTCAGCACAAAATCAGTATAACAAGTTATTAATGAGATAATTTTCATGCTTTTTTTGGTATGAAGTCTTCAAATGCTGGTGTGTATTTTATATTTTCAGCACATCTCAGTTCATACTGGACACATTTCAAATGCTCATATAGCTGGTGGTTACTATATTAGAGAGCACAGTGTAGATAGATAAGCATTTTTCACACTTCTGCCTCTCTTCCTCTTCTGAGCTGCAATGTATTTGTGTTTAATGGAGTTGAGCAGCTCTCCTAGACCATGAGTTTTCCTTGAGGTTGCAAGCTGTGGAACAGAAAAATAAAAGAAATCTGGTAGTGGATGCCTATATAATTTCCCTTACCAGCCATAGGTTGCCAAATTTTGGACTTCTTTTATATGACTATCTATAATAATAAAATAATAATATGCTAATTAGACCGGACATCCTTCCAGATGACCTTCCGGACGAAGCCGGGGCTATGAGGGAAGCCCGGGTCCTGGGTGCCTGCCAGCAGCTGGAGGGAAGCCTAGGTCCTGGGTGCCAAAGAGAAGCCAGTGCTGGCAGCCGGGGGAAGGAAGGCCTACTCTTGCACGAATTTCATGCATCGGGCCTCTAGTAGTAGTAATCCTATATAATAAAGAGGTAATATGCAAATTGACTGTCACACCCTCGCACAAGATGGCCACCCCCATGTGGTCACAAGGTGGCCGCCCCCATGTGATCACAATATGGCCACCACAAGATGGCTGACAGGGGAGGGCAGTTGGGGGCAACCAGGCCTGCAGGGGAGGGCAGTTGGGGGCGACCAGGCCTGCAGGGGAGGGCAGTTGGGGGCGACCAGGCCTGCAGGGGAGGACAGTTAGAGGCGACTGGGCTGGAAGGGGAGGGCAGTTAGGGGCGACTGGGCCAGCAGGGGAGGGCAGTTGGGGGCGACCGGGCCGGCAGGGGAGGGCAGTTGGGGGCGATCAGGCTGGCAGGCAGAAGCGGTTAGGGACAATCAGGCAGGCAATCAGGTGAGCAGTTAGGAGCCAGCAGTCCCGGATTGTGAGAGGGATGTCCGACTGCTGGTTTAAGCCCGATCCCTGTGGGCCTAAACCAGCAGTCGAACATCCCCCAAGGGGTCCCAGATTGGAGAGGGTGCAGGCTGGGCTGAGGGACACCCCCACTCAGTGCACGAATTTTGTGCACCAGGCCTCTAGTAAACAATATAAACCCTGGTAAAAGTCATTCTTAGTGATGAAGAGAGCCACAAGATGGAAAGATATTTCATTATATTGGTTAAAAGCAGTTAAAGGAGCCATATATCTAAGTGCAGATCTTGGCATGACCATGTACTGATCTTGGGGTAAGTTATTTAAGCTTTCCAAACTGAAAATCTTTCCTTAACAATGGAGATAATATCACCTTCTTAGTTATTATAAGAACTAAAAGTAGTTAATTACATAACATACCTAGATTATGTGTATCAATAGTAAGTTCTTTGTACATGTCAGGTATTGTTAATTTATTAGGAAAATATAATAATTCTGAACTTATATGCATCTGATAATGTAAGCTCCAAATATAAAACAAAATTGACAAAGTTATACAAAGTGGATATTAGATATGTAATTCTTATTCAAGTTTGACACATTTTCTAATAACTGACAGATGGAACAGACAAAAAAATGAAAACAATTTCAGTAAACTAATGTGAAACATGTGCCTTGGATAAACCTCAAATTTGGATACTCTTTAAATTTGAATCTAAACTTCCTGAGAACTTTTAAAAATATGAACCATGTTCATTCAAGTAATTTCTATTATTGTGAAAAAAAGAATGCTATTTTCTTATGTTTACCATGTTACATATATTTGAGGATCCTAATGAAACATCTATATGCTCATCTTTATAATTTCTTTCCATTCCATTCACACACAACTATATAAATATATTTTAAGTTGACGTAAATCAATTGTGTCATGATTTATTTATCACATAAATATGAAGCTTCTAGTTGCAAACTCTCAACTCACTCTGTATATCCTTCACCAAAACAGCATAAGCAAATGAGTGGATAAAGCTCTATTTGGAGGCTGATGAATGTTCACTCCTGTGGGCGCTTTTTAGCACAGCCTTTTTCCACTCTCCAGGCATCTGTTCCCTTTTTCTGTCTCCCAGTGAGATACAGCAGGTAGAAGGAACCCCAAACTTCCTAAGTGTTAAAACACTTGGAATGATTTCTGTTTTCAATATATCCTTTAAGGTTTGGGTGTTTTTACCCCAATTTTTGACTATCTTTTAAAACAGTACCTTTTGTTTGTTTCTTTATTTCAGTGAGATATTTTGCATAATTTGTGAAGAATCCAATTGAATAGGATTGTTAAAATACACACACACACACACACACAAACACACACACACACACACACACACACACACACACACACACACACACAAGCATTGGTCAAGTATTAGACTAGAGCCTGAGAGATGGAAAAAGAAACAAGATTCAGCTCAAACTTCCTAAACAATCTCAATAGCACAGAAACTACAGGCAACTAAAATGCCCTCTGGAGAGTAACATTTCATGCTTCGGAAGAAGTTACTTACTTCGTGCAGGAAAGTACTTTGCTCCAAAGAGGGGCCCTGGCTCACCATAATATTGTGTTTGGCCTATCATGGGACTAGACTTAAAATATTTCATGTTCTCAATTTATTTTCTCTCACATCTGGATTAAGGATAATTTTTCTAGACCCCGAATTATGGAAAAATTTCTCTTGTCAAGTATATAAAGCCATATACTTGACTGTAAACATATGGTCTGATTGCAAAATTTGGCATTGGGAAAGCTAATTATTTAAGGTGTGCGTCTAAAGTAGAATTTCCCCACCTTTATGTAAACCACAAACACGTATCTCTGGGAAGCTGAAGTGTTGAACTCCACTGCGAGGCAAAAGAGGCATTTCCTGCTCGGCCCTCCCACGGGGAGACTCAGGCCTTTGGCTAGAGGTTGTTTCCACAAGCTGGATTCTTTTTTCCTGGATGTGGGGGTCCTCTTAAACACAGGGGAATTGTGGTGGCCCTTTGAGGTTGCACAGGGAATTATTTGAGTGCCTCCTTTCAGTTTCACTCACATCCCTTAACCTTGCTGTAACAAGGAGTCCATTCTCTTGTTAGGGCTTCTTTGGCAATGCCTTAGGGCGAGTTGTTGCTGAACTGCCTCCTGTCTGTACCCCTGCCTTTGCTGGAGCCAAGAGAGCAGAAAGAGGGGGATTCCCTTTTAGCTTTGTGCCAGGCGCTTTCACAGTTCTGTCTTTTTGTTTTTCTACTGGGCAAAAAATAGGACTTTTTAATCTCTCAAAGCACTGCCCCTCAAGCTAAAACATTAATGGCGAAAACAAAACCAAAACTCTGCATATTATGAAAATAGAAATATTATGTATTTTATTTTAAAAATTCATAGCAAGTATGAATGCTTTTCAAGGATAGCTTTCAATGCTCCTATAGATGGAATACAATTTTATGTATTATTCAGTGTATGTTCATGATGTATATACATAGTACACATGTACTATGTCCTGTGTGTTAGGCACAGGCTATGAAAATAAATAATATTGGGTCCTAGTATAAAAATATTCACACTCTCTCCTGGGAAATGTATACAGGGAGGTGACAGAAATGCAAATATATAATTATAATGCAATGTATATGCTATTGTAGCTCAGAGAAAGAGTAAACTCTGACTAGTGTGCCTTACAGCAATTTCATAGGGGAGGTGATATTTGATATACATCTGGGACAGTGAGTTGAATTTCAAGGAGGAGAAAAGCACTCTCTCTAAGAAGCAGAGAGAAAATGTAAAAAAGAAACTAAGACTAAAAGTAGCGTGTTATATTTGGGGGAATAGATGGTATATTGGCATGAACAGGAGGCAGGGTTCAATGTGATACTGAGTCTGGACAGGAAAATATTACCAAGGTGATAATGCATACTATATGAAACTTGAGGCCTGGTGCATGAAATTTGTGCAATGGAGGGGGTTTCCTTCAGCCCAGCCTGAACCCTCTCCAATCTGGGACCATTCAGGGGATGGATCGGGCCTAAACCAGCAGTTGGACATCCCTCTCACAGTCTGGGACTGCTGGCTCCTAACTACTCGCCTGCCTGATAGCCCCCTAACCACTGCCTGCCTGATAGCCTCCTAACTGCTGATTGACGCCTAACTGCTCCTCTGCCAGCCCAATCATGCCAACTGCCCTCACCTGCCAGCCCAATCACCACCAAGTGCCCTCCCCTGCCAGCCCGATCACTCCCAACTGCCCTCCCCTGTAGGCCTGGTCATCCCTAACTGCCCTCTCCTGTAGGCCTGGTCTCCCCAACTGCCCTCCCCTGCAGGCCTGGTCGCCCCCAGCTGCCCTCCCTTGCCACCATTTTGTGACAATGTGGGGATGGCCATCTTGTGATGATGTGGGGGCAGCTATCATGTGACAACGCAGGGGCAGCCATCTTGTGATGATGTGAGAGCGGCCATCTTGTGACAACATGGGGACGGCCATCTTGTGATGACATGGGGGTGGCCATCTTGTGACGACATGGGGCGGCCATCTTGTGATGATGTGGGGGCGGCCATCTTGTGACAACATAGGGGCATAGGTGTGGCCATCTTGTGACGTGAATGTGTGAGGGTCAATTTGCATATTACCTCTTTATTATATGGGATGTTAAGATTTGGGGGCATGGTTCTTTAGTCAGTGGCATTTGCTTTTGAAGGTTTACAGAAAGGGAGTGATAGGATTCTTTATGCCACACGTTGTTCTAAGTGCTCTAGACAAATTTGCTCATTTAATCTATACTATAACCATGTGAGGGAAGGATTGTAGTGATTTCCACTTTACACATGACGCTGGGAAAGTCAGTTTCCTCATAGATACTCCACCTATAGATCTTCAAATAGATCTATAGGTTCTACACAATCCCAATCAATACCATAGCTGGTGTTTTGCTTTTGTTTTTGGAAATTGATAACCTGATTTTGAATTCATATGCAAATGCAAAGGCCCAGGCTTTTTAAAATAACAAAGTGTGAGTACTAGTATTTATACTACATACTTTTAAGACATAGTATGAAGCTATATTAATAAATACAGTGTGCTATTTGAATCAATTGACAAATAGAATAGAATTAAAAAAGGCAATCACATAGGCACAACTGATGATTTATTTATTTATTTATTTATTACAAATGTGCAAAGGCTACACAGTGGGGAAAGGATAGTTTTTTCAACAAAAGATGCCAGAACAGTTGGATATCCATAAGCCAAAACAAAAGGACTTTGATTCACATCTCACACCATATATAAAAAAATAAACAGAGCATATACCTATATTTTATACATAAAACATAGGAGAAAATCTCTATGACAAGTTTGACAAAGATGTCTTAGATATGACACCAAAGTTATGATTCATAAAAGAAAAATGTAATAAACTGGACTTCATCAAGGTTAATTCTTCTTCTCTTCAAAAACACATTAAGATAATTAAAAAACAAACAACACAGACTGGGAGAATAGCAAAGAGATTTGAAGAGGCACTTCATCAGAGAGGATATACAGATGAAAAGATGCTCAATATTCTTAATCATTATGGAAATTCAAGTTAAAGCCAAAATGAGATACCATTACATGCTTATTAGAATGTCTTAAATTAAAATGTGTGACCATGTCAAGTGGTATCAAGGATGTGGAGCAACTGAAATTCTCAACCACTCATTGGGAATGAAAGTAGGATAACTGCATTAATATTTTTGTAGTTTGTAAGAAGCTAAACATACATCTACCATATTAGCCAGCCATTATTATACCAAGTGTTCACCTAAGAGGAAAGAAAGCATACATCCATACAAAGACACATGATTGACTAGTCATACTTTTAGTTACTTATTTAGTATCATGCCTAAACTAGGAAAACTCAAAGGTAAATATGAATAAATGAATTATGGTATATCTGTCCAATGAATTGTTACTCAGTAAAAAATAGGAATGAACTACTGATATGCACAAAATACAAATAAATCTTTAAATAATTATGATTAATGAATGAAGCCAGATTAAAAAATACTTTTTAATTAAATTTTTATAAAACTATAAAATGAAAATGAGAGAGTGGATGATGGTTCTTGTGGAGAGGAGGTAAGAGGTAAGGGACAGATTACAAAGGGGAACAAGAAAACGTTTGGAATTATGATACATAATCATGATTGTGGTGATGGTCTCACAGGTATACATGTATGTCAAATCTGATCAAACTGTACACTTTAAACATGTGCAGTTTATGTTATGTTAATCATTCCTCAACAAATCTTATAAAAAGCAAAAATTTAGTGGGAAAATATCTGACAATGCCCTATGACTTAACATTAAGCCTTGGCGGGGCGGGGGGAGGGGGGGGGGGAGAGGCAAATCTACATACTGTTAAAAGCATCATTAAAATGAAAAAAAAAATCATTGGTCAAATATTTACATGATTCTTTTATTTACTAGAGGCCCGGTGTATGAAATTCATGCACAGGAGGTGTACCTCAGCCCGGCCTGTACCCTCTCCAATCCAGGACCCCTCAGGGGATGTCTGACTGCCGGTTTAGGCGCGATCCTGCAGGAATCAGGCCTAAACTGGCAGTTGGACATCCCTCTTGCAATCCAGGACTGCTGGCTCCTAACTGCTCGCCTGCCTGCCTGCCTCATTCCCCTAATTGCCTCTGCCTGCCAGGCTGATCGCCCCCTAACTGCTCCCCTACTGGCTTGATCACTCCCTAACTGCTCTCCTGCTGGCCTGATTGCCCCTAACTGCCCTTCCCTGCCAGCCTGATCGCCCCTTAACTGCTCTCCCCTGATGGCCTGATGGCCCCTAACCACCTCTGCCTCAGCCCCCCGCCACCGTGGCTTTGTCTGGAAGGATGTCCGGAAGATGTCCAGCCTAATTAGCATATTACCCTTTTATTAGCATAGATTTGGCAAATATGTATTGAATGTCTGTGATGTCAGCACTACTGGGTGTGCCTAGACTGAGACATACAGTAGAGGACAAGACGATGGCCCTCTGCCCTCACAGAGTTTATTTGGTCAGCATAGCCATGTAATAGAGAGGTGTGAAGGGCAAGCTTCTAAGTTGAAAAATCTCTCTAAGAATTCTCCATAAGTCTTCCACTTTTCTTTGGGGAAAATTGGGTCACAGAATCAGTTAATAAGTTGCAGAGTCAGAATTCAAATTAGACCCCAGAGATTTTGCTTTATCTTCTCTATTACCACTGTATGATGAGACACAATTACAATAAGAATTGAAACAGAACTGAGGTGTATCAACTATCTTACTATGGATATAATGTTATTTCAAGTCATATCCATGTACCACCTAAAATCTTTTGAAGCACCAGAAATAAACATCCCATCCTGGGAAACAATGGCTAAATGTTCTCTAGAGTCACATTGGGCTCTAATTTCTTAAAAGCTTGTATTCTGTGTTTTGTCTATGTGAAGACAGAGGATAAGTCACACCCGGTGTGATTGTCTGAGACTATAATGCTGGGAAAAGATAACATGTCCCATGTCCTGTATATGGGTCCACACAGGCATGAAGATAGTAATCTCACCTTTTCCCTTCTTTATGTTCATAGAGGTGGGTGGTAGGTGTGGGGTATCAGGGAGTAAGAGAGAGGGAGCAAGAGATTCCTGGTTGATTCAAGCTTCTCTAGTGAGCTCAGTGCAATAGAGGAGAACTGGTTGCTACCCGGAAGTGGCTTCATGGGCAGTGCCTGAAGCAAAGTGGCTCCTTTAAGGTTCTTGTGCAGAATTTTGATTTCTCTTTGGTATTGGATGAGCCCCACTTTCTAGCATTACCTTCAGTGAGGGAGAGTCTCCATCAACTGGCTAAAATTCATAATGACCAGTTCTGCCACCCAGGGATGAGGCAATTACAATGCAGAAAGTTTGGGTCTCATTGCACAGTTTATTTAAAAAATATATATATATTTTATTGATTTCAGAGAGGAAGGGAGAGATAGAGAAATAGAAACATCAATGATGAGAGAGAATCACTGATTGGCTGCTTCCTGCACACCCCACACTTGTGGATGGAGCCCACAACCTGGACATATGCCCAGACCGGGAATTGAACCATGACCTTCTGATTCATAGGTAGATGCTCAACCACTGAGCTATGCCTCTGGTTGGGCTCATGGTGCACTTTCAAAGTTCTCTTCAAAGGTTATGTGCATGGCACGGAGGAAGTCTGATCCCTCTGGTTTGTACTTATCTACATCCTCACACACAACTGTGACAGCCCTTCGTCCCCATTTGTTTACATTCACCAGGTGCTGCTGCTGCTTAGAGGACTCATCAACCACAAAGCAGTGGGTAAAAACTGGCCTCAGAGAATGCTACCAGGGACCAAAGCCAGCGCTGTCCTTTCTTTCTCCTTACAATATAAAGAGTAGGCCATTGGTTTTGTGTCTTCCTATCAGTAAGGCAGGATTTCTAACCTCGTACCCTTAACATTTTGGGCCAGATAGTTCTTTGACTTTAGTGACTATCCTGTACATTGTAGAATGTTTAGTAGCATCCCTGGCCTCTACCCTCTAGGTCCCACTATACTACCCCAGTTGCCATAACCAGAATGTCTCTAGACACTGCCAGATGTCTCCTAGGGAACAAAATCAGCCTCAGATGAGAACTACTTCCTTAAGGCAACTTTATTTCAGTGTCCTGAGTAAGGGCCCCCCTAGTCTGTTTCATAAATCTTGATAATCTCAATCACAAGGAGCTGAGACTGGGAGTTTATAGGGTCTCCATCCTTATTCAAATGTGCCTGTTTCCTTCCCAGCAGTCTGTAAACCAGAAAGCAGGGCTTATTTTCCAATTCAAACAAGAAAAGGTCATATTTACAAAACTAAGATGGGTCACTTAATATTTGCCCTAAGTGATGATCTTAACCCGGAACACATGGTTGCTTCTATTAGTGAGGATAAGAGAAAAAAATATAAAATAAACTCTTTAGGGCATTTCATTTCATTACAGTTTTATTGGATATCATTCCAATTAAGGACTTTCCCCCCAATTTGTCCTATGATAAATATATCACATAGAGGTTGCATTTTTATTTTTTATTTTTAAATGTTGTGCCTTGGGAGGTTGGATACGCTTTTCAACGACCATCACTGATTTGGGAAGTACACTGCACCCTTTGGTGATTCTATAAATAGATTGCCTAAATACCTTTCTGTAAATACTGAGTAAGGAGAGGTAAGTGAATGCAAGCTAGTCTTTCTGTGCTTCTTGAAACTAACTTCAGGAGAACAAAGGTAGTAATTAGAATTCATTTTTTTTTCTCCTCATCAAGACTGCTCAGCCCCTCTGCTGAGCAAGCCTTTGCAAGAGCTGGAGTTTTAAATCAGTGATTGATAGCACCCACAGCTTCCAGGCAGGGCGATGTTCTCAGTGACCTCTACAGAGCGGAGGTACTGAGTTATGTTTCAACAGCTTGACAGTGCCAAGATGTCTTTCAGCTTGTGAACTTTCAAGACCAACATTATCATGAATTGGTTGATGGTTTCAAAATGTAGATTCGCTCTGATGATGGATTGGAAGCTCCAGGAAGAAATAATATCTCTGAGTGAAGAAATGGATTTTGATATTGGTGGTATTTTTTGTTTGTTTTTTTTAGAAAATTGACCAAGCTTCTTTCATTGTCTGCAGCCATGTTTTAACCTTTCATTGTTCCTTTGACCACCAGTCTAGCCTGGTCTCAACCCGTGTTGTTGATGAAGCTCTTACTGACTTAAGGGAAAACTCTCTTGTCACCAGTATTACATCTTCTATTTCCTGATTCACACAGAGTAGTTTTTCTCTCTCAGGCCTTCCTAGTGCTACCCACACTATCACTCTTTTAAACACTAATTTTCAGTTGTTATGTAACCTCCAAGTGTGTTTATTTGATCTATTTACCGTAAGTCTACCGTATACCATGTATTCTCCTAAGCACTTTAGAAATATTAACACATTTATGTTTCAAACGATCTAAAATGTTTTCCTGAAACTAAGTTAAAATATGTATGAGTGGTACCACTGAGAGACACCCTCAAAAATATTTTTTACCACAATATATTTTCCAACACCTAAGCAAGCATTCTTAGAAACTCTGAGAGGCTGTGATGATGTCAGACACAATCTTGGCTTACTAAATCCCTCCACCTAATCTGTTCTCCTTCCATTTTGCCACCTGGCAGGCTTCTTATTAACTATATATTGAGGATACTGAACGCAGTGGGTTATAACATGAGACAGTCATCTATTTTCCAAACACTGCTTTACAAATAAGGTACCCCATGATTGAGGCAAGTAATTTCACCTCTGTGTGCCTTGGTTTCTCAACAATGGGCCAAATAATGCTACCTACCTCACAGATTTGTTTTAAAGCTTGGACTTGTTAATAAATATAAGATGTCTAAAGTATGACCTGGCACCTAATAAGCACTCGATGAAAGTTGGCCATTATTTATTATGCTCCTGTCTTTGGCTCTGGAATACAAGCTCTTTGAATCCCAAAGAGCTTAGATAGTGGTTGGCACATATCCGGTGCCTCCAAAATATTGGTATAACAATGGATAAAAGGTAATCAAAATAAGGATTATAAGAATTAAGCAGAATTTGACGTTCAACACATACTGCCTATTTCTTAAGGATTTCAAAATAGCATTGAGACAATCCTCAATTCTCCTGGTAGACAATGACTATTGACGGGTCTCCATGATAGAGAGAGGAGTATAGCTAGATTCAATCACAGAGAGATTCAGTTACTTTCCTGGGAACTGAGGGAAGAATTTGAAACAGCTACTTCATTGGTAGACAGAATTCTAAGTACTTTAAGATAGCAGAATTAGCCTTTGTATATTTCTTTTATCTGGTTTTAGTCCAGACATTTTTTTTCAAAGTGCCAATGGACACAGCCTTCAAAGATAATAATTGCACAGAGCAGGATTTTAGAAGATGCTTTCTTATGAGGTGCTTTGGAAAGCAAGTAGATCATGTTACCTAGTTCCATAGGTATTTTCCAGGTGCTCAGATGGCATCAGAACTCAGTTGGATCACAATACAAAGCAAAGCAAAACAAAAAGTAGTATCTCCGTTTCTGAGTTCTAACAAACAGAACTGTTGGGTGGATGTCATTTAATTTGTCATCAAGTAAATGTCCTCCAACACTGTTTCTCTGAGGGTCATGAAAATAAAACCAAAATTAAAAAGGAAGGGTGAAATCAATCATAGTTATCTTTCCAAATAGTCAAATATTTAGTAATAAGTAGACTAAACATCTGGGGGATGGTTAAAATTTTCCCCGGTTTTTACTCACATTTTTACCCAAAGATTGAACCCTGGATGGAAAGGCTCCGCCATTAGCCTACAAAAGCTGAATCAACAGAGTTAATCATCACAGAAAGTCAGGTCACTTATTGAATTAGAGGTGGTCATAGGGGGAGAAAATGAGGAAACCTTAGCCAAAGTCAATGGCTTTGTGGTTGCATTTCTCTGGATTTATGCTAATGAAAAAAGTGTGCTTCTGTCCTGAAGATCAAGTCCAAAACAAATAGAAACATTGTCACGGTAGCTTAAAGAGATGCCCCCACTCTCTCTGGGGCCGGGGAGGAGGAAGGTCCCTGGAGAATTATCTAGGAGTGGATGACATACAATTTTGTTTGCTAAACATTCTTGACCTTCTGTCCTCTATAAAAATAGTTTCTCTCAGGACAGCTGAGAAAGCTGTGACTTTGCTGTCCCGTCCGCCTAGGCTGGTTGTTTTCCTCATGGTGAGGATGGCTCTTAGTTTTCCAGAATAAGAGGAAAAAGGGGGCACGTTTAAGACATCTCATATTCCCATGGACTCAAAAGCAGTGTATCCTCCTTCCCTCATCTAGACTCCTCAAGCGGAGGAGCCCGTCAGTGGTTCCAGTTTTTGAGTGTGTCTAAGGCCCAGAGTGCACAGCATTTCTCTGTTCCTGTCTTGTGTCACCCCCTCTCCTGCCCCTGACTTATTAGGTTCCACCCTGCCAGGGAGCTCTGTGGTATCAGGCCGAACGTTTTGATGCAATTCCACCACTGCTGCTGCAGCTATCTAAGCTCGAGGATTTATTAGTTGTGAACGTTCATTTTTGTTTTTCCTGGTCTGGTGCCAGTAAATAAGTCACCCAAACCATGGCTGAGTGTCATTTGATAGGAAAAGGCTGGAATCACAAGGAAGCCTTCTGTCTTTCAACCAAAAAAAAAAAAAAAAAAAAAAAAATTGCTGAGGTAAGCAGTGTCAGACCCAGCTGCATCAACATGATGGTGGTGAGACAAATGAGAGCTTTCACTGCTGGATATGGAGCTAGAGAGCAGCCGGCCCGAAAACTCTCTGCAAGCCCGGGAGAGCTGAATTCATGCAAGTTGCAAGGGGCTGCTGTTTCAAACTCCTCGCTCTGAGAAGAAAAATTCTCTGTCCGTTTTGATCTGTCTAGCGCACAAACAAAGCTCATTTGAAAGATGAGTAGAGACGAAAATCTCCTACACATGCACACACAAAAAACACACATGTGCACACACATGCATGCATGCATGCACACACACACACACATGAGTGTTGTTCAGTGCGGCTGGAAGAAGAATGTGGTGAAATGCATGATGTCCCTATCTGTGAGTCAGCGGCCCACTGGCTGGACCATGTCGGGTGGGAGGCCAGACGAGGGATGCGGTTTGTGAGGGGCCATTAGGAGACCCAGGGTGGAGAGAAGGAGGAGGTAGGGACTTGGGAGGGGACTGCTCTCTCGCCACAGGCCCAGCGCCAGCTCCCTGTGACTGTTGCCTGGGCGATGGCTGGGGATTATCAGGAATGCCTGGAGCCCATATCCTTCTTTTGGACTCATGGATGGAGCAGAAGGGGGTGGATGGCTTTTCTCTTTCTGTTTCTTCCTTTCATATTCAGCAGATTAGAGCTGTGGGTTGCTGTGGCGACGACACGGAGGAGGGCTCCCGCACACCTGCACCACAAACAGAGCCTGCCAACGTGGACTTAGGCCATCCTGGGGGGCAGGTTTTGCTGTGGGAAACACAACAACAACAACAACAACAAAAGAGTGAAGGAGAGAGGGGGAGAGAGAGATGGAGGAGGAGGGGAAAGGAGTTAGTTAAGGAAGAAAATACACTACCATTTCTAGCAATGGCTGTGTTGCTCTTTAATAAACCAGAGAAATCCACAGGACACCTTCTCCTACTCAGAAGACTTAGGGGGCTGTTTAGGTGTGACAAGAAGTAGGGAGACAGACACCCATATCCTAAAGCCACAGTTGCATACACCATGCAGGGACAAAATCATGAAAATTCGGAGAGCTTTATGGCTACAGCTCTTACTAGAGCGACAGAGTAGATGGCTCAACGGAAAGTTACTCCGTGACTGTCCAGAACGAAAAGAGATCCGCCATTTCTGCAGACTGACTTTCTAATGGAAAGAAGTGCACTATAATGTGGAAAAAATAACATTTTGTGCTCTCTTTTATTAGCTTACAGAGAGAGGGGGAGTGAGGGGAGGGGGTGGAGACAGAGGGCAGTGGGGAGGAGAGGGGGCAAAGGGAGGAAAACTGATGAGCTCCTAACGTTGAGGTTAGGCCCTTGGAATTCCCTGGCATGGCTCCAGGCTCTGCTAATGAAGAAGTCAGCTCCACGCAGTGTCCTGGCCTCACCTCTCTCAGCCACCCTGGGCTCTGCCTGCAGTCTGCCCCTTCCTTCATCTGCCTCCTCCTCTTCGTCTTGCGACTGCCTTCTGCGTTATTGTCTCTGCTTCCATTAACAAAACATCACAATGCATTAGCCTGTCCAAAGCACTTTGCAATGACAATATTTACAGAGGGTCAAATAAAATATGTATAGAGAGATTGATAGTGAATATGCAATAGACCTTTTGAACTTAGAGCATGCTGAGTTTGTTTGATTTTTAAGCTGGATTCTGCAGGCTGCTTCAGCTATTTTAATATCTCTCAAACAATCCACTTAAAGGGGAAGATGATTAGAGAAAAACATTTATTCGTTTAAAATTTTTTTTCTCTTTTCCTGGTAATGTGATTAGCAGGCAGCAGGCCTTATGGCTTCCACTTTCAGTATGGCTATAACCAAGAGCATTTCTTTGGGGTAACTGCAATGTGTCACAAGAGACTGCAATGAGACATTTGACCGTCCCATTAGCTCATACACAAACACTGTGCTTCTGTTCCTGAAGTCTTTGCTTACCCTCATATTAACTCTAGCTGAATGAGTTTAGTAAAATGATCAAAGCTCGCAGTTTAGCTTCTTTTCATAGAAATGCATATTTGTCTCCTGCTTTAATAGAGAGTTTTTAAATATTTTCAGAAGAAAGTTGAGTTGGCCAAGTTTCTCTGTAAAAGGCTGAATATTTTAAGCTTTGAGGTCCATACAGTCTCTGGAGCAACAATTTAACTATACTATTGTGGCGTAAAAACAGCCACAGACAACATGTAAATGAATGGCATAGGTAGGTTCCAATAAAACTTTATTTAAAGAAACAACTGGCAGACCCATTTGGTTTTCCCATTCTCTACTAGGTCTATCTTCTTCTAGGTGTAACTTACTGAATAGCTTAGAATCCTCCCTAATGCTCTCAGAAAATTTCACCATTCCAATGTCATTCTTTCAGTTCCTAATCTTACAGAGGTATCCAGTAACTAAGAATAAATAAGCAATAAACTAGTTTATCTGAAGGAAGTGTCCAACTTGTTCACATGACTAGAATTTATTGATTCTTTTTTTTAAAAAATCAAATAAGAACTTGAATGTAAAAGAACCATACTTTTTTTAACTGTTGCAGTATGTGTTTGTTTCCTCTTGTAAAGCATGATCCATTGGCAAATAAATGGTTGAGTAGATTATGCTTAGAATGAGTTGAATTTGCATTTCTTGGTGGTCATGCATTTCAAAGGCTATTTGGCACCCAATTTTCTATAGAGTCCTATGCCAAAATGCCTTTTATCACAGGGAGACAAGCAGTGCAATTAAACATATTTTGTCAACTGGACACCATAAGTAGATATGACAGTCAGGACCCTCTGCCAGTTCTCTTTCAAAGGGGAGGATGGGTCTCCCCAAAGTTCAAACATCTCAGTGTGACTCATGCTAGAGAACTCAGCAGGTAAGGGGTTGACTGTACAATTCTAAATTTCATTCTGAAACTTATTTCTTTCCTAAATATGGATTCTGATTATTACCATCTCTGAATTTATTCTTTCTTTCTAGGAGTTGTATATGTTACTCTCCCTGTAGCACTGTATACACGACAACATACGGTAATGGGGACATATGTTCACTTCATGCCAGTGTATGAATTCCCATGCGGATTATAATGTTAAGGCCCCCTATGAAGTCTCCCTAAAGACTGACGAGCCCATTCTTTGGGGATTACAGTGACACCTGTCTATGGAGTTCTGAAAATTTGCCCTGGAGGAAACCGAGAGGAAGATTCCCCTTGTCCATAAGGGGCAGGGTTTGTCCAGAAAAACATTCCCATTGTCTATTATTGGGTAATAGATGAGGATTGGGAAGGCTGATCAAGCAGAGTAGTCATGTTCCAGGGCATTCCCAAAGAAGCCATGAGAATGGATTGGAAAAGTGGATTTGAATTTTTGAAGGAGCATCCCAGAAATACCTGCAGTAAGAAATTTGAGAAAAACCTAGGCTTGTTTAGATTTAGCCAGTTAGGAAATTCCGATTATAGTTGTTGTCCCTTGAACAACTGAGTTTGAACTTATACATGGATTTTTTTCCCAATAAATACTGTCATTGTATTTTCTCTTCCTTATGATTTTCTTAATAACACCTTCTTTTCTCTAGCTTACTTTATTGTAAAAATACAGTACATAATAATATAACATATAAAATATATGTTAATTGACTGTTTATGTTATTGGTAAAGTGTTCTGTTCATGGTAGGCTATTAGTATTTACATTTTTGGGGAGTCAAATGTGTATATCTTCTTTCCCCTCCTGCATACACTTTATTCACACATGCTAAGTCTCACTGAACATATCACATTATCAGGGAGAATGGCGAAGGTCAACTTAGGGCTGTCAGGATAATCCTGACTTCTGGCATTATTTTGCACCAGGAAATAAACAACCAAGAGCAAGATTGGAGACAGGTAATGGGTGAGGGGGGGAACAGAGTGTGGCCGGCAGCAGCAAATCTAGGCAATTTTTGCAGTCAACACCTGCACAGGTGTTACTGTCCACTTTCTGACGGTAGAAGGGGGTCCTACCAAACTTGAACTACGCATGGTCCTGAGGAGCAGATCTCTTCATTCCTCCCGGGGATGGTAGGGAAGCCCCTCATCCCAATAAGAAAGATCCTGCTCTCAACTCACTGCTGGCGCATGTGCTGTGGGGTCCCTCTTCTGTTCCTGTATCATGAAAGGCCGTATCATGCACTGGGGGTGGGGTGGATATTGATGTCTTCAACCTCACATTGTTCAAGAGTCAACTGCAGCCCTGGCTGGGTGGTCCAGGTAGTTGGAGCATCATCCTAAAAACCAAAAGGTTGCAGGTTCAATTCCTGGTCATGGCACATACCTAGGTTGTGGGTTTGATCCCTGGTCAGGGCATATTGGGGAGGCAACCGATCGATGTTTCTCTTTCACATCAATGTTTCTCTCTCTCTCTGTCTCTCTCTCTCTCTCAAATCAATGAATAAATCCTTACCCAATAAACATATCTTTGGGTGAGGATTTTAGAAAAATGAAATAAGATAAAGAACCTGGTAAATCCAGGGACATACTGGTAGAGTTATATTACTTATCATGGTCCTTCATTAAAGTGGACTGATTTAAATACATCCCCTTATTGCTGTGGAAAGATCAAGGACTCCTTTATTTGGGATCCATGTAGACAATTTGCCATTCAAGGTGAGGATTAGACAGGAAAAAAGATGGGGTTCAATTTTCTAAAAATAGTAAATGCACGAAAAGCTATAGGATAAAAGCCTCCCTCCCCTCTCCCAACACTTTATATAGAAGTGAAAAGATACAAAAGATCATCCTTACTCTTCTATTCAATTAGTATTAAATACAAGCTTAAACTAAGTGAACCAGGATATTACACATAAAAACCAGAAACAATCTTCTACTCTCATCTTTTATTTTTGGTCCATACAAAATTAAATAATTTGGAATTAGGATTAGACCTAGCCAATGCCTATAATTTCATGTTAATCTGATGAGGTATTTTCACAAAAGAAATAGGATTCATTCCAATAAGCCATTTTCCAGATGAACTTATAATGGGAAGGTTATTTGGCAGAAAACCGTGGTGTCATTGATATCAGTACAATCTTACTCATGGAAATAGTATGAGCCTTCAAAAGACTTGGCATTTCCTTTTAATAGTTAAGACTGATTTAGGAAATGACCATCATGGTGCAATTTTAGTTCTTTGCTGGCGAAATGTTAAATAGTGTGAGTGGGGAGGGGATTGCCTCTAAATGTTTTAATTTACAAAAAAGGATTATAAGAGCAAATACAGCTATAGTAGAGTGTCAGTGTTCCCTGTGTTCTGCCTGATGAGCTTTGGGGCAGACACCTGGTGCATCGTGTCTGATAGGAGAGATTGCTTTGGGCAAGTGCATGCTGGCTGCAGTATCCAGATCGCCTTGCATCCAGTTGTGCCAACAGTGGGATTTGACGGCTACTGAGGGTCAGGATTATAACTGTCTCTAATTACTGTTCCCATCTGTCGTAAAGAAAAGAAACATTTCTTCTTTTTGACAAAAGACGAAAAACGATAAGTAATGATATGCCAAAAGAAAAACCACTTCTCTGTACTGGATAGTCAAGCCAGGTGCAAGGGGTCAATTCAGAAATAAGAAATGGCTTTCAGTAACTGAAGTTTGATTTTACAATTTTAGGGCTAAAATCAAACTCTGAGTAATGTCTCTTGTGCTGGAGACTATATTAATGGGGAGAAGGGGAGAGGAGAAGGTGAAAGAGAACACACCTACTGTTTACCAACCGCCCACCAGGCACATTAAATAACAACTCTAATACCTACAGGAACTCTATAAAGTGGGTGCAGCTACTTCATTAAAGACATGGAAACTGAGGCTCACAGAACTTACAAAATCTGCCCAAAACTATAGTTGGCAAACAGGGATTCAAGTAAACTTTGAGAATTGGAACTCTTTAGAGGAATGATTTCTTATCTTAAGCAAATCTTGTAGTAATGTAACTGTTTGCAAAGGAAATTTAAAAACAGCATCTCTGACAATTAGCCAGAACTACAATAAGAGACAAAGTTTCAAAAACGCCGGATTATAACTGACAACAACAACAAAATGTGAATGGTTTTCTGGTTCATTAATTAGCTAATAATTGTTACTGCATTAAGGGCCCTAGCCCATGTTCACCATGTGCTGAGATATGGTGAGATCCATAACTAGTAACAGACAGAAACAGTACCGTTGTTTCCCAAGGTGAATTCAGGATGAAGAAGCACACTTTTTTTGGAATTGCATAGTGCATACAAAATAATCGGATATGCATATTACAGCTGCCCGACAAGGTGGTGAGAATTGAGTGTGGCTCTATTACAAATAATGATGACTAAATTTAAACGATTGCAATTTCTGTTAAGAAAAAAATATGACTCAATGGATCATTCTGCAGCCACTGGAAAAAAGAGTCAGTTTTCCTTAGTAAAGTGTGAAAAGCGTGCATTGAAAGGATATTATCAACAGTCCTCTAAAACCTCAAAGTAGGAAATAATTTTTTTTTTTCTGAAATATGCAATGTCCAAAAATAGGAAGTTAAAAATCCTGGAGCCTCGGTTGATTTCCTTGACGGGAAAAAAACAACATCCTAGGGGAACTCACACTGCCTTGTCCTTGAGAGTCTTACCTCCTGCCAAGGGAAGTTTCACAGGAACCCGGGCAGTGTAGGAAACACGGACTGCAAGATTGTTAAACACAGCAGGACAGCCTGGCGACCTCTTCAGAGGCTATAGGTTCTGAGTCTGGAGTAAAGTTCCTAACTATTCCTTTCTGTGCTGGGAAAGTCAAAGAATTGGGAAAAAGTCTAACTCCTGAAAATATCCCCACGTTTTCCTTCTTCAGTCCCATTTGAATCCCCACTCCTGTAGGAAGCATTCTGTCAGGGATGAGAGGTAGGGGCTGGGCTCTGCTCCCAGGGATCTCAAATAGCCTAAGAGGGGGCAAGCAATAGGCCTGCCCTAGACATTTGCAAGCCCAGGGCAAGACTACAAACCATATGTCTAAACATTTCAGTTATGAAACTTGAGCTAATAAATAGAAGATGGTCTATCATTCCACCTTGAAAAAAATCTTTATAATGATCTGGAAGACCTGTTTCACATGTAAAAAGTCTTAAGATTCCTCAGAGTTCTGCAAGGAACATAGTGCCATTGAAAGTAAGACCATGGCCTCAGTCTATTGAGGGCTTTTTCCTCTCCCATGAAGGGACCTAGAAAACCCTATAGTTGTGCTCATAAACTCTTTCCACCACTCTCTTCCTGTTACACACGGCAGCCAGCTGCTCCTGGGCCTCCCTCAGGCCTATCACCAAGTAGTGGTGGCACATGCCATCCTCCCAACTCAGGTATCTGAAGAACAGGCCAGGCCAGGACAGGACTGGAAGTGGGCTCATGGAACTTTGGGACAAAATTGTAGAGCCTTGGATCCATGGAGGATGGTCTAGAAGGGGAGCCATAGGCTACTGGTAAGAACAACTCTTTGTCTCTCTGATGCTTGCCTTTATGTAGGGGCATAGCCTCATGCAAAGGCCTGAGTTGGACACTCCCAATATGGGGGCCAAAATAGGGGCCACTCTTGTCAGGGTCTCAGAGCAGTATTGACAAGCCAGGTGTTAAAATCCTATCTAATAAAAGAGTAATATGCAATTTGACTGTCACTCCAACACACAAGATGGCCGCCCCCATGTGGTCAAAGATGGTTGCCCCCATGTGGACACAAGATGGCCACCACAAGATGGCCGGCAGGGGAGGGCAGTTGTGGGCAATCAGGCCAGCAGGGGAGGGAAGTTGGGAGTGATCAGGCCTGCAGGGGAGGGCAGTTGGGGGGACCAGGCCTATAGGGGAGGGCAGTTGGGGGGGACCAGGCCTGCAGGGGAGGGCAGTTGGGGGTGACCAGGCCTGCAGGGGAGGACAGTTAGGGGCAACCAGGCTTGCAGGGTAGGCCTGTTAGGGGTGACCAGTCTGGCAGGGGAGGGCAGTTAGGGGCAATTGGGCTGGCAGGGGAGCAGTTAGGCGTCGATCAGGCTGGCAGGGTAGTGGTTAGGGGGTGATCAGGCTGTCAGGCAGAAGTGGTTAGGGGCAATCAGACAGGCAGGCAGGCAAGTGTTTGGGAGCCAGCAGTCCTGGATTGTGAGAGGGCTCCCAGATTGGAGAGGGTGCAGGCTGGGCTGAGGGACACCCCTGCCTTGTGCATGAATTTTGTGCACCGGGCCTCTAGTTGGAGTAATAAATACAGTATTATCAAAAGATTGTATTTCAGGTTGGGTTTTATTGGATTAGTATCCTTCAACTATCAACTATCAGAAAAATGATATGTTAGCTATTTCTCTTTGCTTATCTTCTTTGACAGGTTAAGAGCACCAACCCCCACTCCTGAATTTAGAGAAATTGGTAGCCACTGACTGGTCTGTTAATTCTTTTAAATAAATAAATAAATAAATAAATAAATAAATAAATAAATAAAATCACAATCATCATGTTAAGTTTGTTGTTTTTTTTTTTACACTAAAAATTTTGGGATTTAAATTCATGTTTGGAAACATTTTAAACTGTGAGTCATTCTACATTGCCTTGTTCATAGTAACTGGTGAAGAAATTTTTCTAAATTTCTTCAAAGATTCTTTTTTTAGTTTTGTTTCACTTTTCTGTTTATCATATCTGTTAGTCATTTATTACTTCAGTCTTTATTTAACCAAACCTTTGCTCAGAGTGTTCATGTTGTCTTTTAGGTGCATTTGTCCTTAAATGGCACAATCACTCTCATGCCCTTATTTGGAATTACCTCTTTTTTCTCTGCATTTTTCTGAAAATCTAGTCTTAAGTTCCAACACTGGCTTTTCTTGATTCAGTTCCAAATTGCCTGAGATATCAAGCAAAGATTATCTTCACTTTACTCCTTTTTTTCCCCAGATACATCTTTTTGTATTAATGGAATTTAAGTTTCTCTACCTTTAAATATGTTCATCTATAACTTAGGATGTGTTATTCAAATTTTTAAATCAGTTAAGTCATTTATTATTTTTGCATATAGCTAAAATAATAGCTGTGCTTTCTAAAAATAGATTTTCAACTCTATAGCTGTGCTTTCTAAAAATAGATTTTCGACTATAGCTGTGCTTTCTAAAAATAGATTTTCAACTTTCATTAATTATTTAGCATATTTATGCTCCTTATGTAGTGCATTAAAATGGGAAGGGGATATCCCTTATTTTGTCAACAGTTTTCCATGTGACAATGGATAAGGGCCTTACTGCTAACTATAATCTTGCTCATTAAATTTGAACCTACCCATTCTAAAGCCACTCCATGTTGAGTATTATGCACTCAAGGAAGATAAAATTATTGTTTTTCAACAGTATGTATGGAATATATGGGATTTGGAACAATACTTGCTTTGGAAAAGTAAATTAGGCAAAATAAGGCACCAATTTTAGATTGAGGGTTGGCTCTAAAGTGAGTGGATAGGAGTGGTGGTAATCTGCAAGTCTTACCTAAGTGTGGCTGCTGAACACTCCCTTCCCTTCCTTAGCAGGTATTAGAGGAAGATTACTGGACTTAAATTTAAGTCCAAGTGCCATTCCCGATTCTTTGAAGCTTCCAGATTTGAACAAATTATCTAACATCTTTGGGTCTCAATATTGACAGTTTATAAAAACAGAACATCAGATTATCTTTAAAGCCCCTTTTAACTTTTATAATATATTCCTCAATTGTTACACCAGGTCTGAAATTTTCCTCATTAGTTACTAATGAGTCCCTGCTGGGTGGGACCACTGAGATTGGAGCATTATGTCTATACTTCCACAGTTACGATGCACTGAACACTTCAACAGAGGTGTGTTTTCAAGTTAATGACATAAGTCTCTGGAAATGGAAAGTAGGTCTGTGAACCTATCAGCTTGAGCGTGTCAAATCAGTGATGGTGGGCCAGGGGAGAAAGAAGAGGAGAGTGTCGGAGGAAAAATGAAGAGCCACCAAAGACATGTTGGCTAAAGACCTTCCTGGTGAAAGTGACCTGCTAACCATTGACAAGCTATGAGGTTGCTAAGTTAGTAAGGACTGAGATCATCAATAATCACTGAAATAATGTTATACATGTCTTAGTATCTTTCAGTGTGGTAGAGCATTGAATTAAAAAGTGCTAGGTAAAGAGTAATTTCCTCTTGAATCTGCTTTGTGCAGCAATAAATCTGTCTACATCTAATACTGCCTGACTACAATGCCCCAAATCCTTTTTCTCATACTCTCCATCTACAGCAAACCATATCCATCATGGTCAAATCCGAGGCTAACGTCAAGTCTCTTCTCAAATGTCACCAGGCAGAGTTAACCGTCTTTTCCTCCAGTGCTGACAGCATGTTGCCACCATCTCTCCGTGTTTTATTTCTTCCTGCTCCACGTTCGTGGGAGCTGTTTGGACATCTGTCTTGCTCCTGCCCCGCCTGCACCCTGTGTGAACACCTGGCAAGGCGGCAGTCCTCTCTGCTCTGTCTGACTTTCCTCAGTCAGTACCTTGCTTCCCTCAGGCCTTCCTTACGATTCCCTAGGGGCTTTTGGGGAAACCAAAAGTGAACATGAATTGTGCCTTTTTTCTACCTTCCTGCTATTACAATCCAAGTTCTCCTTCAGGCAGTGTAAACGGTCCTAATTAAAGGAAGGTTGAGGAGTGAAGGAAAGTAACAAATGTACAAAGATTACCATTTCTCCATCTTATCTTACTACATTTTAGTGACAAACTTGGGCTTTAGTCTATTATTATTATTATTATTATTAATATTTTTTAGTTTCGACAGGAGCATCTTAACTAGGGATTTGCATCAAAATTACCAAATAAGTTTGTAAAATCTTCATACCAGGTGGGTTCTGATTCAGTAGATCCGGGCTAGGTCTGGTATCTGCAAACAACCATCTTGGGGATCTATCTGGCGCACACCACAAGGTTAGATGGGAACTCCTTATAATGTACAGCACAGGGCTCTGGAGCCCCAGACTTGAGTGTGACCTTGGGCAAGTTATTTTAATTCTCTGAAGATTATATGTAAACATACATATACAAATGTATGTACATATATAATTTTATATTTATAAAAATTATGGTAGAATTTTACATTTATAAAAATTATGGTAGAATTTTCATCTGAGATTCTAATAGATGGAAATGCCACTTTATTTCAGAGACTATACTCCAGTTCATGTTTAAAGCAAGCATCTGAGAAGAAGTGCTGGATGTTCAGTTGTATTGAGCTATAGTTGACATACAATTATATTTAGAAGAAAATTTTTATTTTTTATTTTTAACAAAGTAATGTGGTTCGTCCAGGTCCAAGTCCCTGATAATCGCTGTTTTACATTCTGTTTACTGAGGATTAAGCCACCAGCACTGACCTTTTGTCAATAAGGTTTTCCTTCCCCTGGAGCCACTCCCATTTACTTTCTCAGATGCTTCCCACTTCCCACGAATATTCTTTTCTGTGTGTGTGTTGGGAGGGGTGGAGAGAGGCCTTCTTGCAGCTGTGCTAGGAGTAAGTTCCCAGGTTCCCTGGTCTGAACATAGTAGTTTTTAAAATAATTCTCCCACACCTCTATACGCTCTCCTCTTCTGACCTAGAGTGCTCCTGCCTGATGTCGTTGTTTGTGTGTGTGTGTGTGTGTGTGTGTGTGTGTGTGTGTGTGTTTTCTATCTAAATTCTTTCTGTTCTTTAGGTCCCAATTTTTATAAAATCTCCCCTGATCCTTCCTGTTCCAGTAATGCCTTCCTTTCATTTTGTCTGTGAGTTGTTGTCTATAATGTGCATGTAACACGTGTATGCTGTGTCACATTTTAATATGTTGTTTCATTGTTTTAGGAGTGTATCTCGTCTCCCTAACTCTTTTTAAGTATCACACTAATGGTGTTTCCATGGAATATTTCTGTGCTTCCTCCTCAGTGCCAAGCAGTGCCTTGAAAATAGCATGAGCTATTATTCTTTAGCGAATGCTGTTTGAAGTATTGCTCTTACAGGTAATAAATGATTATGCTTGGTAATATAAAAGGAAGTATATCAGAGCATCATGTATTTAGGCAGAAGCAAAGGTTTCCTTTCTGCTGATGTTGAGTCTATTGGCCTAACAGCCTGCCACCTGTGGGAAGAACCTCACAAGCTTGATCACTGGAAAAAATCAAGATATTTACCTTTGCCATTAGGATTCACTTGGCGCATCTCGGTTATTTGGACATAAAAGAACCAGGTTGCGTATTCTTTTCCTGTAAAAAAAATTTTTTTTTTTCAGGTCTAGTTCCCAGCATGTTATTTTAATTGGAGTTGAGTGATATTTACTGACCTTCCTAGATGCCAAACACACCTAGGCCTTTGTTTTGTGCTGGGTAGGTCACTGCTCCCTCTGCCCAGCGTTGAGGCTTCCCCGTGCATTCCTAGAAGTGTGTTTCTTATCTGCTTCCTTTCCCAGGGTCCCTGGCAGCTGCGCGCAGTGGCTGGAGCTTTTCATGCAGTTCCTGATATTGTTCCATGTTCCCTTTCAAAAGGCAGGGAAAGCAAGGGATCCCTCTGCCATGAAAGGCTCACCGTTAGGGGGGTTGGGAGCAATGACTCAGAAGCAAGTGAGAGTTTTTCTCACTGAAATGCTGTTCAAGGCTTACCACTTACAAATACAGACAGGGTTCTTCTCGGCATTGCAATCTGCCCACCTATTGTTTTGCATGCCACTCAGTTGGCAGTTGATAAGGACTTGTTGAATAAACACGGGAGATCAGGTGCTGTCTCTTCCAAGAAGCCTTCCTGGGTCTACTCAGTAGGACTGATCACTTCCTCCTCTGTGCGTCACTCCACCCTCCTTCGCTTATGGAGTTTATCGGAGTAGATAACACTGATTTGTATAGGATAGATTTTTTACACTGTAGATTTATCTTTTGTAGAGGGCTAAAGCACTTAGGAGGAATAGTTGGATGGAGGTCTTAGGTGTCAGGGTTTTCACTTCCCGTCCTATGTCCCCACTCCTGGTCCCCAACCCCCATGACACTGGTTCTTCTAGGATTGAAAGCACATCATAGCCAGAGTGAGGGGTATAGAGGTAACATGGAGGAAGAGGCTTCATGGAAGAAGAAAACAACTACTGAAGTAAGCATTGTTACTGAAATCCTTCCCACTAATAACATTTTATTAGCCAATGCTTATTTCCTGTGAACTGCGGGCAGCAGTGACCTGCAGCTTCAGCTGCCGGGGTCCGGTCAGGGTCACCGCTCCTCATCTTCTGGGAAAGAGTGCATGCAGTAGAAGTGTGACTCGCTGGAATGTTTAACTGGGTCCGTAATTCTGAACATACTTTAAACGTGTTAAAATGACTTTTCTGACATCATTTGTCTATGTTTGAATAAAGTATGAGTAGCATGGGAAAGGTATTAAATACTGATTGATTAAAATGTAGGTTTCACCGGCTGGCATGGCTCAGTGATTGAGTCTCGACCTATGAACTAGGAGGTCACAGTTCAATCCGAGTCAGGGCATATGACCAGGTTTTGGGCTCGATCTCCAGTGCGGGGCATTCAGGAAGCAGCCGATCAGTGATTCTCTCTCATCATTGCTGTTTCTATCTCTCTCTCTCTCTCTCTCTCTCCCTTTATCTCTGAAATCAATAAAAATATATATTTTTTTTTAATGTAGAGAATACTAATTGGTGACCATACCTTGGCAATATTGTCAGACTCTGGTTAGAGATGTTTGTATGCACCAGGAGTAAATTATAAGTGATAGCACGCACGTGCTTGAATATCATGGAATAACTTCTCAGTTTGATCGTGTGTTCCTCTATAGTAGATCACCAGAAAAGAAGAAATTGAATTCAGGGAGAAAGAGAGGGTTGCGCCAAATGCCATGATATGTTTATACTTTCAGTGTATAACCTATTCCTGGGAAGGTCATTCCCTGATTTCTCTATCTTATCCACATTGCTGGACCAAATGCTGAAGGCAAACCCTCATTTGACCAGAAGCCTAACTGGCCACTTGTCATACAGCTTCTGATATAAGATTATGGTCATTGCAAGACGGTCACGACCAATTGTGGCTGCCGTGCTTTCTATGCGCTCCGTCCAGTCAGATGGGGTTTAGAGTCCAGATTTGAGAAATACATGAGTAAGAAATATTTGCAAAGTGCTCATTCTTATCCCTGAATCAAAACGACCATTGAGGCATTCGATAAAATATAATGATGACTTGGTTTTCAGACGGATTTTTCCTGGAAATCTCTGATCTCCTACCACTCTTTCAAAAAGAAGTCCCATACATTTGTGAGTGCTTGGGCCAGACGCCTTTAGTCAGTTCTCTATTTTTCTTACCACCCAGAGACTGAAGCATTTGGCGTACGTGGGATCCTAGTCTTTCAGAGCTGGAAGGGAAGCGCTCCCACCCTGGGTTTATCTGTAGGCTGGATAAAGGTTTGGGATTTAGCAATAGGCTTCTAGCTCAGCTTGTGAAAATCACATTCTTTATCAGCTCCCCAGATGGTTTAGATCATTAAAAACACAACAAAACAAAACAAAAGCCCTCAGAGTGTACACTGTGAAGATATTCTCTAATTTCCAAGAAAAATAAATATATGTCGAATTTCTCACAGATTTCTCACACTTTTCTCAGTGTACAGCCTGCATGGCTGGTGCTGAATGGAGAACTGAAAGCCATCGTTTCTGAAACTGCACAGCCTTGTACGGAATTCTTAACTTCCAGCAGCCCCTTTGCCTTTCCAGCGTGTCCATCAGCCCCCAACTCTAAGTCAGTATTTATCTCCTGGAGATTAGCTTACCCTGAAAAGTGGATGTCTTTATTCAATGAATTTGGGGCAACTGGCTCTCAATAAGCAACACAAACAAAAAGGCTGTTTCAAGTCAAAGAGACCTCAAGACACTCTCCCACCATCTGCTGAGGAGAGAGAAATGAGCCTGTGGGCCAATAGCTCTTTATTGAATAGAAGGAATAGTATTGTTGTCTGAATTTTCTGCAACACTCTTTGGATCAAAATATTATAATCACAGCAAATAGATGCAGCAAATAGATGCGGCCACACTTAATGGATGCTCACAGGGCCAGACCACTGCTTGGCTTGGATTAGTTACTGCCATTTGGAAGTAAAACTGGGGGGCTAAGGGGATTGGGGTTGGAGGGAGAAAGGGAGACCTTACGCTAAGCTGGCATGCACCAGTGGATAAATGGCTGGCATTTGCAGAGCTGCCTTGCAGGGGAGCTTTTAGCAGTTTGCCACTGCCAGCTGATGTCTCTGTGAACATCAGTGCCAAGAAGCCAAAAATGAAAGCAGGTGCAGGGGCAGAGGAACTGAATGTGGGGTCGGGGTGGGGGTGGGGGGGGAGAGGAGGCGATATCCAGCAACAGAACTTCTGTTGTTAAAAACCGGTTGCCTTCATTAAAACCTAAACAATGCCTCACTTTGACTCTGCATCACATTTTTAGAGTCCTGCACACACGCTGAAGGCAAGCCTCCTACATTTATGCACTGGGCTAAGGGCCTCTGTGTGCTGTTCGCGTCTCTCCAAAGCTGGGGATTGTCTGTGGGACTGCTGATGTCTGATGAGAGCAGCTTTCCTCCGAGGACAGGACGGCTGGAGCATCTGCTTCTGCAAGCGCCCTTTTCCTCCCCGCCCTCGCGGCGTGCCCCCTCTTCAGAAAGTCCCACTTCTGCACCGCCAGGGCCTGGGAACGGGGAATACTCCTGAACTCCGCACGTCTTCACAGAACCCTGTCGCCAGTTCAGCTCTCTGAAATGCTGCTTTCCGATGAGAACACAGACGGACTCGGTGCCCGCCTGCAATTTACATTTCCCTCAAAAGCTCTGTGTTCCCGCAACATTGTTCCCCAAAGCCCACCACGAGTGACAGCAGGAAGAAACAATAGGCATAAGCAAAGGGAATGAAGGTAAATGTTCAGGACCCACAAGAGGAAAAGGACGAAGGCTTGCCACAGGGCACACTAAAGATGGAAAACAAAGCAGAGGGACATCTGCCCCCGGGTTGCCCTGCAGGCTGAGCCAGTCCCCGTTCCCAGCATGGACTTCCTCAGTGCACGTCCTCCCACGCTGCAGAATGGGGAAGTCATCTTTCAGGGAGATAGGCCAGAAACCCAGACCTCAGGCAGCCTTCTCACAACTGCGATAGAGGAGAGCAGACCCAGGGAGAGGAAGCTGCTGGCAGTCTGTGCTGGATTGAAAATGCACTTAGTTTTATTTTGTGTTTTTCTTTTTTTTTCTAATGGACATTAGTGCAATGAGGGAATCTAAAGTATGTTTATTTGTTTTAACAGGCTTTCAGAAAAAAACAGAAATAGCAAAGTTCATCTACAAAGCCAAATGCTCTGTAAAAAACTATAAAGAGTCCCATCGATTAAAACTCTGATGCCACTACGTTGGGGTCAACAATTTCAATTATAATTTAAGATGGATAAGTATAGTGGCTCTTGGGGAACAGTACTGGGAATTAGGTTTGCTCCATGACCTTCCACTTGGGAAGAGTTTATATATAGCCTCCATTGTTTCTACCCCAAGTGCTACTGTCTTGTCCACAGTAGGTTTGGTTATTATAAGCTTTTGAAACGCAGAAGAAAGTTGAACAAACTAGAAACATAAATGGGGTCACATGCCAAAAAAAAGTCAGTGGACAAACAAACAAACAAACAAACAAAAACTTAGTTCATCAAGCAATAAAGCCTAGATTTTCGTCTGAATGAAATACTGAGCTGGGACAACAGGAATCTGCAAAGCTGAGAAGTCTGAGGGAAGTGAAATGCTCTAATAGGAAAAAGAAAACAAAAATATTGGCCAAGGCTAGGAAGAGGCATTCCAAAAAAGGAAAGAGAGATCGCTAATAACATAAAACAAGAATTAAGCCCAGGACTCAAAAGAGGAACATTTGAAAGAAAACTACATGTCCAACTATAAAATGCACAGATTAAAATACATATATTTTCAATATCGTTGAGCATTTGAGTGAAATGAGTTTAAATCTTGAAGGGAAAAATTTTTAAATGTGTATCAAAAACTTTAAACTTTTTCACTTAGGGAAATTTATCTTGGTCAAATATTGAGGGATATAATATATTTATTACAAAAGAGTTCATTGTGATATTTAAACAATTAAAAATAGAAGTATGCTAATCATCAAAATGTAAAGAGATTGACTAAGAAAAGTATGGTACATACATAAATTATATTTTAGAAAAATATTCTCTGAAATGGAAATCTCCTTGCCCTATGATTAATTAGTGGGAGGGAAAAAGGTTTGTAAGTAGTATGTACAGGGTGATCTTAATTATGAATGAAGCCTTACCTCCTAAATGATAGCAATAGTTATTTTGAATTCCAGTTATAGGTGATTTTTTTCTCAATTTTTCCCTATATTCTTTTATTATTTTTTTTCAAAGTTTTCAGTGATAACTTATATACCAGTAATGTACTTTTATTGAGGATTATTCCATATATATAGAAAAAAGTACAAATAAAAGTGTAACTTAATAAAATTTAAGAAACCGAAGACCTCCGTGTAACCAGCATCCTCGGAAACAGGACATCGGAAGCTCGTAGCACGTCCCTTCTGTCCCCTCCTGTCCTCTAGCTCTCCCCCCAGGGCAAACTCTGCCCCCGCCTGTGACACCACAGTACATGAGTTTTGTTTTTGTGTGCACTTTGTTTTTTTTCTAAAAGGAAACAAAACACGTTCGAGACCAAGCATCTCTGTCTCACTATGGAATCATGCTAGACAGCGATAGTGATGCATCAATTGCTTTAATCAGGGAGCACAACAAAACACTTTAGTTGTATTGTAACGATGTCTGCATTGCTTTTTGTGTATTTTAAATAAAGGCAGCATGCATTATGATCTTTTATGCCCAGTTTCATTCATTCAGCTTGGAAAATATATCGTTTTAAGCCAGGAGTAACTAATAGGAAATGACCATTCATTTAGGGCAGCTTGTGGTATCGGGGCTTCTTTTGCTGCCTCCAGGCCCCATTCCTATTTACCTCCCCGGTGTGTGCTCTGAGTCCAGTATTGGGCCTAAAACTGTCGCGATCTCTCAGTTGCAAATGCTGTCTCCTTTTCTGAACTCTTATACCATCTGTATCTTCCATTAGGAAATTAGTGGAAACTATATTATTTACTGTGGCATGAAACTTTTAATCTCCTGTACAATTAATTTGTCAAGTCTTATTCATATTTAGCTGCCAGTCATTGGATGACTTCTATGTGCCAGATGCACTACATCTGTAAGATAAATGATCCCCATTTTACAGAGAAGATGAGCGATTTCCTTAGGTCAGTGGTTGGCAAACTCATTAGTCAACAGAACCAAATATCAACAGTACAATGATTGAAATTTCTTTTGAGAGCCAAATTTTTTAAACTTAAACTATATAGGTAGGTACATTGTTATTAACTTAATTAGGGTACTCCTAAGCTGGCCTTTGCTAAAAACTCAAGGGGCCAAAGAGCCGCATGTGGCTCGCAAGCCGCAGTTTGCCAACCACTGCCCTAGGTCATAAAGGTGGAAGGTGATAGAACCCCAGTCTCTACTCAGGTCCTTACACGCAGTATCAGGTGGTCCCTCCACTGTACCCCATTCCCTCATTTGCTCATCTTTTATCTCCTCATTGAATTAGAAGGTCCTGGAGAATTAAAAACATGTATTTCTTTTTCTTTGATTCCCTCTCCTAGCACAGTTCTTAGCATGTAGTAAGTACTGTGTTTGGTTACTAAGCATAAGTATGATGCTTTTAATTTGATTTTTCTAGTAACATAGTACTCTTTATAAATCTTTTTTTATTTTTATGAAACTTGTATTATAATATCATATAGTGTTGCTTAGCATCAGAATTGGAATTCTGATTCTAATCATTTTATGGAGAATATGGGTTTAGTAACTGGCATGACCAAAAATCTCAGTAGGAAAGTGGGTAAGGTTAGCCAGATGCAGCAGTATAAGTAGTATATTTGATATGAAGAACGAGTCATCTTTTAAACATCACTCTCCTTCATAGGACAGAACTATTTTATATAATAATTATGCAATAAAATGAATTCAAAATAATTGTCAGGACATACCTGCACAAAGAAAAATAAAATTAAATATAAAATAAATATTTCAGTGCAAATAAGAAAAAGTAAGGATTTCAATCTTTTTTTTTTATAGCATTGACAATTTTTTTTTGTTAATCCTAACCTGAGGATATTTTTCCATTGATTTGTAGAGAGAGTGGAAGGGAGGGGGAGAGACACAGAGAGAGAAATATTGGTGTGAGAGAGACACATTCTCTGCATTGTTTACAGACATGTATTTATACAACAAAATTATTAAGAAATGTGTAGGGATGTTGAATACCAAATTGAGGATAGAGGTTAGCTTTTAAGAAAAAATAAAAATAGAATTAGAGACTGGAATTATATTAGTTATGCTTTGTTTCTTATGCTGAGTGGCAGGTACATGACTGCTAATCACATAATCCGTTATACCTTTCTGTGTGCAATATTTCATAGTATTAATCCTAATAATATTGTTACTGGAAAGGGGACCTGGCCCTTGGCAGGTCTGCCTAAGGCTGGCCTATGTAGTGTTTGGGTTCTTGACTTCGTGGAGGAAAAATTTCACAATCCAAGTCCAGGTGAATTTTTGAGGGGACAGTGAAACCAGGAAGGGCTGGGGAAATGAGCCTGGGCGGGGCTGCTTTGCCTCACTAAGAAGACAAGAAAGGGGGGCTTTGGGGACAGGCTCAGGGGGGTTGCCCAGGAGGAACTGCCACTGCCCATTGCTGCCCTGGTTGTAAGCCTCCTGGGGTCCCATAGAGTGTAGGAGAGGCAGCCTGTGGGGGGAGAAGAAGGCGGGATGTGGGGAGGGGGGCACTGGAGTGCTCCTGGGAGGGAGAGCTTGCTCTGGGACCTTCCTTTTGAGGGTTTTTAAAGGCTGGCCTTTTAGCAGAGGTCTTATGGGAGGATCTCAATAAAATATACATCAGCTTCGTGCTGATGTATCAAAATGAGACTTATTCCCGTAACTTTATCTGTCCTTGGGTGTGGTTGGCAAATGGCACTCATTGGATTTCTGCTGCCTCCCTGAGTAGGGTGATTTAAACTATTTACCCTCTGGATGGGGAGGAGAAATGCTAACCATTTACTCTTAAGTGTCCTTGTTTTAGGGAAGATAGGTTTTAGGGTTTACTAGATGGTTGCAAACTGCTGTTTAATATCTATCTCAGTTTCCCTATTCCACTTGTCCTGGCTTACTGGCCTGTCTCAGTATCAATAATAATAACAACTTACCTGTACTTACATTAGGCCAGACACTGTGCTTACATGCATTAATTTGTTTCTTCATGACAAAAGCCCTGTCAGATGGGCACTGTTATTAACCTAATTTTATAAATGAGCAAATCACAGCATAAGGAAGTTAGGTGAGAAGTATAAGATCTCATCTAGCAAGGAGCTGAGCTGAGACTTGAGGCCAGGCAGTGATCTATACTCTTCTCTTAACCACTTACAGACTTACATATAAAAAAGCTTGTCTTGCCCTGGCTGGTGTGGCTCAGTGGATAGAGCATTGGCCCATGGACTGAAGGGTCCCAGATTTGATTCTGGTCAAGGGCAAGTATCTCGGTTGCAGGCTTGAAAAAAAAGGGTTGTCTTGCAAGGTAATGACTTGCCTTATTTTTGTCATTTTATGGAATGGGATCCTCAACTTTGAAAATGTATATAACTGATCAATCCTAAGATTGCTCTGGGTGGCATTACATTGCAGTTTGTGAGAGATCGAGCTACATTAATTGAACTAATGTCAGGAAGAGCTGTTTGAGGGAAACACAAGGGGTTCTACTCAGGCATGTTGTGTTTGAGGTTAAAAGATGGCCAGCACATAGTTACAGATGACGGGATTCAGTTTGTGTTACAGGTAGGAGTTGGTTAGCCTTATAGTCCAAATATAGAAATGGATGTGATTATCCAAGAAACATGGAGAGAGAAAAAAAATGAATGGCTTTGCCACACCTGGCAGGAGGAGGAAGCAGAAGAGGAGACTATTTCAGTCTGTTTATTTCTCTCTCATTGCACACACACTCACATATGCATTTTGTTCCTTAAATTATTATAAACAGTTCTATTTCTCCTTTTAATATGTGTGGAAGCAATTTCCAAATGTGTCAGAGATTAACAAATTACCTCTTTGAGGTAGATGTTAAATACCTTCAGTTTCTAACTCAGCATGCCCACTACCTCCTCTATCCGACCTGCATTACAATCTAAAGAATTTGTGCGTGCGCGCGCGCACACACACACACACACACACACATTTTCCTGATAATTCTGTCTGTACCTTTAAAGAAATAACTGTGTCCCAATAGCAAAATATTTCACACTTCAACCTATATTCTTGTCAGTTAAGAGAAGCATACTCAGCATCATAGTACTTTTAGAAGGAAAAGTCCCATGAACAATTTATAAGCTCATGCTATTTGTGTTAAACTATAAAGCAATATCATTTTGCATAGTGAAGCTAATCCTAAGGAAACAGAGAAATGTGTCCTTTTAGCATGCTCACTTTTGTATGTTCATAGGCTAGCATGCCAAATACAAAGAGGAATTGTGTTTCTGAGCTTGAGCAAGTCTGACCAGCCCTTGCACAAATGGTTATTTCTCAGCAAGTGGATTGTAAGAATCATCCTAAAGTATGAGCATCATCATGTGTGAGTGGAAGTGTTACTTTGATCAGATCCTGGTGGGATTTGGTGTTAGTTCCTATTTAGAAAGGAGGCAGCTGATCCATCTTCTCTTGGGTAACGCAAAAGTGGGATGATTGAACAGGGGAGCAGGTAGAGAAAGAACATGAGAGGGAGAAAGAACACTGTTAGTCACTGACTGTACCAGCTATACATATTTATAACTCTTGGCATTTTCCCTCTTAGTTATTATTCTCCCGTTTTTCTGAGTATGGAAGTGGGATTCAGACACTTTAAGTGAATTCCCTGCAAGTCATACAGGATACAAACCAGGTATGCCTTGGCTCCAAAGTCCACACTCTTCCATTTATGTCTTTATGTACAAAGAATGTTAGAGTGTATTCATCAGCAGAAGTTTCATCTATTCCTCCAGCTCTTGACTAATATCTTCAAATCTGTCTACGCTAAAATTGAAACTGCTCTCTAGTTGTCAGTAGATTTTTAATACCTGGTTTGTACCTGATAGAAAGAAAGAGATTTTTGGTCACATCTTCTACCATGGTTCTTTGCACGTTTCCTTTTTTTTTTAATGCTTAACATAATATTTGGAACCACTGCATTATACATTTCCAAAATGTAAATTTATTTTTTTTACTTGGTAAATATGATTTTAATTTGGTTTTATATAATTCGTTTTCTATTTGTGTCAAATACATTTCCATTTTATTCTACCTTTGCTGATTATTGGTTTGTAAGATTTATATGAGTAGCCATGTTTTTAGTGGTGGCCTTTGTTCACTCTGAAAGGACTAGGTTTTATTTCCTACTATACTCCTGCACTTCCGGAGGTGCCTTGCACCAGATAAGTAATCAACAAATCACCACTCTGCCCCACCTAAGCACAACCTCCCTCTTGTTTATTCTACTTGCAGCAAGTAGGTAAGGAGAAAAGACACACAGGCAATGATATGAGTTTGATAACCCATAAGAGATCTAATCAGTTTTGCCAGCTAACCTCTGCTATGTTGAGCCTCCTGTGTATATTACTACATTTAACTTTAACAACATTTTGGTGAGATTGGTACTATTATTATGATCATTTATTACTGTAATTTAATGAATGGCAAAACCAAGGCTCAAGAGGGTTAGCAAGAATTTTGGTTTGAACTCAGACCTCTCAGATGTGAGCGCCTTTGCACATGTCCAAACAATAAGCTAAGAAAATTAAGTAACTGGTTTATTGAAGCCACCGGCGCTGAATGGGACAATGGAACAGAACAGAGAATTCCCGCAGATAAATTTCCTTTCGGATAAATACTGAAACCCCAGTTCTTCTTACTGTCTTCTGTTCTCTGGCATCTAATTTGGTGGAAGGTGGAAAAGGACAGAAGATCAGGTTGGAATGGAGCTGGAGGTACTCACAAACTCCCATTACTGCATCCATTAACCTGATTAACAACCAGTCTCTCTCCGCATCAAAATAATGGTGTTATTGCTGCACTGTTGCCTTGGCAACCCCTCCAGTCACTACAGTGGATGCTGCTCACATGGTGACTTTGGTCCCAAGCAGTAATAATCCCTCCTGCCATTTTGCTGCTGTGACTGCCAGCTTTTGGTCTGGCTTTTTAAATGGTACTATCACCAACTTCCCATTCTCTCAATAAATACAATCAGTGCTAGGCATTCTACCATTAGAACCCTTTCTAGCCACAGTGCCTGAGAGAGGTATATACCTCCTTTAATAAATGGGACAAGCCAAAATTATAGATTCCTGCTCAGGGACAGATTTTCCTTTAGTGCTATGTGCCAACTTGGAGTAGGGAAGATTCACCATTTCTTTTTTTTTATTTCTGGTAAGAAGGGAGGTCTGTTTCCCAAGGGTGCAGGAGCTGGGTCTTCTCTTGGAGCCATTTCCCTTTCAGTAATGGCTTTCTCCTAGAAAGATTATATTTATCCAGGAGACTTGCCAACCTTTGTGAAAAACCCTGGCTTTCCCTAGTAACTGGAAATATTAAAGTTGAGTCAAATACAATGGCACACACCGAAGGAAGAGTTTCTTTTCTCCTCCTTCTCCTTGCTCTCTATGCAGCCCGCCTTTGCAGAACTAGCCCTGCACCAGACATGAACTGGCACTGGAGCAAGGGATGGCGTAAGTGAGAATGACACCAGGCAGTCCCAGGGTCTGCACAAGTGAGTGCCAATAATCAGCAAATAATCACAAAATCACCAAAGGGATGTCAACCAAAGAGAGGAAGGTTCTGCTACTTGTGGTTTGACTCTCCCTTTGCAAATAGTATTGTCCTTTGGAATCAAAGCTAAAGTACAAATTTCCCAATAATCCTTTTGTTGGGAAGAGTTCTATGGCCCTTCCAAATCCATCATACCTTGTGTAGATCATCGGCCACCCAAAATAGCCCAATGACTAGTTTCCAGCAAAGTCTACCTGGTGTCCTGAGACAGCAAATCAAAGGTCAAGGGTCTTGAAGAATTTAAAGCTGATGAGATTGGCCTTATCCATCTGGGGTATAAAGTATATGTATAAAAAAAAACTTACTATGGAATTACCAACTTGTTTAATATTACTTAGGGAAAATACAATTTAGAGCAAGATTGAAAGGACTCCAGATACGTAGATACATCCTACATTCATTCAAGATAAATGAAGCTTTGCTATTTATCCTTGCTTAATCTATTAAGCTAGGTGGTTTTATTTCCCAGACCTAAATAGAACCCAATACGACTACCTTTCTAGCATCCAAAATTGCCTAGCCTGTTCACATTGGCAGTACTTGATCAAATTTCATTTTTTTAAGGGAGTCAAAAAACACTTTTAAAAGCCAACTGAACAGGGCAGAGCAGTTTAAAATAAAAACCAACTGCACAGTGATTGTTCAGATTGAGGTAGATAGCGTAACATGTAAGAACATGGGAAAACGTTCTGAGGAGCCTGGAAGGAAGTGGGGAGGGGTACAGTGAAAAGTAAAAAATAAACAGCAGCACCAACTGACAACTGCATCGGGCAGATCCGTCTTCTCTTCCTCTTGGTTACTGATCTGTATGCCAAGTAGGGTAGAAGAATGCCACACCTCTGAGACAAGCTGATAGGAAATAATATGTCCCCTTATTCAGAACATAAAAAATGATCTGAAATTATGTATATTTCATGGGATTTAGACTATGATTTAAAGCCCTTACGCAAGTCTAAAATATGAATAAAATTAGCCTCTGAAATAAGTATAAAATCTATACTAATAAAAGGGTAATATGCTAATAAGATCGGGAGACCTTCCAGACGTCCTTCCGGACAAAGCCATGGTGGCAGGGCCGAGGCAGAGGCAGTTAGGGGTGATCAGGCCAGCGGGGGTGGGGGGACAGTTGGGAGCAATCAGGTCGGCAGGAGGGGGGGAAGTTGGGGGTGAGCAGGCTGGCTGGCAGAGTGGTTAGGGGCGAGCAGGCAGGCAGGCAGGTGAGCGATTAGGAGCCAGCGGTCCCGGATTGTGAGAGGGATGTCCCAATTTGGAGAGGGTGCAGGCCAAGCTGAGGAACACCTCCCCCGACCCGTGCACGAATTTTGTGCACCAGGCCACTAATTAATAATAAAACTACACTATTCATACATTTGCTAATAAACTGCACTGAAGAGCAAAAACTCATTTTGCTCTTCAAAAGTACATTTTTCAGAATCATTGATTAAGGCAAGGCTTATGAAATGAAACTGTAGACGCTGGGACTTATATCATCAGTCTCTTGATTTTGTGCATTTTGAACATCATCCAAAAATATTAATCCGCTGTTGAAATTCTGTGAAAGGGAGAGAGAGGAGAAATAGCCTACCTAATGCCATCGTCTAACCAAAGGCATTCACATCCGGCTGTAAATGTATCAGGGCTGTATCACATTCTTTGTTGAATATGCCCCTGTTTTGTTTTGGTTTTGCAGTTAAATCCTCTTATTTTACAGAACTTTAATGTTTGGCAAGAGTATGCTTTCTTTTTCCACCTCACCCCTTGACTTCACATGAACAATACCAAACGTGAAGATGAAAAAATTCAAGTATATATTCAGTTTGGAACAACAAGATTTGGCTTTTTTAAAAGGCTCATTTATGTGTTTAGTGTTATGTTGATAAGTTACAGGAAGAATTTTTGCCTATTGAAGAGAGGTAGGAAAATAGGTTTAAATGAATTATTTATGCATTGATATTTGTCATATACCCTGTGCAGACTTTTAGAAAACCTGAAGAGAAATGGAACCATAGTTTGTATAAGGAAATATACCTGTTTTCTAGTCTTTGTATTTTTAATTTCATGTCACCCTCAGCTAGTAATTATAATTTATATGGCAGATATAGATATTCTCATTAAATCATCTTTTTTTTAATGTAATGCAGATTCTTTTTTAAAAGCTAAACAGGTCTCTAATTTCCACATTCATCTATAAAGGAGTAAAAAGCAGAAGTGTGAGTCCTCCCACAGGACAAAATGACTGGACATTTCTAAATGTGAACTCATTAATGTGGGAAGCATTCATGTCTCCTGTTTGTTAGGGTGAGGAAATCAGTTTCTGTTTATCATCCACATTTTCCCCAAATTGTAATTACTCACGGCAACACAAAACTAGTCCACACTTAGGTGATCAAGTATGATGACATTCAGTATTGCGTTTTTACTCCATAAGCTCCTTTGACCATATGCTAATTTTCAATATCCAGATCTCTTAATTTCATCAAGAGTGTGTTTGTTAAAACTTTTATAATTTCTCTTTTCATTGAGGTTTCTTTCTCAGCTGTAAAAATATCAAAACTACCTTATGCCTGCATCACTTTCATTTATTAAATGGGTCTGAGAAAGTTTAAATAGCTGTTCCTTTTTCTGTTCAAATTCATAGTTGATAATGTTCCTGTTGAAATATTAAATGTGTTGGCTGTGGCATTAATTGAATTTTTTAATAGGCAAGCTGTAATTACATAAGAAAACAAGGAGGGGTGTAGGTGTGGAAGGAGCTATTGTATAAGCAAATAGGAAATCTGCTCACAATGTGAGGGAATACAAACAGGATGTATAAATTGCAAAGCCAATGCCAAAGTTTTCTGCTAGCCAAAGCACATAGAATTTGAATTCTCTTTTCACCTGGTAAGATTCCAAAAGGAAATAAACAGTGGTATTCAGGATTATTTCTTTAATGAAAGAGGTAACTAAAATTAAAGTTAAAAGGTTACATAACTCTTTGCTGAACATAAACAACTGCCTTAGGATTTCTAGCACACACATTTAGAATATTTTTATTTAGGCTTGAGAGTATGAGCAGAAAATTCCCTGAATTGTCCCCTAAGTATATTCATCAATTTTCCCAATAACTTTTAATAAAGTAAGTGTACGTTGTAAAGCAGAATGAAGAGATTATAGTTGGTAAAAATAACTTGCTATAAATATTTAAACCACATATTGTACTTGATGATTCCTTTAGCTTCTACATACTCTTCTGCATTATGAATTTCCTGGCTCCTTTTATTGTCAGAATATACATCATCCAATAAGATTTTATTTCATTTCATTTCATACATGTCAGGGAGTAGAAATATTGTGCAATAGATAAAATATAACTTGAAGCATTTTTAAATGAAATATCTGTCTGAGCACCCTGGGTCTCTTTTTCCTCATCTATAAAAGGAGAGGTGAAAGAATATAATCTAAGGTCCCTTGCAGGTGAAGAAATTCTATAATTCATGCTTTTGAAGGACTACACTTAATTATAAAGAAAAAATGATGATAGAAACAAGTATGTACTTTGAGAAATGACTTTAGAGCCCCAAGTAATGGAGTACGGACAATGACTAAACCTCACAGTCTTTTGACAAAGCTTGGGACTAGGTAAGGCCTTCATGGAAACAATAAGCTCATCTTACCAAGGAATAATAATGGCAATGTTAGAGAGCCAGGAGCAACACCACAGAGTCAGAGCATAGCCAGTAAAGGAGATAAAGGAGTCAAGACACATCTCAGTGTGATTATGATAAACACTATGATAAATACTAGGACAGAGGTAAGTACAGAGGCAATGGAATTTCATGGGAAGAAACTGCTGCAGGCTGGGGAGCATCCACAGACTAGAAGACATATCACTTACGATATGTAGAATCTTAAAATAGATGACATTAGATAAGGGACAATATATACTAAATCTCTAAATCTATTGGAGAAAATGTTCTCTTCTTAATCTTTGAAGTCATTTCATTTTTTGTTGTTCTTGTTATTTTGTTTTAAAAATATATGTATATATATATTTTTTATTTTAGAAGGGAAAGGAGAGGGAGAGAGAGAGAGAAACATCGATGATGAACGAGAATCATTGATTGGCTGCTTCCTGCATGCCCCCTACTGGGGATCAAACCTGCAACCCTGGCATGTGCCCAGTCCTGGAATCCAACTGCAATTCCTTCCTGGTTTATAGGTTGAAGCTCAACCACGGAGCCAAGACGCCTGGACCCTTTAATTTTTTATATGAATTTTAATATCAACATCAGAATAAGGAAACTGGATTTATCTTTAACATACTTGTCTTCCTATTCCTAAATTTAGTCTTATTTTAGGTCATCTCACAAAATGTTAAGTTTTCCATACAGAAGGACTTATAGATATTTTATTATACTTATTGTTCTTTTGAATGGAATATTTAACTACATTTGAAATGATTTATTTTAAATTATTAATGGTGTATTAAATATTACTTATCTTTTTTATTGATGTTATATTCAGGAGCTGTGCAGAATTTTTTATTAGGTCTAATAGTCAGTAAATTATTTAGAATTTTCTATGAAAATAATCATATCAACTTCAGATAATGACACTTTGTTTTTATTATTCCTTTTTAATTCGGTGAACATTTGTTTTGATTTTTCTTTTACTGATTGGCTAAGACTTTTTGAAACAATGATGAATTCAACTAGTTATAATGGGCACTGTTGTCTGATTTACTTAAAAGAAAATGCCACATATTTTTCCCCAGTAAGTATAATATTTTCAGAAGATATTTTTTGATACATCATGAATGGATGTCAAATTTTAGTTGTGCTCTATTTCTTTTTAACTGTTTATTATAAACTAAACATAGCTAGAGATATACAGATGTACACAAACATATACATTTTAAAGGAATAATAATAAACACCCTTGTAAATATTACCTAGTTTAAATAATAAAACAGTGACATTATTTTTAAAGATCCAAATCCTATTCTCCAATCATATTATCTCAGTACCCAATAAAATAAGTAGTTATAACATTTGTAATAATCATTAATTTCTTTTGTATGTGTCATATGTATGAATCCGACATAATATATTATTTAGTTCTGCTTGTTCCAAAACTTTATATAAATGGAGTCACACTAACAGTATTCTTCAGTAACATTTTTATCTCAGTATTATGATTTTGAGATTCAGGCATATTGCTATGTAGGACTATCGTACATTCACTTTCGCTTTTGTATGACATTTTATTTTGTGAATACAATTTATTTATACAATCTTCTGTTGATGGACATTCAAGTTATTGCCAGTTTTATGTTGTTACAAATAATACCTTTATGAATTCTGGATTCTGGTGCACATTTGCAAGAATATGTATATACCTAGGGCTGAATTTTTTGGTTTCAGGCATATGTATCCTCAACTTCACTGGAAAATGCAGCACTGTTTTCCAAAATGATTGTACCCGTGCTCAGGCAGTGATACATGAGATTCCCCTGCAGACACATCTCTACCAGTGATTAGCCACACCAGTGTTTTTAAGTGTTGTCCTACTAGTGAACATGTAAAGATAACACATTGTGGTCTCAATTTATCTTTCCTTGAGGTTGAATAACTTTTCATATGTTTCATGGACATTCATGTTTTCTGTGAAATGCAGGTACATGTGGTTTGCCCACTGTTCTCCTAAGGGATGGGACTTATTTAACTATTTGAGACATTGTGTTTTGTCAGTTTTTTGAGATGCAACTATCTTATCTAAGTTCGTGGTTTGTATTTTAAGTCTCCCTATGTTGTCATTTGGTGAACAGTTCTTAATCCTGGTGTAATCAAAATCATCTATCCTTTTCTTTGGTTTATGCATTTTTCAGACTTGATTAAGAAAAGTTTTCCTACCCCAAGTTTGTAAAGACATTCTGCATAATAGCAAATTTATTATTTTATGTTTGCATTGAAATTTTTAATAACCTCCAGTTGATTTTCATATGTGGTGTGAAGAGGAGTCCAAATTTAGTTTTCTGTATAATAGCCAATTGCCCTGTTTTATGCAAACTCCATCTTTTCCTTAGTTATCTGCAATATCATCTGTCATATTAAGTATCTGTTTATAGTTAGATCTATTTCTGGGGATTTCTATCTACTCTGTTTCATTAGTTTATTTGTCTATCCCTGTATGAGTGATATAGTGTTTTAATTACTGTAGTTTCGTAATAATTTTGATAAATGGGAGGGCAAGTCCCTAACATTTTCTTCTTCCTCAGTTGTCTTTGGATTTCTTATAAACATTCCAGATGCAATTGATCATGATCCAAAAAATAGATCAATAGAAGGAAAATATTAATGGTATTTTAATATCCGTAAAGCCAATGTGGAAAAAAGTGAGTTTTTGAAGTATGAATTCTTTTAATTCATAAGTCAGGTACAGGTCTCCCTGTATTTTATATCATATTTAATGTTACTCTACATGATTTTAAGACTTACTATAAAATTACAGAAGTCAAGATAGTGTTATATTAAAGAAAGTTATAGAAATCATTGAGCTCCAGTAGACCCACAAAGATATGGATAACTGATTTTCATCAAATGGACAAAAGTAATTCAATAAAGAAAGCAAAGTCTTTTCTAAAAAAATAAAAGTTACTGAAACAACTGACTACTCATATGTAAAAAATATATAAATATATTGGGCCATACCTCACACTATACAAAAATTAACTAAAAATAAATCATAGGACTTTATGTAATATCAAACTACATAACATTAGTGGGGGAGAAACAAGAAAATAATCCTTGCTATTTAGGACTGACAATGATTTATTTCACACAACAAAAAAAGCATGGTCTATAAAATAAAACTATGAATAAATGTAATATGTTAAGAGAATGTTGAAAAGCAAAGCCTCAGACTGGGAGAAAATACTTGCAATTCGCATATCTGATAAAGGACTTGTATCTAGGATATATGCAGCACCTCTAACACTTCATAGCAAGAAAAAAGTCCAATCGAACAATCGGTAAAACATTTGACCAAGAAAAGATATATGGATGGAAAATAACCACATGAAAAGATTTAGGAAGTTAGTCACTAGGAAAATGCAGATTAGAAATGCAATGAGATAACCACTACACATCTACATGGACAGATAAAATTTTGAAAAGTACTTACCATAACAACTGCTGACATGGACACAGAGCAACTGGAACTTTCATGCATTGCTGGTGGGAATGCGACATGGTCCAGACACTTCAGAAAACAATCTGGCAGTTTCTTATAAAGTTAAAAATACGCTTATCATACAAGCCTGCAGTCCCACTCCTTGCTATTTACTCTGCTGAAATGAAACCTTCTGTTCACACAAAAACGTACATGTGCATGTTTATAATGGCTTTATTGGTAATGGTACAAAACTGGAAACAATTCAGATGTTTGAACTGGGGACTGGTTACACAAACCCTGGCACATCTATACAATGGAATACTACTCAAAATGAAAAGACATGAACAAGCCAGACACACAAGCGTGTGGATGGATCCTAAATGCTACATGGTAACAGAAACAAGTCAGACTCAAAGTCTACATCCTGTGTTATTCTATTTATGTTACATGTGGAAAAGCCAGAATTATATGGACATAGAACAGATCAGTGATTTCCATGGGCAACTGGAAAAGAGTTGACAGCAATGGGATGGTTTGGTGGCATATTTGAGAGGGCAGGGGGTGATGGAACTGTTAGCTCTCTTGATTGTGGTGGTGGTTAGAGATCTGTATATATTTGTCAAAACCCACAGACTACTACTAAAAAGAAAAGTGAATTTTCATGTATGTGTTTTATAGTTTAGTAAAATAATATAAAAGCAACTTCATCTTATTTGAATATAATCACATCAACTTTATTTTTTTTAGTGCTGGTAGAATATATCCTTTCTATCCATCTTTCCAGGACTTTATATTTAAAAGAGCACTTATTTTAAACAGGAGTTTTTATTTTTCAGAATCTTTAATAATCTTATTATCTTGAACATTTAATTGGTCTGTTTATTCCTTTACACTTAATGAAATTACTGATCTAGTTCGGTTTAAATTTACCTTCTTGTTATTTGTTTTCCACTTGGCCTATGTGTCTATTTTTTACTTCTTCTTTCTTACGTTTCTTTAGATTAATCAAGTATTTTACTTAATTTTTCTCCATTTTTATTCCACTTTTCTTCCTTCTTTCTTTAAGAGCACATTGCCTGCTCCTTCGTAGATAATTACCCCTCATTACATGATCCTTGGGGTTTATATCCATGTTCACTATCCCCTGGAGTCACCAAGGCTTCAGCAAGTTTACAAATCAGACTTCAAATTCTTCCTAGGCTATGGGACCTGGGGATCGGGTCTTGCTTTTGAAAGCCCAGCATGCATTAAAAATGCCTTTAGTGGTATTCTGTGCAGCATTTCTATATGTTTTTAGTGGGAGGGGCCCTTGTTAGTTTAGTTCTCTTTATGCAAAATTAAGAAGTAAAAAAGGCATTAAAGCTGATATGTACAGTTGGGGAATTTAAAGAAATGCTCTGGCCTAATGTGTTTCTGTTAAGAAATGGAACTCCCATTTGACCCAGTGATCCCACTTCTAGGAATATATCTGAAGAAACTAGAAACACCAGTCAGAAAGGATATATGCACCCCTATGATCATAGCAGCACAATTTACCATAGTTACGATTTGGAAACAGCCTAAGTGCACATCAGTAGATGAGTGGATTAAAAAACTGTGGTACATGTACACAATGGAATACTACGCTGCTATAAAAAAGAAGGAATTCTTACCATTTGCAACAGCATGGATGGAACTGGAGAGCATTATGCTAAGCAAAATAAGCCAGTCAGAGAAAGATAAGTATCATATGATCTCACTTATTTGTGGAATATAATGAACAACATAAACTGATGAACAAAAATAGAGCCAGAGATATAGAAGCATGGAACAGACTGTCAAACTACAGCAGGAAGGTAGGGGAGGGTTGGGGGCGGGGGGTAAGAGATCAACTGAAGGACTTATATGCATGCATATAAGCCTAACCAATGGACACAGATACCAGGGCGGGTGAGGACATGAGCGGGAGGGGATTGGAGGGTAAGGGGAAGGGGGATAAGGACACACATGTAATACCTTAATTAATAAACGGGGGAAAAAAGAAATGCTCTGGGGCCAGAGCTTAAGCTCAGGGTGGAGGGAGAATGGTGGGAAATAACTAGTTGCAGTAGAATCAGGTGGGGTCTCATACACTGCTCAGATTAAGAAAATTCCTGTAAAAGCAATGGGATACGTTTTTTTTTGTTTGTTTGTTTTGTGTGTGTGTTTTTTTAAGGGTTTAAACAGGGATTGCATGACTGGACTTGTATATTAGATTGTATTGGCTGCTCTAGGGGAATGAAGTCAGTCATTGATTGTTGCATGAAGCCAGTGCCTCTGCTACTTCTCTTTATTTTATTTTTTTCATCATCATTTATCCCCTCTGTGCCCTCTTCAACCTCCACCCCCCACAATCACCACACTGTTGTCCATATCCATGGGTTCTCTCTCTTTTCTTCCTTTTGCTCAATCCCTCCACCTCCAACACTTCCCACCCACCACCCCCAGCCAGAGCTGTCTACCTGCTCTCTATCTATGAGTCTGCCTCTATTTTTCTTCGTAGTTCAGTTTGTTTATTAAATTCTACATATGAGTAAAATCATATGATTCTTATCTTTGATTGGCTTATTTCATTTAGCATCATGCTCTCCAGGTTCACCCATGCTGTCACAAAGGGTACGATTTCCCTCTTTTTTATGGCTGAGTAGTATTCTAATGTGTAAATGCACCACAGCATTTTCCCACTCATCTACTGATGGACACTGGTCTGCTTCCAGATCTTGGCTATTCTAAATAACAATGCAATGATCATAGGGATACATATATCCTTTCGAATTAGTGTTTCAGGTTTCTTCTGACAAATTACCTTTAAGAAGTTCTGATTCCTTGAAGAAATTTCCAAAGATTTTTAAATGTTTCTCAAATTTTCTCTATTGATTGATTTAATTATCCTGAGAGTGTGCCCCTTATATCATCAGGGAAAAATGTAAAAAGCTATTTTCAATTTTGGGGGAAAATCTAAGATCTCTGGCTAATAATTAAATGTGTACTTATTTATTCAATTGGGGGGGGGGGAGAAAATCAAGGAACCAAGTGTGAACTATAACACTAAAGTAGATGAATTCCAAAGAAGCAAAAGAATCCCTTTGTAGCAGTAGTGTTCATGAAAGCAAAGCAATATTTCATGCTTTGCTGCCTGTTATGAGGGGAACACGGGGGCCACTGCTGGAGCTCACATCAGCCCTTCCCAACGTGTGCGTGTCTCCTTTTCAATTTTTCAGGGAACGGATTCCAAACACCTGTGTGTATTTCAATTTCCTACAAAGCACCTGGTAACAGTGGGCTATGAGAGTAGACAGGCCCTTTCAGAGTTCTCTAACTATGCTTCAGGTTGCACTCTCTGGATTCAGCCTTCCCTTTCAACTCCCATCCACACTGGTCTGCCCTCTCTCTGAACTCATATTGTACCATACAGTTTGACATCTTTTTCTAATTATTAAAACAAAATTTCCAATGAGTACAATTTATTAGGTTTGTACTAGATTCTGGGGATACATCATGCCCCATGTACAATAGTGCATTATGTTTGTAGTATCACTTACGTTTAACAATAACTCTAGGAAGTTAGCACTATTTTTCCCATTTCACAGACGAAGCAACAGAAGTTCATGAATGACTTGCCCAAGATAACCCAGCCATTCATTCACCTGCAAATATTTTTCTAGCATCTATCTATATTTCAGGCTCTAAATTTAGGAATTGGCATATATGTTTAACTCGCACAAAATCTCGTGAAAGAGTTATTATGGTCACCATTTTACAGATGAGGAATCTGAATAACAGAGATATTAATTAACTTACCTAAAGTCACATACTAGAGAGCATGAATTTACAGTTCAGTTCGGACCTTCTCCAAAGCCCATGCTCTAAACCGTTCATTTTTAATCTGACTTGTCCTCTATTTCCTGAATTATCAAGATCTGGACCTATGCTTCCATGCCACACAATGCATGCTAAAAATGAAGGGGACATATGTTAATGTAAGAAGAGTGTCAAAATATCTTTATTAATAATTATCAGAGAAATCCAAGGAGAGAAGGCAATGGTATTCCATTACCTAACATCACTGGGGAATAAAAGTTTGATAAGAGTGCACCTTACCACAAAAGTGTTTACGTGCCAACATTTTTAATGGGACCCCTTCTAGTGAAATTTTTGTCCTGCCATTTTACATGAGGTGATCAATGTAATTTGATATATTATTGATAAGTCAGTGTCATTGTCAGAAAATCATTTTTAAATTGACTCTAATAGAAGGTTACTAGTAAAATGCGTTTACAATAGTCCATCTCTGAATGGAAGTCTTTATTTTTTAACTAATAGTTCTAACTTATTTATCCAGACAAGACTTGTGTTCTAGCAGCAACATTTAAAAATTTGCTGCCTCTAATATCTCTGGATTCGGAAAAACAGACTTAAGCCTAAAATAATTATGTGTAAAGTAAATAGACTTGAGGTTACTTAATAGAGTTAGAAGATAAATGTAATGGCACTATTTTTGCTCTTCTAGGGCCTTTTAAATTTACTTTTAAGATTTTGTTTGTTTCTTTGCTTGTTTGCAGAGGGGAAGTGGAGCCAGGTTAGAATTGCCCAAAATCTGATCATTGATCAGTGGAGGATTTCTTTACCTGATTTATATTTGCATACCTGGTTATAATGATAATAACAGAAAATGTTTCCTATCAGGCATTCTTCTTCTTTTTGTTCATTTCTGTCTTTTCTAATTAATTAAACTTGAATTATTAGTAGAATTGGGGGTACTGAGATAGGTTGGGCAAAATGGAGTTTGTGCTAAGAAAATTAGATGTCAAACTTAGATATCATTAGTTATTATTGAGATATAACTTCATATTTCAAACTCTAAGGTCAAGAGACACTATTCGTTTACATGGCTAATTGGAGGCATGGCCCATGCTCCTTTAGTGTTACTATTATTTGCGTAATGGAGTCATTGCAGATTTCATTTCCTTTTGGAGTGGCTCTGCAATGATTATCTATAGTTTATTGCCAATATTTACATCTTTAGATCAGCCTAATTTTAGGTGTCAAAATGAAAAAAAGACAATATCTTGAGTATTGCTGAGCATAGAAAACAAATAGAGTTCATGTAAACTAGTCAGTTATAAAGTATTTTCTGCTCACCTCTTTCCGTGTGTTAGGAACACAGAATGTGTATGAACTGTGAAATGCTGTTTTAAACTTGGTATTGGTCTCTTTAATGAATCATTTTCTCACTCAAGACGGAGTTCTTGAGCATTTTGTGCTTCCAAGCTCTCTTCTAGGGTCATGAGATACTTCAATAAACAAGAGACAAAAATCTCATCCTTGTGGAGTTTACATTCTCATAAGGGAAAACAATAGTAGACAATGAATGTAGTGAGTAAATAAATCTTATAGTATGCTAACAATGAAGAAAAAAAGAAAGAGATGAGTAGGGAAAGGTGAATGGGATTTTGAGAGAAGGACAGGCAGATAGAGGTGCTATGAGGTGGCGGTACCCAGAGCTAATTCTACTCATCTCAGCATCAAATTATCCCTAACTTTTCCATGTCTGCATCATCCTTGTAGCTATATGTTAAACTTCTATGTCTTAGGCTACTTATTACAGTCTCCATAATACTTAGCACAGAACTGACCTCATGGTAGGAGTTCAATAAATACTTGATTTACTGTATGTTTATTCAATTTAATGAAGATCCTTCATTTAAAACTATTTTTAGATTAAAATTGGCCTTTGAATGAACTTTAAATGTTCATTGAAAAGTTTAGTTTTTTCTTAATTAGCTAAAGCATTGAAGGAGTAAGGTTTAGCCCCCTTGATTGGGTGCCTGAAATTAAAAAGTCAGACATTTCCAATAAGCCATAGTCACCCATTACATAGGGTTCCTCGTCTTATACTCTGATATCAGCATGTGTGCCAAACATTCTTTATAACTAGAAACAGGGTATTCAGCAGAGGAAATAGGCAGCATAGTATATAACTCAGAGTCCTGAAGAGCACAGGCAGCCCAAAGAATGATGGCAATCTCTGTTTCTTGGATGTCTGTGGCCAAGCCATCAATCCATGAAAGATGTCCTGGGGGTTCTGGTCGGCTGTCAAAGGGGCCCATGTTCTCCTGCACTGTGGGATTGTCAGGCTTGGGAGAATACCGTTCATTTACAGGGCTAAGTAAAGGCAGAACTGAAAACTGGGTCTCTAGAAATTCATTCCCATGTTCCTTCAACATTGCTATTATTTGCATACTAGAGTCATTTTCGATGTCATTTCCTTTGGAATTTAGCAAAACATAGAAATAACTTTAGGCTGCAATTGGAGTTTTGTCTGGCAGTGAGCAGATTAAACTCTATGGCATCATTGCTCCGTTGAGACAGTAAACACAATTTGATTACATCAGCTAAGACAAAAATCAGAAAAAGCCAAACTACTCTGTATTTCATGACTTTTTAGTTTTATAATAATGATGGCAATAATAAAAGCTGGCATTTATTGAGTATTTACCATGTGACAGGCTCTATCCTGCATGCTTTACATGCATTAATTCACTGAATTCTCCAAACATTTCTACAAGGCAATACTCTTATTATTTCCAACTTGCAACTGAGGAAATCTGGGACAAAGATTTGGGACAAAGATGTTACAGAACTAGTTTCATGGTCACACAGAATGAGATAGAGCCACAAGGTAAGTCTATTCTGGGTTCTTAGGTTCTTGCTACTTTAAATGTTGTACATGGGCCAGCAGCATGGGCTTCACCTGGGAGCTTTGTTTGGCATGTAGACATGCCAATCTCACCCAGACCTCCTAAACCAGGACCTGCATTTTAACATAATGCTCACATGATCCATATGTATGAACATTAGAGTTTGAGAAGCATTGTCCTACAACATCCCAGATCATTGTTTAAATAGCCTTTTGTTTCCAAGATGGGGTCAAGATCCCACAGTCATCCTATTCCTTTGTAAGATAGCTTATATGGATTTTTATTTTATATTCTCCATATTTCAGCTTGCCTGTTTCTTTTATCTTTAGGTCTTCATGTTTTATTTTTAAACCATATATAAGGTTACCCCTTCTTTTTATGATATCCCTTTAGCATTTGAACATAGCTATAGTTTAGATCTGACTTTATCCTTCTTATTCCCTGCCTGTGTCCTCAACCCTCACATACCCTCAGGTCAAAAAACATCAAAGCATCCAAATTTCTCTTAAATTTTTATAAGCCCTGCATTCTCTCCTGGATACATTACAGAGCATCAATTTCTTCTAGATGCAAAACAAATTCTTGTTGTGATCAATTGCCTCCCTCATGCTAGGAGAATTTCTTCCATTTCAGACCTTATTTTGGGGGCCTTGACTTTGCTTCTTATATTTGAGAAGTAGTGCTGTGATAATTTTATATTGCACTTAATTCTATAAATCCCCCAACTATGCCTTCCATGCATTCTCTTATTGCTCATGGTGAGATGCATAAAGTTTTACTCTATCCTGTTGTCTTTTTCTTCTTGACCTCTCCATTAGTGAATTTACTCAAAAACTTTTTTCTTCATTTATAAACAAACTTACTGATAACCTTTTTCAAAGGTCAAAAATTTCAGATCTTCGTTAAAACCCAGATATTTGCCATTAGGAATAGTTTGGCTTCGGTTGTGTTTTTAAGAATTCTACAGGCATAACTTAAGACTTCATGTACTAGGTTAGTATTATTTTGACCATTTGAATAAAAATTTCAGAATCTATTCTGAAAAATTATATTCTCTGTAGACTTTCTTTCTACTGGTCTAAATAAAAACAAATATCTATGTAATTCGAATTATTCTTTTAAGACTCCAGGATTTAATGGTTAAAGGTTGTCAGGCTTTATAGAGCAGGAGTATCATCACAGAAATTTTTAAAAATTAAAATTCCCAGGTATATTGGATCTAAATCATAGGTTCTTAGGTATGGGCTAGGAATTTTCGTTTTTAACAAGAATCTCATAAAGGCAAATAGTTTGCAGACTATAGTTTAAAGATCTAAATCTTCCACAAAGTTATTCAGTTTCTTCATCCAATTTATCAGCATCTATATCATGCATAATATTTCATTTATTAGGTAGGGAGTAATCACCATTAACCACTGTTCACTAAATGCCTTCTGTGTGCAGGCCCTACAGTAGATACTTAATTATTATTAATTTTTATAGTATGTTTTTAATTTATTTTAGAGAGAGAGAGAGAGGAAGGTAGAGGGAGAGAAAGAGAGAAACAAGGAGAGAGAGAGAAATCAATTGGCTGCCTCCTGCATGCCCCCTAATGCATTTGCCCCAACTAGGAATTGAACCTTTGACTTATCAGTGCACAGCATAGTGCTCAACCAACTGAGCCACACCAGTCATGGTGATACTTAGTTGAAATTAAGTGTTGAAGCTTTCAAAAGGGGGGCACTTCACATTTATTGTCATCACTCAGATTCACTAAGAAAAAGCTTCTAGAAAAGTGACATCACCCATAGGGAGAGACCCCAGAGTTCTCAGTGTTCCAGGAACTGCTGAGGATATATGTATCCTTGACACGTTCTACACATGCATAGTGTCATTGTCAGTAGCTGTGTATTTTCATACAAATAAGAAGATATAAATGTAAAATAGAAGGCTAAAAATCTTATGTACTATCTCCATGCCCATAATTTTCCATTTCCTTTCTAAGACATTTCCCCTGATAAGAAGCTTTATGAAAGAGCTTTATTGTATATATGAATAGTCCAAGTGTATAAACTAGACTCAAATTTATTACATATCTTTCCAAATTTAAATGGGTTGAGAAATGGGTCAAACAGTCATAAATACTATTATGTATTTTACTTTACCTGTTTTTAGAGCTTGGACTTAAGTAACTACTACTTTACCTCAATTCAGTAAAACTCATGATTAAACTAAAATGAAAAACCTCTAACTGGTAAATTAGTTCCAAGAATGGGTGTACGCTGGGATTCTGAATTTATTCAGGTGTTATCCATTTATTTAATGTTGGGTGAGCACAACAAAATGCACATGTGGACGTTATGGTTTAATTGAAAAGCATATAGCATAACTTAACTAGACCCTGCTGAATCATGCTAAAAGTAGCAGCATGTGGGGCTACATTTAAAAAAATCTAATTATAAAGAGAACTATGCTAAAGTTCAGCCAATGCCTCCAAGCCAATATTTAGTCTTTTCAATGGGTACTGACTATATATTTGATCATTTCCATAACCTGGAACTGTGTAACATTGATACAGACAAGTTAAATAACACACACACACACACACACACACACACACACACACACACAACAAGAGAACCTCCTTACACATCAGCAGTCACTTGACTTACAAATTCTTCTGAGTATGTATAGTCTAGTTCCTGTGTCTTTTGGCTCCCATTCAGGATTTTTTACCCTCAGTCTAGGATAGATACATAAGATTTTCACCTGGTAAAATCATCCTCTGTTTATCATTGGAAGTCTAGGTCAAAATACATTTGACCAATATTGAGAGGTGGCTTTAGAGTTACTAAGTTGGTAGACATAATGAGTGAGAACACTCATCCTAGTAAACTGTAATGACACATGCTGGAGGGTTTGCATGAGTGAATGGATGTAGTGTCCTGCCTGTTTCCTGTAGATCTGTACCTTAGTGTAGTTGGGCTAAATGTGGGAATGGGAATAAGGATCCAACTTTCATTTGTTTCCTAAATAAATGCTCTTTCCTCAAGCTACAGTAGACAGTGTATTGCACTAGCTTGTTAGAATTCACAACTGGGAATCTTTATCCGGAACTTGATTTCTTGTTTCCTGGCAGGTTTGCGTACCTTTATCTTTGCCCAAGTATGATCTTTAAAATGTTCAAAACAAATAAGCATTTTTTAAAAATCTAAGGGCTCCTTCAACCAGAGCATGGAAGCTGAGAGGATACTGGATTAGTAAATCAAGTGGCTGCTGATTAGTAAGGATGTTCTCCTGAAGGGTGTGTGTGTGTGTGTGTGTGTGTGTGTGGTTTAACTTGTCTGTGTCAATGTTATACAGTACTCTGTTTAACTTTGCCCTGCTTTGCTTGAATGTGTCTTTCCTTTCTTAATGAACTCATTCATCTATCGCATATGCTGAAGATTCATGTCATTAAGAACATTTTGTAAATTTGAATTGTAGAAAGTCAGTCTTAAAACAAATTTTGAATGTGGAAATCTAGTCCTGCAACTGATAATTCCACCCTTCAGTTTTCAAAAGTATTGGCTAACTGTTCTTAAATAACGAGTTTCTAAACTTAGCAACTGTTAGTTTTGTTGGTATTCATTCCATTTAATTGTCACATTTTTCTTTGCTTCATATTGGGACCAAATTCAGCCCTGAATAAGCTACTGAAGTGTTAGGTATGGATAATAAATATAGGTAACATCACATTACCACACCAGGCAACTTTGCTACCATAGATAAGGAATTGATTCTTAAACTCACTGTGGATATGTTTAAATCAGAAATTTTAACTTAAGTCTAAGGGGGTTGGGGAGTGGGATATAAACCACACATTTGCTTCAATCATTTCCAATAACCTTGGCTTGAGAGAGATTAACCAATTGCTAAAATCTCTATTTTGTCTACGTATTTCCTGAAGTATTGCCAGATGAATCAGGACTGTTTGTAAATTGGCCCTCAAGGAAAGCTTAAGTTTAATATACTGAAGATGGTTTTAATAGCAAGTGAAATAATTTTTATTTCTTAGAAATAATGCATCAGGAACAATCTCTAACAGGTCATGTTGATGTAGTCAAAACAGTTATTCAACATAAGCACTGTATAAGTGGGTTAAGATTTTTACCCAGATTCTATTGCTGTAACCTTCATTTCATGAGTGAGTCTCTTTGCAGAATCTTTAAGAGGCTATTTAACTAACCATTGTAATTAGATGAGAAAGAGAAATTAGAGACATGAATATGGAAAGGAGAAGGTAGAATTATCTCTGTTTGCAGGTAATATGATTATGCATCTGAGAATTCTAAGAGAACCAACTGAAAACTGCTATAAACAATAAGAAAATTCAGTAAAATAGAAGGGTACAAAATAATAAAAACCAATAGCTGTTGTATATACAACCAACAACCAGTTTGAATATGTGAGTAATGAGTCAATTTTAAAAAGCAACAAAGTTTAAAATACATAGGAATAATCTTAATAAGAAATGTGCTAGACCTATGTGAAGAAAACTGTAACTATATGACTGTAATACCAAAGAGAAGACTTCAGTAAATAGCACATACTCAGGTTTGAGGACAGAAAGTTAATTGATAAGTTTAGCACAATTCCAATTAAAATACCAAAATTTTTCAATTAGATGACATAATTCTATTAAAGATTTGCCTTAAAAAATAGCGTTAGCCCTGGCCAGTGTGGCTCAATTGGCTGAATGTGGTCCTGTGCAAAGAAAGGTCACAGGTTTGACTCCCAGTCAGGGTACATATCCAGGTTGTGGGTTAGATCCCTGATCAGGGCACATATGGGAAGTAATCAATTGATGTTTCTCTCTCAGAAATCCAGAAAACCTCTGAAAGAGAAGAACAATAAGAGCAAAATAAAACTATCAATTTTAAAGCATATATTCTTTTTTTTTAAATTTCTTTATTGATTAAGGTATCACATATTTGTCCTCATCCCCCCATTCCCATCCCACACCCCTCCCCACGCATGCCCCCACCCCGCTGTTGTCCTTAACCACTGGTTAGGCTCATGTGCATGCACACAAGTCCTTTGGTTGATCTCTCCCTTATATCTCCACCCTCCCCTCCCCTCCCTCTGAGGCCCGACAGTCTGATCCATTCCTCCTTGTTTCTGGGTCTGTTCTTGTTCATCAGTCTATGTTGTTCATCATTTCCCCTAGATGAGTGAGATCATGTGCTACTAGAAATACACTTATAAGAACCGAAAATGAGACAAGCAATAATGGTTATGCTGAAAGGCAAATGAATCAGTCTGTAGTGAGTTTCTTTCTGGGCCAACAGTTCTCTTGAGACCCAATTTCAATGTCAAACAGTTCCTTATGTCCACATGTCAGCAATGATATTTCAGTTCTGGATGGTGGACAAATGGTGGTAATGCAGGTCCGACCCTCTCTGGTTTGGTCCTGTGCAACCTGCAGTGATGCACAACTGCTGACTGCTAGTATGGCAAGGCGACGTCAGCGTCTTCCGTCTCTGGACTGCTTCTCTTCTGTCTTCATGGCTGGAGTAGTCCTGTCAATTCCTCTCTGTTGCCGGAATCCACATGGTCCCGGAGTTGTTTTCTGAAAATATACAAACATATTCTTGACCAAAAATTAATAAAGGAATATTTCCTATAAATTTGACTTGGGATCCTTTTTCATTTTTTGCCCAAATGATTTTCCTCTGGCTTGTTTTGACAACATGTGTGTTTTTCATGGATGTCTTTCTTTTAGCATTACAATTAATTTTCTAAAGTACAAATTTTCTAGATGTAATTTACTTACAGGATATTTTTCCTTACATGATATTCTTCTACTATACCCCCTTTTTTATTTAAATATTAGGAGGCTTTTGAAAATTTTTTAATGTAGTCTTGATAGCTTTTAAATTTTAATTTTTTGCACTATAATATGACTGCCTTAGGTTCATTACATGTTATGCAATTTTATCATGAGATGAACTACCACTAAAAATTTTAGTTAACACTTTAGGAACTGCTTTTTGTCCAGTACTATTAAATTTTCTAGAATATTTGCTTGTTTCAATTAGCCAATTTAAATTAGCCTGAAAACTTGACTACTATTTTACTGTCAAATTTATTACTCTAACAACAATCTTATTTTACCCTGTAAATATTAGTGGAAAGGATTATTTGCCTTCTTGAGTAGGCCCTGAGCATTCCTGGTGGTAGGCTGGATTTAGATATCAAAAACCCACTTCCCCACACCATGGGTTCAAGACAACTCAAACAATTCTTGTTGCAGTGAGAGGGCAGTCGCTGTCGGCCAAGTCTCTGACTGTTACCCGGGTCCCGATTTGAGCTGGGCATGGGAAGCACGAAGCAGCCATGGGGGCAGGAGACTTCCTTCAGAAGGGGTGAGGGTTCAGGCCCTTGCAAACTTAGGGGGGTGAGGGTCTGTGCCCCACCTCTGTTGACCCCCAAGTTCTCTCCTGATGGCCCCTCTGCGACTGTGCCTGTCTTAGGTTGTTCCTTCCCTATTAAAACAAGGGACATAGGTCCTGGCTGGGTAGGTCAGTTGGTTAGTGGTCATCCCAATATGCCAAAATTGTGGGTTCAGTCAGGGTACATATAAGAAGCAACCAATGAATACATAAATAAGTGGAACAACATATCCATGTTCCTCTCCCTTCCTCTCTCTCTCTTTAAAAAATCAACCAATAAAAATAAAAAAATAAAACATGGGGCATATCCACAGACAAGCCAATGTAATGGAATAGAAAGTTCAAAAATATCGAGGGAATATGATATGTGAACAAGGTAGCATCTCCAATAAATGAGGAGATGATAGTCCAATGAATAGTGTTGAGACAACTGGATGACCATCATCTCTCATAGTATGTACCATAATAAATTACAAGGAATGAAATGTTTAACTGTAAAAAATTATATACATGATTAAATGACAAAAGCTAAAGGTTTATATATATATATGACTCAAAAAAGTAATAAAAGAAAGCTTGATGAAGTGGGCTATATAAACATCAAAACTTTTCCTGGAACCAGGGGCCATCAATAGAGATTGCAAGGAAAGAAATGCAGTGAAAGTCTGTCTTTAAACCTATTTTTCTACTCATTTAGTTATCGTATACACCCCTCTCCTCGCCCTCAGGAAACCACTCATATTATTTTCTTATTTATCCAACCAGAGGTTTTCTTTATGAAAATGCAAGAAAATACACAGATTTTTACATATCCCATATTTTATACAAAGAAAATATTCTATATGTATTATTTTATTATTTTATACATTACTTTGCTGTTTTCATTCCATAATATGCCTTAGAAATCTTTCTGAATCAGTATATAGAAAGGTTCCTCATTCTTTTTGTAAACACCTGAGAATCTATTATATGGACATGCCATTATCCTCTCTAGTAAAATGGTAATATGCAAATTAACCATCACTCCGCTACATAAGCCACGCCCACCAGCCAATCAGGGCGGGTATGCAAATTAACCCCAATCCAAGATGGCTACAGCCTCTGTTACCTAGAGCAAGGTTTCCTAGGTAACAGAGCAAGCCAAGCTTTCCATAGCCGTTGCAGGCCTAAGCCTCCACTCAAACTACAAAGTTTCAATTATAGAAGGTAAACAAATTCAAACAAATGGCGGCAGAATGGAGCTTGAGAGAGCAGGCCAGGGTTGCCAGCGGCAACAGGGGAAGCAAAGCTTTCCACATACCCTGGCTGGGCTCACCCACTTAAGGCTACAAAGTTTCAATTGTAGAAGGTGAATTAACTGCCACAGAAATGGCTGCCGCCCCAGGCTACAAAGTTTCAATTGTAGAAGGAAAATAAATTCCAGATACCAGGGCCTCCCCTTGGGTTGCCATGGGGCGTGGCTGGCCTGCAAACCACCACAGGCCCCTCGCTCAGGCTGCCCCACACCCCAAGGGAACCCCCACCCTTATCTGTGACACCCTTCAGGGCAAACCAGCTGGCCCCCACCCATGCACCAGGCCTCTATCCTATCTAATAAAAGAGTACTATACAGATTGATCATCACTGCAACACACAATGTAGCTGCCCCCATGTGGTCAAAGATCCTGCCCCCATGTGGACACAAGATGGCCACTACAAGATGGCCAGCAGGAGAGGGAAGTTGGGAGGCACCCAGCCTGCAAGGGAGGGCAGTTGTGAGGGACCAGGCCTGCAAGGGAGGGCAGTTGAGAGGGACCAGGCTTGCAAGGGAGGGCAGTTGGAGGTGATCAACCCTGCAGGAGAGGGCAGTTAGGGGTGACCAGGCTGGCAGAGGAGGGAAGTTGGGGGCAAACAGGCTGGCAGGGGAGCAGTTAAGCATCAACCAGGCTGGCAGCGGAGTGGTTAGGGGGTGATCAGGCTGGCAGGCAGAAGCGGTTAGGGGCAATCAGGAAGGCAGGCAGGCAAGCAGTTGGGAGCCAGCAGTTCTGGATTGTGGGAGGGATGTCCGACTGCCCGTTTAGGCCCGATCCCTGTGGGAGTCCCAGATTGGAAAGGGTACAGGCTGGGCTGAGGGACAACCCCCCGCCGTGCACGAATTTCGTGCACCGGGCTTCTAGTTAATCTAATAAGTACCTCCTTGATGGAATCTTAGGTATTAAATACTTTTTCCCATAAAATATTAGAAAAGCAACTGACTGTTTAAAACAATATCTTGTTCTTAGAAATATAACATTCTTATTCAGAAAACAGGCTTTGCAAGAGGTGTTATAAAAATCCTGAAGGCAGATCATAATTAAGCTACTAAAGTCATTGTTGATAAGATAGAATAGTTTCCCTCCTAAAGAATCTTACAAGCAAATTTACTAAGATGTGACAGGCAGTGTTATGAGACTATCTCATATAAAGCGAATATGAAATTATAATCATTATAATGATCAAATTACAGTAATTAGTACATAGAGCAGAGAATTATCTGTGCCAATTCCACATACTAAAATAGTTTAGGCAATAGTTATATTATCCGTCACAATCCTTCACAGAGAAAAAATAATGACAACTCTATAACATTCTATTTTCAACTTTGTGGCACAGAACTTGGCAAATATTTTTATTTTAAAAGGATGGTGGCAGGGATAGGTTTGTGTCATATTATGTTACAATGGGTTTACCCCTCATTTTGGCTCATCCACCTATTAATTATGTCAACCTCATTCTACCAATAGCGTTAATGTGATTACTCATGAGGAATATGTATCAATATTTTATATGTATATTTCTCAAATAGTTTTCCAAAGATTTACTAAAACATTAAAGGAATACATGGTATGATATATATATATATATATATATATGTATATATATATTAACATTATACATATATTATTATATAATGTTATGTATATTATATATTTTTATTATGACTTTGGCTACCTCAGACTCAGAAATCCAGTGGTCACAAGAAATGCTATCCTTCTAAAGGGATTCTGGATGGAATATCATGGTGGTAATAATTAATTGTAGTGTCTATTCTGTCTCTAACTTTTGATTTTGAGGTACCTTTCCTGAAAGGCATCTGAGAAATAGATGAGTCTGATTAGTACTTTGCCTTAATTTTTCATAGTTATCAAGAAAGCCCTTGTCCGATATTTTCATATGGCATCTCACAAAGGTATATGATGTTTTCAACAGTGCTTACTCATCCTTTGGAAGGTTAATACTGTATTCTTGTGGGTTTGCTGTAACCAGTTCTCATCTTCCAAAACATAAGACAGCATAGCCTATTTTATATTTTCACTTGCTTCAACAATACTGCTTTGAGAATTTCCTAACTCCTCAACTTTCATAAATGAGGTTATGAAACATTTTATAATATCTAGGGAATATCTAGACATGTTTGGCAATAATCAACCTTGAACAAATTACATCTATGGGACAGAGGAGAACAGCTCATTGGCTCTCCAGAAAGCATTTTAGTAAACTTTTGGCTGTCACAGTCACAGGAGAGCAGAGTAGGAATAATCGGGTGGTCAGAACTCAATGGCAAGGAACTGAGCCATTAGGCATGCCTTGATCAAAATGAAAAGGCACATTCATTCTTTCTTTTAAATAATATGTGTTCATGCAGAAAGGCGATGCCATCTCGAAACTGGAGAATTGCTCAATGTTCAATGCTAAAATGATTTCAAAATGGTAGCTACCCTGTATTATGGAATTGCACAGGTAGTGGTGATCAAATCCTGTATAGTTTCTCTGGAACAAGAATGAATGAACTGAATGAGTAAAAACAATCACAAGAGATCAATGTGGAAAGAACAAAGTCTCTGAGATCTGGTTGACCACAGCTGAAATCTCGGCTGTGCCATTTGCTAGCTAGCTTTGTGATTTTTGGACCAGTTACTTTATGTTTCCCAACTTGTTTCCTCATCTGTGGAATGGGGATAACGGAAACTCCCTTAGGGAGGTTTGTGTGAGGATTCAGTGAGGTCATTGCCAAACACAAGACTGGAATATAATAGACTTGTAATGTTTTGTTTCATCTTTTCCTTTCTCTTTACTAATTTTCCATGGAAACAGAAAACCATCAGCAGCATCCGCTTGTTTCTGACCTATATTGCTTGTATTTTATTGATTAAATTTCTCCCTCTAGCCTTATTGAGAGCCAAAGCATTCCTAAATCATTTATATTATTTTCATATGTGTCTTTTATTATCATACACAAAAGATGTCTGGGAAAGCAAATTCTACAACAATTATCAGTTCGACACATATTTCATTACCTTACCATCAGGAATATTTTTAATATTTTAAGACATGTTATTTTGTCTACATTGAATCACATTTTTCCTCCTGTCATCAGTATGAATGTTGGTCAATTGATCCTGAAACCACATAATTTTTCTCTATTTTTTTCTGCAACAACTTCCAAATTCCTGGTCAAGACACATGCCCAGGTTGTGGGCTTGATCCTCAGTGTGGGGCATGTAGGAGGCAGCCTATCAATGATTCTCCCTCATCATTGATGTTTCTATTTCTCTCTCCCTCTCCCTTTTTCTCTGAAATCAATAAAAATATATTTTTAAAAATTAAAAATGAAACTACCTTATGACCCAACAATTTCACTTCTGGAAATAAATCTAGGAAACCCCAAACCCTAATTCAAAAGAATGTATGCACCCCTATGTTCATTGCAGCCTTATTTATAACAGCCAAGATTTGGAAGCAGCCCAAGTGTTCATCAGTAGATGAGTGGATTAAAAAGTTGTGGTAGATTTGTGCAATGGAATACTACTTGACCATAAAAAATAATGAAATCTTACGTTTTGCAAAGTAATATATGGACCTGTGGAGTATTATACTAAATGAAAGAAGCTGACAGCACTGGAACTTCTTGGGCCACTGCACCAAACTTCCTGAAGTCACCGCAGAGCTGAAGCCACCACACACTCCCCCTGTCACCTAGCTCTGTTCCATATTCTAATTAGAAGACTCAAAGCAGGGGTCCCTGTTCTCCCAATATTCTCCCTACTAAATTTCTGTTGTAATTGAAACAGCTCGTCAAGTGTGATACTCATGGAGTAGCCAACAGTCTAGAGACAGACTCCATGCTGCATTTGGAATCACCCAGATCATTCTGTGATGTGTTGTTCTTGCATTAAAATTGAATTTGCTTTTTTAAAGGATGATTTATTTACCAGAGGGCGTTTTGGTCCCTCCTGCAACTAAGATTCCTGACAGTTGTATCCCACAGCTTCATAAGATATGATGATCTACACCCATAAGATATGATGAAATCCAAAGCACACAAAGGCCTGCAGGACAGACAATAAAGGACCAGCGAGGACTGAAATACAGCCCACACACCACTCACCAAATACACACCCATGACTGTGTCTGCCTAAGAGAGGATCTTTGTCTAGTTTACAGATGAGCTATAGCCCTGCCTGGATTCTTAGGTTGAATCTTTAAACAGGGGCTCCTGCAACATGAAGAACAGGGACTACATTTCTTTTGTATAGACCGCACCATATGGCCCAGAAGTGGGCATGGGAGCTACTCTACACATGTTTGGTAGATAACACCCATGAGGGGGCATATGGTTGATGCCTAGGCAAAATCCCTGGCCCCCAGTAGACTTTGAAAATAATGTGGTGGTAAGAAAGGTAAAGGATCTTCTAAAGAGCAAAATGCTGGTTTTCTCTCAACTTCTAGGATCAAACTCAATTAAACCCTATGACATTTCTTTCCCATTTATATACGGAATCAATGATACAGTGTTGTGCTCAGCCCATACTCAGATATTGTCTTAGGAGACAACCCAATACTCTAGGCATTGGCTGTTGCTGGAGCAGTACCATATAATGCCTTACTCCTCCTGTCTTTTTTTAAAAATATATTTTATTGATTTTTTACAGAGAGGAAGAGAGAGGGATAGAAAGTTAGAAACATCGATGAGAGAGAATCATCGATCAGCTGCCTCTTGCACACCCCCAACTGGGGATGTGCCCGCAACCAAGGTACATGCCCTTGACCGGAATCGAACCTGGGACCCTTCAGTCCTCAGGCCGACACTCTATCCACTGAGCCAAACTGGTTTTGGCACTCCTCCTGTCTTAACATACACTAATCTCACAAAATTGGGACTGTTTTACAGAATTCAGTGTGTCATTTTAGTGTTATTGTGATTGTTGCCATGGAGACATTGAGGTGTGAAGAGGTCCCCTGACTTCCCCTAGGTGAAAGGCAGAGTTTCAGAACACCTAGCGGACCAGCCTCTATTTCCCTTGTTCCCCTGGGGCTGTGGGGCTGTGCTAGCTCACTGGTGAGGACCGTCAGCATTGTGTCTTCAGTTGTTCGATTCTAAACAGTATCTCCCTGTGTGTAGTCAGCACACATTCACTTTCATCTTCTTGCTTTTGCAAATCTATACTTCACTCCCCCCCACAGTTTTTTCAGTTTATCGTTAAAGTTCACTGATTCAGCACTTACCCTTCACAAAAGTCTTGGAACCCACATACAAAGATTAAGCCCTGCTGCACAAAAAGTCAGACAGTCCAGCCAGGGAGCTGAAGTGGTTCCCACCCTTCACACTCGCCACACCCCATCAGCCAACAATAAATCCCCTCCTGACATAAAAGTCCCTCTCCCCCACTCCCCTGAGAGTAAATCCCCTATTGGCAGGAAGCCAGACTGAACAGATGTGTCTGCCACCACTTCCTGGGGTGGGGTCAGGCAGCCCCAGCTTTGATCAACCAAAAGGAGGAATTTCCAGTGTCAAGGGCCCTCCACGGAGCATGCCCCAGGGCCTACTCCAAGAAGTAAAGGGACCAAGGATTAAAATGCAACTGGGCACATCCCAACTGGGCAGAGCCTCACAAGGGACTCGTGCGTCCAGGGTGGTGATGGTTTGCTCATTCCCCTCATTTCTCGGACAGTAGAATATGCAAATAAATCCACCTTTCATGGTTAGCAGCTCTTCCTAAGGAAAGGAAATGCCTTTGGGATATTGAGTTTATTCCTCCCTAATATTTAATCATTCTTGCTAGTGAACTAGACACACAGGAATGAATATTAATTATCATGTAACTCAAATTTGTGTTACAGTAACATGAATTAGTAGTTCTATTTGATCAGACCGGCAATCGCTCCATGAATCAGTGCACTGCCCCATATAAGGCACCACCACTGCCTTCATTAGATACTTTCCACTTGAGTCACATGTCACAATGCCCAGAAGAGCCATTGAAGTTGGGCCCACCTGAGTGCCTTGTTTGGAACTGTAGTTCAAAACTTGGGAACCTTACAAAGTATTGCCGCATTGCTTGCCGAATGTGAAGGAAAATGTCATGGTAAAATAAAGGAAAACATTTTGCTCAGTCAGCCAAGCTTTGCTGAACACTGCCACTCAGGAAATCGCTCCATCAATGAATAGTATTTGTGTTTTATTGCTACTAGGAGCCCATATGGCATTTGCCACCAAAGTTTATTGCTCACACACTTCCCAGTCTTGTGCAGGTTGGGTGTGTAGGGGAGGAGGGCCTCTGCCCCAAGTAGGAACCAGGTTCTTTCATCTGGTGGCCCTGCCATTAGGCTTCAGAGTCCTCTGCTGGGTGCTGTGCTGTGCTGTGCATCTGGCCAGCATATAGGGGAAGATGGAGAATAGGGAGCATTGCACAGAGACTTTTATAAGCCTGACTTGGAAGTGATTGGTGTATATCACTCTCACCCACACTTCTTTGGCTTTGTGTAACTGCAAGGGAGGCTGGGAAATGTAGTCAATTTTATGCCCAGTTTTTTTTAAAAAAAGTATTAGAGGTTAACAATTGCTACAAAATTAAATTGTGTTGTGGGTCAAGTTTTGAATGAGAAGTTGAGTAATGTAAATGACTTTTTCATTCTTATGAAAAGGGTCTGCCTATTCTAGTTTAGAAAACACAATATATGGCCTTGAGTGACAATATACTTTTTCAGCATTTTTTGAAAACTTTCAAACAATGCAAGATGCAGTTAGATGAAAAACTGAGCAAATACACACACACACATACATGTGCACACACACATACACATTCTGTGACTTTGTCTGAAGTGTGAATACCAAAGTATGCATTTACCTTCATACACTTAACTCTTCATGGAAGTTGAAGAATTTTTCAGGCAAGGTCAAGTTAGTCTAGCTTCACATTATTTTCTCTATATTTTAATGTAAATTGAAGTCTTATTCTGTTGTTTTTAGCTCTGATATTTGATTTTAAATGCAATGGATTTGGGGATTGTGGAGATTAGGGATAAACTTTTTGTTGTTGTTGTTTTTACAAAGTCTAACTATCTTGAATGAAAACAACTGGTAAGTGTGCAAGAAAATTCCTATTAATGAACGCCAGTGTGCTTTGGATTAGGATGTCACTTCTTCAGGGCAGGTGTATATTGTGAGGAATACTTTCAAATGAAGAAAATGAGATTAAAGAGCGGCCCTGTCCTTCTCTCTCCATGTTCCCTTCTCTTTCCTTTTCTGAGACACATTCCCAGAAGCCAGTCAGGGATCCAAGCTGTGGCAGGGAGGGAGGAGCAGAGATGGCAGGTTGAGAAAGTGAATACTGTGGTTGAGGGACTGGTTGCACTGAATATATAAGCAAATGATTCAATAGACTGAAGCTAATGCAAGCCAATTGATCCACTGCTAGAGAGCATATTTGCAAACAGGTGAAAGAATAGAAAGAAGCCTGAGGTGTTGAGCTGAAATTGGAGGCATTGGTATGAATTCATGTTATACACATAAGCATACACACGTATTCATATATATATATATATATATATATATATATATATACATATATATATACATACATATATATATGTATGTATATATATTCACATACACACATATTTGTGTATTTGTGACAATAATTGAAATAATTGAGGTTGAAGATAAGGGAGTATTTCATATATATATATATATATATATATATACATACATACATATATATATACATATACATATACATACACACACACACACACACACACACACACACACACTTATTTCCTAGCTCTGTTCACTGACAGGGTCTAGAAGAAATGGTACCACAGTAACAATTGGAGCACTAACACCTAGATCCTAGTTTCTAAAAACCTTCCTCTACTCAAACAAATTTGGGTTTCTTTAAGAAATTGTAATTTCCAGGACTGGGACAGGAAAAATATAACATGAATAGGAAAAAGAAAAAACAACAACAATATACAACTTATGCACTCAAATAAAACAGAAAAATATTAGTCTGGAACATGTTTTTCCCCCCCAGAAAGTAAGGACATAATCAGTGAATGCTAGGTATGTATCAAAAGGACATAAATGCTAAAGGACCTAAAGGATGTAAATACATGAATCAATCAATCTGGGAAAAGAAAAAGCTCCTCCTATAGGTAAAATGCCAATGCATAAAAGTAAAAGGAATAATGTAAATAGAGAATCACATCTTGGCAAACATCACAGAGGTGGTTGATTCATACAGGAGTCTGTAGAGTATGCTAAAGCTGATGAATACTGACATAATCTCAGGATACCTTCCCATAATATATTGATAATCAATTTGTAAAGGGCAGAATAGTTACTTTAAGTTAGAGGAAGCTGAGACACCAATATAATCAAGTGATCGTAACTAATATCCCCAGTGATGGATATGTTGGTGTGCTATGTCTCCTATTTCGATGCACCAAGAAGAGCATAACATCACGTCCCTGACTTCCTGTCAAGAAGGTCTGATGTGGGTTTGGTCATGAGGAAATAGCAGATAAACCTAGATTAAGAGACAAGATATAAAAGCAAAGATCTCTACTCTTTAAAACTGCCAAAGACAAGAAAAACATGGAAAGACAGGACTTTTTTAGACTAAAGTTAGATAACTGAATGTGCAGGTATTTCCAGATAGGATCCTGGAGCAGAAAGGAAAATGAGATATTCCTAGGTCAGTTGCAACCATTTGAATGGGCCCATGAATTGATGGTAGTGTTGTATCCATGTTGATGTCCTGATTTGGAGTGTTGGCCGCTGTTATTTAGCAGAGCATCCTTGTTCAGGAAACAAGCTCTACAGTGTTTCAGGTGAGGAGGTATCATTTAACAGCTTGCTTTCAAGAAGTTCAAGAACAACATTAATGATAATGGGTGCATAAGTGAATGACTATGGAAATGTGAGATAGCATGTTGACATTTTTGGGAATTGGGGTAAAGATGATACAGAAATTTCTGTACTATTTTGGCAAGTTTTTGTAAGTTTGAATTTTTTTCAAAATAATAGCAAAAAATAATTTAAAATAAAGTGCCTCCGGATTTTAAGTTCGATTCCCTTTTATGTTGCTAGTAACTCCAATGAAAATTTAAATTGCTTTTATTTTTTTTAAAAGGATAACTAGAAAAACTTTTAATTTTTTTTGTGATTTTTAAATTATTTTTATGGCCAGATCATGTCTTTCATATGCAATTCCATTTTGTGATTGGACTCCTAGAGTCCAAGCTTTTACTGTATCAGGTTATAATCTCTAAATTTTATTATGTGCAAACTAAGCTTTCATCTAGTGAGAGTATCTAACTTTTATTGACACATAAAAATGCTTTAACCATATTATTTTCTTATATCCTTACAATAACCCTATGGATTAGGTACTGCTGTTGTCCTGCTTTCCTAGATAAGCAGATATACATTAGTTATGATTCAGTGTGACTGCATATTACCAGGAAGACCAAAATGCCAGTAGCTTACACAGATTTGAAATATACTTTTCTCCCATCTAAAAGACATATAAAGAATGCAGGCCAGGACGTGTCATGGGGCTCCCTAGCTTCATTGTGCTCTGCAATCTTTAACCGGTGGTTTCCATTCCTAACAATCAGCTCATGACCCAGGATGGCTACTGACGCTTCAGCCCCACCTTTGCATTTCTAGGCACCAGCGAGGAAATAAAGGAGAAATTAGGGGCACTCTCCTCTTTCCTTTGCAAAGTCAGCCTTCCCCCAACGCCTCAAAAATCGTTTCTATCATGCCCCAATTTGGTACCTGGCTCCACTCGACTGCCCAGGAGCTTGGTGAATGCCATGTTTTGTCTGGGCATATTGCTCTGAAAGGTTAGTGAGGAACTCTACAGGTATTGGGAGGCAGCTAGCAATTTCTACTAAAGAGAATATTGATCCAAGGTCACCCAGCTAGTAAACTTGGGAACCTTGGTTGTCTACATCCAAAGCTTGAACATTTAACGTGAAGTGAATTATTTAAGCCTGAAGGAGCTAGCATCCTCAGTGCAGCCACTGGTGGTCTCTGCCTGGTCAGCAGTAGTTGCTGCACTGACCGATACTCAGTATAGCTTCAAGGCCATGAAAGCCTTAGAACTATGTATGTATGTATGTATGTATGTATGTATGTATGTATGCATGTATACCCTGTGGTAGTTCAGAGGACTGTATTCCTGACTATACATGAAAATTCTCCATTAGAAATTGTTGGGAGATTCCACCATAGCAAGTTTGGGTTGGAGTCATGTGGCTGTTGTGGTCTTTGTTATTCCTTGTAAATTCCCAGGGAGTAGTTTGTGAAACATGAGAAATCTGTAGATGTATGAACACCTTCAGAATATTTTCTCAGAGTCTGGGATATAGAAGAAGTTAGAAATTATTTGGACTTCATTCTTCCTCCTTAACCTTTTCCCTGCACATACCTAAACACTCTTCCCATATCTACAACATTCTCACCTGACATAGAATATGTAATGCATGTAGGTACGCCTGGCATTCTCTAGAAAATGGAATAAAGTTTTTTACAATGCCTCCAAAATCCTCTAGAAGTATTTCAGGGTGTCTTTATGGGAGACTACCAGATACTGGTTGCCTACAATTAGAGACTATGTCAGGTCCTATCAAATTATCTGGAAAACAATGAAGACCCTATCTGAAGCTCCACTCTGAATGCCACTATGCCTCCAAGAAGACAGGAGAGGGTTGGCAAGTTGCAATGGCGATTTTTAATTTTTATCACTCAAGCTTGGGAGAAAGTTTTGATATATTCTTTATCTGCTATTTGTATAATTTTACTTTTATAATGAAATCTTTTTATGCCAGTGAGAGGAAAAATAAAGTCTCCCAAAATAGTCCAAAGTAGAATTGCTTTTGGCTTTTTCCAAACCTAAAAGAATCAGCCAAATTAATTTCAATCCAATATTTTTAAAAGCACAAGAACAACAACAACAACAACAAATTTCCCCTGAGTGTGAGGTTGTGAAGGTCAAGGTTTAACCTGCTGTAAACAAAAACGTCTCAGTAGAGCAGAGTTAGAGGTTAAATAAATGTTTCTAACAACAGGGATTTAAAACAGAACCATGAAAAGGAGATTCTGCTGCCTGTGTTTAAAGAAAGAAGGTAATGACCGCCTTTAATTTTTTCTGAGTTCTGAATGAGAAATACAGACTCTTGAATGCATTCTGGAAACAAAAGAATAGATTTATGACTGGAAATGTAATGGAAATATCTGAACAGCAAGTAGGAAAAATACTTAATCTAAAGTGCATTACCTCCTAGTCATTTCTACAGGGTATATATTTTAAATATATTCATCTTTTCCAAACTATATTTGGCCGTTGACTTTAAAAAAATAGTATAACCCCCCCCAAAAAACCACTATTAAATCCCAATACCCCCTAAATATTCCTCGTTATTAATATTTTGGAGTATTTATTTATGTGTATCTTCATACATGTATTTATAACTTCATATATATATATAGATATATAGATATATAGATATATAGATATATAGATATATAGATATATAGATATATAGATACTAGAAGCCCGTTGCATGAATTCATGCACGGGTGGTGTCCCTCGGCCTGGCCAGTGATTGGGGCCGATTGGGGCCGGCTGGCCAGGGGGAGGGACCATGGGAGGTTGGCCAGCCACAGGAGGTTGGCTGTGGGAGCGCACTGACCACTAGGGGGAAGCTCCTGCCTTGAGCATCTGCCCCCCTGGTGGTCAGTGCACGTCATAGTGATCGGTCGGCCATCGGCCGGTCATTCGGTCATTTTGTCATTTGGTTGCTTAGGCTTTTATATGTATAGATATATATAATTAGCATCATATTGCACATACTACTCTGTAATACCTTTCTCACTTAGCAAGTCAAAGCAGCAGCATCCTACATCACTAAATGGTTTTTAAATTGCTGCAGATTATTTCTTCTTGTGTACATACATAACTTCTTTCACAACCTCTTTCATTTTTATCTGAGCACATGATTTTCAAAATTTTGCTATTATAATTGGGTTTGCAATTTATATTTTTCTATATAGACCTTGATGCAGATTCATTCCTTAGGTTAGTTGTTTTTCTTTCTTTTTTTTTTCTTTTTTTTAGAAGTGGAATTACTGGACCAAGTGGCAAGAACATATTTAAGGATTTGGAAACCTAATTCCAAAATGGCATTCAAAAAAGGTGATTCAATATCACTCCCTCCAGCTAGGTGAGAGCCCACATGTATCTGCCCTCGAAAATATGCATGTGGATATATTCATTTCTGTATACTTCTATTTTAATAGGTGAAATATTTTATTTCCCTAATTTCTAACAGAGTTAAACATTTTTCATGTATTTAGTGTCTATTTTTAAGTCTATTGTCTCTTTATGTTTTTCAATTACTTTCCCATCTCCCACTTGTATTTTTCTCATCAATTTGTCAGAATTCATCTATTGAAAGTGGGACATATTTTTGCCAATTTTTCACTTACTTGATTATTTTGTTTATGATTATTTTATTGTTGCTATTGCTATACAGAAAACTTAAGTTTTTATATCGTTGAATCTATTAGTCTTTTCATTAATTAGCCTAAATGTTTATAAAGGTCAATCTTATTTCCCACTGGATAAATGTTCAGTTTTTCAGTTGTGTCTTCCAAGTTTAAATTACATTATAGCTGAAGGAATCATAGCACAGGCCAGTTTAGGGCTCTTTATGTTATAATATAGTCCACTCAGTGGGGACATGGTCAAGTGCAAAAACCAAGTTGTCCCAGGCTTCTGTAAACAGAGGGGATTTCTGACACTGTAATACAGGACATAGAAAGGAGTAAAAGATTTATGAACAATGAGAGGAACTGTCCTTCTCTGCTGAAAGTCTTTATGACTATTACCAGAGCAAGCCCATAAGATCTGGGAAATAGAAACCATTTGATTGTTTGCAAGCAGTAACTGCAGTAGGCATTAGAAAAAAAGAAAATCTTGTGTGTACAGAGCTATATATAAAGATGGTGAAGCAACTACAGTGAAAGGCCAACCCTTGAGTACTTCCTATTACAAAGGCAGAGGATTTGTCTCACTCGCTACAGAAGTCCTGTTAGAAGAACCTGGCATTTGGATCCATGGAGTCACAGAAAATGAAGGACACAAACACCAGGGGGGAAGGTTTTTCAATGCAGGATCAAGGAAGAGACAGAGATTTTTTCCAGGCACATTTGCAGCAATTTTACCAGCTCCCAGTGGGTAGTAGTTGTGTTGCCATTTCAGCATAGTTAATTGAAATATTGCTCAAGCTTAAACTTTACACCATAGTGTAGGTTCATTTTCACAATTTTTTTTTTTTGCAATATCTCTAGTTTAAAGAATCCACCCAAATGTTGTTAAAGGCAGTCTTCTAACCTGCATGGTCTTGTATGGCGATTATGCTCAAGATTTAGGTACAGGGACTGGAGGCAGTAGGTAGAGAGGCCTCCCCACAGGAAAGTAGACAGGCAGAGCTAATCACCACCTGGGAGTGCCCACATGGGTGACAGTAAGTGAGGGGGCTAACGGAACTGTGTTATGATTGTTGGGGTTGTTGAACTAGGAACGCATGAGGCCAAGAGGGGTAAAGAATTATGAATTTATTAGTTCATCTGGAAAACCAGAGGGGGGATAAGCCCCAAAATGACACCAGCACCCAGTGACGGGGAGTCAAAGATTTTAAAGGACTCTAGGCAGGCTTTTTCTGGGTGGAGAATTCTCTGGGCAGGTCCTGAGGGGAAAGATAATGGTTTTAGCAAGTGGAATATGGTCTTAGCAAGTGAAATGTGGTTTAAGCAAAAGGGAATGTTGGCTGTGAAGTGGTCTACAGGTCAATTATTTGATCAGACCTAACAGTATAAAGCAGAATCACTTGTTATGTGAAGATTATTTTGTGGGAGATAATTACCAAGATAGAATTAGATGTGAATGGTGAGTATAGTTACTGAACACTCAAGCTCTAATATCAGAACTGGCTTCAAACAGAGCCCTCCCACTTTCTATCTGCCGAACCTTGTGCAAAGCTATTTAATGTCTCCGAATATCAGATTCCCAGTCTGTCAAATGATGTTAACCTTCTCAACATCATCGAGTTGAAGTGGGGATTAAATGAGATAATGTATATTAGGTACTTAATCTTCCAGCCACATAGCCACCATTATTTATTGGCTCAATAAATGGGGACTCTTCCTGTCATTATAAATAGCAAATGAAGAAAATTAATAATGTGTTCCCAGAATAGTTCCTACATGAAAATTCAAGAGAAATGATCATAATCTAATATCTGCCTATGAGCTATAATTGATTAGTATCCCATCAATTAGCATTGTTAGTGAAATTCTAAAGACAAAAAAGATTGCATGTAAGACTAAAAGCTCTAATTCAACATGGCATTGCCAAATTGGGGAGAAAATGAAAATAGAGTCAATACTGTAAGTCGTCAGCCATCTCGTCTAAAGTTTGCTTGTTCATAGAGTTGGTAATAACCTTCTATCATTATGCAGCAAAGTCAGATACAGATTTATTATTCAACATTTTCTGAGCTCTAATCACACTCTGGGAGTTATGCTAACTGTTCTCATTTAAATTATCTCAATTAATATAATATTAATATATCCCTGAGATGAGCACTATTAGTCACTTTTTCTTTAAAAGGAAATGGAATTACTAAGGATTTAAGAAAATTGTATGAAATAAAAAAGCTAGTAAATAGTTAACTGAATTTTTATCCATGCTTTGTCATTTTGAGCTTGATATTCTGTCCATACCCCATAAAGCAACAGAGATTAATCTGTTGTAAACTGTCCAAACTCACAACCAGGTTTTCTTACAACTATACCTGGGAAAAGAGGGAAAAAAAACCCACAAGAAAAACATATAACCCTACCCACCAAATTAGAAACTAGGGAAGTAATTTCAAAGCTTTGGCTGAGTCTCTGTATAGCCAGAGGAGGAGAACTGTTTGTTTTTTGTTCACAGGAGACCTGATTTGGAAGGGATTTTAAAAAAAAAAAAGAATTGGTTACAATAATATGATAACTTGCAGATTACAGGGCCAGTCAAACATTTTCTTTTTCTCTTTAAGAATTTAGATAGAAAAATCTGCAATTTATGTTGGTCTTGGGGAGAAATGTGAATGTGAGTTTGACCCACAGTGCCTCTTGGACATTTAGAAGAATAAAAGGCATTATCTAAAACTGTCTCTGGTGGGGAGATACCCAAGGGACTGGTCCTGGAGGGGTCAACAGCCACTTCAGCCTGTTCTATAGGACCTTGGAGAGGCAAAGGCCACTGCGTATTTAATTCTGATTTGGGAAAATGTGCTATGTCAGGTAAGAGCAAGACAGATGGGAGGAGGAGAGTAGGCCAAGACTGTGTATTGGGTGGTAGTTTCCCCATGATAGGTGGGGAAGTCACTGACCTGAAGGCAGCACCTCGGGACTCTGATGCACCAGGAGAGGATGCCAACAGAGTGTAAAGGCTTTAACTGTGGGGCTCTTGAACTATGAGGATAATCGTGTCTTATACCACATGATTTTAAATGCCATCACTCATGTTGTAATTTCTAACACAATTGTGTGCAGTGGTGAGAGAAGGCAGAGATGTGCTGTAAAGTGAAGACACTTAGCCCACGTTCACACACTTTTTATAAGGTCTTCCTATAGCTAGCAGCCATGTTCCATGGGTGTGCCTGGCAGGGCCCCTCGGTTGAGTTAGGATGCAGGGAGAAAGCCCAACAGTCTAGCAGAAATAAGTTCAACTCTCCTTTGCCCCAAATATTTTTAGCAGCAGGTCACAATTTCAGGGGAAGGGTAAATTGAGATTTGGTGTATACTTAAGTTGAATGAATGAATGAATGAATGAATGAATGAATATTCGTGGACTAGTACTGACCACGAATAATTAATTCTGCCTCCTCCTAAATCTGAGAAATGACCATCAATCAATCTAGTGCCCATGGGTTTTTACAGCAACAACTGTTAGTGGGAAATAAAGTGTATTTTCAAAACTGAGAACTAAAAGAAACAGTTTAAAGTTGGGTTCTAATTTTCCTGAACAACACAATGTTTTGCTTCATCATGAAAGACAACACAGTTGACCCTCTGGTTGCTCTCACTGAACCTAAAAGGCCATCTAAGGGAAAACAGGATGTGGCTAAGAACAATGACACCTCTGCAAACCACAAACACCGCCAGCAGATGAATAAAGCGCTGGGGTTTTTCAGAAAGACAAAAAAAAAAAAAAAGCATTGCTTCAAAAGGAGAACAATGATTGTGGAAACACTATTGTTAATTTTACCCACAAACCGCAATTTCCACCTCCCTCCTCTTGCCTGTCTATTTCAACTGAGTGTAATGCCTATAAGTTATCTTTTCTAACTCAGATAGGTGCCCTCTTGCCTGTGCTTTGAAGTCCACTAGGTGGTTTTTCAATATCCATTGTCATTATTGCGATGTCTTAAAGGGCAGGTTTGTTACCGCAGACTGCATATATAAAATGTATATACGTATACAGCAGGTTCATGCATGATGTCATTTTGTTCAACATCATTTCGTTATAACATTGAGGAGGAAAATAATCAATTCCCCGCTGGGGCCACTGTCTGTGTGGAGTTGGCACGTTCTCACCATGTTTGCATGGGTTTTGCTCCGGTACTCCAGCTTCCTCCCACATCCCACAAAAGTGCACGCGTGAGGTGAACTGGCCTATCTGGCCCAGTCTGAGAGTGTGTGTGTGAGATGCACCCTGCAAATGAAAGGATGTCCTACCCAGGGTGAGTTCCCATCTGGCACCCTGAGCACCCGGGACAGGCTCTGGCCACCTGTGACCCTCAACTGTAATAGTGGGTTGGAAAATAATTATCTTATTTGCTTTTATTCATCTTTCTTAAATGTATGTATAGCCCAAATTTCAATGTTAAATATAGTGTGTCCCCCCAAAAATGTATACACACTTTAACAGCTGATAAACTCACTTCATTTTGAAAATGAACTGTATGTCAATAAACGCTGACTTTATAATCATTCCAAGTGTGCATATGTCTTTTGGGACACCCCGTATTTGGTAGAAGTGTTTGGGGCCTTTATTTAGAAGTTTGGTGATTTCTTTCTGACCAGAAATATGCCGTAGGAAATTAACTCTTGTTTATAGCAATTAGCCTATGGTAAAGTTGGTTTCATATACCATATCTTGCTTAAAGTTGTAGTTTCCAAGAACCTATTGATAACATTAAGCGGGGACTGACTGTATACATTTTCAACCATAAACTTTTAAATTCAATAAGCTAGGAAGAATACAGGGGAGGCAAAGGAATGATTATCAACTCTCTCCAAAACAATTCAAATTTGAGCTAAGACATTTTGTGGCAAGATTGGAGATTTCTGTTAAAATACAGAAATTCGCCAAGTAGGCATATTTTGCAGTTTTCACAATAGCTGTCAGAATGGAGCACCTATGAAAATGAATCAGAGGCGAGATGGATTCCAATCAATAAAGCAATAGCAATGCATTAAGATATTACCTCCCGAACACTCAAGTCGTTCCTCCTGGTACATTTCCTTTCAATGTCCTTAATCTAGGGACAGGAGTTTTAGAATGTGAGGCAGTTGTAATGGAAGGCATTATCATTTAAACCTAACTAATTTAGAAAGACATTAGCTCAAGAGCAAAATATTAAGCACAATCTATTAAACTCACTATTTCTACCATTCATCAATTTAACTGATCATTACAAATAAGTACAGTATAAAGGCAATAGCCAAGGCACTTAAATTAAATGAAAGAGAAAAGTGAAACTATGTCATTTTTACGGAGTTGGTTTTAAAAGTTATTTTTTTTTCTTTTTCACTCCCCCCCCCCCCTTTGTATCACTTGTAAAAAATAATTAGAAATGGTAAAAGTCGGTATAAAGGTCCAGATCCCTGTGTGTGAATAGGCTATTCACGAAAAAGTTGGCTTGCTCCTTGTAGGGGTCACCACGTGCTTAACAATTTGTGAGGAAAATGGTGGCAAGAATATTTCTTCTTAAAACAGAATATTTCTTCTTAGATCCTGGAGATGGTTAAGGTTGGTGGTCCCACTATCTCCTATTACATAACTGCACCTCCATTGAACCTTGCACTTTAAAAAAGGTGTTTTTACATTTCTAATTACAAAACTATACGTTATACGCTTCTCAAAGGCAGGAACTAAGTTTATTTATCTTGCATTTCTCCCTGGTGATTCACAAAGTGTTTGCCCCAGATCATTATAGCTGCTTAATGATTGACAGGTGAAAGATATAGCATTTGCTCAAAATAGTTCCTTTTTATGTCTGATCCTTGATTTTGAGCTTGGCACTTTTTCCTTTATATTTCCAACCCTCAATAGTTTGTTGGGTTATCCAAGAATGCCTCTTAATTTGAATTCTGTTTTTATATTTACCTTATTTTATTTTATTTTCCATCTTGGAACTTGAATATCCTGTCAGTATTTTGCTAAAACTATGTTGCTGATGTAGGTGGAAAGCACTTGAAATTTATGTGTTCCACAATTTCTTACATTTTGTTGCTGGAACACTTTGAAGTCTTCTGATTTTGTACAGAAACTGTCAACATAAGGGACCAACTGGTGATTTATAGATAGAAATGTGAGTCTACATTTCTATGTTGCCAAGCTGCTCATTTTAAAAGCACAGTGAATTACAGGAGAAGTAAATCCGCAGAACTGGTATGCGTCCCTTTTCTCAAAGGATGAGTGATAAGCACCGTTCTCCTTCAGTGAATGTGTTTTGTTTATCTCATTGGTCATTTGCACCAAAAATATATATATATATATATATCATCCAAGTTCTTATTCCTCTCTCTCTCTCTCTCTCTCTCTCTTTTAGAAAAGTAACTGCAGTAATCTTCTGGGGATATTGAATATTAAACATCTGATCCGTTCTTTTGCATTTTATGACAGCCTCAAAAATTATATGCCAATTGGTACTGCAGTTAGGGTTTGGGAGGCCAATAGCTCAAAGAAAATGTGAACTTGATCCACATTGAAATTATTTCAAAAGCTACTTTATATAACAATGCTAGGCATAGAAATGCCAAGTAAAGAAAAGGAGCCATGCCTACCTTCTTTGTAAAAAAAAACAAAACAACAAAAATTAAATTAGGGCGGTGAGCAAAAAAATGTACGGTTAAAGTGCTGCTGTAAGAAGATAACATCCCATCCCTCAGCAATAGACTGAAGCTGGGGTTTCAATCAGAAAGTAATAACATGGGACCTCCAAAAATGTAGAAACAGAAATTCACTGTCTCTTTCTCAACATTTCCCCTTCTCATGCTGCCATAATCTGTGGCTCTCCTTGTCCTCATTCCAAAAACAACAACAAAAGAATAAAAGCAGAAGTAGCACAGATTTCCTCTCCATTATCTAAGGCTCAGATCCATTCTTTCCTCTTTGGTAATATCACTCTTGACTTCTGTGGCCCATACTGTTGTGTGTTTTTTTAACTCTTGTTTCACATTTTAGCAGTAACATGCAGTTCAGCACTGGTTGTTGGATTATTTTGGTTTCTCTAACTGAATTATAAATTTTCTAATATTAACAGCTAACACCAAGGGTCTGTAATGTGCCAGTCTCCAGTTTGAGTGTTTTACACGTATCATTTTAGAAATGACAAACAAGCTCAGAGAGGTTAAGTAACTTGTTCAAAGTTACAGCTGGCAAGAAGTAGAGCTAGGATTGGAGTATAGAGTGTATGTCCTTCATCCGCATGCTATACTCTCTCAGAAATATCACTACCCCCTAAAGCAACTTACCTCTTCCCTGATACCTATTACAACACTCCTTGGTGGCAGGGAAACATCGTACCTCGGGTTCAGGTATCTATAGTCTGGGAAAGAGGAAGGGACTAGTTTGGGTTGATTATAGACGCAATAAACTTGTTCCTTCGGATTAACTGTGGAAGGCAGAGTAGTCCCTTGGAAAATATTCTGTCCTTCTCGTGGACCCTTCAAATGATCCTAAAAGAGCTCGGTCCAGCCAAATGAGGGTGAGCATGCTGAGTAAGAAGGGCAAAGGATCATAAAGGCCAGAGATACTTACAGCTACAGACTAAACATGGTAGGAAGCTGGCTGCCACCTTTGAGGCCTGATCATTCTAAGATAGTAAGTTCTCACTTAATGTCATCATTAGGTTCTTGGAAACTGGAGCTTTAATGAACATTGTATAATGAAAGTAATTTTACCATAGGCTAATTGATATAAACAAGAGTTTATTTCCTACAGCTTATTTCTGGTCACAAAAACATCACCAAACTTCTTTTTTTAAAATATATACTTTTTATTTATTTCTGAGAAAGGAAGGGAGAGGGAGAGAGAGATAGAAAGATCAGTGAGAGAGAATCATTGATAGGCTGTCTCCTGCATGGCCCCTATTACTGAGGATGGAGCCCAAAACCTGGGCATGTGCCCTGACCAGGAATCAAACCATGACCTCCTGGTCCATAGGTCAGCACTCAACCACTGAGCAACACCAGCCAGGCAAGACTATTTTGTTGTTGTTTTATTAATCCTCACCTGAGGATATTTTTCCTTTTGTTTTTTTAGAGAGAGCGTGGAAGGTGGGGGGACAGACAGCGGAAGAGAGAAACATCAATGTGAGAGAGACATCCATTGGTTGCCTCCTGCACGTGCCCCAAGCAGGGCCAGGGATCGAGACTGCAACCCAGGTATATGCCCTTGACAGAAATCAAATCCAAGACTGACCCTTCAGTCTGAGGGCTGATGCTCCACCCACTGAGCCAAACTGGCTAGCGCTTCCAAACTTCTAAATAAAGATCCAAAACACTTCTAATATTCAACATTGAAATAAATGTGAGCTATACATACATTTAAGGAGCCTGAATAAAAAGAAATAATTGTTTCCAACTCATTTATTCTAGTTCAGGGTGTCAGGTGGCTGAAGTCTAACCCAGCAACTCAGGGCACCAGGCGAGACCCACTCTGAACAGAACTCCATTCCATTGCAGGCGCATCACTCCCACCCTCCCTCACCTGGGACAGTTAGACACTCAGATCCCCTCGCATGGACATCTTTGGGCTGTGTGAGGGAACTGAAGTGCCTGAAGAAGACCCATGCAAACATGGGAGAACGTGCCAATTCCACACAGACAGTAGTCCCGGCCGAGAATTTATTTCTCATCAATGTTATAATGAAATGTTGTTGAACAAAATAACATTATTCGAGAACCTAGTAGATCTGCATTGAGACATACTTATGAGTTCAAATGACTGTGATACTGCCAATTACTAAGAATGAGTAGACAAGTTATTGCCTATCAAAGTAGCCAATCAGAGAAGGATTACCCTCACTAATTTAAGTGTTGAGAGTGGGTGAGGGACAAAAATACTATTTTATGTTGATAAAAATCTACATATTTGAACATGCTGGTTACTCTTCTTTATATTTATGACTATTTTATTGAGTTAATCCCTACTAATATTGCCTGGAATTAATGCTGTGTGGAACAGGTTTTTTGAAATGCTGTTAAATTTGTAAATAGAAGAGCTATTATGGGAATTTGATGAAATGGTATGCTAAGAGGGAAACTCAGATTTATCAAGTGCATCTTGTGTAGAAGGCTCTGTGTTCAGTGATTTACAAGTCTTGTTCTGATGTAATAATAAAAAAGGGGCTATAAAATAGATGTTACCACCATTTTACAGATAACTGAGAAAGACATTTTACTCTTAAAGGTTACTATGTGCTCACCACTGTATATTTTTTAATTTTCACCTTTCAATCACGATTACACTTTGGTATTGTCCCTCCTATTTTTATAGTTGATGAAATTGAGGCTTATAAAGGTTATATATCTTATTCAATGTTACAGATCAACCAGAGCCAGGATTCAAACCTGGCTATAATTCCCACATCTATGTCCTTAACCGAATGATTTAAATCCTTGAAATTAAATTAAATTCAAGAACATAAAGCATTCAATGAATATTTCTGGTATAGAAAAAGGTGTGATCATGGCCCAAGGGCCACATAGAAAAGAATGAAAATTGGTTCTATGCTACTATCCAACGACCAACTTCACATCTCTGTTTTGTCTAAATAACATGGCCAAAGCTGGATTTTTTATATTTTCCCTCACATCTGCTCTACCTACAGCTTTCCTCACCTTAGCTGATAGCAAATCCATTCTTCTTTTTGCCCAGGCTAAAAAAAAAACACAAAAAAAAAACACAAAAATCCTGAACTCATAGCAGGTATGTTAACAGAGAGACTCTAATAATATAAGTACTTGTTAACTGAGTAACTGAAAAGATAAAAGTTGGTAGAAAGGAGGTGGACAGCACGGGAAGCAGTGACCAGGGCTGCGGAACCAAGGAACAGAGTTGGAAATACTAGGATGTGGTAGCTTAGGCCTCTAGGAGGGGCGCTGACTGGAAGGTGTTGGTGCTTGGGAGAGAGGGCCATGAGGCCAGTTCTGTGAGGGCTAGAGAAGCATCAAGCTCCTGCTAAGGGAAGGGACTGCTAACAGCTGGATTGAGGCAAATAGGAAGGAGCAAGTCCCTTTTCCCCTCTCTACTCTGGCAGCCCCTCTATTACTGCCTCTTGGGAGAGTTTGAACAGGGAGCAGCTGGCAAAGCAGAAACGTGGTTCGCAGAGCCCTGGCCCAGCATCACAGAGCCAGGCATATGAAGGATGCGGTTGAGAGTGGAGAGACAATAGCTGCCACACCCCTTTAAAAAGTGAACCTGATTGTGCTTTCTTTTCTTCTTTTTCTGGAAATCCTACAAGCGTTCCCCATTTTACTAGAGTAAAGGCGGACTCCTCACTGTGACCTACAGGACTCTAGATGAACTGGTCCCCAGATCTCTGGCTGTACCTCCACCTCCTTCATTCCTCACTCTCTCTGCTCCAGCTGCTCAGCCCTGGCCCGCTTGCTCTTTCCCAGACACATTTGGCATGCTACCATCCAAAGGCCTTCACGCAAGCTGCTCCCTCCACCCGCCCGCATGTCCTTCCCCCAGATATCTGTACAGCTAACTCTCCCACCTTCTCCATGCCTTTGATCACATCTTACCTTTTCAAGAAGACTTATCCTGACAGCCTTATTTAATACGGCACTTTGCCTGTCCACCCCACCCTGCTCTCCCCAGTCTCTGACCCTGCTCTGTTTTCTTTTTCAATAGCACTCATCGCCTTCTATCAGACTGTATACGTTATTTCGATATTATGTTTATTGTTATAGTCTCTTTTTTTGACTGCTTATCACGTAAGGTCCAGAAGAGCAAGGATCTTTGTTTCTTCACTCCTACAGCTTAAGCATCTAGAATAACGCCTAGCACACAGTAGGCAGACATTAAATATTGATCTAAAAAGACTTCACTTTAGTCAGCCCTGTGAAATTATTTTGGGGAATGAGAAGAATAATCTTAAACTTTGAATGCTCAAAAAATAATTCATATAGGATATCTAGACACACTGAGACATTTTGTAGTTACTTTACTTTATAAGCACAAAGAATGTGCTTTGCCTACCCTAATATGCAGATCGAATTTCTTTTCTTGAGTTAAGCCTTGCAGAAGTAGGAGAAAGCCCTTAAATTCAGCAGTTTAATAAGGGGAGGTCGCCTAGAATAAAGATTTTTGTCTTAGATAACCATGAAGGCCAATAATTGAGCTGATTGCTTAGCAAAATATATGTACATAACTACTATCGTACCATTGAGATATTAAAAACCAAAACAATATTTTCACTTACATATTTCTAATTATTTATCATAAGCCAAAAGGGATCAAGTTTTAAAAGATTTGTTTTTGGTTTGAATAAAAAAAGTAGCATTTAAAATAATAAATAGGGACATAGCTATTTGCTTTGTAATATTTCATTAACCTGGACCAATCTGTTTTATGTACTTTTTCAAAATGCATATTGTATTTTCCAATAGAGAAATGAAAAAAAATATTTTGAGATTTAGAAGCAAGACTTCCATGAATACAGAGAGAGAGAGAAAACAAACTACAGTAAAGCCATAATACTCTTGTGCTTTGAGACAGTCTGTCAAATTTACTTCAAAATTGCAAGTCCCTTTGCCCTCCCACCTCTGTGAGTTGCTGACCTGAAGGTTTTGCTCAGCCCCTGGGAGGGTGAGCACCCCAGGAAGGCTGAGCCAGGGAATGCTGGGAAGGCCCAGGCAGGAGGCCTGCAGCAAGCAGACAAAGGCCCCGCAGTGTTCTCTCACAGACAGGACAGGATCAAACTCCCTCAGAGTGATTAGCCTCTGGGGTACCCAACAATAACAGACTCATGCTGGTTCTTAAAACAAAGTTAACAGCTTTCAAGAAGCCAGTAACTTCTGGCCTGTATGAGCCCTGGGAATCAGCTCTCTCCCTCACGGAGGCCTCAGAAGGCCTGGTTCCCCACAAGGGAAAGGAGAGTTAAAGAACTCTTCCTCAAGCCGCCAGAACAAGGAACAGATGATGCCAGAGGGCAGCGGGGACCCCCCTGGCCAGCCCTGGAGGTGTATTTGAAGCAAGGTGGGAGGAGGAAGAACTGCTGCAGAGAGAAGAGTGCCAAGAACTTGCTGACTGAGCAGTGACAAAGCCCTAACAGGAAGGGAGAGGCCCTGTTCAGCCTGAAGGCAAAATAAACTGACAACTGGGCCAGGCGGATGGAACAGAGAGAGAAGTCAGAATCGGCATACCAGGCGCTGTCTCAGCAGGCCTAGGCTGAGAGAAACCCAGCCTCCTCTCTAACTCATCTGTGACAAAGATCGTCCATTTCTCCAGTTAATAGGGGGCAGGAACGAGAACCATGAAAACGCCACACATGATCCTGTCTGGGTCACCTTTTGCACTATAGCATGCAAATATTGCAGGAAGGTGTCAGCTTTAGGAAAGAGAGAGGGAGAGAGAGAGAGAAAAAAAAATTCTGCAGAGCATTCTCTCACCCAGTATGGGAACTCAGCGGTTTTCTGTAGCATCTGGCTTTACTCAAGTTAATACTTTCTTCTTATTTCCCTAAATCTGGAAGTCCCTCATGCCATCTTTCCTACCTCTTATCTAAGATATATTAGAAAGAGATCACATGGCCCTGGCTGGTTTGGCTCAATGGATAGAGCGTCAGCCCACGGACAGAAGGGTCACAGGTTCAATGCCAGTCGAGGGCACATGCCTGGGTTGTAGGCTCGATCCCCAGAAGCGGGCATGCAGGAGGCAGCCGATCAATGATTCTCTCTCATCATTGATGTTTCTCTCTCTCTCTCTCTCTCTCTCTCTCTCTCTCTCTCTCTCTCTCTCTCTCTCTCTCTCTCCGCCCCTTCCTCCCTCTCTGAAATCAATAAAAATATCTTTTAAAAATATTTTATTAAAAAAAAAAAAGAGGTCACATGGAATGGCCCTGGGAAGTAAAATTACAAAGAAAAACCATCCTTCAGTGCCCTCTATAATCTGTCCCTTCTTCCCTATCCTGTCTTCCCCACTCCACACACACACACACACACACACACACACACACACACACACACATACATACATACACTCACACACACACTCACACACACACACACACCCTTCCTCATTTTGGCTCCGTTTGCCTTCCGTGGTTCCAAGGAAAAGTTACTTCCTTGAAAATAAGGAAGGAAAGGTCTATCTAAGCACAGTTTTGTTTTGTTTATAAACTTTAAAGACAGGAACCGCAACCTTTTAGAGATAGGTGCAAATCTGCTCTCCACGTCAAGTTGGAAAACCATGTTGCAAAAATCTGGTGAGGACATGGGTGGACCACTAGCTTCTTCCTTTCTACTAGCCTCCAGCTACTCCTTCCTGATGGAAAATATATTTTGCAAACTTAGTAGCTTTTAACTAAGAATCCTTTCCCAACATAAATATTAATTGGCAGCAGAGAGTGTGTTCCTGAGAGCAATTACATCTATGATTTGGGTTTCAAAACTACTCTGAGCCCTACCTCAAGGGTTAATCTGCTACAAACACATTAGTAAGTCCATTATTCTCAAAACACTGCATAAACTCCATTTTAGATACTTTTGCTTTAGAAATATCCTACCCAGAATGCTCTCTTTTTGCTTCTTGATTTATTTAAATTATACACCTTTATTCAAGTTTGAATCCAATACTTGTCTCTTCATGAAGCTTGACCATTGCAGCTGCATAGTTAACAGATTTTGGGGGGAAACTAACCACCAACGGTTCTCTTCTCTGGGAACGACATCACCCATATTCCTCACTTGAAGGGATAGCTCTAGTTTGTTCCCGTGATTCTTCTTTCCAGCAACAATGGGCTAGACCCCATGGAGGTAGAAAACCTGCTTCATTGGCTGGCTAGTCAGTAAGGCTGGCTCACACTCTCTCTTGAGTTTTAACTAAAAAACACAGAAACGGAGATTTTATCCAAGTGTGCTTCTAAATGTTAACTTTTTTCTCTCATTCCCCAGGAAACTTTTGTGGAGAGTTAGTTTCCATAATGTATATGATGAAACATTGGTTCATTATTAACTTTTCCAAGTATAAAATTTATATTACAATATGAAAGAACATTATATTGCAATGTTCATGCCCCTCTGATAACTAAAGATTTAGATACACATGCTTCATTTGGAGTAGACATGTTTCCTCAGTTGAGAATCAAGGCTGCAGTTAGAAACTGGGAATATTGGACGTATAAGATCAGAGGAGCTTGGGGTCACCATGTGGGACCAAGTGTAAGCAATGGAAGCCAGTCTAGTGAAAGATTAGACAGACAGTATCGAGATAACTAGAGCTGAAATAAAGCATGCAGAACCTGAAAGATGGAGTAAAGACATTTGTGACCCTTCTGAGACCCAGAACTGATTCTGTTTCTGACATTCACCCAGTTCCAGTTTGCAGGAGAGCCAATTATACTTTAATTCTTGTGTTTGGAAGCTTGCCTTACCATAGATTCTCCTTCTTGGTGCAGAATGGAAGGGTTCCTTGAAGTCAAACTAGGCTTAATTTAAGGTACCAAAAATAGATGATCTGGCCTTCAAATTATTATAGCAACTGATCTACAATCTGTCATTTCAATAGAGTAATTTTGGACTTCTGCTGATTTTAACTATGTATACATTTTTAATGTGGTAATGGATGTTTGTGAACTTGAACTGTATCATCATCATATGATAATTATAGCATTCTTGAGTGATAGAAAAAAAAAGAATACAACCTACCTTTTTAACATTTAAAGTTAAAAATTTATTATTTCACAGATTTGCCATACTCACACTAAAACTATGGAACAATAATGAAACTAAGCATTCATTGTAATTTTTAAAAATACTATAAAAGAAATCTAGAGAAATATTTGAAGATCTTCCAAAATATCAAATATATAATTAGTGGAAATGCCAAAATGTAAACTCAGCTATCTTTATCATAAATCTAGTAATGTCTCCAACAGTCCACAAAACAAGCTTTGAACCAGGGCAAACTTAGTACTATTGTTCTTATCTACTTTATAATGTGGTATCTATTATAACCACTCACAAACTGTTCTCCTAACAGACAGGTATCCAATATCAATTGCCAGGAGGCCAAATGTTGATCCATAGAGATAAAAGCAATGTCATTGTAGATGTTTCAATTGGCTCCTAACCTGGAGAGAAAAGGCAATATGCCTGTCATCAGGACTCAGAACAAATAGGGCATAATTCACCGTGCCCCCTTAATTTGTGTTCTTTTCCCTTTTCTTTGAGCTATCTTATGAAGATAATATGTTTTGTGTATAATCCTAACTCACTAGAAGGAGGAAGTTTCTTAATATTTTGTGTATGTCTTTCTTATCTCCATGTCCAAATACCCATCCAGTCCAGCTATATACATACTTCTTTTTGACCCCTCATTCTCTCCTAAATATTTCAATATTTATATCATGTTATAATTATTTCCCTTTATTACCTGTTAAAACATCGAAATTATTAAGTATTTTTGAATAAGTAATTATTCAGAAATAAATGAGAATAAACAGTTATTTATTTCTGATAAACATAAGATTTGATATAAGATTGTCTGAGAGCTATATTACCAGGACACTTGGGTTAAACCAAGATGCAGTAGTGTGCCTACATTCAAATCTTAACTCTTCCATTATTTGATACTAGTGGCCCAGTGCATGAAATTCATGCATGGGGGGGGGGGGGGCGTTCCCTCAGCCCAGCCTGCACCCTCTCCAATTGGGGACTCCTGTGGGATCAGGCCTAAACTGGCTGTCGGACATCCCTCTCACAATCTGGGACCACTTTCTCCTAACCGCTCACCTGCCTGCCTGCCTGCCTGCCTGATCGCTCCTAACTGCCTCTGCCTGCCTGCCTGATCGCCCATAAATGCCCTCCCCTGCCAGCCTGATCTCACCCCCAACTGCCCTTCCCTACTAGCCTGATCTCACCCCCAACGGCCTTCCCCTGCTGGCCTGATTTCGCCCCAAACTGCTCTCCCTTGCCAATCTGATTTCCCTAACTGCCTCTGCCTGCCTGATCACCCCTAACTGCCCTCCCCTGCCGGCCTGGTTGCCCCAACTGTCCTCCCTTGCTGGCCTGATCTCACCCCCAATGGCCTTCTCCTGCCGGCCTGATCTTGCCCCTAACTGCCCTCCCTTGCCAGCTTGATCGCCCCTAACTGCCTCTGCCTTGGCCCCCACCACCATGGCTTTGTCCAGAAGGAAGTTGGACGTCCAGAAGACCTGGTCTAATTAGCATATTACCCTTTTATTAGTATAGATAGATTATATAGAATAGGATTGCTTAAATGGGGGGAAAAAGCCTTTTTCAGCAGGAGGAGATGCTCTTGACAGACAAAAATACATAATCCCTATATCTGGACTGATAGCCAGCCATATGCACTATACTGCCAAACCAGTCATTAAAAAACTGAACTGCTTTCTTACACCTTACACCAAACAGCTGTTGCCCTTAAAACCCCTCTTCAGCCCCCACCTTAGGTTCTGCCTTCGCAGTTCAACCAGATTAGGTTCTGATTGGTTGGTTTCTGTGCCAGTCAACTTCAAAAGCTCCACCTCCTAGGCAGCCATTGGCTCCTCGCACCTGGATTTTTATATATTAGGATATGCCATTGGGCAAGGTATAGGCTTTAAGCCTCAGTTATCATAACTGTAAAATGGGGATCACAGTGGCACCTACCTCATAAGATTATTAGGAAGATTAAATAAATTTATACCGTAGGTAATGTACAAATAGTATTTGACAAATAGGAATCCATAAATGTTTAGCTATTATTATGCTATTAGAACTTAATTGAAAGTTGTCTAAATTAAAATAAAAAAAGCAATACAGATTTAATACTTTTGGCTTGGTTCCCCTTCCTTTAATTTTCATCTTAATCAATTTATTTGACTTTTGGATGACATAAGTGAATACTTTCTGCTATTGAGAAGCAAAATGACTAGGATTCCTCCCAATGCCAATGACATTTTTGTTGCTATGTACTAGACGTTGCCTTAATAGATAAAACAAGTACTGCTGTCTAATTATTAGGAAAAAGAATAATTTAAGATTAAGTAAAATTAAACCAAACTTATCAGCTTTAAAACATTTTTCTGGCATTTATCCAAAATTTTTACATGGAGTCAAATCATTCAATTACCAAAGACATGGTTTTCAATTAGTTAATCATAGAGGCCTCACAAATATCTAAATTGATTAAAATTTGATATGACAATATATATCACTGATTGTTTTTCCATTGGTGTTAGCTGGCAATCATACCTATTTTGAAATTTTGCATCTAAGTGAAATAAGCCAGTCAGAGAAAGACAAGTATCACATGATCTCACTCAGATGTGGAAATTAATGAACAAAAAAAACTGATGAACAAAATAGATCTAGAGACATAGAAGCGTGGAACAGACTGCAGCAGCTCAGAAGGAAGGCGCGGGTGGCCGGGGGAGAAAAAGATCAACCAAAGAACTTGTATGCATATAAGCATAACCCAGGACACAGACAACAGGGTGTGAAGGCCTGGGGCTGGAGGTGAGGGCAGGCTAGAAGGGGTCAATGGGGAAGGTGGGGGCTAAAGGGGACATATGTAATACTTTCAACAATAAAGATTTAATTAATAAATAAAGTAAAATGTATTATGATAAAATAGTATGGCCTGTCTCAGTTGCTATCCATTCACCAAAATGTTGGGCCTTCCTATAGATATTTCTTGGATACCAAGTGATAATCCACTCTGGCCTGTTTTTTGGGTAGCTCATTAATTTTCCTTACCCGTGTCCCTCCCCCAACCGACTGTCAAATCATATGGTTCTCCTCTTAGCTGTCACCATAGAATATTTTTGAGAGAAATTCCAGCCCTGTATTTTCTGCAGGCCCATTTGAGAGAAATATTACTCTGAAGGTTCTAAATGTTATTCTTAGATCTCGCCAGGTGATCAGAACTACTTACCAGAGCTGCTTCCCACTGTAATGCCAGCAAACTAAACTGAGCAAGAGGGCTTTGAATTACAGTCTTTGGAGGCAGTAACACTATATGTGTGTCTGTGGGGATCTTGTCTATTATGTCCTTCATATCCACAAATAGACAAAAAGAAAAACCTTTTCTTGCAATGCACTTATGTTCTGCCTGTCCCCTATGAAGTTGCCAATTCATTGCAGACAACTTAATCATTTAGGTCAGACAAAATGCAGGATTTTTGGCTCCAGGTAAAGGCTCTAAATAAAAAAATCCTTCCCTGTAAGAGCTCTTTTCCCCCCCTGTCAATCCCAATCTAATTTATCTAAAACATTTCTTAGAGTTCAACTGTCTTACAAATACCATCTAATGGGTCTCACTGTTTGGTTTCTTTGGCTTATCACAAGTGCTGATAACTTCTTGTATACATTAACTAATAGGCCTCTTTCAAAGTATGCTGACATTCAGCTTAGTGTTAAAAGTTTTTAATGAGCTCTACACCGTCCTCCTCCATCCTGAGTTTCAGCAAAGGAAGTCCATTTTCTCTGTAATATGGAGAACTAATGGTACTGTGCATTCCAATGACTGTGAACCACGTTTGGATTCTAACTGGATAACTTTAAACCAAATTATTACCATGAAGACAAAACATTCTAGGGGCTGACTACATTATTGTACTTTTTAGCCAAATATTTAGCAACCTGTAGACATAGGCTTTGCGTCAAAGTATTCCAAATGATGTGAAGAATTTGCTGTTGGAGAAATTTGATCTTTCGGACAATTTACTCGTAAGTTGGGGATGGTAGTGGTATTCATCAGCTCAATTTTTCTCAACAAATGCCTCAGTTTTCCCATTTATGTTTTAAGCTTCACCTTAGGGAAAATGTCTCTGGAACTAAATCAAGTGAGGTGAGAGAATAGCAATTGTTTGGTCAAGTTGGAGAGTATAAAGTTCCTACTATGCTCTAGGCTAGTTATTTCCTACCCGTGGGCCAGGGCACACTGTGAGCCACAAGAATTTTTAAAACGTGCAGTACCTGACTAGTTAGTCAGGGGCACTGACCTCTTTTCGCTTAGATTGTCAAATAAAAACACTGACAGCCACTGACACAATAGCCATCTGATGTGAATGAATCAAAATGATACTTTTTTTTTTTTTTTTTTGGTCAGAATGTCAAAAAATATATATATTTTGGTGTACCACAGAATTTTAGTAATTGGTGTTCATGTGCCATGAGATGAAAAAAGTTGAAAATCACTGCTTTAGGCAATTGAGCCTGATGAAAGATTCATTTTATGTTGTGTGTGTGTGTGTGTGTGTGTGTGTGTGTGTGTGTGTGTGTATGTTCACATGTTATCCTTCCTTTCTTTCTTCACAATTTGGATGGGTATATATTGACTTTCTGCTTCATCCCTTCATATTGAACCCAAACACCAGACAGAAGTTTTGTCATCTCCTCCTCTTGGTCACTTGTTCTCCCAGCCAACCCAGGTCTATCGCACATGGGCAGGTGAGAGCAGGACCATCAAGAACAAACATGCCATCGCTTCTTTCTGTTCCATCATGTCTCCTTCTTCACTGCCACTTCTTCTTGATCTCAAAAAAATCATCCCGTTCACTGAATGCTTCTTTCTAGGAAGGGGGAAAGAGTGAATACAAATAATACACTATATATATAGTATCTTTAGAAAAAAATCACATAAATATTTTACAGACTGTACAGTAAATAATGTATACGTTTAGAAAGGCAATGTAAATATTTTATAGACTGCAGAATAACCGTTAAGGTCGAAATGAAATCACTGCGTTTGGAGAAATACAGTACACCCTAAATTGTACCATACAGTTTTACTGTAGCTTAGTGCCATACACTTCATAAATCAGGGCATTCTCTGCATTACCTGGGAGTTCAAGAATCCCAGCTGCCGAGAGGACTCCTCCCTTCTTTTTCTTCTGCTTTGAAAGACGCCCACTCCCACCTCACCACTCAAGGCCCTGCTTTGAACTATGGCAGTGATCAATACATTCTCCTTGAGAAATTGAACCAGGCCATGAGAATGAACTCACCCACATCGCCTAATTTTCATGGGGAGGGTGCTGAGAAAACCGATCAGGAACGGACGCAGAAAACACCGAATGAATTCCAGATGTAACCTGAGTCTCTGCATATTTTTTCAGGTGGCTGAGGACACATCATCTTGGTTTCCTGAAACCCACTCCTTGTGGGTCTTGATTGGCCGGTCCCGGGTTCAGTTACGCATCAATGCCCTTGTGATGCTTAAATATTATAATATTTACCAGACTGTGTGAAAATGACACAGGTGTGTTCTGAAAGATGGATAACACAAATAGTATAAAAAATATCCAGTGGGAAGGTAAAATAGTGCCATGCAGCTCCTTTTCCAGCTAATTGAAGCAATTGGAATAAAAAATAATGTGATAATCTAACTATAATGAAAATGTTTCTGGTATTAGTTACCTGGAGATCAGGAGTCCTGTCCCCTTTGTGTTTTTAAGGGCTGCAGTAATAATCTCTAAAAACAAACAAACAAACAAAAAAAGAACCAATAGGTTTAAGAATTATATTGAGAGCCCTTTGATTAAGTTGCTCAAGCAATAAGAAGCCAAAGGGAATCTAAGATGAAAGAAAACAGAAAAGGAAATGAGGGGTGAGAAGACATAAATTAGAAACCACAACAAATTAAAGCTGTTAAACAATATTAGAAGGATCTCCTTGAAATGCCACAATGGGGAGGGGTTAAAAGCAAAAGACAGCACAATGTCCCTAAAAATAGTAATTCAAGCATAAGATCACCTGGGAGCCTGTTTTAAATGTAGATTACTTTCTGATTGGTGTTTCTGGTTTCTTGGGATATAGTCCTAGGAGTGGGATTACTGGGTCAAATGGGAGTTCCATTTTTAACTTTTTGAGGAAACTCCATACTGTCTTCTACAGTGGCTGCACCAGCCTGCATTCCCACCAGCAGTGCAGGGGAGTTCCTTTGTGTTCATAGCAGCACAATTTACAATAGCTATGATTTGGAAACAGCCTAAGTGCCCATCAGCAGATGACTGGATTAAAAAACTGTGGTACATCTACACAATGGAATACTATGCCACTATAAAAAAGAAGGAACTTTTAACATTTGCAACAACATGGATGGAACTGGAGAACATTATGCTAAGTGAAATAAGCCAGTCGGAGAAAAATAAATATCACATGATCTCACTCATATGTGGGATATAATGATCAACATAATTTGATGAACAAGAATAGATCAATCTATAGACAAATGGTAGGAGGGATTAGAGAGCAACCAAAGGACTTGTATGCATGCATATTAGCATATCCAATGGACACAGACACTGGGGCGGTGGGGGTTTGCTCAGAGTGGGAATGGCTGGGGGGGGGGGCATCAATTGGGGAAAAAGGAGACATATGTAAAACTTTAGACAATAACAAAATAAAATAAAATAAAATAAATAAATGTAGATTACTGAGCTCCTCCTCCCCAGAATGCTAATGAGGTTTATGGAACCAGGGAATGTGCATTTTTGGCAAGCTGTCCAGGTGATTTTGGTGCAATTATGTTGTAAGCCACATTTTGAGAAGAAGCCCTTGATTATTATAGCAAAATGTGAGGAAAAGTATGGAGGGATGGAGGCTCAGGAACAGTTTGTGAATCAGAGAGGGACCAGCTAAGCATTCTACCCCCTGCTACATGTCAACTATTACAGATATGTGGCTCCGAAAATCATTATAGTGTATGTAATGAACGCTATGCAACTTTAAGGAGTTTAAATGAAGTTCATTGTTAGCAAGAAAACAAAAGAGTAAGGTGGAGGAAATTACATTCAAAGGCTTAAACAGGCTTATCTTAAACAAAAGATGGGGAAGATCAAGACCCAGGAGAGCTGAAGCAAGCCAGCCAGTGATCTAGAGCCACTTCGAATCACTTGGGTAGGGCCTGAGTCTTGAACTCCCAGAAAACTCCAAGAAATTGAGTTAGTAGTTCATCATAGCAACCTTCTCTAATTGTCTTATCAGATTTACAAATAAACTGCAGAATTTGCAGGTTTAGACTCCTCTTCTTTCATGTCTATCCACTGTGCACCTCTTAGATGTACATGAACACTGAAAAACAATGACCAAGATGCGGATTAACAGAAGACAAGGTCTTGAATAACACTATCAAAATGATATGCTGGTTTTCAGTTACTTTTAATATTCCTAGTGAATTTTAGTCTAGAGTTGTGAATTTTTTCTTCTGGAATATCTAATTTAATTCAATTCCTCCTTATATTTCAGAAGGTGTGACTGAGAAGCAGAGAAGTTGAGTGACTAGATGAACCATGGCCATTTAAGGAGCACTGCCTGGGAGACATTCTTCATTGCCTGATATTTCCAGGCCATCAGGACCCCCCATCTATTGCTGCATGAGAGAATGAGATTCTTGAAATACACCTTCTAATTTTAGAGAGATGAAAAAAGAAATGGAATTCTATTGAAAAGTACCGCAGATCGGGTTCTCCAGGAAGCAGGTTGTGAGACAGAGATTAGTGTTGTTAGGCAGTGCTTTTAGGATCAACACCTGTGTGGGGCGAGGACCAGAAGCAGGATTCATGGAGAAAGTTGTGGTACAGTCACAAGTCCTCAGCCAACCCTGCAGGGAGCTTTAAGCTGGGATGGCACTTCAGGGTGTCCTGCACTGGGTCCACAGTACCAGGCCTGTACCCCTTTGCATTGAGCCTTCCTTGTGTTTGGGCTGCCCCAGAGAGGAACAGGTGGCTCCCATCAGAAGATATAATTTCCAAAGGTGGCTGACAGCTGAGTGCTGGTAACCAAACCTTCCCAGCAGCCAGGGTGTAAATACTCTCTGTGAAGTGGAGAGGATACCTGGGTTGCACAGCACGAGTTCTGGGGTAGGAGCTCCACCACCTCTGATCACTTCCACTCAGACCACCTCCACTGAGACCACCTCCACCGAGACCACCTCCACCGAGACCACCTCCACCGAAACCACCTCCACCGAGACCACCTCCACCGAGACCACCTCCACTGAGACCACCTCCACCGAGACCACCTCCACTGAGACTACCTCCACCGAAACCACCTCCACCGAGACCACCTCCACTGAGACCACCTCCACCGAAACCACCTCCACCGAGACCACCTCCACTGAGACCACCTCCACCGAGACCACCTCCACTGAGACCACCTCCACCGAAACCACCTCCACCGAGACCACCTCCACCGAAACCACCTCCACCGAGACCACCTCCACTGAGACCACCTCTACTGAAACCACCTCCACCGAGACCACTTCCACTGAAACCACCTCCACCGAGACCACCTCCACTGAGACCACCTCCACCGAGACCACCTCCACTGAGACCACCTCCACTGAAACCACCTCCACCGAGACCACCTCCACCGAGACCACCTCCACCGAGACCACCTCCACTGAGACCACCTCTACTGAAACCACCTCCACCGAGACCACTTCCACTGAAACCACCTCCACCGAGACCACCTCCACCAAGCTAACATTGGGTCATTTCTCAACTATTACAATGCCCCCCTGGATGGTCTCTGTCCTGCTTCAGCACATCGGACACTTCACATCTGGAGTCCACCTCTCAAAACGTAAGTGAGATTATGTCACTCCCTTGCCAGTAAACCTCCAATGAATTTGCGTCTCACACACAGTCAAATCCAAATCCTTTACCACAGCCTACAAGGTGCTACTTGATTTGGCCTCTCATCTGTGTTTTTTAAGTAACATGTACAGATTTTAAGTGCACAGTTGGATGAGTTTTGACAAATGCATATACCCATGTAACCACCCCAATTAAGATAGAAAAATGTTTCTTTCACTGCAGAAGGCTCTCTTGTGTACTCTTGTAGTGACCTGTCCTCCCACCATTTCTCACCCCTGTTGCAGAGGAAACCACTGCATCCCTACTTTAAAGTTCTTGCGACAATTTAAAACAATAGATAGAATTAAGGATGCCTAATGTTTCTAGCTACCAACTAGATGATTTATCTCTCTCAGGAGGTTGGCAGGGAGGACAAATTACCAATATGCAGAAGCACTTCCTTCCACCAAGAACATTTCGTTAAACCTCTATCACCCCTCAAGCCAGTATTTCACATGACATGGTATAATGGTCATAATTAGCATTTTGCAATGGTTACTAAAGATTCCAGTTTCCTTTCCTGGTGTGCGCATGCATGCTTAGATTTGTGCACAGTAAGCATCTTCTGGTTTGAGTTTTCTTTGCTCGCAGGAATGTAAATGTAAGAAAATCAAATGTATTTCTTTCATGACAATCATACTGCTGCCAGTAAACAAAATGGATGCCACTGCCCTTAATTTTGAACAACAAGAAAAACTTTAGAGTGGACTGTACTCATGGTAGTGCATAAAATTATGGGTTTTCAATAGGTGTGGGCGTTTAAAGGGTTTGCTATTGTAGTTCTTGTCGATGATTCCAAATACCAAAATGCATTATTTCACAAGACTGATTTTGACAAAAGTATTTCCCTTTAACTTTTGAGATTTTTTCTTTTCTTTTTTCACTTATTTAGAAATAAGTGAGATTTTGAATGCTTCAACCTTATCCCTTTGGATGTTGTACCACATAGCAAATCTTCTTACAATAACTTTGATTGCAGCCAAGGTTATGCATTAGCCAACCTTTATGGCATTCATCCAATGACCTTCAAAGACCTTGGTCAAGTTGGGGAGAAGAACCAAGAAGGGATGGGGGAGAAAACCAATTCGGTGTTGGTCTTGAATTCTTGGTGCTCCCGCATCCTGTTTGGGAAGTCACTGAACTTGCAGCTGGCTGGAACAGGGGAAGCATTGGTCTCCAACTACCAGGTGACTATTCCTGGCAGGCAGTGCAGGCATACCTCGGAGATACTGCAGGTTTGTTTAGTTTCAGACCATCACAATAGAGTTGTATGTTTTTGCTGGTAGATGGGTTGGCCTTCCATTTATAAATAGCACAACATATGGGAAGCACAGTAAAGAGAAGCACAATAAAAGGAGGTAAGCCTATATTAAACTCCTTACAGATTTTGTTTCAGATGATTTCCAATTTGATGTTCTTTTTCATGAGGAATTCTGGGATATTAAATAGTATCTGGGATATTAAACAGCATCCTATTATTTATAGGTCAAAGTTGTACCAAATCCACAAAGTAAACAAATGACATTTACCTATTTCACATGCAAACTCGTGTGAACAATTTGTTGTCTTTGAAGAGTCAGACAGTTTCCACAAATACACAGTCCAAACCAGCACTATCGATAAGACAATGTTTGCAACTATCAAAGCTGCCAATGAACTCCTTAGCTCATGGTTCATGGAAGAGTTACATACTCCCTTAAGAGCATACTGGAACTCAGCATATTTCTCAGTATGATCCAAGGGCCTGGTCCTGAGAACAAAAGGCCAAAGTAATGACAATGCTAATCTTTGGATGTAGTCACTACACAAGTTGACTGCACAGCCATTAACCTAATTACACTGAGGCCTTGTGTCAAATTTGTATTAAACTATGATTGTTCAGATAGAGTTTGGTTATGAGTGTTGGGGGGGGGGACAATATCCAAAACAAACCCTACAGATTCAACATGATTGAGCTTTAAGGTTTATCTACTTTGATCTCATAGGGTTCACGAAACAGTAATTCAATTTTTAGCATTAGGAAGTTTAAGAATTTCCACACACAACATAAAAGGAAAATTATAGGCTATTATTTATATACTTCATGCTGTGTAGAGTATCGTAGAGCTTTGGCTGCAGAGCAACCCCAAAAGTTAGTGGCTTCAACATTTTATTAGTTGACAGTACCACTGAGTGAGCCTTTTTCTGGTTCAGGCCAGACTCTAGGTTTCCTCTGGGTTTGCTCATGTGTCTGCAGGCATTTGGCAGGTCATCTGGTGGCGGCTGGTGCCGGAGGACCTCACGCACAGGTCTGGTGGTTACGTTGCAATGTGTCAGGTGGAACAAAGTGGATTTCTTGGCTGTCTGTTTCCGATCATCCAGAGGGCTAGTCCAGGCCCGTTCCCATGGTGGCACTGGCAGGGCTTCCAAATCCCATTAAGAAAAATAGACGTTAAGTCCTCTTTTCAAATTCCACTGACCAAAAAATTCCTAGCTGAGCCCAAAGTCAGTGTGGGTGGCGATCACACAAGATCTTGGATATAAGAACACATGAGAAAATGAGGACCATTATTTCATTAATCAATCACCTATAAAAGTGTGAATCGAACTTTAATAAAATATGGATGAAAATGGAATTATAAATTGAAGCATCAGTTTGATAGAACTGCCTCTAATGGTGCAGCTTCTTTGAATAAGGCCATAGTTTTTATCGCGTATCATCATATTTTGTTAGGGCTTCAGTACTTCCCTATTCCAAGATAGCTACATATCACATTTCCCACCTTGTCTGCTAATCAAGGTAATCAGCATTTTTCCTTTAACTTGGATCCTTGCAGACTTTTTTTTTAAAAATATATAAGTGTATGATGAAGATAGTATTTGCCAGGTTTGTCCACTGTAAAGTTACATCATGTTCTCCTTTCGATATTCTAGTCTTCTGAAGCAAGTCACTGTGTCCAGCCCACATTTCAAGAAAGGGAGGGAGTGATAAGATTCACCTCCTGGTAGGTGAGGGGTGGCATGGACAGGTTGGGACTGTATAAAGTGTTTGGAATTCTTCTGCAAAGGCCTGTCTCTTCTCTCCTAGTTATTTATTCAACTGTTGATCTAAATCAGTATGGACACTTGTTCATTTATTTTATACTTGAGTTTTATCCAGTACGATATTATCTATTTCATTGCTCAAATGGTTTCAAATTTGCCTCTCAGAGCTCTTTTAGGTTGGTTCCTCTGTTCTTCCCATATTATCATTGGTTTTTTGAGAACTTATTTGGAGACACTACATTTTGTTTTTCCTCTTTTGCCTTTATATTTGAAGAATTTCTTCATACATTTTAGATGATTTTTCTTTATGTACAGGGTGTCCCAAAAAACACATACTCACTCCGAATGACTATAAATTCAGTGTTTATTAACATATAGTTCACTTTTACAATTTTTTACAATTTAAAATACTCTACAGAAATGAATAATTTTGTTTGTCAATGCCTGTTTTCAAACTAATGACCATTCTGGTCTAGGCACTGCTAATAACACAAAGCAATCAAGAATCATTTTGTTTGGTATTGGTGTACCCTCAATTCATCGACTGTTACCAGTTTTGTAACATAAACTTTATCTTTTGTATATCCCTATAAAAATACATCTAGTTGCACTTTAGGGTAAATTTTCTTTGTTCAAAGCTTAGTCTGGCTTCATCCATTATTTACAATCAGTTAAACCTGAAAAGGAATACAAATTAAGTGAGTTATCAGTTGTTAAAGTGTGTATACATTTGTGGGGGACACCCTATATTTTAGATGTGTGTTGTATAAACATCTGCAAGTGATTTTCCCAGTCTCTTGCTTTTCATATAATTTTGATATCGTTTTAATTATGCATATTGTTCTTTAAGTTCTTTGGTCGTTTAAAAATACTTCTTTACCCCTTTGCTCATAAAAATATGCTCATATTTTATTCCAACAAATTAACAGTCTTATTTTTACTTTTACATTTTTAATCCACCTAGAATTTATTTTTGCCTATGACATAAGGAAAAGATACAGCTTTATCTCTCCCTCCCCCCAATAGATAGACATTACCTTAACTTCATTCCCCATTGTTTGGGACTTTCACCTCTACCATTTATCACATTCACTCATGTGAATCTGTCTTTGGCTCTCTTTTCTGCTCCCTTGATCTAGTTTTCTATTCCTTCACCACCAATACCACTCACTTCCAATTACTATAGCTTTCCAATAAGCCTTGATTTCTGTTTGGGCATGGACTTTCTTATGTACACTAGGTTTGAGAAAACCAATAATCTAATGCAGACTTTCTCCACTTCAGCACTATTGACAATTTGGCCCAGAAAATTCTTTGTCGTGGGGGCTGCCCTGTGCATTATAAACACTTAGTAGCATTCCTGGCCTTTCCCCCCTAAATGTCAGTTATCACTTTTTTTCCTAAATGTGAAAACCAAACCTGTCTCTGAAAATTGCCAACTGTTTTCTGGGGCGACAAATTTGCCACCAGTTGAGAACTGTTGGCCTAATTCCTAACAAGACTCTTAGGAGTCCTACTGTAGTTATGATATTCTTAGGCATAATAATTCTGGGACATGGAAAATTCGTCCTTCCCTATCTCCTTGAAATTCAGCTTGGGGATATGTCTTATGTGGCTGATGAATTAAGACGCAGATATGATGTGTATCTTCACTAATTGGAAGCACTTAACAGCCGCGGTCACATTCCCATGTTCTCCTTTCTCGTGTCATGGGGAGGTTGGAAGCATGGCTTACTATTAAAGGTCAGTGTATCTTCCAGTGATGTAGTTGAGCAGAACCTCTACTAAACCAAGTTGAATGTAATGTAAACTAGAAATAAACTCGATAATTTAACCAGTGGGATTTGGGGGTGTTTGTTATCACAGCATAATCTGGTCTGTCCTGACTGATAGACTCCAGTCTGTGCAATAGAGAAATGTGGTGCGGCCTCTGCACCCGGACTTCATTAGAAAAGTGTTGATCTCCTCTCTGTGTCTTCTGTGCCTCACTGCTGGGGAAAATGTGGGCAAACAAGCTACCTAGGCAAGAGAGGTTGGCAAAAATTTGGTTCTTTGTTAGTGCTTCCAGATACCAACTAAGGAACTGAGAGCACTGGTGATGTGGAGAGAGGGCTATAGTCTAATCTCCATTAGAAGCAAAACACAGGTTTCCTGCATCTATTTGATGGTTTTTACTTCTGCAAAGATGCTTCATATAGTTGGATATTCTTTTAACTACTTTATCCCCGGGAAAATTCAAGCAACAATGAAGTCCGCGGAAACTAAGACCTTCATAATTTTAGGGGGGCGAGGGGGTCAATAGAGGACTGCATTTTAAGTGAAGAACTGCACTGGAATCCTGTGGGAACTAGGGCTTGCTTTCGCCAGTACTTGCTTTCATTAGTACTTAGACATTAGGTTTTTCAAATCTGAGGCCTTGCTTATGGCCATATTCTCAAAGTCTAGGAAATAAATTACATTCCACAAAACAGTGCAATGCCCTCATTAGAGGCTTTACAGTATTTCCCCATGTTCTCTGCAGAGCTTTTCCTTCATATCCTCATCAAAGCTTTGAATAATAGAGTGTCTATATTTAAATGCTCTGTACTTTTTTACAAATCATTCCCAATACCAGTGAGACAAATTCTCCAGAATTACTCTTTGGAGATTTTGGATTATTCAGAGCCTCCAACTCTCCACATACCCTTTGGAGCCAATTCTCTGGGATGGAAAGGCTCTCTCTAATTTTCTAAATTGGTAGGTGTGCACCATTACTCACCAAGCAAATTTATTGCCTAGGAAAGTGGAAACAAATGTCGCTGCATTATGCCAGGTATAACTCCAGCAGGTGTACAGCTGTCCTGCCCAGCTCCATCAACCCATTTGCCTTCCGTTCTTTGGCACCCACTTGCCAGGGACTCTGTATGTATGTCACAGTCGTTTGCAACCCAGTTCCATGGGACCCTGTCAGCCAATGTCATTCTTACTTGAGTGACTTCAGTAAAAAAATGAACTCACTTCTATAGTGGGAGTCTTCATGGTACTAAAATTCCAGGTGCTTGAATGTCAGCATTGGCACTTTTGATCACTAACATTGAATAGTTTTTTTTTATGGATCAAAACATTGGAGGCATTTATACCCAGGCATGAGATAATTTCTTTGAAGTTGTTCCGTGAACATTATAGTCAATAAAAAAAATCATCTTAATTATGATTAAGAGTAAAAAAAGCTGTCTTTCCAGACATCCCCAATGCAAGAGTGCTTGACACATAGTTGGCTCTCAGTAATCTGAGTGAAAATACCCAGGATGCACTGTCGTCTTTGCTAAAACAGACTTGATCTCTTTACAAAAGTCTGTACTGAGAAAAGGAGTAGTCAAAGTTCTAAGCTAGGCTTCTCTGGAGAGTGCAATACTATTGTTTACACTAAGCCTTCTGTTGGCCTTCTAGATGACAGCCTGGGATGTCTTCAATAGGAAGTGTGGAAATGTGACTCTGCATACTTTTATTGCAGTAATTATGATGATAATTGCCAATTTACGGTGTGTTTACTATGTGCCAAGCACTGTATGCTCAGTGCTTTCCTGGATCAGCCATGATAGCCTCCATGAGAGCAAAATATAGTGCTGTAGCTCCAATAGCTAGCGGCACACAAAAGTGCTTGGTACTGAGGAGTGTTTCGTAAGTACTTGTTGAATGAATGAATGATTCCAGAATCCCATTGAATCCTCGTACTATCAGCAGTTTGCCAATGGGAAAACTAAGCTCAAAGGTCACATCTCTGAAATAGTGGGATTTGAACCCAGGTTGTCCATCCGTAAAGCCTACGCTGTTGACCCCTAGGGTGTCCATTTACGCCTTCAATTTTAACCTGCAGCAGAACATAGAAAGTTCAGGGAAGGCAGTTGCACAAGGATTCACTGTTTCCTAGCTTCCCCTTGCCCCTTAATCCACTAATTATAGAGGGGCCAGTATAAGGTGAGTTCCCCTGCCCATTGAGGAAAGAGACATAAGTGCAGGGTAAATAAAGAATGTCATGTCTGGGGAACTAGGACGTGAGGGATTAGAAAATTATAGACATCTTGTGCAACTTGGATGAGATTTTTCCTGGTAGTATCACACCAATTATACAGGTCTCTCTGTTCGCCTCGAGCGCTCATGTAATCACTGACACTAACAACTGACCTCTCCTCGGGCAATGACAAAGAATTCATTGTACGGGGCTTTATTAGACAATTACAACAGGTGAAAACTTCTGCATTCCTTTTTCATTATGTCTGTGGCACTTCTGGGAACAGGAAAGGCACTGAGTTGCTCGCATACCTGACCGGGGCCATGCAATTTTGAGCCGGCCAGGGTAGCCACTCTTGGGTGCAGCGCCAGCGAATAATGCCTTCATTGTCAAGTGAGAAGGAAAGCCTGCAGCTGCCCTGTTGAAAAGTAAATAGGAGGGGAGATTCTCTCCACATAAAAAACCAATTCTAATGCACCCTACATTCCTTGAACCATCACATCAAACCACACGTGGCATGAAAAAGTGCAGATTTCAATTTAGGTAATGTACACGCCGTTGAAGGTTAGCAGAGGACCATGACCAGGCCAATTCATCTTCAGTAGATTAATGTCTGGGTTAGGCAGGTATGTCATAAAACATGGCCAATGCCGGGGGATGCTCCGGGCCGGCCTCCTTCCTCTCTAATGCACTGCGCTGCTTGCCTGTAAGAGGGCCTTGGTACTCCTAGGGCTATTGCTTTTAAACATTGCCTCTGACCCAGATAATGTCAAAATGTCTGAATGCCTGTGATCCCCTTTCTCCAAAAGAGCATCTCTAATGTAATGCAAATGCACATGGTAGGGGAAATTCCAGCTGAGAAAATGAGGCCTTATATTTCTAAAACCATATACATGTCAATAGCCCATTATTCTCCTGTTTTAAATGTAATTGCAGCCCAGCTTCGAATGAATTCCTGAAATAATAAAATACATGGAGTAGCAGTCCCTGGCTCTTGCAGTTATCTTCTGCCTGCTCTTCCTCCCCTCTGCTCCTCCCCAGCCTGGAAAGGCAAGAAGAGGCTGTGGAGAAGGAAGGGGAGCAGAGACAATAGTGAGAGTCAGATCCTTTGTCTAGATTCTAGAATGTGTTATCAGAACGCCAAGTGCAAAGAAAATATACAGCGTTACAACATTGTTGCCTCAAGCCCATTTGTATAAATGTAGCATGCATGGGCCCATTTTGCAAGACAGATTATTTTCAGGCAATTAAGGACACTTATAATTGTCTTCTTTGGTAGGAACTTCCTTCACTTTCCAATTTTCACTTAAAGCTAATGTTTCCTGTGGCGTCTCAACAGCAATCATTTTGAAAGGACCCTTTAAAATGGCTTTCTTCCTTAGTCCTGGGAGCGGTCCTGCCTTTTCTGGGTAAATTTAACATGTGTGCACTCCAACCTTTATGGCCAGAGCTGGTGGATTTAAAGGGACCATTATTTCATTTGGTTGCCATTCTTCCACCACTCCTCTCCAGCCTTTCCACCCACTCCCCACCTTCTCCTTCCATCAGGAATTGTCTAAGAAAAACGTTTATGACGAAAGGTAACATAAATTCACTTTACAGCACATAGACTCATAGTGATCTTCCTAATCTTCTTTCTTTCTTTAGAAGGTTATTGAGACCTTGTTCTGTCTAATTTTAGTGAGTTAAAATTAAGATATCAACTTTCTTGAACGCAGGTATAAAAGTTAGCAGAGATTTCCAAAAATGGTAAGTGACACCAGTTAAGAAAACTAACAGGAATGTTATTCAGTGCATCTTACCTACATCTGTAGGAATTCTGACTTCTGAATTCCCTTTAACTTTCAAAATATCAGAGTGAAATATGATTCTTTAATCTTAAAAAAGGAATCCAAATGTACTGCCCTCGCAGGTAAATACGAAAAGAATCTTGGATCCAACTGTTCCTTTACCTGTGCGTTGGGTTAATTTTTACAAGAAGATTGCGGTGGTCCAAATTCTTCCGCACAATTTCCTGCAGAAAATCGCCTTTGGGTAATTGTCGTGGTTCTCTGGCCCAAGCTCTTACATTTGTTTTCTAATATTCGTGGAGCCCCCGAGTTGCATGATGAAGTGTTGCATTGGCCCCTGTAAGGGAGAGTCTATTTAGTGGATCATTTAGAATGCTTTTTGCTTCATGCAGCAAATAACCGAAAGCTGCTCCACATAGAAAACATTTCCAGAAGAGAAAAGAAGGCCAAAGGCGGTGTTTCCTGGGTTGTGCGTGGGACTTGCTGGTATTACTGCTAAGGGCCCCTCTCTTCCCTAGCTTTTGCTCTGTGTATCCTCAATGAGATGGAGAGGTGGCCACTTATCATCTCAGAATGGATGCCAGCATACCAATCATCAAAGCTTTTTGGAACCACATCTCAAACAGAAGGTAGATAAAGAGTGATGAAAGAACATCTTTTTTTCATACTTTTCTTAATATCTCAGTGCCCTGAACTGTACCAATAACTGGCACAGGGCAAGGGTTACTTACCTCTGATTTACTCATGACAGCAGGAAGCATCTCCTGGGACTGAATATATTGTACACAATAAAACGGGTTTTTTTTTTAAATAAGGAAGAAAAGTGGAATGGTGGGCAGACACCTCATAGTGTTTGTCCCATTAAAGTTAAAAGGCGCAACATGCCGTGTCCTCCTCCAGTTAGCCATTTTGATTCTTACTATTAAGAATGAAATAGGTACTGCCCTCTCAGGTAAATATAAAGACTCTTAATCAGATTGGGGGAAAAACAAAAACACTTGAGAATGCAGGCTGCTTAACAGGCGTTTCAGTCTTCGGTCAAAATCAACTTTCTGCTCCATTGGGGACAGTGGGGGAGGAGGGTTATCTATGAAATACTTGTATTAAGTAAGACACTAGTTTTTTTACTCTGCACGGTTTGGCATTGCAAAACACAAATTGCTTTGATAAGCTAGTTTTAAGTTGGGTTGTGCAGAGCATTGATTGTATGTTCCATAGAAATTATCAGAAATTATGGTTGGTCTTCTAGCCAACTCCCCAAACCCTGTACCTCCCAAGAGTTCCCTGGGGTATACTGCTAGGGGCACCCCTGCACTTAACATCTTAATTGTTTCCTGAATGATAGTTACAAGTTAAGCAGCTATAAGTCTTGGGTCACCTGTATAAGTACTTGGAATTTACCCCCAAACGCTGGTGTTATGCCAAACAATTTGTGTCCTAAAGCAATCAAATCAATCCTGTGCTATAGTTAAAACTTACTTCTTTGATGTCTCAATGAGCTCATCCCTCACGATTTGAAAAAGACGCAGCGCCCTTCCTGCAATTGTCACTTGGCTCTGATCCATGGGGATTTGCTGCTTCTGATCGTGTAATCCACGTAATCAAAAGTTTTTCCACCTCAAGGAGTCAGCCCATTGCACTTCATTATTCCATGTTGATTGCATCAGTCTAGGAACAATGGATGCCTTGCTTAGGTAGCAGCCTTTAGGTGGGCAGAAATATGAATTTTATTTCTTTGGGGGCCTTATCTACTTGATGTAGTTGTAAAGCTACGAGTTGGAAGGCTCCAGGATGTTTACAAGTACCATTTTATCATTAAGATATTTTGATTGTAGCCCTAGGCGGTTTGGTTCAGTGGATGGAGTGTCGGCCTGCGGACTGAACGGTCTCAGGTTCGATTCCGATCAAGGGCATGTACTTTGGTTGTGGGCACGTCCCCAGTGGGGGGTGTGCAGGAGGCAGCTGATCAATGTTTCTAACTCTCTATCTCTCTCCCTTCCTCTCTGTAAAAAATTAATAAAATATATATTTTTTAAAAAAGATATTTTGATTGTATAATGAGATGCTTTGAGAATCAGAAGTGTTTGCCTATCAGGAATAGGCCCCAGAAAACCAGTAACTTCAACATCTTAGGGGTTATTGTTCTCTGTCATAAGATAGGTCTGTAGACAGCCCTGGACTGATATCCCAGGCATCCAATGCATGGGAATTTCTTCTCTTCTCTGCCTCTGCTTCAGTATCACCAATTTTGCACTTTGGTGCACAGTTGGAGGTGGGATATAAGGAGAGTAGAGAGTGAGGTGGTGCCAACAAACAGGAAAGGGGTCAGAGAAGAGGGAAACCCTCGTGGGGACTGCAGGAAGGAATAGGGTACATTCTCAGGTAGCTGGAAGACATAAAAGTATATTAGGTATGGTGGGGACTGCCTATAGTAGAATCCTCCAACATTATTTACTGAGGTGTTACCAAGAACCTCTGAGCTTTCATCTTTCTTTAATTTATATCACAGACTGTATTCATATACATTCCATCTCTTATCTGTTTCTCATCAAGCAGAATTTCTATCAATGTTTGTAACCCCGAGGATAGACAAAACTAAAATTAGCTCCACTTCAGTCTGGAGGGGGAAATTTTTTGCAGATAAAAACAGTCTCTTTAGGTCTTTAAGTCTATGGTAGTTGATTAGTCCCTGCAGTAGGGAAAATTAAATTTTGTGGTTGAGACCCAGCGTGCTTGGATGGTTTAATAATATGATGGCCACCGTCCAATGGCTGACAACCAAGAACTAAGGTACGCTCTGTACTTTTCTCCCTCACGCAACACCTGAAAATCCTGGGGCAAATCAAACAGCAAATTAAAGCTCAGACAACCCTCACCTGCAAGCCATGTACAGTATAAGGAACTCATTTTAATGTTTTTTGGCTGAAGTCATAGGGGATAGTAATACAAAAGACTGGCCACGAAGGAATCCTGGTAAGTTCTTAAAGCACCTAGTTTGTGAAATGTTTTTCAGTTCCTTGTTACTTTAACTGTACTTAAAAGTTAGTGATATTTTCCCTCCAGATTCCAGGCTGTAAAAGGGCCAAGTCGAACACTGAAAAGCAAAAAGGAAAAGGACAAGAAAAAAAGAGCCTTATGAATGGCTGTATATACAAAGGGTTTGGACCTTATGGAGAGCAGCGTTTGGAATTTAACTTTGGTCTGTGGAGCCACGCTGGGCCTAAGCTGAGATTACATTGTCATGGACAATTCAGGGAATTCATGTCTCCAAATAGTGCCAAGTTGATGAGGAAAACCAAATAGGCAAAAGTACCACTTGCAAACAAATATATATATATATATATATATATATATATATATATATATATATATATATATATATTTTTTTTTTTTTTTAAAGATCAAGTCTGACCCATTCTTGTAGATACTACAATGTTTGATTTGATGATATGCATCTGTATTCCCAAAGGAACTCCAGGAAAAAAGTCATGTTTTTTAAATTTATTTATAATGGGCTAGTGGTTAGGGACACATGGAACATAATGAGCTAAGAACAACAGAGCTAGAGGATGTGGCTAGGTATTAGTTTCCTATTGTTGATACAACAAATTACCCCACATTTATGTTGTTGGCTTACAACAATGCAAACGTATTATCTGACGATTCTGGAGGTCAGAAGTCCCAAGTCAGGTGTTGGCAGGGTTGTATGTCTTCTGGAGGCTCTGGGGTGAATCATGCCCTGGCCTTTTCCAGCTTCTCTAGGCTGCATTCCTGACAGGTGTTCCTTCCTCCATCTTCAAAGCATGTCGCACTGACTTCTGCTGCGCATTTTCCCCCCTTTCACTGATTCTGAACACTCCTGCCTTTTTCTTATATGAACCCCTGTGATTACATTGGGCCCACCTGGGTAATCAAGGACAATATTTCCATCTCAACATCCTTAGACACACCTGCAAAATCCCTTGTTTCCGTATGAGGTAACATATTCGCAAGTTCTGGGATTAGAATGTGGACATCTTTGGAGGCCACTATTCAGGTTACACAGGATGTTTTAAGCTAACCTCTCTAATTCAATCGCTGGTGCTGGGATACTAGTATTCCTATCTAATAAAAAGATAATATGCAAATTAACCATCACTCTGTCACAAAGATGGCAGCACCCATAGCCATAAGATGGCAGCGCCCTGTCCTCTCAGCCCTGCCAGATTTCCCAGTACTGGGGGAAGGGGGGGCGGCCACTGAGAGCGGGCAGTGTGAATGGCCTGTTTCACCCCAGCTGCAGAGGGCCTCTGGGCAGCGGGCACGGAGCAGCCAGGTCCCGCAGAGAGCTACTGGCACAGATTCGTGCACAAGACTACTAGTGTGATATAAATTCCTTTTCAACAAGGGATGCGAGTGTGCTGTCTCTACACCACTGTGAGGATTCTTTTCTAAAAGTCAGTTCTAGGAAGAGAGATGAGAGTGATTTACCGTCCAGTTCAAAAACCTGTAAGAGCTTCCATGATGTAAAATAAAATGCAAATGCATGCTTAACAAACAATCCATTCAAAGTTTTGCCCACGTGGTCCTGACTCACTTTGAACTATTATTTCCATTTAAACCACCCACTCACCCTATGGTGCATTTTGTCCCCCATGAATCTTCACTTAAGCCAATTTTAATACGTAATCAACATCCCACCCATTCTATAAGAACTATCTCATATCCCTCCACCTCCAGGAAGTTTCCAGAGAGGTTAATTTGGTATTATCATCTATTAAAATAACTAACAAATGCACAGGATGGTACAGTTACAAGCACATTTCATATACGTGATGTCATTTGTTTTCAAATGCAATTAAGGATCATTTACCTCATTTCTAGTCAAAGAAAGATATTCTCACAGAGTTAGGTTACTTTGTGAGATCCAGGATTTCTGAATCCAGATCCATGCTTATTGTCACTATTGTGTATCTCTGTTCTGGTTCCATCTCTAGGTCATCTCTCAGACAGCTCTCCCTCCTTGATCTTTACCTTCAGAGTTTGTTTCTCTTTAACGTTATTTGTTGCAGACTGTTGGAATCAGAGTTGTTTGTACTGGTATGCTCATATCTGCCATTCTGTACATGCTGAGAGCAGGGACCAGTCTTTCAGTTTTGTATTCCATTTAGACCCCGGGGAAAAACAACTCCCATTTATCAAGGGCCTATTGTATACCAAGCACTTTTCATATTCTTATTATGTGTGCCTTTGCAATTACTTTGTGAAAGAGATATTATTATTTTCATTTAATAAATGAGGACATTGGAACTTAGAACTATTATGTAAATTTTTCATGGATAAATAGCAGGTCAGCATGATTCTCAAGCCCATATTCTTGCCATATGCCCTGCTGCACACACACACTCAATAAATTTGTGTTGAAGTGAAACAAATACCCCTGCAGTGAACTGTTGTGAAATACTGTTTGTTTCCTTTAGGGAAATGGTAAGGTAAGTGTGGAATCTGCCTCAGGTGAAGCTCCAGATGACATTATGAATGCCAAACCCGCAGGAAGAGGGAGCGAGGGAAAGAGAGTTTTATAAGTCTACCTTATGTTTTGAGGCCATCAAAATGCACCCCCCCCCCACCACCACCACCAGAAAACTGCCATTTGAAGCCAAAGCTTGCTGAAGAGGCATGATTTTACCCTTTGGTGTATAAAAAGTACCTTACACTCTGTTAGCCAGGAAAAATGATTTAAGTTTTATTTCTGGATAATAATTGAGTAACACTTTGGTATGTGATTCACTGCCAAGTGGACGCCGTTGGTTTCACACAGCTGTAGTTAGCAATGGCAAGAGCTATTTACTGGGAAAATGATAATGCAATTGGATGTTGTACTGAACCCAAGGGCAGGATAATTTCTGTTGTGCTGTATCACAGGCCTGCCGTTAGAGTCTGTTTGGTCAGCCTGTTGGAAGAGCCGATGTCATTGATGCTAATTTATAGGATTCAGTTGTAGGCAAGGAAAATTTACCTTCATTCAAATTAAATCAAATGGGACAAAGAATCAGACCCAGTCAATCGGTATTTTCCGGATTCATAGTTTATTTTTCAAGCATATAGAATATGTTCTTCCCTTTGGGCTTGTTTAACTGAAATGTTTACACTTTGACTCAGTAATATCACTCCTGGGAATGTACACTAGGAAATGATTTAACATAAGAAAAGAAGCAATAGGCATATTTTTGCAACATTATTTGTAATCATGAAACATTGGAAAAAACCTAAATGCCCAGCAATCAATGAATGCCTAACAAATGATGGCACATCCTCTTAAGGGAATCATTATGCTGCAATCAAATCATAATTATGAAGGCCATTCAATAAACAAATATACAAAACCATGTAGCAATTTGGGAAATGTTTATGATGTACAAGTAAGTGAAGTAGAATGTAAGTCTGGTTAAGGTGTCCCATTTTATGATTTGGGAAGCAATTCACATATCCTAGTCAGGTCTCTCTAGCCGGTAGCATCATAAAGTCCAGGACAGTCTATCAAGTCCTCAACATCCTTCCCATTATTTGACCAGACATTCCCAAAAGCTTTTCAGCAACTGAGAGAATGGGAGAAATCTCACCTACTTCAGTCAGCTCTTCAGGTGCTGCCTGCATCTGAAGTTTGATGGCCTTTTCTGGCCTTTTCTGGCCAAGTCCAAAGGAAAGTAGCTGAGGGGAAATCTCTTGCTCAAGGTGGTGTCAGAGGGACCATGATGATGTTTTCTCACCAATAACACTTGACAGTAGGAACTCCTCAGCAAAATGAAGAGAGCCTTTAGTCTCCAAGTTCTGTTCATTACTTCACCCACCTATCCCATGGACATGAAGTTGCCCTACGGTAGTGGATTCCTGGTTTCCAATGTCAATTCCTCAGGTGCCAGTGTTGGTGGAGAAAGGGGCTCTAGAGGACTTATGGCACTCTTGGAGAAAAGCCCATTGAAAAATATGTAACCAAATGGTCTCCAGTAGAAAATGCAGACTATGGGAACCAGTGCTGCTTCCAGGGCAAAGATGATTGGGAATTACCAAATACCAAGGAGCCTCTGATGGAACATCTAGGTAACAGGGAGGTAAATAGTGTTCTCAGGATACATCTGCATTCCCCCTGCTCTGGTTTTGACCTTTATAGGCTGCACTGAAGCTCTCTTGCAATCACTGCAAGTTCTTCAATGGAAGACTAATCCCTGACGTCATGCTCACTTACAGGAATCTATTCATAAGTAGCCGGAACCCCAAGTACAGAAGAAGTTCATTGTGCCCCTAGCTCTTCACCCAGTCTCTTCCTAGGGAACATGAATGGATCAGAACCAGTTTTTCCCTGATATAGAACTAATGTTCCCCTCTTATCCCCATCTTTGCTCAGACCAGGCATAGTCTTTTAGTTTCAAGTCTCTCAATCTTTCAACGTTCTTTAAAGAAATGTATAGCGTTTAGGCCTTATTTGTAGTCAATTTAACCACCATGTTGTACTGAACCCAAGGGCAGGATAATTTCTGTTGTGCTGTATTACAGGCCTGCCGTTAGAGTCTGTTTGGTCAGCCTGTTGGAAGAGCCGATGTCATTGATGCTAATTTATAGGATTCAGTTGTAGGCATATAACTCCCTTCCTCCAAATCTCAGGAGAAAGATGTGAATTCTTCTATTTCTTTTATACCCTCAAATCCCTGGACATCACATGCAAATTTGTTGTCCCACTTCTCAGAATTTTAAAATAGGAGAAGGGGCTGATTTTGATTAGCTGAAAAGATCCTCTTACTCCTTGGGTTCAAAAAAAGAGAGACCTGAAAGGTTAAGTGCAAGATATCCCTGCCTTCAAGACATGCTATCAGCTGAGTCTTGTAGAAAGGTGGAAGAGGATAACTATGGAACTGAGGAAGGGAATGAACAGGGGAAAGTTGATGAAGAGGGAGGAGAAAAAGAAAGGGGAGGGAGAAAAAGAGATGTGAAGAAAAATAAGGACATGGCAGAAAGAGGATGAGATTCCTACTGCAAAAAAATATATGTAACTACAAAAGTACTATGTGTATAAAACAGGACATTAAAAGAAGGAAGATAACCCTGGCTGGTGTGGCTCAGTTGGTTGAATGTTATTCCGTGCATGGAAAGGTCACAGGTTAGATTCCTGGTTGGGGCACATGCCCAGGTTGTGAGTTCAGTCCCCTGTTGGGGTAAGTATCAGAGGTAATTGATTGATGTTCCTTTTGCACATCAGTGTTTATCTCTTTCTCTCTCCCTCTCTCTTCCTCTCTCTCTAGAATCAATAAAAATATATTATTTTTTAAAAAGGAAAGTAGTATAGGTGTTGGAACTTTGGAATGGATCTTATTTTTCCTTTTAGTGTTTCTTTTACTTAGTTTTTATTTGTGTAATGGGATAGGGAAGCAATGCTTGGTGAAGTGAATTTGAATACATTTTCTATAGTGTTCAAAAGGGTACACTGAAAATTTTTGAGAATAAAGAGCTGTATTCCAGCCCAGCTCTTCCATTTAATTATGTGACATAAAACAAGTCATTTACCCTCATTTGTGCCCAAACTCATAAAAAAGTTAGATGATCTCCAACAGAAATTGATAGAACATTTTCATCAGTGACTGCTATATTTTGAATGTCTGTTTAAGATTCTAAGTAAACAGAAGAAGAAGTAACTAAGTTGGTTTAGTATATCATTTGATTTGTTGAAATGAAGATATAAACAAAAACTTATTCCAAGATACTTAAAGAGTAAATATATTGCTAAATGAATGCTAAGTAAGGATTTTGGTGTGCAGAGTAAAAGTCCAAGAATATATAAGGAATAGTACCGAACTAAATGTGAGAAAAACCAATTCCAACACCCCATCCAGTGTGTAAATCATCTCTGTAGGATCCTTAATCATGTAGTTATTTTGAACAGTGATTTACAAACATTGTTCTGAGGAGAATTAGGACTCCTCCAACTTTCTCCAAAAGCCACTTCAGGGGAGCAAAAGGGAAGGAGAAGAATAAGAAGGGGGGCCCTGCCACCCAAATTGTAAATTACTGCAAGGAGAAGAAAAAGGAAATGCTTCAACAAGAGCAACTCCATTTTCAACTTCCTTATATATGAGAACTCTGCCAAAAACAGAAAATGTCTGGAACAAGTATTCCATTACTCTAAAATACTTTTGAAAGCCTCTGGTCTATATTATGCTTGAACATCATCATTACTTGTTTATGCCCATGTTAAATCATGGCATCCAAAACAGAACAGACTCTAACAATGTGACCCAGTCTTGGAAAGTAGTGGCCCTATAGAGAATACCCTTCAATACTAAGGACAAGGTCAGTTTTTTTTTTTTTTTTTTTTTGCTTTGTTTTGTTTTGTTTTGCTTTGCTTTGTTTGTTTTTTCTTCTAGTTAGTTAGCTTGTTTGTTTGGCAGCTAGAAAACTTGTCTTCTTACCCCTGTATGGACCAGTGATAGGATGAAAGTGCCCCTGAGAAGAGATACAAACTTGGGTGAACAGTTCCTTCCAGTTTATAGCCAGCCTGAGAAGGGCCTCAGCTGGAAACCTTCAGCAGGAATGATCCTGGTGCTGGAGAATGGTAGTCCTAATCCTGAGGGGGCCAGGCAGCACAACAGGTACTGTATAGTTCACCTTTGCGTCTCTTAAGTCCCATTTTTCATATAATAAATTCACTCCATCTCAGATCAGCTCTTCCAAGATTCTGGTTGGTCTCTTTTCCTAGGAAAAGTTAGAAAAAAAATTACAGTGAACTAACTTGGCCGGATCTGCTTTTTCTGTCCTCAACTTTCAGGAAACGAGAGCCTTTTTATATGCTGCCAATGCCCTCTGGCTTTCCCATTTGGCCTTAAATTGGTGATTAACTCAGGCATTTATCATATTATTTTCCAATGCATTGATTGCCCCAAGCAATAACCATCTAATTTCTTTGTTCTTATAAGAAGTCCCTTTTCCCATCCACACATACCTAACTTGTTCAATGCCAGTAATGTTGGACCAGCCAATGTATTTCCTTCCTCAGTAGCCTTCCCAGCACTGGTGAAAGTTTTAATTTTTTTTCTACTAAATGCCAGAGGCTATTGATATTTCACCCATTGCAAGCGATGCAGTCCTCAGTGTCAGACAGACAGACACAGATCCAACTCCAAATTCTAATTTAGTTTCTTCTTTTAAGGACCACTCTTGGCACCAACTGTTGGAGGTAGGAGCCCTAGGAAACAAACTGTAAGATGGATATTTGCATACAAAAAGCTTATTGAGGAATGCTCTTGGAACAATAGCTGTATGGGAATCAGGAAAGTAGGATGGGCATAGGGACAGGTTGAACCATGATGCAGTACCAACAGATACTTGAGTCAATCACACAAAAAAATGCTGATTTGCAGAGGGTCCTTCAGAGATGCCTAAAATTTGAAGAAACTGTAGGTAGCCCTACATGACCAGTCATTGGCTGGAGGCTATCCCAAAGGAAGGAGCATTACTTTCAACAGTCCTCTTAGCAGAGACCAAAACTGAAGGACTTGCTCAGCTGTGGGACATCAGCAGCCATCACTCCCAGCAGCTGGGAATGAACGGCTCCATTCTCCATGAGGGGATCCAGGTGACACATAAGAGCATCTACTACAGCATTCATCTCATGCTTCAGCTTTTCTACAAGGATATCAAGATTTAAGTCACTGGTGACCTTCTCTAGTAAAAAAGACAGAGAGATGGCAGGCTAGTGAGGAACTCTGAAAAATCCATCCAGTTCAGTCTTCCTGGACTTTGCTATGACAGGTCAATCAGAGGCACACAGAAAAAGTGAGAGAAATTTCAGAAACAAGATTTAAAAATCATATGTATGAAGAATGCTCTTTTTAGAACAATTATAAAAAGATCAGGTGATGGTGAACACATTTATTAAAATTAATAACCAGCTGCTTACCATCACCCTAAGGAAACAAAAGAAACTAAAGAATCAGGGACTTCACCCCAAGATAAGGGGAAAATTGCTCAAATAGATTGGACAACCTGGAAGCTTATTATGGAACTAGAGGCCCGGTGCTCAAAATTCGTGCATGGGGTGGGGGGTCCCTCAGCCGAACCTGCATCCTCTCCAATCTGAGACACCTTGAGGGATATCCAACGGCCCGTTTAGGCCCAATCCTGGTAGGATCGGGCCTAAACGGGCAGTAGGACATCCCTCTCACAATCCAGGACTATTGGCTCCCAACTGCTCGCCTGCCTGCCTTCCTGATTGCCCCTAACCGCTTCTGCCTGCCAGCCTGATCACCCCCTAACCACTCCGCTGCCAGCCTGATTGATGCCTAACTTCTCCCCTGCCAGCCTGTTTGCCCCTAACTTCCCTCCCCTGCAGGCCTGGTCCCCCCAAACTGCTCTCCCCTGTAGGCCTGAGTCCCCGCCAACTGCCCTTCCCTGCAGGCTTGATCGCCCTCAACTGCCCTCCCTTGCAGGCCTGGTCCCTCGCAACTTCCCTTCCCTGATGGCCTGATTGCCCACATCTGCCCTCTCTTGCAGGCCTGGTCCCTCCCAACTGCCCTCCCCTGCTGGCCATCTTGTGGGAGCCATCTTGTGTCCACATGGGGGCAGCCATCTTGTGTGTTGGAGTGATGGCCAATTTGCATATTACTCTTTGATTAGATAGGATAGAGGCCTGGTGCACGGGTGGAGGCCAGCTGGTTTGCCCTGAAGGGTGTCCTGGATCAGGGTGGGGATTCCCTTGGGGCGTGGGGCGGCCTGGGCGAGGGGCCTATGGTGGTTTGTAGGCTGGCCATGCCCCCCCGGCGACCCAAGTGGAGGCCCTGGTATCTGGGATTTATTTAACTTCTATACTTGAAACTTTGTAGCCTTGAGCGGAGCCAACCCTCCTGCTTGCTCCGTGGCCACAGCCATTTTTGTTGGGATTTATTTATCTTCTATAATTGAAACTTTGTAACCTTGAGTGGAGGCCTAGGCAGGCCAGGGTGTGTGGAAAGCTTGGCTTTCTCCATCACCAGGGGCAACTCAAGCCTCCTGCTCTCTCCAGCTCCGTGGCTGCCGCCATTTTTGTTAGGATTTATTTATCTTCTATACTTAAAATTTTGTAGCCTTTAGTGGAGGCCAAGGCCTGCCAGGGTGTGCAGAAAGCTTGGTTTCCTCCATTACCGGGGAAACCCAAGCCTCCTGCTCGCTCCATGGCCGCAGCCATCTTGGTTGGGTTAATTTGCATACTTGCACCTGATTGGCTGATGGGCATTCTTTTGGTTGTAGCAGAGGTATGGTCAATTTGCATATTACTCTTTTATTAGATAGGATATTTTAGAGATTTAATTTTTTCATATGTGTCTGATATGACACAGTAGCCACCTTCTATTGAGTGCCTGCTAAGTAAATTGGGTGAGGTATCATCCTAGGCATTTAAATAATACTGTTTTAGTTTATATTCTCTTCCTGCATTCTGTACATGGAATCTGTAATTTCCACACTCTGTAGGGTATATATTCTAATATTTCTTCTGTTAGATATAGTAACACATTACAGAATTAATTAAAAATTAAAAAGCTTTGAATTTGTATCATATTGATAACTGTTCCTACCAGCTAATTGTGTTTTGAGATGACAATATCCTGCAGTATTTGAAAGTTATACACTTGTGTGCACACAGCTTGAGGAAGGGATGAAGGAGTATTATTCTAACAACCCTGCCTTAAATGTCATTTTCAAATTCTGCCAGAAACTTTGTGAAGAAAGAAATACTACTAAGAATCTGATGGCTTTTCACAAGCATTATCATACAGGATCAACTATAATTAATTATGTAATTTTAGAAAAACATATCTTCATGTAATCTTTTCTTATCATATGAAACCTGATTTCTACCTCCAGTAAATGTTTAGTAAATGCTTATTGGTATTCTGCAAAATAATTTATTACCTTAAAATTTCCTTTGTTCCCCTCTTTAGTAAATGCTTTGAACTTCCTTGCTTTCCCTTTTTATTTTTGCTGCTATGAATACCTTCTGTAATAGCTCTACTAATGAAAATAATTAAAATAATAACATTAATAAAGAATAAAATTCAAGAACTTCCTGTGGTTATCTTTAAATAGAGAGTAAGTTTACATTTATCCTCCAATATTTAATGAAACACATGTGCTTGTGCAAATACACACACACACAGGCAAAGATTTCTCCCAGTGTCCTTAATGATATGCTGTAATTACTGAAATATATAAACTATCTTAAAAGAGAGATCCAGTCAAGAACTTAAATTCTCAGAACACAATTGAAAAATTATAATTGCAACAATAGTCACTACATGAAGGCTAATTTACTAATTTATGTGTAGGAAATAATTGGCAAGTTCCAAAACAAAATACTAAAATATTTGGGAAGCAACCAGTAACTTTGTTCAGTACCTTTTTTTACGGGTTCCCTATGTAAAGGAGATGCTAAAGACAATAAAAAGGTCTTTAGACAGTAAGATGCTGGTGAGAAAGTAGTGGTAGAGTGTAAGATTTCAAAACCATCATACTGAAGCATAGCAGGCATCTATTTTAATCTAATTGCCCAACACACCTCAGTGGGGTATTCACTCATCCTATCCATAGTGCCAAGCTCAAGGATGGGCACATGACCTAGACAAACCATTGAAAAACTTATTCTGAAATGAATTCCTGACTTACTTTGGACATCTGAGTTTAACTGTGCCTGAAGTTAGGCCAAGGATAAGTCAGTGAACAGGGTTCTCTGAAGATGATACCATCTACTTTGTGGACACTCCTGCCATCATGTTGCCTATTTTGCCTTCTAGAACTGACAGGCTACTCTCAAAAAGAATAATTTTATGCTTTTCACTGCATGCCTTTCTCTAACTCTCAGCCATATCTGAGACTCCTTTCACAAAGGTAGTTCCTATACCCGTTGAAGCGATGTCTATGTGACTCTGACTTAAGATATGCTTGTTCTGAATGAAGAATCTTCTCAGCCTCTTAAGAATTTACCCAGTGTAATTAGATACACTCTGATTCATCCAAATACTATCCAAAGGCCAAATATCTGTGGCTCTAATTGGAAAAGCTCATTAACTTTAAATAAAGCTAAATTTATTGAGGGGGAAAAAATCTCAGTAGAAATACTGAAATCAATTGCCTAGTAAGACTAAAAAGGAAAGGTTTATGTATTCTAACCTAATTAATCTGGATGTTGTCTACATCATTCCACTTACTTTGGATCTGAGACTAAGTACTTTAATATGTGTAGACTTTATTGGGATCTTCATTGAAAGAGACTGCCTACTCACTGAGTTCTACTCATTTGCTAGATATTCAACAGACTTCAGTGTCTTAAAACTAAATCACTTCTCTGGGTAACCAAATAGTGGGTGAGGGGAAATTTCCCTTTATGGAATTTTCCAGGTAATAAATGAAGAAGGAATGATGTAATTAGAATACTACCATTTGCAACCCTAATGAATTAGTGCTTTTAGATGTTGATTACTAATAGGAGTCTTGCTTCAAAATGGAAACCTCAGTCTGATCAAGCCTCCAGATTAGGATATTACAAACCTCAACAATGTTGACATTTTGGATGAAAGTGTATCTGTCCAGCTTCGCCACTGCACTGAGATTCCCAGGAAGACAGAAACTATATTTTATCTAACTTTCCTAGCTGTTGTACCTAGTAGCATAGAGGTTGTACAAAATGTTTGCTGAATTAAATGCAGTGATATATAGTGATTTTTTTTGCCTCTATAACATAACTAAATCTATCACCCAGAGTACAATTGGATGCAGAAAGATCATAGAATTCATAATTGTTATTTTGAAACACATAGCAGAGCAGATATTTCTGTGAGATAATGCAGTCACGAAAGGAGGGAGAAAGCTTATGTGATGAACTAGAGGTTCAGGATGAAGTTTAATTCCTAAGTCCTGCCATTCTTATTTTTCAAAGAAGCCTCACCTACAAACATTTGGAACAGAACTGGTAAAGGAATACTTCTTTATCAATAGCATAAGCAATGATACTCTGTCTTAGCCCAGTTTCCCTAGAAAACAGAAGCTGAAACAAGACTTAAGCACTAATGCTTTATTGTGAGGGGAACCAAAGTTTTGCCACCCTGAAGCTGCTTTTGGGAATATAAATCTTGAGCTGTTTATTAAGAAACAGAAGACTCCATACCCTATGGGGTCATGGTTCTTCACCTGAGTCTACAAGTGAAAAAGTGAGTCATATTTAAAATAGTATGATGCTGCTTATTAACAACACATGGCTCCATGATATCCTCAGAATTAGAGAATGTAGCCGAGAGATCCAAGTGTGAAGAAAGTGTTGGGGAACAGTCTTCATTTCTAATAGTCAGAAATTCCCCAAAGTTTCTAGTGGTAACAAGAGCAATAGAAATCTCTCTGCAGAGTCAGTCAAGACTGAGTTGGGGGTGATACTGCAATTTATAACCAACTTCTACAAATTTCTCCAACACCTCTCCCAGACCTGGAAACAATTAATTTATTTTCTATTTCTATAGACTTGCCTATTCTGGGCATTACATATAAATGGAATCATACAGTATGTGGTCTTTAATGAATGGTGTATTTTATTGAGCATAATGTTTTCAAGGTTCATCCATGTTGTGGCACATGTTAGCAGTTTATTTTTCTTTATTGGTGAGTAATATTCCATTGCATCAATATACCACATTTTATTTATCTACTCATCAGTTTGTTGATATTGAGTTGTTTCCACTTGTTTAGTATTATTAATAATGCTGCCATGTACAAGTTTTTCTATGTACCTATATTTGCATATGCATAAACTTAGTAGCAAAATTACTTGCTCATATGGTAACTTAGCCTAATGTACCATTTTACATCTCAAGAGCAATATATAAGTGTTCCAAATTCTCCATATACTCAACAATACTTGTTTTTATCTGTCTTTTTTATTATAGCCAATCTTGTGAATTTCATAAAGTGAAATCTCACTGTGATTTTTATTTACATTTCCCTGGTTACTAAAGATAAGTAATTTTAATGTGCATATTGCTTATTTGTATACCTATTTGGAGAAATATCTATTCAGATTCTTTGCCTAATTTTTACTTGGGTAAGAGTTCCTTATCTATGCTAGGTACAAGTCTCTTATCATATATATGACTTGCAATTATTTCTTCCAATTCTGTGAGTTGTATTTTCACTTTCTTGATAGTGTCCTTTGAAACATGGAAGTTTTTAAATTTTGAAAGTCAAATTTATATTTTCTCTTTTGTTGCCTATGATTTTGCTATCATATCTAAGAAACTATTGCCTAATCCAAGATTTATACCTTTGCTTTCTTTCAAGATTTTATAGTTTTAGCTCTTACATTTGTCTTTGACCTATTTTGAGTTAATTTTTTTAATATAATTTGAGGTAGGAATCAAACTTAATCTTTTCCATGTGGATATCCACTTGTCTCGGCACCATTACTTTAAAAGACTGTTCTTTCCTATTAAATGGTGTTAGTACCCTTGTAAAAATGAAATGTTAGAGATAATTTCTTGACTCCCAATTCTAATCCATTTGTGTATCCCATTGATCTGTAATGTTTTTCCTTTTGCTAGTATCACCCAGAGATTACTGTAGATTTATAATAAATTTGAAATTGGGAAGTGTGAGTCCTCCAGCTTTCTTCTTCCTTTTTAAAGATTGTTTTGGCTGTTCTGAATCCCTGCCATATCCATCTGGTTTAAAAAATCATCTTGGAAGAAAAAAGGGGATGAAGGAAGAAAGGAAGGAAGGATTTCTGCAACAAAGACAGCAAGGATTTTTATAGGGATTGCATTGAATTTGTAGAGCAAGTTGGGGAGTATTGTCATCTTAACAAATGTAAATCTTCCAATCCATGAACATGGGATGTATTTCCATTTGCTGATGTCATCATAATTTTTTTAAGATTTTGTAATTTTTAGAATATAAGTTTTACACTTCTCTTGTTAAATTCATTCCTAATTCCAAACTATTATTACTATAAACAAACCTCCTAACATCTACTTTTAAGTTTGTATTTTCACCTCAGAGTCCAATCTCTGCATGTTGCAGTAGAAATGTGCAAAAAAATTGAACAGTAGTAACATATTTAATCCTCCCTAAAACCCATGAAGGCTATACCGAGGAACTTGTATGGTAAAAAAAAAAGCCTGAGCTTTAAAGTTCAATTTTCCATTTTTCTCCCATTCTTAACTGTATCACCTTGGGCTAGTTATTTAATTTCTGGACCTCAGTTTTCTCATCAGTAAAATACTAATATCTAACACTTACAATTTTTTTTATATTTTAGGTATTCTTCTGAATATTTTACACAGCTAAACTATTTTAATTTCTCACACCAATTCAATGAAGTAGGTACTCAATCTTACCTACTTTTCTTTGATTAGACTGACACTAAGTGATTTGTGCAGTCACATGACACATGGCGGAACCACAAAGCAGACTGTGACAGTTTGGTCTCTAAAGCCATGCTGTTAACCGCAATAGTACGTTAATTCCTTTCTCATTGGTAACAAAGCAAATTAAATAAGAAAAAAAAAGTTCATAATGTTCCTGATACATGGTTAACATTGTATAAAAATTGTTCATTAGATATGATTTTCCCTAATGAATGATGGAAGACTATTGATCTTTCCATTGAATAAAAATGGTTTACATAAATAAATTGCTTTTATTGGTATTAAGATAATGCATACAGAGGTGGATTAATAATGAAACAAACGAAATTTAGGCTTTAGTTTCTTTCCCTTGCACCAGCCCCTTCCAAGTCCCTGCACCTGATTTGTAAAATTGTAATCTTTTTAAAAGAAGTTCCCTCAAATTATGTAAGGTTTATATCTCACAAAAGCTTTATCTTCTTTATAATATATATTCTCCTGAATATATATTATCAAGAGAATTAGAGAATAACCAGGAGTTTCTAACTTGGAAAAGTGAATGTAGCATGTCACCTATAATTAATATGACAAAAAGAAGGAGGAGGGGGGGGTGATGGGAAGGAGGAGACTTGGAGAAAGAAAACAGTTCAGTTTTAGATATGCCCAATTATGGGTGTGAGAGGAATAGTCAGATAGAGATGTGCTATTGGAGGGTTGCTGGGACAAATATACAAATATGGGAACCACTAGCAAGGGTGATAGTTGAAGCCATAGTTGTGGATTCTATCACCTTAGGAAAGTATGTAACATCAGGCCAGTAGTTCTCAACTAGAAGCAGTTTTGCCCCCCACATACCTGGGGATGCTACTGGCATCTAGTGGGCAGAGTCCAGAGATGTTACTGAACACTCTACAATGAACAAAACTGTCTTCCTGCTCCAGAATGTCAATAGTGTGGAGATTGAAAACCCTGTATTAGATAAAGACCAAAGAGTTGGATCAAGGAGAAGACTGAAGAAAACATTGCTGAAAAAGGGATTAGGACAAAGGATTTCTGCAGGCAGGAAGGGTAAGAATGCATTCTAAAGGGACTGTACAGAAATGCAGGAAGTAGAAAATGCTTCTTATTATACCCGCTTTTTAGGTCACCCCGAAAAGGCCATCATACTGTCCTGTTAGTGGCATCCACCATCTTCCCTCTGCAACTGCTTTGCCAGAGTGATGATTCTCAGATGAAGTAATGCAACTTAATTATGTGCAGGATAATAAAAGTGTGAATAGCATACAGATGCTCAACATCTGTTAATCCCAAATTGAATAACTCTTCACGTTAATGCCTTTCCATGGGCCCTGGAAGGGTTGCTGACATATAGAGTCCCAAATGTCTATTCAGAAACTTTTGTTTTCCATCTAGTGCTAGGGTGTGTCTGGATTGGTATCATTCCTTGATACTTATGGTTTATATTAGTTGTTGAGTTAAGGAGAAACTAAAAAATAAATGATCACTGTGCTAGTATGCACAGAAAATAGCAGTGTTTATTCATGTGACTTTTGTGACAGAGCAATTTCTGGGAAAAGATAAATATTCTAACACGCACGCACACAAAAAAAACCTATATCGAGTATTTCTTTTGTCTATCCCTGATCAGTTTCTTTAAAACTTAAGTGGTCTTCATTAAGCACTGTCCAAGAATGAATACATGAGATAGGAGAGAGATAGGATTGGGGATGTGGGGAGCGAATCCTGAGACATTGTTTCTGTGCATATTCTTAGTCACGATACTATCTTATACTCATTTCACCTCTCCCTTTTTTTCTACAGTGGCTCCAATTAGCTTGTTAGAGTCTTGCCTTCCATATTTGATATGTACTAGTTTCTGACTTCCGAGTATGATTTTGGATCTTCTCAACCATATTTCTGATTCTCCCCTATATGGGGTATCTATTGTTTTTGTTTATGTTGTTTTATTTGTTTAGTTGGGAGGTTTGTTTTGTTTTCTTACCAGTATCCAATACCCCTTTTTCTGGTAGTATTATCTTGATTTTCTTTTGGGCAATCACTTGCTCATTCCATATGGTTTGGGTGGAAAAGCCCATTCTCCATACTGTAGAGGTGGATCTTAGACCTAGGCCTTGCCAGTTTGTGTATTATATTTCTTTGGTTATAGTTAGTGGTTCATGGATGACCTTGTGCCCCAGGATAGCTCAGAAAGATTTGATACCAGGCATTTGTTGAACTTCTGAGATGTTTTCTTTCTGCTGCATTTGTTCAGTGCGAAGACTTCGGTATGAGTTTTTACTCATTTCATACAAAACCAATCAGACTAATGCCTTTACTTATTTAATCAATAGTTCTTAGTGATCCTGGGAACAAAAAAGTAAAAAGGATGGAAGTGGTCCTCATGGAGCTATGGAATTCACAGGCTAGTTAGGAAGGCAAATTTTGAACAAGAGAACACAAGAGTGGCAATTGCCAAGGGGAATGTACAGGGTGCCCTGGGTGCATACAGCATGAGGACTTGATCTGATTAAGAGTCAGGGAAAGAGTCTCTCAACTAAACCCCCAATAACACTGACTAACACTATAGTCTTAGATTGTATACTAGTTATTTATTGCTATATAATAAATTGTCATAAAACTTGGCAGTTGAAATCTACAGATATTTTTTATATCATTGTGGGTTAAGAATCCATGAATAGTTTAGCTGCATGGTCAGGTTCTCTCATGGGGCTGTAATTAAGGTGTGGCTGTGGTGCAGTGATCTCAAGGCTCAACTGGGTAATGGTTTGCTTGCAAGCAGCTTAAGAAGATTCATTTCCAAGATCACTAACATGAACTTCTCCACAGAACTGCCTTGCAACATAACATTTGGTTTCCCCTAGATGAGCAATGCAAGAAAGAAACTGAGAGAGCTCCCAAGATAGAACCCACTGTGTTTATATAACCTAAGCTCACAAGTGACATATCTTCACTTCTATCATATCCTATTCACTGGAAGCAAGCCACTCAGTCATGCTTACACTCCAGGGGAAGGGATTACACAAGAACACAAGTTCAAGGAAGCAGAGATCATTGAGGGCCATCTTAGAGGTTGCCTACAACAGTTTTGGTTCCCCTAAAAGCAGATCCTGAGCAAGGATGTGGTGCAAGAGGTTTATTAAGAAATTGATCCCAATAAGTATTGTGAGGATACAGAGAACTAGAACAAGAAAAGGAGGACCACCAGTAAATTATTGCCATTGACTGCATGTTTGCATTCCCTCAAAATTCACATGTTGAAACCTAAACCCTAATGTGATGGTGGGGCCTTTTGGAGCAGATTCAGTCGTGAGGGCTCTTTCCTGATGAATGAGACTAATGCTCTCCTAAAAGAGGCTCCAGGGAGATCCCTTGCCCCTTCTACCATGTGTGGAAGTGGTGCTACGAGGGCTGTGTGTGAGCCAGGAAGCAGCTCTTTACCAGATGTTGAATCTACCAGCACCTTGACCTTGGACTTTCCAGCCTCTAGAACTGTGAGAAATACATACTTGTTGTTTACTAGAGGCCCGGTGCATGAAATTCATGTACTCGGGGGGCGGGGGGGTGGGAGTCCCTCAGCCCTGCTTGCACCCTCTCCCAGTCCAGGAGCCCTCAGGGGATGTCCAACTGATGGTTAGCGCTACTGCAGAGGTGGGAGAGTCTCCCACCACAGCCACTGAACTCTCCAGCTGTAAGCCAAGCTTCTGGCTGAGTGGTGCTCCCCCTGTGGGAGCGCACTGACCACCACCAGGGGGCATCTCCTGCATTGAGCGTCTGCTCCCTGATGGTCAGTGCACATCATAGCGACCGGTTGTTCTGCCATTTGGTCAATTTGCATATTAGCCTTCTATTATATAGGACTAGAGGCTTGGTGCATGAAATTCATGCATGGGGAGGGGTGTCCCTCAGCCCAGCCTGAACCCTCTCCAATATTGGACCCCTTGGGGGATGTCTGACTGCCGGGTCCTAATCACTCACCTGCCTGCCTGCCTGATTGCCCCTAACTGCTTCTGCCTGCCAGCCTGATCGCCCCTAACTGCTCCCCTGCCAGCCTGATCACCCCAACTGCCCGCCCCTGCTGGCCTGGTCGCCCCCAACTGCCCTTCCCTGCAGGCATGGTCACCTCTAACTGCCCTCCCCTGCAGGCCTAGTCACCCCAAGTGCCATCCCCTGCTGGCCTGGTCACCCCCAACTGCCCTCCCCTGCAGGCATGGTGAACCTCTAACTGACCTCCCCTGCTGGCCTGATTGCCCACAACTGCCCTCCCCTCCTGGGATTTTGTGGTAGCCATCTAGTAATAGCCATCTTGTGACAATGTGGGGGAGGCCATCCTGTGATGAAGTGAGGGTGTCATGCGAGGGCATGAGGGCCACCTAGGCTTTTATTAGTATAGATAAGCCCCTTGTCTGTGGCATTTTGCTATAATCCCAAATGGACTAAGATAATGGCCTTTAATGGGTGGATTGTAGCTCTGTGCCACTGGTTTCATCCCACTGTCATCCCACTGAGACAATGTACCCTGCTCAGAATTGTTCCATCAAGGACTAAAGAAGCCGGGGCATTTATTCACCATCTCCCTGTCTCACCTTGAATGGTCTGCAAGGATGTGGCAAGCACCAGAAGCACATCTATGATTGCTTTAGGGACTACCCCTATCTATTTGACCTGGCTCCTGGGACTTTGCCTCCTCACTCAAATGAGGCTGGTTGAGATCCAATCCTTTCTGACATACAAAGAATTGTATTCAATTCATAAATATCCATAGTGTATTACTGTATATAAGTATACATATATTCCATTGGAAAGTATAAAACAAATCAACATATAATCCCAGTTCTTAAGACATGTCTACTTTACTGGAGGATGTAAAGTAGATACAAGCTATCCATGACATAAGAAAGTTCAATGTTAGTGGTATACATTAATGTCAGGGAAGAGGAATGGGGAGGCTTTATGCATAAAAAATCATCTGGATTTTGAAGAGCAAAAACACGGTTTAGATGCTGGAAACACCCAGAAATATGGTTTGACAAGAGGCATGGTGTGCCAGGGAGGTTAAAAGGAGGTTGGAAGCTGGGTCTAGATACTGGAAGACTTCAAATGCCATTTTACTAATTAGATTTCATTGGAAGTTGGGGATTGATTAAAGTGTTTGAGATAGAATTGACATAGTCATATATTATAAAATAAATATCTTACCCCAGTGAGCATTCATATCACATCTCACATTTACAATGAATAGGATGGAAATTGGATTTATAAGGCTTAAAATATGTTTTTTTGAAGTGACTAGCTACTGTGTTTATTATATAATATACACTAATAATGGTAAGCTCTGAAGCATGCCATATACTATAGGTTTGAGATGGACAAACTTATTCTGCAAAGGTTCAGAGAATGAGGATATTTGGCTTTGTAGGCCATATGGTCTCTGTTGCAATTACTCATGTCTTCTGCTATAGCATGAAATCAGCTATAGACAATCTATACTAATAAAAGGGTAATATGCTAATTAGACTGGGAGACCTTCCAGATGTCCTTCCAGACAAAGCCATGGTGGCAGGGCCGAGGCAGAGGTGGTTAGGGGCGATCAGGCCGCGGGGCGGGGGGGGGGGGGCAGGGGCAAGCAGGCCAGCAGGAAGGGCAGTTGGGCATGAGCAGGCTGGCAGTGGGGGGCAATTGGGGGTGAGCAGGCTGGCAGGCAGAGTGGTTAGGGGCAATCAGGCAGGCAGGTAGGTGAGTGGTTAAGAGCCAGCAGTCCCGGATTGCGAGAGGGATGTCTGACTGCCAGTCTAGGCCCGATCCCTGTGGGCAGTCAGACATCCCCTGAGGGGACCCAGATTGGAGAGGGTGCAGGCCAGGCTGAGGGACACCCCTCCCCCCTGCACGAATTTTGTGCACTGAGGCACTAGTGTATAAATAAATGGATGTGACTTTGTTTCAATATAACCCTATTTACAAAAACAAGCCTGATTTGGCCTGCAGGCCATAGTTTGCTGACCCCCTGTTCTAAATCAATGCTCCTCAAATTCTTATGAGCAAAGATCACTGTTAAAATGAGGACTGTGGTTCGCCAGCTCCTGGATAATACTGACACTGCTGGTTCTTGGACCACACTTTGAGTCACAGGGGGATTATATCAGATTTTAAACTATAAATGTTTTTTTTTGTTTTTATGTTTACTCTTGGTGTATCTTCTCCCATGTACCCCTAGGAACTTATACCTCGGATAGAGTGAAGATACATTAATCTTGCTTTCCAAAGTCTTGTCAGATTTTAAGTCACATGAGACACTTGTTATCTGTATAGATCTCAGGTCCTCTCCCTGGAGATCCTAATTCATCTAGCAGTCTTGGATGGGGCTCCAGAGTCTGTGCTCTAAAGCCCAGGTGATTGTTGTGATCAAGCTAGTTTGGAAGCATTGAGTCATTCCGAGTCATTCCTCGCTTCCTGCAATTTTCCATCATTCTCAGCAATGGCTAATGGAGATCTTGCCATGAACACGTTACAGTGTGAGGCAATAGGAGATCAAAGATGCTGCCCCTGGCTTAAAGGATCTCTATTCCAAGGTACAGAACCACAGGCAGACTTTCCCTAGAGCATTCAAAGGACCTTGCCCTAAGTTCATATTTTTTATAGAAACACAGTCACTCAACCTCCTCCCCAGTAAATATTGCTTTACTTTCTTCTTCAATTAAAGCCAGTATAGAAAGAATTGGAAGTGATATTTACACTCCCCTAAGGAAAATTGGAGTAAACACAGCTAACACTTTCGCCTTAAGAAAAACACTTAACTAATAGAGCCAGGAATTACGGTATACCCTTGGTACTTGGGGCAAGAGACTTCATGACCCATGTCCAGGAAAAAAAAAGAAAGAAAGAAAGAAAACACCTTTCTTTAAAGAATGTCTCCTTCAGACAAAGAAGTACTTCTTCTGACTGGTCAAAATTTGTACTGAAAAAATATGTGGGTTTTCTTTAAGACAGCTCTTTTCATCCAAAATGCTAGGGCCTTGCAGAAGATAAATGACTTTATTTAAATTATCTGAAAATAACTTACGTTTTAAAAGGGAAAATGTGTAAAAAATTATACATTTCAAACACTACTGGATGGAGGAAAGCCTAGGAAATTAAGCACAATTGTTGAGGTGGTTCTGAAATCTTTGTCCTGCAATGTCTATGTTGCTGGGACAGAGGGAGTTCTCTGTTTTAACTTGTAATACCTCGCCAAGGGTCTTTGGTCACTGCAGCTCCACCTGGTAGTGGCTTGTTTACATATTCTAAAGGACTACATAGTATGGAGTTCAGGCTCCTTCAGGATTTCACCCTTCCCGGCTCTTCTAGCCTCATCTTTGGCTAATCTGCCTTCCCCTTCTCCCCCACCACTACCACAGGTCCTGATTGTGTAGTAATACCAGCTTCTTTGCAGTTTCCTGAGCACACCATACATGATCATTCTTCAGCCCTCGCATGTGTAACTCCTTGGAAAACCTGTTCCTATGTCACTCCTCCCCTCCCTGATGTTTTCCCAGAAAACTGTACCTAATGTTTTCAAATCCACACAAGCACAGCCTTCGCCGTGAACCCATCACTGACTCAGCAACATGGTGCTCTGTGCCCCCATTGAGCCTCATATCTATCTCCATCAGAGCATTATCATACCATGCCATTTCTGTTCAGTGTTTGGTTTACATCTGTTTCCAAACAAAACTGAAAACTTCTTGGAAATGAGGACTGTGCCAGTTCATCTTTCTATTTCCAATTCTACTCCCAAATAGACTACTTGATACAAAACATAGGCTTGATGCATTCTGCAAATGCCAATGACAGTGCAAGAATGAATGAATCAACAGGGTGAACATGTTTGCATAAACATAACTGTCAGAACTGACCATAGCTAATTGGATGATGAGCTTTTAAGCTATTAGCCTATAGTTCCTACAACACCCCTACTTAGGAAAGTGATTCAGTTTTCAGGCTTTCAATCCATCTATCCTTGTACCAAGCATGTGGCATCACATAAAAACAGGTTTCCAATCCCCCTGAGCAGTCACAAATTTAGTCCTGAATCACTGGTCCTAACCTACTCCACACACTGCGCTCCATGTGCTTCTGATGCTTGTGGCCCCTGACCTCATTACACAATCTCCTGTTTTCAAGCTCACCACATTCTTTAGGCCTGAACTTGGTCTTGCATTTTTTGCTATGGCCTGGGATCTTCTCCTTACTATAATCTGAATTCTCTCTTTGTGTTCATGGTTAACTATGAGCAGGTGCCTCTTAGTTGCCAGCCAGCCCTGAGAACTCTTGGTTAGAGCTCTTGCCTAACTCCACCCAGCCTTCTGAGTGGAACACAAATACAAGGGGTGACTTTGAATCACTAGTTGTAGGAAACTGGCCCATACTGCAAAAAAAAAATTTAAATGAGGGGAGAGTGGAGTCAAAATTATGATCTATACATCATGTCAGCTGCTACCTATTATTTCATTGTGAAAAATAATTTAATCTTTAATATTCATACAATTAAGATATAAATGCATTGAGATGAGGAAAGAGAAAAATATCTTAGAAGAGTATAGAGATAAACAATGAAGAGATGAATGAACATTATCAAAGAAACCAATTGGGTATAATTACCTGTGCTTGGAATTTAGGGGAGAATAGTTTTTTTCCTGATGATGAATCTACCTAAAAGATCTGGTTAAAGTCCTGCTGCAGAAGAGGTTGAAGGAAAGAGATTAAAAAGAGACTACCTAGACAGAAAGAATCTGAGCCTGATACCCTGAAACTTTCTATCAGTCTATCATCTATGGAATCCTTATATTTCACTGTTACGTGAGAGAAATAAATGTGTGTGTGTGTGTGTGTGTGTGTGTGTGTGAGAGAGAGAGAGAGAGAGAGAGAGAGAGAGAGAGAGAGAGATAAGAAACCACCAATCTTATACAAGAGTAAACGAATTAAGGTTTGACAAGTAATTATGCCAGAAATGGGAAGAAGAGGAGACACTAGTGCAGAAGATGCTGGTGGTTAAGACTAAAAATAAGTTGAGGCAGAAAGACCTGGGCTTGAATCTCAGATCTGTCCTTTTTAGGCAAGGAAACATTAGAGAAGTCACTTAGCTATCTTTGTCAATTTCACCATCAATAAAATGCGAATAACTATACCATACTTTCAAGTTGTGTTAAGGATTAAATGCAATAATTAATGAAGAATGTTTGGTTCAGTGTGATTTGAGATTATGTCTCTATTGTGCTGATGTCTGCTCTGTCGCAGGAAAAGCTGGGGGCTTCATTCCTTCTCCTCTGCTCAGGGTTTATGTATAACTTCGTAGGTGAGAATAGTGCCTGACTCTCCAATGGCAGCAGTTATGCCATTGTCACTGATGAACCAGAAAACGATTTAACTTCCTTGTGGGTTCCTTTTCTTTAAATCAGGTTCTCTCCATCTTGCTCAGGAATATGCGCTTGGATATTCCATTCATTCCAGTTGCTTAGAACAAAATCTTTGGAGACATCTTACTTCCTCTCTTTCACCCACCCATATGCAATCCAAGGGCAAGTTCTGAGAATTCATCACCTTCACTGCTAGCATCATAGTTCAAGTTGCCTGAATTGTTGCTAAAACCTCCTAAATGATCTTGCTGATTCTACCCTTGTTCCCTTATAGTCTTTTATGAAAAAAGAAGCTAAAGTTATCCTTTGAAAACATTTTTCAGATCCATATACCTCCTCTGCGCAAAAATCTCTCAATGACTTCTCATTTTACTTGGAACAAAAGTCAAAATCCTTTTGATGGCTTATGAGGCCCTTACATGATCTGACCGCCTGCTTCCTCTAGTACCATATTTCCTATGATTTTCACTCTTTCTCCCGTGTTCACCCACACACACTACACTGGCTTCACGTTGATCCTGGAACATTCCAAACACATTTCTGTCTTCCAGAATTTGCTCTTACCTGGAACACTGTTACTCAAGATATCTATGTGACTTCCTCCCTCACATTTCTAAGATCTCTACTAAAATAATCCCTTATAATAGAGGCCTACCGTCTTGGCCTGGGTTTCCCCAAAAGCAGAGCCTGAGACAAAGATATGAATGCAGGTAGTTTTGAGGAAAATTTTAGTTTTGAGGAAAATGACTGCCACAGAAAGGAGTCAGGGAGGAAAGAGAAAAGAGTAAACCAAAGATATTATTAACTCAATTCACTGCTGTGGGCAACCAGAGCTCTCGCTGGGTCTTTTGCGGGTAATGAAGAATGCCCCCCAGAATAGTGTGTCCCGATGTGGAAGAGGCAAGTATCTACCTACCAGCCCCCCTCTCTAATTTGTCAAAGTTTACCCAATGAAATGTTATTTCCCTTGAGCAAGCGAGCTCATGTGTGCAGCGCCATGGTTAAGTGGGAAAAACTCAGTGAGGCAGAGGAGCCCCCAGACAAAGACTAGAGATACCAGCTAAAAATAAACTGAGGTGCTGCTTGATGCCTATGTGAATTTGGCCATTGAATCAAAGGGCTAAATAAGAAAGATGATGGAGGAGAGATGAGACAGGACTCAAGCGTGATCTCTACTTCCCTAACCACTTTATCCAAAGTAGTACCCCACCCTTTCCCTGTCACTGTCTATCCCCTTATTGTCACCTCATGTATTCACTTATTTATAGACTTCAAGTTCTTCCATACTAGTGTACAGCATGAGGTAGGGGGACTAATACATTTTGTTTAATACAGTGTTTCCATTTTCTGGGGCGGTGTTTGATATATAGTAACAAATACTCATTGAATGGATGAATGATTTAGTACAGTGGTCGGCAAACTCATTAGTCAATAGAGCGGCAAACCGCGGCTCGCAAGCCGCATGTGGCTCGCAAGCCGAGGTTTGCCGACCACTGATTTAGTATATATAAACTGATATGTCTGTATTAGACAGAGAAGGAGAGGGAGGGAGGGAGGGAGAGAGAGAGAGAGAGAGAGAGAGAGAGAGAGAGAGAGAGAGAGAGAGAGAGAGAGGGAGGGAGGGAGAGAGGGAGAGAGAGGTGTTTAAATATAAGACTATCTTTATATAGTCAAGATATGTTGGTGATTTTATTTTGCCTTTGACTTATCTGTCCATCCACCTTTTCTTTCAACCTGAGATTCTGGGTTTCCCCTAAGTGAAGTAATCCAGGTATAACCCAAAAGGTGTAAGCAGAAGGCCTGGTGATGCAATGGACCAGCAGTTCTTAAATGCTAGCATGTATCAGAATCACCTGAAGGGCTTGTTAAAACACAGAGAGCTGAGCCCACGCCAAGGCTGTCTGAGGCCTGAGAATATGCACTGCTACTGCTGATCTGGGGACCACATTTTGGGAACCAGTGCACTAGACTGTGCTCGTAGCCCCCTGAAGTAGGCAACTTGCCATTCCATAGCCAGGGCCTGGGAGGATGAGACCCAAGAGAAGAAGGTTTATTTCATTTAAGCTGCACAAAGCCCAATGGAGCCCTGCTTCTTGGAGACTTTACAAGGTCACCATTCAACATGGGATTTACTCACTACATTCAGCTAATCCCGTTGAAGACTTTGGGCCTGTTTAAGAGCTCTCTTTACAGTCAGCAAAAGGACCATATTTTTAAAATAAACCATATCTTTCTTTAATTGGCATGTCTAAGTGGAAGCAGAAAAACAGGATATGAAGACCAGAGTAACAAGAGGGAATATCTCAGAAATCATGAGGGAAATGAGAAAGGGCAATCGCTATTTGGGGACAGAGTTCTTTTATGCTTGATAACTTTGGAGGAATCAAACAGATTTCTTTTGAAGAGGGGAAGAAATCTCAAGACAAGTAATTAGCTCTTTATTCCACAGGAAAAGGTAGTTCAATGTCAGGAATGGCCTCTGCTACTATTGCTTTTAATGCCATCATTCCCAATCAAAACCAGCTGTTGGCTGCACTGGGTGATGTGGGGACCAAATCAGATGTGAGAGACCTAGAGACAGTGTGCCTGTAGTGGGTCTCTGCCTTTGCTTCCCATAGTGCCATGTAGGAGGTGGTGGGGATGCAGGATGCTATTCCAGAAAATTAAACCTCTCATGATTTGCCCCACTCTCCCACCCCATCCCACCCTCTTAAACAAATTTGGCCACTTTTTAATAATAGAGTCTATTTCTGGGTTAGATTTCAGTAGAGTGAGTATTTTTCAATAAGAAATGCCATTTGTGATTCCATTAATAGAAAGTCTCTTATGGCACAAGATTAACAAAGCTAATTATTATAATTATTAGAGAATATAAAATGAATTTACTAGCTGAATTTAATCGACTAGCTAACCTACCAGAGTTGAATCTCTCTCTCAAGCTGGGGAAGTTTTTGTTCGTGTTGGTTACGACAAACTTGGGAATTTTATTCAAAGCTTATCCTAATTCTAGAAAGGACTGCTAATCATTTTGCACGCTGAAACTCTGGTGAAATCATGTTGTAGACTAAGAGTTGAAGCTGTAGTTCTTTACTAAGCCTTTTTAAGTATATACATGCTTATAGTATAAGGTACATATATGGAGATATAACTAAGGTATATCAGACATACATATATAGATATTACATAAACAAAGATGTTCACAGTATAAAGATAAAAACATTGACCTATAGGCCAAATTTGAGCCTTCACAAATAGCCTTTACAAGCCTCATCAGAAATCTCTGACGATTCTTGAAAGCATGTCTCATTCTCAAAGTCTTATCAATGTCATAATCATTCACATAAGTGAGAAGAGCAAATAAAATTTTATAACGATCCTTTTAGAGTAAAATATAGAATTCTTTCTTAGGCTTTATCACATGGCAAAATTACAGAAAATATAACAAAGTTCTATGCCTAAATATATTAAACTTTTCCCTATCCATTTACGTGTCCTGCCCCACAATGAGAAGCTTAACTCTAATGCTTTATTTTATGTGTTCCCAGAATGGACTTAATAGAAGTGTGGGTTGTCACCCACCCTCAGTCCTTCCAAAGGTGCAAAGTGCCTTTGGAAGTTCTGTGGCACACCTGAACTTGAGCTGTTCACCTGAAATTGTTCTGTTGTTTTGAGCAGGGAAGGATGAAATTCAAACTTCTGTAGTTAACCACTCAGGAGAGACTACTAGTATGTCCAATTCAACATTTTTTAAATTGGAGGCATTTTGAAAAATCTGAAAGCGTCTTTGGAACAGCAAGGTGGCATCCCCAGAGGTACTTCCACGGTTTTGCGATGTGCTGGTCTCCCTGGGCAGCCCCTTTTAGGTGAGCCAGAGTGAGAGGTGTGGCCCAAGAAGCTGGAGAATCTCAATGGGGCCGCTAAGAATATAAAAATAGGGACCCTGAACACTAACGCAACTTTACAGTTAAACACACACACAAGATCTTTTTTAGTCTTAAGCAAATGCATGGATATTTAGTCTGCTTTACTGTAAACCGCCACATCTCTGCAGCATTAACGCTGAAGAGGTGTCTAAGGGCCTATTCAAAGCAACTCCAGAAAATGCTTCTTGTGCAAAAAAGCAAATCTCAGAGCAGGGGAGCAGGGCTTCCCCACTTCATTGTCGTTTTTGTGCTTATTTGGGCAATAAATATGAAGCAAATTACAGATTGAATACTACTAAGACCCATTTTTTTCCTATGTGCTTTAAGAACCTAATTTGCTTACAGAAAATCTGGATCCAAGAGTGTGTGTGTGTGTGTGTGTGTGTGTGTGTGTGTAACTTACTCAGTAGATGCATAAGTAGTTGATGGATTTCATTGTGCATTTAGAAGCCATGTGGCAATGCTAGGTCACCATACACTGTAATATGTCATGAGCCCCCTTGGTGGCCATGCACTACAGAGCCCTATCTACAGCCAGGCCCACAGTCATGCAGTCTGGTCCAGAGGGCTTCAGAGCAGCTTCCTTCTGTGCTCCAGAGTGGGAAGGACCCTCTGGGGATCTGATCATCATAGAACATGAAGGACTATGGAGGAGCAGATCTAATCTTACCTAATAATAGACAAACATGTAAATTGACCATACCTCCGCTATGCCCACAGCCAATCAGGAGTGAGTATGCAAATTAACCTGACAAAGATGGCGGGTTAATTTGCATATACAGGCGTGGAGCGGCTGGGCAGGGCAGGACACCTGCTATAAGGGGGAGGGGGCAGAGGGAGCTACAGAAGCAGTGCTGCGGCCGGGAGTGGGGACTTGCATGTTCCCGGGCAACCAGGAGCGAAGCCAGGGAAAGAAAGGCCTATTCTTGCACAAATATCGTGCAGCGGGCCTCTAGTGAATAATAAAAGGGATAAAATTCAGAAGTGGCTTTTGTCTAGATGCCACAGAATCTTTTTGGAACCAACCAGAATCTTGAGAAATGATCATAAAAATGCCCCTTTCTTTGGGGTTCCCCTTATTTTAGAGAATATCCAGGCTAAAACAAAACTTCTCTAGAGTGTTCATAGATGGGAGATTTTTCAATTATGGGGGGAAATGAATATTCCTTGTATCTGGAGAGAATTGGATACAGGGATTTTGGAAGCAGAAGCCAGATGGAAGTTAAGTTTGAAGGTTTAACCAAAAGATGATCTGAGAGCAAGGACACATTACACTTTATTCCTATGTGATAGCACATCATTGGCCTCCCTGAGTCAATGTGGCAGAAAAGGGGAACACAACCAAGGAACCGTGGCTTGAATCTCGGGCTCTAGTTTCTGGAGATGACAAAGGGTACATTTCTAGATCCTGAGTTTCTCATCTACAATAAGGGAGGTTGACTGGAAACCTCTAAGTTTCTTTCCAGCTCTCAGATTTTATAATTACAGATAATTCAAATTACTTATGGTTCTATTGCTACTATTTCCAGGCACCTACACTAATATATATGAGAACCACAAACAAGGGAATAGAAAACATGTGTTCTACCTCATTTTTCTGTACTCCTTAACTTTATGGTAGGGCTAACGCTATAAGAATACTTACAGGATCTGCTGTTTACCTGCCTGGCCAATAGGCCAACATAAGTTTTACAGAATCAGCACCGTGTTTGCATTGCTGCACTGAGTCACTGTAGCTATGAAATATTATGGCAGAATCATGTCAGAAGACAAAATGCAGGGACAAGATGAAAAGTTTCTTTGCCTCATTCAGACCAAATATTTATTATAAAAATAAATAAATAAGGTCTAGGGTGGTCTGGCCATCCAGGCTGTTGGTATATGATCTCCTAAACCGACTGCCTCCTTGGACAGTCCTATGCTTTGCCCAGTCATTAGATACCTGGTCTTTGAATTTGAATATAAGCTGTCTAAACCGTATCAGTAATAAGCAAAATAAATCAGATTCACGGGCCACATTAGTTGCTTATCCTCATCAACAATAGGCTCTATTATGGCATTTAACTAGTCCCCTTGCTAAATGAAAGTCAGTGGGAAAATAAATGGCATTATTTTTGAGCTTTACAATCATGGTCATTTAAATGTGCAGATACGGTTGTATTATGAACTGAGAAAATATTAAGTGCCTATGACACTCAAAGAATACCTGAACCTATTAAAATGTTACAACATTTTTCTTCACCTATATAATCACCAAGTAGTGATGGACTTAGGGAGAAAGGAAACATCTTTTAATATTATATAATCAGCCAGCCAGGAGTCTATCTTAATTCCAAACAAAGACCTTCTGACCAGCTGCTATCTCAGTGTTCTCCTGATGCACATAAAGTGAACTTTTCCCGTGAAGCGTGCCTAAGACTCCCGGGCCCACGTTGCAACTTATGCTTGAAGGACTCGATGCTCTTTTACAGAAGCGCAAACACATGACATTGCAGACTGTGCTGGGGCATGCACACATGCACACATGCATACATGAGAGTCATCCCTTCACCCTGGACATTTGACCTGATTGGTATGTTGCAGAACATGCCCTGCTTCTCCATATTTTAAATTTGAGCTGCCGCTAATCAAAGCACAAGCCTTATCCTTGGCAGCAGCACAACCCAGATGTACAGCCCCTGGAAGGAATTGCTCTAGCAGCATCACCTGGCTATCACCATCCCCGCCTGGTTTCTCCAGCCCGTCCCGAAGCAGCGATGCTGCGTCTCATGCCAGCCTCATCTACTCTCACACTGTTCTTTTGTCCATGGGAAGAATTGGTTCATCTTAAATGTTCCTCTATTGAGAAGGAACAAATCATGAGTACGATGAATTTTTACTTTTAAATAATTGAGAAGATGAAAAAGGTTTTCCTTGCTTTCATGTATAGTAGAATGTTCTGTTCATAAAATGAGGGGCTGGGCTGAGCAACAATAGACAGATGCATGACCTGCTCTGGAACAGCGCTGAATACTTAATCATTCTATCAAACATTGGAGTCACACATGTTTGTGTGTAAAAACTCAACCATGGGCTCCCCTTAAACAAAGAACCATTGTTTGTGGTTTTGGCCCCAGGGTCTCCTGGGCTTCTGTGGTTCTAGGCAGAAATGGTAATTCAATCAGTTCAACTACACACAAAATAGGAACTGATTCTGGCAGATTGCTCAGTTTCAAACATATTCAACCCCTATTTAAAACAATTTTGCCCGATTTTCATGGAGGCTTCATGGTAATGGCATGCATTACTTCAGCATAAAGACAAAACACTGATTTTCTCTAGTAGTTTTGATATAAAAAGGAAACAATTTCCATCCAATCTTACCAAAATGATTGTCCTGCATCTCTTATGGTTGCTGTCGCTAATGGACAAAAGGTACTCCAAAATACTTTGAAAATTCTTTGAAACAAGAAAATAAAAGAAGGGCAGAACAGAGATGTTTCAGAAAAGACTGGTGTAGTAACTGGAACTCACTTTATTTTTTAAATATATTTTTATTGATTTCAGAGAGAAAGGAAGAGGGAGATAGAGATAGAAAGATCAATGATGAGAGAGAATCACTGATTGGCTGCCTCCTGCATGCCCCCTACTAGGGATTGAGCCCACAACCAGGCATGTGCCTTGACTATTTGGATTCAAATCGGGACCTCCTGGTTCATAGGTCAATGTTCAACCACTGAGCAACACAGGCTGGGCTGAATCTCACTTTGTTAAAAGAACATCAGTATTATTCTTACGTACCCAGGAACAGTTTCTCCTATACTTTCTCATGTTGTCCATAGTGTAAATGTGTCGCCCAAATAATGCTGTGTTGCTAAAGACAGTTTCTACCCTTATTTTCTAAAATTCTTCACCATTCAAGTGGATGGAAATATTTACTCAACACTGAAGAGGTATGGTCTGATGGACAGATTCAACAGTGTGGAATGCCTCAGATGTTCTATTTCTATGTTCAGTGTTCTCTGTGATTTGGATAAGATACTGACTATCCTAACAGTGGAATGAATTGGCATCAACGTCATTAGGCAATTTGAGTTCTCGTTTTTGGCGCTGTCAATAGCTAGCTCTTAATTTCTCTGGGCTTCGGGATTCTAGTCTGTAAAAGAGATTAGCAGTTTTCCAATTTCTTTAACACCAAAATTTATTAAACAAAAAATCCAATATATAAAAAAGATGAAAGCAATTCAGATATTAGCGCTCATCTTTGTAAATTCAAATTCATAATATGTTGACTTGCCCTCCAGTCACCCCTGAGACCATAGAGATGAGAGCACCTCACTCTAGGTGTGCTGGAAATTTCAAAGGATGCCAATTCCCTGACGATTTTATGCAACTGCTTTATGAATACAACCTCTTGGATTTTTATGATCAAATAAAACCTTTAGTGTTCAGTCATAGTTAATTTAGGTTTTCTTTCCATGCAGCTGAATCTAATCCTAACCATGCAAGATGTGTTTCCCCCCAAGAAACAAAAATGTTGAATTACTGTCCATTCCTGTTTTGCCTAAGATCTGCTCAGGGAGGAGTCCTGCATTGAAAGTACTGAGACCAGAGGGATTCAGTGATTTCTTGTGCAACCTTTTCTCCCCCACACTTCCTATTATTCTTCCTATCACTGAAGGTCTTACATCTTTGCAATTTTAAAAAAGCAAAGTAGCTCACATGTACAGGGTTTGGAGAAGAAAGGCAAAGATAAAATTGACAGAGATGAAAGAAGGTGGATGCTCACACACACACACAATCACATGAGTTGGGATAGGATTTAGGTGTTGTACATTGTATCCCATTCCCTGTAAAACACGCCATCCATGTGTGCACTTTAGTAGGTAGTATTAGCCATGTAGAGAGATAGGTAAGACATTCCCCATGCTCAGATTCATGTACAAACTAGTGGGGTGAACAAGCACAACAACAAATAAGGGCCAGTATTTTATATCCTCCCAAAATTAATTGTCTTTCCAGGAGCATTTTCTATGATGGGCTCTCATTATTCCTCCCCTGGCCTGTGTTCCTTTCTATGTGTACACGGTAGTAACTGACTTCTCTACCGAAACAAGCATCCTACCACTCTAGCGCCTTTTTTCTTTACAGCAGGTACCACCTCCTGACCTATTGCACCTTTTGTTTCTCTGTGTAGTGACTCCATCCCCCTCACCATAGAATGAAAGCACGGTGAGGGCAAGGACTCCATTTTGTCCTCTGTTTTCTTTCTAGTGCCTGGAGAAGGGCCTGGCATATAATGGGTTTTCAATAAACATTTATTGAACAGATCAATTTCAAGAAGGTTCTTTTGCTTTTGAGCCAAAACACACCATGGTTACTTCAGTCTATCTCACTTTAATTTTATGTCTGGATTCATTTTGTCTTATTTTTCTCCTTGTACTGGTGAAAGAAAGCTATCTACATCTAATGCTAATGTCTTGACAGTAAAATGAGATACCAAATGACAACTTCTTTCAAATAATCCTTGATAAGCATTCTGGAACCATATCAAGTAACTTCAATGTCTTTTCCATATGACAAACTTGTCAATTCCTAGGAGAGAGTTCTCATATCCAACTTCCCTGCATCCTCACCATGAGTCTCTTAGCCTAGAAGTTTGCATTCCCTAAACTATTTCTCATATGGCTTATCAGGGCTCTTCATTATTCTTGTTCCACGCCTCCCCCAGTTGTACCTTAATTTGTCAAAATTCACATTCACATGTGATGCAGCCTTGACTCTAATGCTCGGGGTGAATTGTGTGCAGCGCAGTGTAGAACAGACTCTCAGCTCCCTTGTCTAGATAGCTATGTTTCTGACAATGCTACCTAAGAGGCATTTGCTTCTACTCTTAAGTCATATTTTCTTCTTTCGTATATACGAAGTATTATGAGATTTTAGGTGTGAAGAGAAAGATGACTACTTAATAGTTAATTCAGTCCAACCCCTACCATCTAAGCCAAGAGGAAGCAGCCTTCTCCCTAAGGGGCAGAGAAGTGCCAGCCTGGGGGATCAGGAAGTGTGTAGCCAGCCCAGAAAGGGATCCTGGTGGGAAGGAGTGAACTTGTCCACTGCACAGAGTGTAATCTGATGCAAATTATGATGTTTTCCACAAACACATCTTCCAATAAATAACTAGGCTTCTCAGTCAATACTGACAAGAGTTTTAAGGCTATTTCTACAAGATACCAAAACATCTGGAAGAAGAGAGGTAAACATCACCCAGATGTTTGAGGAATGATAGGGTCGGGATGGCAGCTCATTGCAGCTGCCATAGTCCTTTTTTGGCACTTTTACAAGAACTCATCGAATTGCTTATGTTCCTTCATTATATCAGCTTCACTCACACACACACACACACACACACACACACACACACACACACACACTCACACCTAGAAAATTGTGAAGGGCTTCTATAGCTTTTCTAAGGGAAGGAAAAAGTTTTAGATTTCTATCTTCAAGGTCTACAACAATGAAATTTATCAGTTTGAGATTACTATTTACACTGGAAAGTTGCAATGGAATTTGGATTTTACTTTTTCAGTGATTTTGATCCTTCAGAACTTTTTTGTTTAATGCCAGAAACATGTCGGTTCCCATGGTGACAAACATCAAGTACCTGCTTGTAGCACTTCAGCTTTTAACTTGTCAGTCATCTCATCTGCAGCTGACTGACCTCTGTCTAATATTCTCTTGCTCTCCAGGATTGTGGGAGCCCATGGCAACAGAATTGTGGCCTCATGATACTTTTCACACAAATCTGACTTCTTCAGATAGTTCAGATACAGTGAAGTATTGAATGTTAAAATAATGACTCTCTATGGCATTGCTATTAGTGGAAGGACTAAGAAAATAAAAAGAGAGACCACAGAGAATTATATAAGGGTCTGTGTTCATAAATATACTTATATAGATTCACTTTAGTTGAGCTTATACTCTGAGTAATAGTTGATTTTCCAGCAAAAAAGAGACATGTCACAGTGGCTAACTGAATAAAAAAGTCAATGAAGACTTTTTTTTTCCTTTTTGCCATGAAAAATCCTACTGTGATAATTAGGGAAATTTCTAATGCACTGAGAATTGGGAAAAATAAAAGAGCATATTGCAAAATATAAAAATTTATAGCACCACCTATTGGTTTCAAAATAAACATTGAAAATTTTCTATTTTTACTAATTATGAAGAATAATATAAAAAGAAATTATTATTATTTTGAGTCATATGAAGATTACAGTTTTTTACCTCCCAATGATGCTATGGAAATTTTTTTAACAAAACTCATATTCAGGACAAATATAGATTAAAACTTTTATATACCATAGAAGTAAAGTAGAATGGAGATTTTTTTTATTCAGGTATTGCTTGTGCTGAGTTGTCTTAATTTTTTCAAATCACCCTTTCAGAGTGATTTCTAAACTGACGAACTGTGTTGGGGCTGCACTTTCTCTATTGGCCAACTGGGACAGAGGGGTTGACACAGGCCTGGCTTTTAGTTTCACCATTTATGTCTTCCCCTAAAAGCTGCAGAGGATGCTGGAAAAATCTCCCAATAGATTAAAGTCTCACAGCATTGGCTACTCCAAATCCTCATTCAGATGGTCTTCACCCTTTATTCAGTCCAGCTTCCATAACAATGAGGGGGCGTCTTTGAAAGAATCTAAAAATGTTCATTTTTAAAAAATATATTTTTATTGATTTCAGAGAAGAAAGGAGAGGGAGATAGAAACATCAGTGATGAGGGAGAATCATTGATCAGCTGCCTGCTGCATGTCCCCTACTGGGAATTCACACATGTGCCTTGACCAGGAATTGAACCATGACCTCCCGGTTCATAGATCGATGCTCAACCACTGAGCCACACCGGCTGGGCTAAAAGTGCTTCCTTTTCACCCTGCTTTCAGAATGCATCTTTTTCCAGAATGCATGGCCCTTGCTAGTGCACGAGGGAGGAAAGAACCATGTAGTCCCTTTCCCACACATTAGGAAGCATGTGGACAACGCGCCTTACGGAAACTCCCTTTCCCACCCTAGGGACAACTGGGTTTCTGAAAGGATCACTGTAGGTCTGTAATAGAGCTTATAAACATATTTGTCTCTTTGACCCTGTTTCTTCTACATGGATTATTTTTAAAAGCAAGTTTCCCTTTTTAAAACTCAAAGTGAAGTGAGGGCCTTGGGGGCATCGAACATGACATCCTGGCCCTGATGTCTGCCGTAGGCGAGTGATCTGGAAAACTGAACTTTAGACAGATGGCCTCAGAATAGAATTGAATTAAAAATGATCTCATTTAGACCCCACTTTAAACACAGGTTTTACATGGCTTGTTTTCCTTTAGCCAAATAGTCCCTTCTCCAAAACTTCAACAGGCATTAAAATATGAAGATGACTAAATTTGAAAGCACGGGAGAAGAAACAAAACAGCACAAAAATAATCCTGGGATCTGAGATGAGTCAATCAGAGGAAAATACACACATTGTCTTCGGGAAAGGAATAATTAGACGGAACTGCATCAAATTACATTTTTGTAAGTCAAAAATTGTCAGTCTACACTTTACATAATTCAATCTAATATTAAGTGAAGGAAAAAACAGCACTGTCTTGTTTAGAAACAAAAATAAAAGTGATAAGAGGAAAGGAGACAATAATGCTTCATGTAATTTAAATAGTAAGAATTCACGTTTCTTTCTTAACCAAAACCTTCAAAGTGCTTCATCTTAGTTCCCTCTACAACTGGCCTGGTGCTAATAGCTAATCACGAGCATTTGCTATTACCTTACTTTCAAATGCACTGCCTCTCACCCAGGTTTAAAACATTTTCCACATCTGGAACTACCTGTCTTTCATGTCACAGAATTCAAAATGGGATCCATTTATCTTACACTGGGATTTTTTTAAATGTTATTTTGCCTTGCTTTTTTAGATTTTGTAAAAGGGTTGGGAACAGCACAGCCCTAGTAGAGGCAGAATCTTTAAGACTCACCTCATTTCCTTCTCCCCCACTATTCTGCACAGGCTTCACACGAGGCAGCCTTCACACCCCTCCCTGCGGGGCTTACTCACAGAGCAAGCCATAATAACAAGCTTCTAGGCCCTGGCTGGCTTTTTGGCTCAGTGGAACAGTTTTGTTGCCAAATCCCGCTCCGAGGCCTTCATGGGTTTATCCTTACATGCACCTTGGTGACGTCCTGTATTTTGTCTCGTCCGAGTGCAGGTTCACTTTCTATGTCCTCTGGTTGCGGTTGCCGGGGACCGAATGTCTACATCTGCAGGGGAAGGAAACCCTCGTACATTTTCGCCCTTTCCGCTGAAAAAATATCATCCTGTTGTGCATGTGGAGAGAAGCATGTTAGCAATAAGAGAAGGAAATGATGGTGTCAGCTGGGGCTCCGAGAGACAGTCCAGATGAAATTTAAAGAGGGAGTTGCGGTGACCGTTTTTATTTTTATTTTTGTTTTTTATTTTTTGAGAAAAATGGGTGATGTGAGTTTCCAAACCTACAGCCCATAATCTGGACTCGGCTAAAGCATACCAAAAAGCTTAGCTCAGACCTGCAAGGTTAACTTCTTCTAAACATAAAACCAGGAAATGGGGAAGGTTTGTTCTTTCTCTTTAATAAAGCACATTAACAACCTGCTTTGGGGAACACGAACCCTTTTATGGAGTAAGAACTAGCTCTTTAAAAACAGGAATTACGCGCGGGGATGGTGTTTATTTATGCACCCATAAATACACACACATGCAATGATTATTAATATTTACATGCACATACACGTATGGAAATCATTGTCTCCGAAACTGGTTTAGATCTAGAAACAATTGGCAGACAAAAAAAAAAAAAAAGGAAAACTGAGAATGGTCCAGTCTGCATAACCATCCCAAAGGACATTCCCAACCATGGAAGACTGATAGCATAATAATCCCCATAAAAGTAACACGGGGGAGGGAGAAGGGAGTGGAGGATTCGTTAGTTGTTTTTTTTTACATGGATCCATCTGAAAGGTCTTAGCGCCTAAGTTCTTTTCAAAGCGATTCTTGTTTAAGTGTGCAAAAATAGATTGGCAGCTTCAAATGAAGAGTAGGTGGGTGTCAGAGTCTTGGCAACGCCTGGGTGAGCGTTCGCTAGATGGAGGGAGAGAAAGAGAAAGAAAGCCCTCCCTTCTAAAAAGATATTTTCACCGCAAACGTGCCCCCCTGTCCACTGAAGACTGTGTGTTTTGTTCCGCCGGTGCAGGACTCGGGTTGATTTTTATCCCCGTGCAATGCACCACCCTGGGATATTTACATGTTTGGCCACACTGACAAAGAGAACGAAACAACACAGAACAAAACAAAAAGATGCCCACACCACACACACAACACACAATGGGATGGTGTTCCTTTGTTTTGCATTTCCCGTCACCCAGATTGTGGTCATTATCTCTCTGGCTGGACAAGCCTTTTCTTTCACTCTAAAGGCAGTTTTGGGAATCGCGTTACACTTAACTCAGTTTAACAAATAAGAGTCGTCTGGCAAAATGGCACCATGTGCTGCCCGCAAATATTTGTGGTATAGGCAGGCAAGCTCTCCGTGTTTTTATTATGCCCAAGGTTCTCTGGTTGAAAAGCAAGGGGAATAAGGTAAAGAAGAAAGAGAAGCACGGGTTTGGGAGCTGGTGTGTGTGCTGGATGCACTTGCAGATCCTCCTGTGCCAGAGAGGGAACGAGGAAAGACGCAGCTTAAAAATAACCCGGGGAATAAAAGGAGGGGGAAAGGTTTGGAGGCGGTTAGCAGAGCACTCCTGCCCTGGCGTGAGCTCCAGGCTAAGCATGGAATAATAGCATTTGGCGCTTGGAGCCCCGAGAGGCTGGACAAGGCGCGCACTGTAGCCCGCGCACTTCACACGTTTGCTGGGCTCCGTAGTCAGGACAAAGAATCCTAGAACAGAGGCAGAGTGAGAAGGGGTGAACGGGAGAGTTGCACACAACTTTACTGTAATATAAACACACATACACTGCGCTACAGATGTTCCTCATCGACGAAGGCTGGCACATCATTATGCTCTGTGCTTCATAATATTTTAATGAGCTTTTTCTCCAAATAGCAACAGAAATGAACAATAGGAAGCTCTTAGGAGGGGAAAGTTGGTGTTTTTTGTCCCTGGGAAAAGAAAGTCTTATAATAGGTTATGTTAGAATGGCAGAAAAAGCACCGGTCTGGGTTTATTAAAGTTGAATTGAGTCTAAAATATCGTTTCTGCAGATAGTTTCTTTTTTTTTTATTTTTTTCTTCAACTTTAACAGTTCATTTAGGCTAAAGGAATAACAAAACAGGGATTATAGCGTAATTCTGGTGGATTGTTTCTCTCTCTCTTCCCCTTTCTCTCTCTTTTTCTCTTTTTAGGGGGAAAAATAAAAGCCCTTAACTGGAACTGTTGCAACAGGGCTGTTAATATATTGTGCCAATTAAAGTCTTGAAATAAATAACAAACCGCTTAATATGTGTTGTAAATGTCGTGCTGATTTAAGCATTGTTACACATAGATTACATCTCTTCAGGGATGGATGGCTGAGTCCTTAATAAAGGTTTTCTCTTTGAGTGTGTGTGTGTGTGTGTGTGTGTGTGTGTGTGTGCGCGCGTGTTCCCTATTTCTCTTTTTTATTTTGCTGTAGAGTAAATTCCAATAAGGAGCCGAAGTTTGATATCTGCAATAATGCAGCCAATTTTTAGCATTGCTACCCCTGCAAGAAAAATAATTATTTTGGGCCATGTTTGGTGTTTCATGAGAGAGAGACACAGAGAGAGAAGTCTATGGCAAAATTAAACTATGTACCTTATTTTGAGATGTAATCCTTTAAATGAGTTCTTTGCACAAACCTTTTTTTTTTTTAATCTTAGGATGAGTTGAATGAAAGAGTTTAGTATCTGAACTTGTGAGTAATAAAATTATAATAACAATAATGAATACAGTAACCTCTGGATGCTATGTGGGGAAGGAAAATAAAATTTCCACATATAAAATATTGTATATTCAGGTATGGAGCATAGATATTATGTTTCTAATTTGTAAATTAAAGGGCATAGATATTTAATTGTTGATTGTTATTCAGAATCTCCATTTCTCACGTTAAAATCCTGTCATTTACTCAATTTGATGGTTTTCATTACTGACAGACTATCTCCTACCCACTTCCTCTTATTGTAAATCCCACTGTGGTATATGTATAGATTAATCATGGGGGCCAGTTCTCTTCTCAGGGGGTCCATTAGATGACTAGGCTTAAATAAGTCAAATTTGTTTTCATTTTGTGCATTTTGAAATTAAGAAATGACAAACAAAAAGAGTGGACCCAAAGGATATGTTCCTATGAAGTAACTTTCAGAAAAGTTCCTGAAATATTTCAAGACAGTTTATTGCCAACCCTTCCTATATCTCTTCTTGGATTGTAAATGAAATTAATAAGGAAGACCAGAGGCACTAAACTTACCATGCCCTCAAAATCAGAATTTATATAACTGAAATTGAATTATGTTGAGTACAGTTTGATAGCAAGTTTATTTTAATATTCAATTTTTTTAGATGTGGATACCCTATGTAAGAAAGTTTTGTTAACCTAATCATCCAGAATATGTTAATGATCTGAATATTACTGACTGTTATGCTGGATAAATGCCCTGCAGTGGTACATCTTTTCCATAAATATATTAATTGACTTTTAAAAAGAGTTTTCTGTGTACATAGATAAACTTATATGAAAGGTATAACATGAGCATGTCTGGCTTTTGATGAAACAGCCATTAAAACAGCTAAGTAAATAAGATGTAGTATAGCTGTGTGCCTAAAAGCAGGGATCCAGTAGCTGAATTACATGGAATCAAGTCCTAGCTATATCGCTGAATAGCTGTGACCTTGAGCAAGTTAATTAATCTCACCATGATTCAGTTTATCCATCTGTAAAATGGGGATTTTAATAGCATCTTTCTCAAAGACTTGTTACAAGGACACTATGAATTAATAAATTTAAGTACCTAAAACAGTGCCTGGCCCATACTAAGTATTGAAAACAGTATTTTCTTTCCTCATAATAATAATGTTATTATTGTTATTTAAGAATCCAGTACACTATTGTTAAACCTCTCTACTGACCAAATGAACCAGGAATTAGGAGTCCTGGGCCTCAGATTCAGCACAACATTGACTGACTTTGTCATCTTTAATTAGCCTGTCTCCTTCTTCTATTTTTTTTTTAAGCTGGAAAATTAGGGAAAGTTGGGAGATAATTTATGAGTCCAGTTACATGTTAGAACATAAACTTTTTAAAAGAATTTAAAAGTTCAAAGATGTCTTATTATGTTACAAAGAAAAAAAGTGATGTGGGGACTGAGGTCCAGGGCATGGGAAATGAGAAGCATTAAGGTTGTGCTGACACATTGTGTCCAAGAAGATTTTACTTATTTCACGTAATGCCACTACGCCCTCTGTCCAAATAAGGTGCCCCAGCATCACATATTGGAGCCAGCATGTGCAGCTGAGGGTCACTGTGGTCTAAGGCTGCATCTAGAATCCATAGTCTCAGCCCCTAGCTCTCTCCAGAGAATTCTTGTTACTTAGAATTCTACAGTTCCAAACCAGGCATTTGACAGACCACAAACTTGTCATCAAGGATATATGGCTTCCTCTCCCTGGACAATCAGCCTTCTTGGCTCTCTAGAATATTTTAATCCCTTCCATAAAATTAATATATATATATATATATATATATATATATATATATATATATATATATATATATATATGAAACCAAGAAGCAGAGAGATGCATGGAGTTTTGTCTTGGGAGCTGAAGTTTTATTTTCTGTTTCAGTGCAGTCACCCCGGACCACTGTCAAGGACACCATTCAGATCAAAGTGCTTCTCAGTTGAAATCTGTGTGGGAAATAAGATATCCAGGCACTGTGAAGTTTCCCTGGACACCAGCACCAATTAGCGAGTGTTGAAAATATTTAGCACGCTATCTGCTTAATGACAATAACACCTTATAGGTCCTGAGCACTTACTCAGAGCCAAGCTACTTTCCCCATTAACGTGTGTGCCTTCGTCAATCCCTGGGAAGGCATTCTTATCCCATGTCTCAGCTAGAAAACAGGACAGAGGGGTGAAGGTCACACTTGGAGGAGGTGGCTCAGCTGAAGCGGAAATCTAAACTTTCTCTGAGAAGAGCACCCGGGCCCTTAGCAGCCATGTCGTGACCCAGCTCCAGCAATAAACACCAAGCCCGTTTTCAAAGCGAAGTCAGAAAATATCCCAACCAGGTATTAGGAGTTATGACTAGTAAATCAGACTGAGGCACATCTCTTTGCCACCTGCTCCTGCTAGTTTTAAAAATAATAATGCTTTACTATTTGAGTTGTGATTTCACATCTTGTTCTGATTTGAATTTCCCAGTGGCCTTGAGAAGTGAAGAAAACCCGGGGTTTTAAAAAGTATGAGTTAGCACTTACTTTTCCTACCCATAGTTTCCACTTTAGATCCTTTCTTTTTCAGAGAGAGAGAGAGAGAGAGAGAGAGAGAGAGAGAGAGATTTGTTGTTCTACTTACTTACGCATTCACTGATTCTTTTTTTTCTGCCATATTTTATTTTTTAAATTTATTTATTGATTAAGGTATTACATATGTGTCCTTATCCCCCCATACCCCCTCTTGTATGTGCTCTGACTGGGATCGAACCTAAAACCTTGGAGTGTTGGGATGACGATGCTCTAACCATCTGAGCTACCCAGCCAGGGCCACATTAGATAATTTCTAAGGAAATTTACTCTACCAAGCTGTGTAAGGAAACCCACTAGCTTCTCTCTGGGTACCAGGCCCAGATAAATTTGGTAGTAGTGAGAGAAGGTCTGGTTGCTATGGGTCTCAGAGACACTCCCCAAACACACATACTCAATTTGTGTTAGGTATGCCTGCATTATTTTACCACAGCCACCACCTGGGTGAGAACCTGCTAGTTTAATTACTAAAACAAGTCTAGCCCCTCACAGTTGGCCAAGGAGCAAGTGTTTCCTTCATGGTAGCTGTCTGGTCCGGCCGTCCTGTCTAGGCTTTCATTCTCTGCATTGCCAACTTTGGAGGACTGAGGTTTCATTAATTAAGCCGAACGGACAAGTACATTTCTCCATTCAGCAAAAAAGGAAAGGGAAGCCCAGTGTGACTTGACACTGGGGATGAATTTTGAAATAGTAAATGGAATTAAAGGGGGATTGATACTGAATATGTACAGCTCCATAGTTCTTTTATGAGAAAAGTAAAGAGATATGAATCTACATGTCTAAACTATATTTTAATATATGTTCATGTTTCCTTAAGAAGGAAACAAATGACAACGCCAACAATATTAAGCAGAATTAACAAAAATTATGGTTCTCTGTTGCTATCAATTACAGCTTTACATTTAAATGTCCCTGCCATCCAATCTGGAGTGGCTTAAAGCAAGACCCCTGTTAGGGAAATACTGTTACTATGATAATATCTTAGAAGCTCACTATTTAACAAAAGGAGCTTCAGATTGCATTGGCAGTGTTGTGAGGTATGCAGGCACACTGCATCTCGTGATATCATTAAGACATTATTGAGGAGCCATGCAGCCATGTCCAGATCGCTCTTCACCAGGTGATTCAAGCCCAGGATTCACTTCCTCACGTGCAGCATGGACATGGGAAGTTAGGTCAACTAGCCTTGAATATTAGCTCCATCACAGAAGAGAAGTCTGAATTAGGGAGACTTATTGAAAAGTTTTTAGCTTCTGTTTCTTTAGCTTTGAAATGCGAATAATAATTTCTGCCTTACAGGAGTGTGAGGGTTAAAGAAAACCTTTGTATTATTGCCATCAGAAGGCAGGGCTCCAAGTTGGTGTTCTGTAGTCTAGATGCTATTTTGTAATTATTTCTACTTTACATTCTCTGATTTTCTGCATCTTTGCCCATGTCATCTCAATTCCAGTCAAGCTCTTCATGACTAGATTGTATAGTTCTACTTTGGCCAGAGAGCAAATAATCAAGGGGGGGAATTATACAGAGGAAATTAGGGTATAAGGTGTGAGACAGAGATGATCAAGGAAATAGTATTTGAGCTCTCTTATTATATTGCTGAAACTGGTATTAAGGGGTAAGGGAATATAATGGGTGCATTTTTAGCATTAAGAGGCAGCATAATGCCCTAGCTGGTTTGGCTCAGTGGATAGAGCATTGGCCTGGAGACTGAAGGGTCCCAGCCAGGTTTGAGTCCAGTCAAGGGCACATGCCCGGGTTGCAGGCTTGATCCTCAGTAGGGTGTGTGCAGGAAGCAGCCCATCAATGATTCTCTCTCATCATTGATGCATCTATCTATCTATCTATCTATCTATCTATCTATCTCCCCCTCTCCCTTCCTCTCTGAGGTCAATAAAAATATAATAAAAAATATTTTTTTAAAAAGAGGCAGCATATTGTCATACAGAGGAGATATGATATTCAGGACTCAGTTCTGGGTTGAGAAAGTGGCCCTTGGTCAATATGACTCTGAAAAAATAACCAAGTATTTGTAGTACTTAAGTCTCTTTTATTCAACGAATGCTCATGCATATAGAAAGAGCCTTTAGGCATTGACTTGATTTCCCTATAAAACCAAACAAAATACCATTATGAAGATGATCTTGTTATTATGGGATAGATTAATTTGAGCACACCCGTCCGAATGCATGCTACTCTAGCCGATTGGGAAAAAATAATCTTGCTAAAATTTAGGGAAAATCTTGTAAAATAAGGCCTTCCTCGAAAACCTCGTGTTGTGCAATGTGCTACGCTTCCCATTGCCAGGGGAGTGGGAAATAGTGTGTTATGGGTGTGTCCCTAGACAAGCAACCCAAGAACAGAACTGGAGAAAGCTGAGACACAGATGGCAAATGTCTGGGCTGTCCTTCCTGGCACCAGTGTGTTTGTGACCGGCTCTGTCTCTCACGCGATGGATTCCACTGGATGAGAGCCTGGCGCATTTCAAGTGATGGAGGGAACAGGGACATGTGTTTCTCACGGAGAGTCTGAAGTTCAGAAGGCAAAATGGACCTGCAGGGGAACCTCACAGGCCCACATTACGGTGGAAATACAGCAACATCCTACTCAGCTAATACGTAGGTCCTCTCAGGCTCCACCCTAGGGTATATACTTACTTCTCAAGGAGCTTCTTTAAAGGAAATCTTATAGATATGTTCCTTTTCCCACTGGAATGAGCCCCAAGAGCAAAGACATGTTTCATTGTCATCAGAGAATATAGTTTGCATTTGCATGGGGAAGAGGAGTCAGAATTAATGTGATTCCAAAACACCTGTGGCTGCATGTGGCAGAGTCCAAGTTCAGCTCCGTAAAAGGACAGACTTTTTGACAATTAAGTCTATCCAAAACTGAAAAGGGCTGGAGGTACGCCAACCAAGGCTGAAGGAGCCCCTGTTGGTCATGTTCGGGAAATTCATGCCTTGGAAAAGTGTTGGGCTAGAAGCTTGCAAAGCTATAAAAATACTTGATAAGAGGATGGAAAAAGTCCTGGTATCAGGGAACACTGAAAAGCAGAGCTGCACCAATTCTAAAATAACACAAGGAAAGCTAAACTGCTCTGCTTATTCTCTCCACCATCGTCCTTAAAAGCCCTTCCATTAACCTATGAGCTTGAGGCCAAGAAGATAGGGGCCATAGCTGGGATCAGCTGCTGCTTCCAGTGACTGCAGGAGGAGGCTAGTTGGAAGGAAGTCCTAGATGATAGTTAAGTGACAAGTTTCTAGTGGCCTGGCAGCACACGGGTTTATGTGACGATGGTGGGATTTTCCCCATCGTTCATTCAGGTGTCTTCTGCGGCTTTGTATTGCCATACGGAGAGAGTATAAGGGAGCTCTTGCCTCTAATCTATAATCATAATTTCTTTGCTTTATCACTATTTTGTTTTAATTTCCCTGATTGCTAGTGAGGTTAAACAGCTTGTCATATTTATTGGCTATTTGGATATCCTCTTTTGTGAAGGGCCTATAAAAATCTCTTGTCTCTTTTTATATTGGGTCTTTTTCTTAATGATTTCCAGAAGTTATTTTATACTAGAGGCCCAGTGCATGAAATTCGTGCACGGGGGTCCCTCAGCCCAACCTGCACCCTCTACAATCCAGGAGCTCTCAGAGGATATCCTACTGATGGCTTAGGCCCACTCCCCATGGTTCTTTGCTCTCTGCGGGGCCTGAAGGTTTCCCTGCAGCCGTGGAGATGAAGCCCCCATGCCCTGCTGTCGCTCTCTGCCTGCTTCCGCCATGTGCCATGTGAAGGAAGCCCCAATACCCTGCAGTGTGCTCTGTCTGCCCAGCCTAGGGGCTTCCCAAACATGGACACACTAAGGAAGCCCCCATGCCCTGTTGTCCAGGCTCTGTCTGCGGGACCTGGGGGTGTTCCCATCGCCACTGCCCACTAAGAAAGCCCCCAAGCCCTGCTGTCTGGGCTCTGTCTGCCATGTCTGGGGACTTCCCTGCCACTGCCGCACTAAGGAAGCCGCCAGGCCCGGCTTTGCAGGGCCTGGCGGCTTCCCAGCTGCCGAGATCAGGAAGCTGCCATGCCCTGCTCTGCTGGCACTGGAGTCTTCCCGATCGCCCACCAGCTCCGTGTGCGCAGGGCCTGGCATCTTCCCGATTGCGGCGGTGACCATCAGGAAGACCCCAGGCCCTGCTCCTCCGCCGGCTCCTGGCGGCTTCCAGATCGCCACGCGCCGGGCCCAGCTCCTCTGCAGGCTCCTGGGCTTCCCGATCGCCACGGCATCGAGCCCTGGTCCTCTGCAGGCTCCTGGGCTTCCCGATCACCACGGCGACAGGTCCTGCTCCTACACTGGCTCCTGGCGGCTTCCCGATCACCGCGGCGATGGGCCCAGCTCCTCTGCAGGCTCCTGGGCTTCCCGATCGCCACGGCGACGGGTCCTGCTCCTATGCCTGCTCCTGGTGACTTCCCCATCGCCACGGCGACGGTCCTGCTCCTACACCGGCTCCTGGCGGCTTCCAGATCGCCAGGCGACAGGCCCAGCTCCTCTGCAGGCTCCTGGGCTTCCCAATCACCGGCAACGGGCCCTGGTCCTCCGCCGGCTCCTGGCGGCTTCCCCATCTTCCCGGCGACGGCCCTGCTCCTCCTCAGGCTCCATGTGTGCAGGGCCTGGCGGCTTCCCGCTGCTGCAGCACTAAGGAAACAACCATGCCCTGCTCTCAGTGCTCTGTTTGCTGGTGGGACAGGCCAGACACTCCAGCAGTGGGGATGAGGGGACTGGGCGCCGCCATCTTGTGGGTATGGGGGCCGCCATTTTTGTCGTGGAGCGACGCCTAATTTGCATATTACTCTATTATTAGATAGGATATTGGATATAAGTTCTTTGTCAGATATGTGTGGTGGAGATATGGTCTCCCACTTTTATTTTATTTTAGTTTTTTACTCTTAACGGGATCTTCTGTTGAAGGGAAGTTCTTAACTTTAATGTAACCCAATTTATCAGTATTTTCCTTGATGGTTAGTCTTTTTTGTAACCTATTTAAGAATGTTTGTGTATTTAAGGTCATGAATATGTCCTCCAATTTTATCCTCAAGTTTTACCATTTTACTTTTTTATCATTCACTTTTATTTATTTATTTATTTTAATTTTACCAACCCCTCACTCCTCCACCTCCTTCCCCTTTGGTAACCATGAACTTGTTTCTTATATCTACAAAACTGGTTTTGATTGTTTTGTTTATTCATTTGTTTTGTATTTTTTTAAGTTCCACCAATAAGTATTTGTCTTTATCTGACTTATTTCACTTAACATAATACTCTCTAGGTACAACCATATTGTTGCAAATGGCAGGATTTTGTTCTTTTTTATTGCTGAATAAAATTCCATTGAGTGTGTGTGTGTGTGTGTGTGTGTGTGCGCGCGCGCGTGTGTGTGCGCGCGCGAGCGTGCATTATTTATCCAGTCATCTATATCTATAGACATTTAGGGTGCTTCCATATCATGGCTATTATAAATAATGGTGTAATGAACACAGGGCTGCATATATCTTTTTGAATTAATTAGTGTTTTTATTTTCCTCAGATAAATACCTAGAAGTGGAATTGGTGGGTCATATGGCAGCTGTATTTTTAATTTTTTGAGAAATCTCCATACTGATTTTCATAATGGTCATACCAGTTTACAATCCCACCAGCAGTGTAGTAGGGTTCCCTTTCTCCACTTACTCACCAGCATTTGTTACTTGTTGATTTTTGTATGATAGCCATCTGACAATATGAGGTGATATCGCACATTGGTTTTGGTTTGCATTTCCCTGATGGTTAGTGATGTTAAGCTTCTTTGCATGTCTGTTGGCTATCTACATGTCATCTTTGGAGAATTGTCTAATCAGGTCCTCTGCCCATTTTTTATTGAATTTTTGGTGTTAATTTGTATGAGTTCCTTGTTTATTTTAGATATTAACCACTTATCAGATGTATCATTTATGAATAATTTCTGTCATTCAATAAGTTATCTTTTTCTTTGTTGATGGTTTCTTTCCCTGTGCAAACACTTCTTAGCTTGCTGTAGTTCCATTTGTTTATTTTTGCTTTTGTTGCCCTTACTTGGGGAGACATATCTAAAAAGATAATGCTAAGACCAATAAATGCCAAAAAAGTTTATTGCCTAGGTTTTCTTCTAGTTCTATGGTTTCATGACTTACATTTAAAGTCCATTTTGACTTTATTTTTGTATATGGTGTAAAAAAATGATCCAATTTCATTTTTCGCATGTATCTCTGTCCAGTTTGCCTAACACCATTTATTGAAGAGACTGTCTTTACCCTCTCATATAACCTTGCTTCCTTTGTCATGGATTAGTTGATCATATAAGCGAAGATTTATTTCTGGGCTCTCATTCTATTGCATTGATCTATGTAAAATGGTGTCACAGAGTATTGCTAAGCATGGGGCCCTTTGTGGTTGTACAAATCACATGTCCATGAAGGCAATCCTACTTAAGACTCTGATCAGATTCTGTGACACATTTTGTGTTGATTTGGGGCTAGTGATCATCCATCACCTTTTTTTTTTTGTACTAGCATTCTGACTTCCACTGGGGCGTTACTTCTCTCCAATGGTAGTATATAGTCTCAGTGCACCTATAAATCAAGTTGCCCCAACTTCTCCTCCTAAGGGATAGGTGCATGAGTAAAGTCAAGCTCTATTAGTTTCATTCTTCTTCTTCCTCTCTTCCCTTCTCTTAAGACTTTGAATCTTGAGAACAAAGATGAAAGAACACTGGAAAAATTTGGAATGCATATGCTCACTGGCAGTGCCCTCCAAGACTTGAGTTCAGTACACCTTAGGTACACCAGTTCTTCCTCTATGTTCAAACCTAATACTCTAGCCTTCTACTTGATCCTGTTTCTCAATAGGTTTCCTATACATGTCTCTCCTGCTTAGGCAGCCAGAATCTGTTTCTGTTGCCTGTAATCAAAGGATCTTATAGGTGATAGAGATATCATTCATTCACTGGGCTTGAGATCTTAGGTCTAATTAGAATTACACCATACATGCATTAAGTAAAGACTGCATAACAGAAAAATGAAAAGTGCTTCACATATTATATTTTATTTAATCTTCATAATGGGCCTTCAAGGCAAGCATCATTGTCCTACCCTTTGGGTAACAAAAATTAGGTTCTGAGACATCAAATACATTTCTGAAAATCTTCCAGTTATTTTGTTATGGAACCAAGATTTTAAACTGAGTTATTTTCTGATCCTCAAGACTACACCTTCCCACAATTTATTCTTTTCATATCCCCATTGTCTAGCACATTGTGAGGCACAACATATTCCCAATAATGATTTGGTATGTGAGTGAGTAAATAAAAGAACGAGTATTCCTATCCACATCTTCATCCAATATCAGTTCATAACTAATACATAATGGCCCATAATTTTAAAGTCAAGTTTTTATCTTTTGCCTCACTCATCATAAAATTTTATTTGCCACTTACTGCTGTGAAAACTCTGGCAGATCCATCACTTATTTCTAAAATTGGTTTAGCATAGCAATAATCTCAGCTTATTTTATGATTTTTTTAAATGGCTAACTGTGGCTGCCACTTTTAGATCATAGGCACAATTACTGGCACAAACATGTATCGATTATTGATTCTCAAGGTATAAACTATTCACCTTTAGTTATGTCAGTCTATACTTTAATAAAAACATTCTCAAATTAAATGCCCTTTACCCAGAATATTTGCAAAATCAAGAATGTGGAAGGTACATAGAGACTGAAAAGTCTGACTAAAAATGTAATTGTGACATAGTGTAACCTCATTGAGAAGACAAAAAAGACAAGTGGATAGCTAGAACAGTTTCAGATGCTTAGTGGGATCTATCCAATATGTAAGCAGGAAAAACATTTGGCAGGTAAAAACAAAACCATTATTTTTCCCCTTATGTGTGTCTAAACAATTCAATGTAAATAAGATGTTGCTGAGCAAACAACTGATCTTTACTGTTCCATGTAAAGGTTCAGAGGTAAAAAAAAAAAAAATCAATTAATTACAAAAGCTTCCAAACAATGCAAACAGCATTAAGCACAGTAATTATAAGATAAGCTTTAAAGCAATTTTCAGTTGATTGGGTGTGGGTGTGCAGAAGTAACCCTATAGTTTGCCTGCTGCTGCAAGAATGGCTTACATGCCAATTAGTGGTTATTGCTACTAATTATTAAAAACATTTTAAAGAGTAATTAAAAATTAAATACACCTGTATGATGGCTCATAACTGTTGTGTAAATTGCTCAGATTTTCCATATCACTCACACAGGAAATGCTCAGTGAGACGGAACAGCATGATGACACCGCGTATCAGGAGCCAAATGGCATGTGCCTGTGCCCTCCACGTGGAGGCATTGTTAGGGTTCAGTTTTTCTGCTCAGGAGTTTCTGTGAGTGAATTCTGCCAGGCCAAGCGAAGGAGGACAGTAGTTGAGGGCCTAATCCTTTGTTTCTGCCCCTATTTCTGTCCTCATTGCCACAAAATACTTGAGAGAAAAGAAAGAAGCAAAGGAAAGATAAAACTTTGCCTTATCTGAGACCGCACTTCCCCACTTAAAAGCCATACCAGGAGGACAATTTCAGAATGATAACATGAATACTGGGACCCCCGCCTCACCACTCACTATATGATTTGTGAGCAGGTCACTAATGCTCCTCAGTCCAGCTTCTTTATTTCCAAAGCATGGATATGGATTAACTGGCCTTGAATATTCTGTTCAGAAATAAAACTCTGTGTCTTGGATTAGGCATATGCATATCACACAAACTAGGAGAGTTAGATCATATTTACTGAGCGTTCCTTCAGTTTGAGCTTTTCCATCCGTTGTTCAAATCCTTGGCTGCACACTGGAATCCCTGGGGAAGCTTTACCCCTATAAGAGCAAGGCTCAGCCTCTGGGGAGTCCTACTTAATTGGACAGAGGTGGAATAGGGCATCAGGAGCTTCGCAAACTCTCCAGGTGACTCAAAGGCGCTTAGAGTTACAAACTACTGTACATGCTTTACTTATCTTAGATCACTAGTTCTGATTTTTTTTTTAAATTTCTATGAGATATGTGTTTTTGTCCTCATTTTATAAATGAGGAAATACATTCAGTTAATCAAAATGTCTTTTATAAGGGAAATGTAGCAGAGACAGGCTTGAAATCCAAATGTCTCTGATTCAAAGAGCCTATTTTTGGTTTTTTTAACCTTAAATCAATTTTAGAAGCTGTTGATTGACTTTATGGTGTTTCTTCTCTGTGGTTACTATTTGTATTACCAAGCTCACATCCTTGAATGCCTTTTATTTACATTTCCTTATAGTTCTTGGGTTTTTCAATGGAATAATATACAAAATGAAGGCATGAATTTACTGGTTGGTCCCATGAAAGGTTGTTTGCATACCGGGAATCAGATGTTGGAAGTCCACGTGGTGATATATTTCAGAAAACCATAGCAATTCAGTCCTTTGGACATCTAACTGAACCTGAAGAAGTTTCCAGGTTCCAGAGGAGGCGATGTTAGCAACTTTTGCTATTTTACACTAAGACACATAGTACACAGGAGATGGTGGGGAGGACCAGAGCAGTGAGTGGAAAGTGAGGGAAATGTATATTGCTGTAATCTCTGCCTCAGACCTTTTAGGCTTTCTTTGTATTTCGATCATCTTCAGGCCATTTCCTCTATTTCTAATGATTATCTTACTGGCCCCAGGACATTCTTACCATTTATTTAGTTATTATTTCCACTGGCAATCTAATTGTCTTTTCAAAAGGTAAGAAGCAATTTATTAAGCACTGTAATTTATTTACAATCTTAATCCTACACAGCCAAGGTAAAGAAAAGGAGTTATATATATGTGTGTTGTGAATCTACCTTCAGCTACAGTACTGGAGCTTAAGGAAACAACAAAAACAAGGCCAAAAATCACCCCTCGCACACAGCATTCACCACTCTCTTCTTTATTGGAAGTCCCAACACCTACCAATTCACACCCCAAGAGCCAAATCACTCACCTGTAAGCAAGAAGGAATTTTATTTTCACTCCAGAATGTAATTGGCAGGTCCATATTTTGTTTTTGCTTGTTTTTTGTTTTTTTTCTTTCAGCAAATTCAACGTGCCTGCTTTCCTTGCCAAACATATCAGATTATGTGAGGTTTATGGATACACAATAATTCCTGGGCAACCTGAAAGCCAGGGAGACTACAAGGAGATACTGGGGGAAATGTAATGGAGAAAGCATGAGTGAATAATAGAAGACAGATTTGAGATAATTATTGGAGAGATGACAGAGAACATCACCATGATTTGTTTTGCCAGGTTGTCATTTCAAAGATAATGAAGAACTATTAAATCGATTTCTTTTCTTCTTTTTTTTTTTCAGGGGAATGAGTACACAGATATTAAAGAATAAATGAAATGAATACACAGATCCTAATTATAAATACTAATTATGATAAGTTTGAGTTGCTAGATAGTTTATGCAACACTAGAAAAATTCATTATGCAAATGCGTAAGCTCTACCCAATGGCTTTATGATTCACTGGCATTAGGTCCAGAACTATTGTGCAGAAACAGGATAGTGGCTCAACTCGGTTGGGGGTCATTTTATTGCCAATTTAACTAGTGTTAAATTAGTGGGTATTTAACTGTCACTAAAACAATTTAGGGCTCAAAACACCGAAGTATCATTTTTACTAATATTTTAGTGAAAGAGAAGAATTGTTCCTCCCAACGTTGTATTGAGATGCTGGAGGCACCACTGTTTTCTAGTCTATGGTAATGAAACTTGCATTAGCAAAAGTGGGCTGGTTGCCTACCAAGGAATAAAATAATCTCTCTGAAAACTGGGTATCCTGCTGTATTTGATTGCCATAAATCCATTTTAACATCCCTCTTCACTAAATGAGATTTTTTTTTTAAATTCTTAAAATCATGAGCCAAATGACTATAACCCATCCAATGTTTCATGGAAGACTTTCACTGTAAGATTATTGCATTGAACTCCCACCTTTTTGTTTTTTTGGGGGGGAAAAACAAAACTTATTTCTCTACCAACATGAAACATGAACAAATCCAAATTCAGAAAGATTTACAAATGCCACAACACACTTATCTACCAGCAAACATATCATTTCTTTGTTTCGTAGGATACCAATGATGAATTATTCATGAGACCCCATTTCAGATGCTTATTGTGTCTGGTGGCAAAGTCTGCCTGCTCAGCCCCAGGAAAGCCTGGGCGCTTTGCTGCAGGCACAATGCTCTGTGCCATCCAGGGACCAGCCGTGTGCTCTCGAGTTACTGGAGCAACTCAAGCAGTTCCAGTGGCCTCAGCTGTGGAGACAGCTGTTTGCCCACCGTCTGTGATGGCAGAAATGTGTGGTAGGCTTCCCCCTAACAGCATGACCCACCCCACACCCCCTCCCACACATACACACACAACTCCCATGCCATGCGTCATGCATGCACCACCATCAAAGGGGTGTAAAGAAGCCCCATGATTTCAGGACCAGAATAAGCAATGCACCACAGTGTAGAACAGCTCTTTATCTTGTCTGCAAGATTATTGGAACAGAGGTCTTATCTTCCAAAATCTAAACCTTTCTTGTAACTTACATACCAAAAGGTTTGCGCATGCGTGAAATTCAAAATGATTTATTGTTTAGTTATTGCCTTATTTACTTACTTAATGGATTGATTGATGTGCCAGGGTCCCACAGACAACAGAGACTGGTGTGTTTTTTAAAGGTTGTTTTAAAGGAAATAGATTGCAAACAGGAGTTTCACTAACACAGTAAGTCAACCCCTCCTTACTGGTTTGTATTCTTAATGAGTTCCTTTTGGCTCTTGCCTACTACCTGTCTATGGCTATTTGTTCACACAAAATACTGGCCCTGGCACACAGTGAGAAGTGGCGGGGATGGAAGAATAAAATATTAGGTGTGGAAGGGTGAAAGATGGGGAGAAAATCTGGATCAAACCCCAGAGTTTCAGCAACATAAGCATCCATAGAAGGCAATGTTGTGGGTGGTATAAGTGATGGAGCCACTCAGCACAATGGGCGCTAGTAGAATTCCTCTGGCAGCAGTTCTCTGCAGAGGGGGGCTGCTGAGAAGTCCCACAATTTGAATTCCTCTTGCAAACCTCGAATCATCCTTTTATCTTACAGACACTGAACTTACTTTCAATTTGTAAGAAAATACTAAACCTGAATTAATCAATGTGATAAAATTATCTACAAAATTGTTGAAAGGGTGGTTCCATGACAAGTTCCACAAATCTCTTACTAGCACACCTCTTGAATTGTATTTATTACTTCATCACGAAGTCTAATATTTCCATTGGCCTTGGTGAACAGGGGCCACATCAGGAGGGAGGTTGATTTGTTTATAGGAATTAGATGTTGAATTTGTGCAGAACTCTTATGCACTCCGTGTTCTATGCAGGAGACATTTACGTAAGGTCTCTGTAACCTCTTCCCCAAGCGAACTCTAATTTGACATAATGCAGCGGAGAATGGCACCAGGCATCGGGCTTGCATCAGAAATGCATTTTATTTGGATTCAATTCAGACTCTTAACGAACTGGTTCCCGTAAATGCAGCAGATGGGAGTGAGGCAAATGGGAGCGCGTGCGGGGCCTCACACCCAGCATCCACTCCTGCTTCCCTGCGCTAAAGCCTGTCCTGAGTTAGTTGGTTAGTTAGTTAGCTAATTAGTTAGGCGCATTCCAGCTGAAATTTTTCATCATAATTAACATATTTATCCTACCAGTCCACCAAACAGCCACAGTCCAGCCAAGGCAAGTGGATTCTTTCCTTCGCTTTCTCTCTCCTGCTGATTAATGTGGTGGATGCTGCCAGAAGATGGGCCAGTGGTTAATAAACCTGGCAAGGCTGTGGCCAGCCCCTCTTTTCTAAAGGTCAATTAAAAATGCTAGTTGCACTGTGAACAGAATTCTCCATAGGAGAATGCCAGGCAGTGCCCCGAGTGGTCTCCTTAATACAAAATATCCATTTGATTTTCCTCAGGAGATTCACTCTCCTTTTGCAATGCAAATATTTTCAAGTGTACTAAACACGTTTTAGCACCTCAACATAGGCACTAAAACTATTTGCATGCAAAATTACCCAGAGTAGGCAGACAGGCACAAGCTTATGCTAGCACCATATGTGCTAAAGTATTTGAGCCAGGAAACAACTAGTATCTGGACGTTATTTACAATTTAAATTTAATTTTACATTATTATTCAGACAAGAGCTTATATATAAAGTCTTTCTATTAAAATTAATGCTTCCCATGAAACAAAATCCCGCCTAAAATATGTCTAATAGTGCTGGTTCCAGCTACGGAACCCACTCCAGAAGACAATGCAGCACCTTTGTTCCATGCCTTCCAGCTCCACCTGCGTGAATGGTTTAGTCGTCCCTCTGAGGACTCCTCTCAGAAAGAGCGGCTACATTAATGTCCATGGGAAGGCCCAGAAATCACACAAAACATAGACCAAGACTGATACATGGAAGAGCATAGTGATTTGACCTGAAAATAACACACAACATTGTCCACATTCAATTAAAAGCCAATTGTACTTTCTTTTCCAAAAGCTCCTTTTGATGTTTTGTGGACACCGGAAGTGACCTTGGTGCAGCATGTTGTTTGCAAATTGCAATGTGGCACACTGTTCCAAGAAAGCAGCCTTTCTTTATGATTTCCTTATGATTTCTTTTAGAAGACATCCTAAATCAATGGGTAATGATTGATTGGGTTGGTGTGTCTGAGGATCATTTGTCAATGCATAGCAAGAGAGACCATTGCTTTCTTCTTTATCTTGTCAAGTGACTTTCCGTTTCAAGTTTCGTGAGATTTCATGTCTTTAATATCATTGGTTTAAATGTGTACTTGTTGATTTTTTATGTTCAAATTAGGAGATAATTTTCGGATGAATCAGAATGGTTACTTGTAACTGTCTTCAACTTTCCTCTGACCTAGAGAGTAGATAAGTGGATTTTCAGGGGCCCGTGGATAAGTGGTACTATCAGAGTAATCACTTGCCCAGCTCTCTGTCCCGGTGTTTGCAGATCAGATTGTTGCAACTACTATTCGTATGCACATTGCATATTAGAGTCTATTGAAGTAAAGATAATATTTAGTGAGGTAGTAATCTCTTTTAGCTAAAATTAAAGTACATACTAGACTGTGAAACAAGTTCTTAAAAACCCACAGCTATAACAATGAATTTCGGGGGATATAAGAAAAATGAACATACTATATTTTATCACAAGGACAGCATCAAATATACCCAAAATCTTAACCCCCTAGGTTAAATGTGCTTCAGTTTATTATAAACCTAGCATATATAATTTTTCTTTGAAAACTCCAAGTTTATGCTAAGTCAAATTTATATATTCTTTCCTTACCTTTTCTTTCTTTCTCCTTTTTAAGAGCAGGAGGAAGAAATTGCTTTCTTTCTTGACTTACAACCCGTCTTACAAATGTTGAATCATTGCCTAGGTGCATGAACTCAGTTCTGAGCAGCTTTAATTTATAGCAGCCAACATTTCTATAACATAAGCTCTCTAAAAGAGGCCCACAGAAGAACCAGAAATCTGTGGTTGTGTAGAAAGTTTAATGGGAATGGAAAATCTCCACGTTTACACGTCTATCCTTGCATATTAATATCATTACATTTAAACGGTGGTTTGATTTCAAACATTGAATTAATTAAGAAGGGAACTTCCAGGTCGAGCTATAATGTCAAATCAAATGCCAACAGCTCCTTCTACTGGCTACTAGAAGAAAAAATTTGGTTTCAATCAATGAAAAAGAAATTTGCTGTTTATTTAAGAAGCATCATCACCAAATTAAAAATTTTGAAAAATATCTAAGTTTGTTGGGAAACTTAAAAAGATGTTTACTTGCAGTGATAGGAAGAAAATACTGAGAATTATAGAAATAGAAGTTGACAGTCATGTGAGTTTCCTACATCAATAAGTGATTCCTGCTTCCACTAAAAAATATCTGGTCACTATCTTGCCCACAATTCTCTATTATATAGAGTTTGGGTTAAAAATAAAATATAATCAAGGTTAGGTTATGCTTTCTCAAATTGAACACAAATATTAAATGAATATTATGGAAGTTTAGAAATCAATAAAAATATTACATTTTTCATGATATCCCTTTGTTCTAAAAAAGAAAAAAAAGGAGGGCTAGAGCTGGGACTGAGCAGGAACCATGCCCGTTGGCAGAGGCGGCTGGCAGGTGGATTCTGGCTTCCGGGACCAGCCGCCCATGGTTCTGCAGGAGGTAAACAACAGCATCTTGGAGGAGACCCTCAAGTTCAAGTTTGAGAACGGCAGCTGCCAGAAACAAAACCATAAGCAGTAGAAGTAACATTTGCAGATTTTGCTGGGCTCCCCTATCATATTTCATATCCTAATGGAGACAAAACAGAAGTGATGGTCAGCATTTCTTTGAAATTCTACGAGGAACTTCAGGCACATGGTGCTGATGAGTTACTAAAGAGAATGTACAAAAGTTTCGTGGTAAATCCAGAATCAGGATCAATGTCTCTTTGCTGTACAACCTTGACAATCACCTGCACCCAAGGATTCCATGGTGCGGCAGGCTGGCATGTTGAAACGAGATTGTTTTGCCTCTGTCTTTGAGAAATACTTCCAGTTCTGAGAAGAGGGCAAGGAAGAAGAGAGCAAGGCAGTGGTCCATGGTAGGGATGACGAGACCATGTATGTTGAGTCTTAAAAGGACAGAGCCACAGTAGTCTTCAGCACAGTGTTTAAGAATGAAGACACTGTGGTCATTGGAAAGGTGTTCATGCAGGAGTTCAGAGAAGGACACAGAGCCAGCCCCACAGCCATGGGGAACCGCCTCTGGAGCTGGAAGACAGGGATGCTGTGGAGGGTGACAACATTGGCTATATTACCTTCGTGCTGTTCCCTGGCCACACCGACGCCATTGTTGAAGATAACACCATCCACCTGATCTACATGTTCCAGGACCACTTGTACATCAAGTGGGCTAAGACCAATATTCACACACGTATGCGGCCAAAACATGCAAAGTCCTCAAGATGCTGAACTTTGCACATCCAGATGATGAGAAGGAAGAAATGGAAACAATCATGGGGAAGACTTTTTCATCTGCTAACTCTTGGGAACTGGAAGAGGAAGCAGCTGGCAACTGAAGGTTGGAACACTTGCTACTGGATAGTCGTAGCTTTTAATGTTGCATCTCTGCACATTCTTAAGGGATTCTCCCATTTGGTTCCATTCTGTACAAGTTTGGAAAATAATCTGCAGAAATGAGCTGTGCTTGCAAGGACTTCTAGTTTCCAAGAATTAAAAAAAGAAAGAAAGAAGAAAAGAAATCCACTTAGTCCACTTGATTTCTTTTCTATCTTCTCTCCCCCATTCCCCTTCCTTTCCACCCTTCTTCCAAGATGTTTTGCTTTATATTATGTCACCGGTAATGAGTTGCAGGATAATGCAAGCTTAACTTGTTTTCTCCTAAGACTAAGTATTTGAGTTCAAAACTCCCTGATCTAAAAAAATACGGTTGGGGTCATTAATAAAGAAAATCATGCCATCTTATAAAACAAGTAAATAAATAAATAAGAAAACATTTTATTGTTATTTCAATGAGGATAAATAGTTAACTTTTAACTGTTGTATAATAAGAGTTTGGAAGAAAAGAATGTTGACCTCTTTTATTCAAATTCTACCATTTGATGAAGCAAGTTGTTTAATTAGGGCAATAAAAGTAAAAAGTGTAATAAAAAATGTTCTCCCTAACTCCTTACCTTATTCTCCATGAAGATCACTGTCCTCCACCATCTGAAACAATCAACCTAGTTGGTACCACTCATTTAGAGCTGTTTCTGCCTCAAATTCTCCCAGCTCTCCACAACTCCTGGCCTCATTTTCATACAGACATGTTCCCTGGACGTAAATGGAAAATGTAATAGCACACTCAGAAGTTTTCAAATCCCACTCATTTCAACAAGTGAGACTTGACAAGGTTGATCCAAGAGGCTCGTGTGAGAGGTTTTAGAATCTTGACATAAATGCACTGTGAAGGAAAACCTTTCTTCTTTAGAAAGGATGGAATACAGAACTGCAGAGACTCAGCATCTCATTCCCTGGCTGTGTCTCAGCAGTGATCTCCCCCACACTCCCGCTGTCTTACCACATGAACTCTGAAAACCAACATGTCATTTTTGAAAGATTACCAAGGCAAAATGATTCTTTAACTCTTTCTCACTCTTTCTCATCCCACCCTTCACCTCCCGCCCGCCCCTCCCCCGCAACACACACACACATTGCCAAAACATATAGGTATCCTTCATCTTTGGGAAGTGAACCATTTCTGTTAAAAGAACCATCCTACATCTTAAACTTGACACCTTAATTTAGGACACCAATGATTTCCATAATTGGTGTCAAAGCCACAGAAAATCTTTTTAGGGCAATTTCTTCCTTGTTTAACAATAGAATTATGGTTGAATTGCAGAGCATCCAGGCATGCAACTTTTCAAGGGATTTTCATGTCATTCATTATCTTAAAACACAAATTTTCTTTGAAATGTTGAATTTTTGAAACGTTAAGTTTAAAAAATGGCTTTGAGTCAGACAGGTCTCCTAGATTCAAACCTCGACTCCGTTATTTATGAACTTGTGGGACCCAAGGCAAGTCACTTAAACTCGGTAAACCTCAATTTCCTCCTTTGTAAAAAGGGAATGGTAATACATCTCTACCTCACTGGCAGCCTTCTGAGGTTGCCGTGAGATAATATTGCCACATGCCAGAGCAGAGTGCTTGGTATATAACTAACAACCAATGTTGCTACTGTTGTTTAATAAACAAGAATTTTGTGTGTGTGTGAATGAAACATTATAACTTTATTTTATTTCCTGAAAAAAAAAAAGTCATCACAGTCATGCAAGGGAGTTCTGAATACTGATGACTTTGATTAGGAAACTGATAAGTAAATATTTTCTGAAACACAGATTCAAATATGGGGGGTGAAGTAGTCGTGGTTCTTACCTGGGAGAAAACAGCAGAGTTCTTCCTGAGGATGGGAGCGGTACTGTTTGCATTGAGGCAGTGAGTTAGAACCTAGAACCAGAAAGTAAAGTTGTCCTTAATGGGTCATCTGGAGAGAACATCTACGGGGCAGTGGTCACTGCCAGATGGTGACTCATTGGGAGAATCAGTGGGGAATCCAGGCTCTAGACGCGGATTGATCTTTTTCCAGTCCTACCTCTGGTGCCTTCCAGCTGTGTGACCTTAGGCCTTGTCCTCACTTTCTCTGAGCTTCATTTCCTATTCTGCAGAAATGAGGAGATTGTCTAACTCACAGAGCTGAGTAAGAATTTGTGGTGACGGATTTTTGTAAAATATCCAGCTCCTTCCTTCCTCTGCAATAGCCAGACTGGCCTTCTTGGAAGCCTGAGATGCTCATTCTTGCCATGCTCCATCACACTGTGTTATCTCTTTAATGCCTGTTCCTTCATTACATCTTAGCTCAATCATCACTTCCTTGTGGAAACCACCCTTGATCTTGCTGAGTAGGCCAAATTCTTTCTATGTGTTCTTCAACTACCATAGAGGTCTCCTCCATTCTGACAATAATCACAGATTTCATTTGATTGACTGTTGCCCCATCAGATTATGAGCCACTTAAGGGCAAGGAGTGTTGGTTTTTGTTCACCATTATATCCCCCCTTGCTTGGCAAAAAAAAAATAGTTACTAACAATCATCTGTTGAACAAATTAACAAGAACCCAAGCATAAAGGATACTTGGAAAATGGTAGTTATGACTATAAAATGTTAGCAGAAAAGAGACCTTAAAGGTCCTCTAAACGTTAGTCCCAACCACTTTTCCTTCAACTATGTCTCCAGCAGGTTCACACCCTGTTGAGATCAGTGAACAAAGAATCAAGATTTCAAAAATCAATGGATGCCTATTAAAATGTACACTTATCATCCACTGACATCCACATTTCCATTGCTTGTCCTAAGTTGCACTCCCTATTATAATTAAAACAATATCTCAGCTGCAAAGAGCCATGAGTGCAATGACAGTAACTCTGAATCCTGTTCTCCATTAAAGGATTTTACGCAGTGATGGGACTGGACTTCACTTTGGGAGGAGAATTTTGTTGTGTTTTCTGCGCAAGTTTCCTGTACTATAGGATTTGTGAGGCTGGGAAGTCCTGGAACTGCATTTTGAGATGTTCCTTAGTCCTCTATCTGTATATTTACTCCAATACCCACCCCCCCCCCTTAAAATTCTGTCATGGGTAGAAATGGCAATGCCTGGGAAATATTTTAATGCCATAATAAAGTCACTGGGAGTGTGGCAACACAAGAAAGAATACTGGAGAAACATTAAAAATTTTTTTCCACTCATTAAAAAAAAATAACCCATGGAGACATGAAGGGCAGGAAATGCTGCCACTTTATTGCCTTTTTAGTCAAATGCCTTTACGGCCCTATCCCTTTAAACTATATTATTAATATTGATCCCTCAGGGCCTAACACAGTTTCCACCTCCTCCCTGTTCTGACTACCCCAGGACACTTTGACCTTTTCAGAATTCCCGTTATGCAGGTTTTATTCTTTCAGAAATTATTTCTGATGTTTACTTTTCTCTCTCAACTACCTTGGGAGGTGCAGACACCGAGACAGGGAACACTCCTTTCAAGAGGGCGAGGTAAGAAAAATAGTGACTTTGGAACACACCTGTGTTTTGGAATTGCAAGACTTGGTTGGAATCCCATTTCTTGACCCTTACTAATGATGAAAAGCTAGGCCAGGATATAGACCGGGAAGGGGGGAAGGGGGGGGAGGGGGCGGGGAATACCTTATCTTACCAAATTATTGTTAGTTTTAAAGTAGATTAAAATGTGGTAAACTAGCTGCAGTTCATCTTTTCATCCCCCCACCCCCACCACCAAACCGCTAGTTACAAATTTACTATAGTTAGTTCCAGTACATTTTTATAAAGCTTTTGTATTTTTGTTTTTATTTTCTGATTAGGAAACAAACAAATTCTTTTAGAAAAGTTAAATGATTCAGAAAAGTATGAGAAGAAAATGCAATTAGCAGCTGCCATACTTGAGAGATTACTGTGTGCAGTGAATCTGCTGTTGGTTGTATACTTATATAATCCCTTTTAATTTGGGCAGCAACCAGGAGGTAGATACTAATGTTTTTTCCCATTTTACCTGTGAAAGAGCAAAGACAAAGGGTGCCTATGGGAATACAATAAGTGATGGACTTGGAAATCAAATTCAGTTGTCAGTTCATAGAATAACCACCATGATAAGGTAGTTCCCTAAATTATCCATAAATCAACCATCATAGAGAAAAAAAAAGCCATGCTATTAACATATTGTGGATTCAATTATATTTTTCTTCCAATTACATGCTCACATACACACAGCTATGCAGTCTTTTTAAAATCAAAATTGGAATCATAATGTAGGTAGAGTTTTTTGTCATTAACATTGTATTTTTGGCACTTTAATGGCATACAAATTCCTTGCATATATGCTTTTAGTAGTGACTACATGTGCATTTTCCCCCTCATTGGACCATTATTCTCTTGTTGGACTTTCAAGCGATTCCCAATCCTTAATATATAATTTTCCCCAAGGTTACATTTACCACAAATTAGGATTATGCACATTATAATCTGTAATATGCAAATTACTTATCATCATAAGAATATAATTACATGAAATCCCAGATGTACCGTTACTGATTCAGACCTTATAAGAAAAAGGATTTTATAATCATCCTCCAGTCCATCCCATCATGCCACCCTATTTTTTCATGATGTAATTTTTTCAGTTGATGTAATTCTGCCTACTTTACCAAAGTGCATTACCAAACTATTTCTAAAGTGCCTCTAGGTCAAGAATGAACCCTCCTGCCATGGCCAGGAAGCTCAGTTGGTTAGAGTGTCATCCAGACATGCCAAAATTTCTGGTTCGATCCCCGATCAGGGCACATACAAGAATCAACCAATTGCATGAATAAGTGGAGCAATAAATTGATCCCCCTCCTCTCTATATATAAAAAAATCAATTAAAGAAATTTTTTTAAAAGAATGAACTCTATTTCAACAAGTTTGGTCACTGGTCTGGGAATGGCAATGTAGTATGGCAGAGAACAGCTGGAGCTGAAGTTGGAGATGAAAGGTCTGAGATTCTAATTATAGTCATGACTTACTACTGTGACTGTATTTTGAGCAAGGAAATTGATCTTTCTGAGACTCAGTTTCCTTAATGTAAATCATAATAGCAATATTTTCTCTACTGTCTTGTAGGGTGACAAGGAGAATTAAATGCTAGGATATTCTGCATAATCTATATTTATCATCATCATCATCATCATCATCATCATCATTAACTAGGCTTGTCTAAACATTCATAGCCTTACTAAAAAAAATCTCAGAAAATTATGCATCCTTTCCAATGCATAGAAATGTCTGCAAAATTCAGGCTCTATTTGTTTTTTGGGGGGAAAAGGACCATTTTGTTTCATGAAAGGAAAGAATATATCAAGAATGAAAAATGATTTTATTTTTAAATACATATTTCTAAATATGCTTGACTTCCTTTTTTCTCTCATTGATTTCTATTGGAAACATAAAACTGCTTCTGCATTTCTTATCATCCCTACGTTTCCTTTTCTTGGGTCCATAACAGAAAGCCTCCTGCCCTTTAGAATGCAAACTAGACAAATAGTAACCAAAGTTCCTCCTTTGAATGTAGGCCTGATGCCATCTCCAGTTGTGGCTAATACAGGTTCTGGTGTGGCTCGTTGCAGAATGCCTTGCCCAGAAAGCAGAAGCCCTCCAGCAGTTTCTTAGTTAGTGCAGGTGGGTTGGGACCTGCCTCTTCACCCATACTCACTTTCATGGCCACACTGTATTTCTCTTAATACCTGGATAAAATGGGCCTACTGTGTAAATAGCCACGTTCCATACAAATCTGGTGAAGGGCAAACCTTCTCATTAGTGTAGTTTTCTAGGATCCTCTCATAAAAACTTCAGTCAGAGAATCATACCACAGCTGGTATGTTAGCTGTTCCTATTCTCTTATTTTTCCTGAAAATGTCCTCGTCACATTATTTCTGCTCTCTCCGTGATTCTTTGGGATACATCCCCTAAGAAGTTGAGAATTATCTTAGTTATTATCAGAATGCCAATCTGGGCCACGATGGTGTGGTTTGGGCTTTATTGCTTTCTTTATGAAACTTTTCCCTGTGTTTTATTTCAAAAGATTTTGTATCATGGTGGATATGGTTCTACCAGGCATGTATTTCCAAACCACAAACTGCTAAAAAGATCTTACTCTCTTTCCTCTCTCTTTTGTTCTTAAACATTTCATTGTTTGTTTTAAGCAGGCCCTGGAAAAAAGAATCTGGTTTTCTGAAGTTAAAACTCTTAGCAGCATCTGCCCTATCTCTATAACAATGGACCTGTAATCCTTAAACTTGAGCCTGAAATCCCAGAGAAACATTTTTCTTATACGTTGTGCTGCAGGTTTGGTAGGTAGTATGATTTCTGCATCAAGAAGTAAATAATAATTATGGTTTGCTTCCGTTATATAAATATTTACATAAAATAAAGAGTAAAAAGGAGAAGAAGATCTTGTTAGGGTTGACTTTCCATTTGGTTCACAGTTAACAAGCCCAACAGTGAGTTGTAACCCACCTCTTTAAAGGAATTTCAAGTCCTGTGGTTACTTGCCCTCAAACTTCAAGGCATCACTATTCAGTCTTCGGTTATGTTTAAATGAGAAGACAGTCAAATAAAAACTGTTAAGGCAACATTTATAGGAAAAAAATATTTAAATATAATATACCATCTACCTCTTTTCCCTTGTTTTAACAAGATCCTTCCAGCCTGGCCAGCATGGCCCAGTGGTTGAGCGCTGACCTATGAACCAGAAAGTCAAGGTTCCATTCCTGGTCAGGGTACATGCCCGGGCTATGGGCTTGATCTCCAGTGAGGGGTGTGCAGGAGGCAGCCGATCAATGATTCCCTCTCCTTTCTTCTCTGAAATCAATAAAAAAAATATTTTTAAAAAATGCTTCAGCCTGTCATGCTTGTACTGAGATATTCATGTGTTATATGAAGGAAGAAGCAGGAAAGGGGTGTGATAGAAAATAATAAGATATTTGCCAACTCTAAGTCTTACTCATGAAATGACCCTTGGCAAGTTAACCAATGTCTCAAAACCTCAGTTTCTTCACTCATACAATGGGGATAGGAGCAGGGAGATGGTGGAAGTTACAAGATAGTGTGTGTGTGTGCTCCCGGCCCTGAGTTGTTTTAGTGGCAAGATGCTCGGTACCCCAGGCCTAGCAGTGCCACTGAAGTTTGCCCTGGGGGAGTGGGACTGGTTGTGTTAAGGTTGTCTGTGCTGAGCAATGGTTGGTATAAGGGAATCCAAAAATGAAGACCAGGAGGGAGTTGAACAGAATGGGACTGTAAATGGAAAACCGTACTTTATCTTTTATGAAGATAAGCAAGGTGAATGAGTGAAAGTAGCTGAGATCCTCTTGGCCATTCCTCTGATTAGTTGTAAGCATGGGCAGACAGCCTAAAAGGAACTCACACAGAAATGATCTTTTTTTTTTTTATCATTTGTCTCAGAAGATTTGATGATTAGTATTAACCTTTATGATGTTTTCCCCCCTCTCTTAGCTTAGTAGCGTATCTGGCAAATTGTGTGCAGTCAATAAATGAATTTTGAATAAATGTTTTATATGTGTCAAGCAGTCTTTTCTTTTTAAGTACACCACCGTTTATTAAAAGAGGAGCAATTAAGTTTTATTGTGCAAACACTCGAACATGCAGCCCAGTGAAACATGGCTCTTGCACTGAAGTATTTGGAGAAAAAAACATGGATGCTGCCAGTGGTGTGGTGCAGCTAATCGGCACCTGCTCATGAAAGCCACTTGTTAAAATGTCAGGAATTCCATAGGCCATACATACATATGTGATGTGCTATTTATTCCTCACATTACATATATAATTAAAACAAAAAAATAAAAAGATATTCAAAATTCATCACTTCCTAATTATTTTGCTAGCTTATACTATTATTTTGTTCTTGAGGTTCTTTGCATCTGTTGCATCTCTATGGCAATACTACTGTCTAACAGTGTGTTCCTGAGAATCTCTTCCCAAGTCTGTGCTTAGTAATGTCCCACTAGTAGTTTGCAGTCTGCCTGGTGGAAATATTTGCACCAAGGGTGTTCACAAATGTTGTGAAATCAGAAGTTGTCATTCTTTTTGTTGTTGTTTGTTTTCTTCCTGGAGGACTGTCTCTGTATGGCTAGAAGACTGAGATAATAGAGACAGCATTAGATAGCATATTCATAATATCTAAGTTCAAAAACGACTGTCATTGTACATGATCTCATCTCAAGTAACATCTTCTGCTCATGCAGCTATTGAGGGATGCAGCCAGAGGAGAATAGAAATTTCCAGATTCTAATTTTACTGCTACATCCCTGCACCCACTCTGACTAGTGGACCCCTGTCTTGAGAACTCTTAAGAGGTACCCTGGATCAGCAGAGAGTATGAGAGGTGATGATTATTGATGGCTTAGGAGTTAAAGGAGGGCAAAGATGGCCTGATTTTCTGCTATGATTTTTTGGCTTGTTCCTCTCTACCTTCTATGAAACTATATATATTTAATTGCCTTGTCAATGACATGAACAATAAGTCTCAACTGCACTGTGGATATACTTGATCTTGTCTATATTAGATAAAAGGCAAAAGTACTGTTTAAATTTTTATTTTTGACAAGAATTATGTTTATTTAAGCTATACAAAGTGATCTTTTGATATATGTATACATTTAGAAATGATTACCACAATCAAATTAATTAACATATCCATCACCTCCCATAGTTATCACTGTGTGTGTGTGTGTGTGTGTGTGTGTGTGTGTGTGTGTGTGTGGTGAGAACACTTAGGATCTACTCTCTTGGCAGGTTTCAAATATTCAATACATTATTATTAACTATAGTCATCATGCTGTAAATTAGGTCTCCAGAACTTATTCACCTTATAACTGAAGTCTGTAGCTTTCATCAATATCTCCTCTTTTCCCCCAGCCTTCAGCCTCTGGTATCCACCATTCTACTATCTGTTACTATGAGTTTGCCTTTTTGGGGAAAAAGTATTAATCACTTCATGTGAGAGGATGGGATTTGAATGGAATCTTGCGAGTGGAAAGGATTGATCTGGGTGAGAAAAAAGGACAAATTATCAACAGGTGCATAAGGAGAAGAAATACAGTGACCATCTGGGAGAAAAGTAAAGAACCCATTCAGGTTAAAGAACAGGGCTTACAGACAGAAGTAGTGGGAAGGGAACTGAGAGGATAGATGGAAGTCTATTTGCCAATAACCTTAAATGACTGGGTTGAACTTTTATGCTAAATTGGTGCAGATTTGGTGGAGAAGGGAAGAGCTGAAGAAGGAAATTCAGTGTTTGCTTTAAAAAGTTTTTTTAATAAATATGCTTATAGTATATACTGAATTGATAATATAAGGCAATTCAATTTACTTTGCTCTATGCAAATTAAACCAATAACTATGTTGTCTTTGTTATATAAGATATGTATAAAAGATCCTTTCTCAAATGCTGCTACATCAGCATCGAGAACATGAGAGATATACATATGGTTAACTCAGAAAATATTAACAGTACAATACGTTGTACCATAAAAGCTTAAAACATGGTGCAAAAAAATGTAACATTTCATTATCAGTTTACAAAAATTTAATATCTGTATTATTGTCTTGGGGAAAAATAACATATGTGCACATTTGAAACAACCACAATAGCTATCCAGATTCAGTTAGTATTACATGTAACTTGTCAATTTACAAGAATCAATATTCAAGGAATTGAATCTGAGTGATACCATTAGCTCAGCTTGTCTGCTGGGGTAAACAAAGAAATTTAACATATTGGTAGCCTACTTTTTCAGTTTCATTCTTAGCTCTCCAGAATTGGTAACTATACTACAGCAAGGTGTTCTTCCTACAGAGTGTACATGTGGTGATATGCCTCAGTCCCCTTGACTTTAAGCCCACAGGCACTCAGTTATAACATAGACCCTCTAGGAGCTCAAGACAATCAACTTTCACAAAAGAAGGTGCTTCTCTTGGAACATTAGAGCAGAACATTTTGGCTATAATCTTGAAAGGACTTATCGGTGAGAAGTAGCACCTAAAAGGGGAAAAACAGCTTTAACAACAGAGGGGAAAATAAGTTAAACAACTTAGAAAACAAAGTGAAATTAAAAAGTTAAACACTTAAAGAGAAATATATTTCATGAAACTAGTAAAAATGAGATCAACAGGATTTCAGGAATTCATCACTAGTAAGTAAACATGTACCATGCAAGTACCATGTTCCTTTTTTATCCTGTATCATAATTAAAAATTTTAGTTTTCATTCTATCAATAGGGAAAAATAGATATACTGAAGATTCAAGTACAAATTGTACAAAATTACAGATTTCATATGAAAAGGAATGTTCAACAGGACCAAAAGTTCATATTACTGATATACTTTCTGTTGATTCCATTTTTAACAGGTAAAAGTAAATGGTATTGGGATACAAAATCTTAATATGTAAGCCTTACTGTCATACCCCTGTTTTCTGGGAGAAAGAACACAACCTCACTCAATTTCCAGTAACATACAAAGATATCTTATAGAAGAATTCAATGATGAAAGAGTTTATTCATTTGTTTTGCGTTTTTCCAAAGAGGTTTTTAAACAAGATGTGACATTATCCATCAGTGTCCATGTTCAGGATGAGCTAGGATCGGGTAGGGGGAACCGAAGCAGAAAGAACAGCTAGCACCGTCTAATTGTCTTCCTGTGTCTCAATCTCTGTGCAAAAGAGATTCTGCTGAGGGTGCACGAAGTGCAGCTCCGACCTGCCATCAGCATGATATGTGCATCTCATCCGTCACTGACCTTGTTCCTTTTAATAGGGCCTGGTTGGGGCACAGCTGAAGAGGGATACAAAGTAATGCAATCCAGTCAGGCTACCTGGACTGAAGTCTGGGCTCTCCTGCTTGCCACCACTGACACTGTATAGGTTACTTAAGCTCCTTGAGCCTCTCTTTTCTGTAAGGTGTTGACCATACTAATACCTCCCTTAGAGGGTGAGTGAGAGGAATAATGGTAATAATAAATATGAAATGCTCAGCAAATATCCCGGTATCCCGCCACATGATGAACAAGTTGACTATTGGTGGTATTTTACTGATGTTGGCAGCCCTAGAAAGTATGATATAAACAATTTTACCAGACCACAACAAGTAATGATATCACATTATAGAAACTGAGGTCATCTGAGGCTATTTGATAGTGTGTGTGTGTGTGTGTGTGTGTGTGTGTGTGTGTGTGTGTGTGTGTGTTTAAGCACGCATGCGCATGCTCCTAATGTACACCCACCCCTGTGTATACCATTACTTTAATCCTGTTCGCTGCCATCTTTCTGAAGGTAACTTATTCTAAACTCAATGAGAGCTGCACTTTGCTTCCACTCACAAGGGTCCCAAATTGGGCTCTGACTCTGCTGGGAAGGAGAGGAGGCTGAGAAGCTCACCTCACCTGTGGCTCTGGGGATAAAGACAACCAGGAGAACGGAGAGTGAAGCCAGAGCGAATGCAGGGAGAGTGCTGGTTCTGGAAACTGAAGGGCAAATGCAAAGAGACTGTGGAGAAAATGCTCTAATAATTTTTATCCAAACATGAAAGAAAAAAAAGGATAAAATTAAAGCCCTCCTAAAGAGAATGTGATTATCTTTCCATCTCACTTCCAGCATTAGACTTTATAGTGACAAACTAAAGCAATTTCTAGCCTCTGGGTAATTTAACTGGATCAGGGTAAAGAAAGAAAAAAAAAAAAAGAGCTTGACTACAGTGTTTGATCCAGTGAAGCTTAATGAGAAGATGAATGCAATGTGAAATATTTGGATTCCTGGGGCAGCTGTTGCTTAGGTATTTACCTGCCTATTGTCCAAGAACTCAATGAGGACACCTCCTACGAAGATCAAAGCATCACTATTTATGCTTTAAAATTGAGTGATTGTGGAAATCAACTTTACTTGACAAAAGCATCAGGAGGAGTATGAAACCGTCATTATAAAGCTAGTTATTTGGGAGTATTTTCCTAATTTTATCTCTGGTGAGTCACAACTGGTGAATTTTCTCATTGACATTTATTTATGTTGAGGATACATCCATAAGAAGAGGGATTTTTAAAAGTATTTCCCCCATTTTCACGATTCCAAGGCTTTTATATTACTTATTTATAACAACAACTAGAGGCCCAGTGCATGATTAAATCATGCACGTGTAGGGTCCCCTACACGCTTTCGCTTTCGATCACGGGGGAGCTGGGTGCCTGTCTGCTGGTGCACCAGGCCTTTCAGAAGCCTCTGGCGCGGTGAAGGCTTCTGAAAGGCCTGGTGCCTGAGCGGACAGGCACCCAGCTCCCCCACTTTGGATGGTCCGCGGTGGGACGTGAGCTCGCTGCTCCAGAGGCCCCTTGTGTGCCGCAGCACAGCCATGGCTCAGACGCTGAGCTCGAGCCGCTGCTGGCAACGCGAGCTCAGCATCCCACCGGCCCAATCGGCCACCCTGGCCACCCCGAGTCCCGCCCCCCCACGCCTCCTGGCCAATCGCAGGCATAGCAAAGGTACGGTCAATTTGCATATTTGTCTATTATTAGGTAGGATAAGTATAATTATTTATATATTATTACTCATGATATTAGTTATTATTATTTGTGGTTCTACTCTGTGCCAGTCACTATATATGCATGACTTCTAAATTGTATAGCCATTCTGCAAATGTGTTTGTTTTTGTTTTTTCATTTTTACAGATAAGGAATCTGAGGCTCTAAGCATTCAAATAGCCAGCCCACGGTCACATAGCTAGTAATTGATGGAGTCAGATCTTCAACCCGTATCCTTCAGATAACAAAACACACATTTCTCCAAAGATTTCACATCTCTTCTGTCCAAGAAACACTCATCCTGCCTTCATCTGCTCCTGCAATGGGTGTTAAGCACTTACCGGAGGCAGAGCGATATGTTGGGTACAATACGAGCCACGTGACGTCATGGGCATTTAAGTGTCATTCTTTGAAATGAACTTACAGAAAATTTTAATTCCTGATTGCAATAATGTCACCTCTTAATATTCTCATTCCTGACTACACATTATCGAAGTATAATGTACAAAACAGAAAAATCCACAAATCCTAAGTGTGCACTCAATGAGCTATCCCAGCACTACACTCTGTAACTGACATTCCCATCACCCCAGAAATTTCTTCATGGCCCATTGTAAACACTATCCTCTTCTTTTTTTCTCAAAGGTAGCCTTTATTTTTTATTTCTAATTGGATATGGGGAAACACCTTAAATAGCATAGGAGAGGAAGGACAGAATAAATTATATCTGCAGTGTTCTCCTAATTACATGATTCTTGACATGTAACTAAATGTTCAGGAAAACACTGGAAGTAAATAACCAAAATGTTCTCAGTGGTTATATTTTAGCAATCAAATTAGGACTGAATTTTAGTTTCTTCTTCCACAGAAAATATATATTACTCTAGTAAATAATCAAAGAACAAATGTTATTTAAAGGGAATAAACGCTATTACAAGAGATCGTACACATGATTTTTCATATTTGTCAGGAGCTGACATTATTTTACTGGTCCTGAAATGTGGAAGAGCTAAAGGAAATTGCCTGGGAAGAAAGGCTACTACATACAATATACTTAATAAAAACAATGTATATCCCATTAGAACATGGCCAATCATGATAATGCTTTTGGTTACACCATGGACACCAATTACTGAGAGGTATATACCAATGTAAAACACATGTGGCATGGTTGACTCTCTCATAGCCAGTGTGAATTCTGCTTTGATGCCAGCACAAATCTTATAAAGTTCCATTATGCTGCCTTTGCCACATTCTAGGTATTTCTTCACACACCCCTTATGGCTCTGCTTAGTAAAGAAAGAGTAGAAAATGATGCTAGAGACTATAAAATCAGACTAGCAGGAATTGTACAGCAAGGCAGCAGAAGATTCTGAGAACAGATCTAGAGTTTTAGAAATTGATCAAGGTCCAGGGATATGTAGACAGTATTTTCTGCATCTTGTTTAAAATTGTATCAAGAAATAGAAAAAAAAAAGTTGTATCTGTTATCTTTGTTTTTCACAGAAGTCAGATAATATATTGATGTGGGGAAAGATTTTGCTTTTAATAAGTCTTAAATATGCAATCGAGGTTAGCTGGATTCTTTTCCATTCTGCCCCTCCTCCTAATATTTCATCTGTGTATTTATTTTGGAAACACATTATAATTTACTATACAGAAGGGATGTCTGAGTCCTAGAGGGAATGCAACAAGAACTCAATAGAAAACAAATGGAAAAGAATTCAACAACAGTAATTTACGATATGATTTATCTAGGACAGAAGCTGAAAAACTTTCCTAATCATAACATCTTCTCTCTTGGTAAGTCAGTTTTCCCAGAAGGAGCTGGAGAAGGGAACACATATTTGAATCATTGATTGTAGAGCCTAGTCCTGCATCCAAGCAGAGGGCATGGTTCTGCTGTACTGTGCAGAATACTCCAGACTGAGTTACCTAGGGTGCTGAAGACCTGCAAAATTGGAGTTGGGGAAAGGGAGCAGAAATTTATTAAGAGTCACCCTGGTTCAAGCTTCATAAATAGTAATGAAGTTTGCAAATGCTAGGGTTCAAATGACTTTCTTTTTTTTTTCTAAGAAGATATTATTTTTCCTGGAAAGAAAAGCCCAGGTCCTTGCAATGTCTAAAACTTGGTGCTCTGATAGCTAGACCACAGAATTTAGTGGCCAGCAGTGACCCAGAGTGGTAATTTTTCAGGCCCTGACATCTATTTAATGTCTTTGATATGGTTATGTAAAAGTATTTCACATGCACGCTATTAATATTTAGGTGCCAGGTGGCCACTATGCCTGGTGGTCTATTATTTATGAGCCTGTTTCTTCTGATTCACGAGGAGATGAGTGGCTGCCACTGACCCGAGAAGGATTCTTTTAACATCACTCATTAATTGCTTCAGAGAAAAAATAACAGCACCTTACATCTTGGTGGTAGCATAAAATATAGTAATGTACTAGACTAGAGGTCAAGAGAATTGCACTGCATCTATAAATAGTGAAGACAGTAAGCTTATGCACTTACATATCCTCTCTGAGACTCAATTTCCTCATCTGCCAGATGGGAATGTTGACAACCTTTTTCATATGATCACATACAGTATACCTAGCAGGGTGCTGTAAAAATAGAAAATGCTTAGAATAAGTTTCCTATCTCACCTCTAGGGGGATCTCAGTTCTCTCATCTGAAAAGCATGGAATGTCAGATAGTTTCATTTCATATGAACTCCAATCAATTGTTATGAACTGCCTGGAGTGTTCTTGAAAAGGATTTGAAATCCATTGTGAGTATGTCATGCAAATGCTGGATAAATTAGTCATGTCTGCATTGGAGGAAGAATGAAGATGGCTGCCCATGAGCTGCCAATTTCTCAGCCCTCCCAGGTACAAACTCTGATTTTGAACTTGGCCTTTGTGTTTATGAACTACCTTAGATTGAATTAAAGGATCCTACTTAGGATCTTTGTTACTAGATCTTTATAGTGGCCCTAATAAAATTCAGGCACAGACTGGCAATGGCCCTACTCAGCTAGGGACTGTCATTCACAGACCTTACACACAGCTTGCCTTGCCAACTTTTGGCCAGTGTAGCTCTAAGACAACGTCTGGTATATAAATATTTGCCAGTAAAAGCAACTCTATGGAGACCTTACTGGTTTGGCTCAGTGGATAGAGCATCGGCCTGCGAACTGAAAGTTCCCAGGTTCGATTTTGGTCAAGGGCATATACCTTGATTGCGGGCACATCCCCAGTAGGAAGTGTGCAGGAGGCAGCTGATCGATGTTTCAAGCTCTCTATCCCTCTCCCTTCCTCTCTGTAAAAAATCAATAAAATATATATTTGTAAAAAGCAACTCTGTGGAGTTTTATTACCTTATGTATCCCCCAAAAGAGTCATGATAAGATCTCAGCTTATCATATTTGTTTATTTTATTTTATTATATTTTCATTGTTAACATTATTACAGATATCCCTCATTTCCACCCTTTGCCCACTCCACCTAGCCTGCAGCACCCTCACCCTGGCCTTCATCACTCTGTTGTCTATGTCCCTGGGCCATATATATATTTCTTTAAACCATTCTATTCACCTTACTTCACTCTTCTCAATTTTGTAGGAGGAGGACAGGGAACAATATGGTTGGAAGAAAGATATAGTCAATAATGTGATTGTTAATAAATATAACTAAATTAAATGTAAAATTATTAAATTTGTTAAGACCAATTTCAAAACAGTAAGTTCTATTTCATGCTTTTTCTTACTTTTATGCAAAAAACAAATATTTTAAATAATTTTTAATTGGCCGCAAGTCTTACAATCATAACACAGTTATTATGATTGAAGTTTACCCCATTGTACATTTTATATGTACAGGTACTTTTAGTGGTTGTAAGTATAATATAGTTATAAGTTCTAATCATTTATATAAAGTTATATTATAAATATTTCCCATATTTTCTATCTTTATTATAAACAGAAGAGGTCATATTAATTGAATGTAGTATGTAACTAATGTTTGGACTATAATTCATTAGCCATTTGCTTTTCATTGCACTTTTACATTATCAAAGCCATGTTACGATTTGAATTTAGGTTTGTTTTGCACATTTCAACATGATTTAATACACAGATGAACAAAGCTTCCCTTTTGTTCTATTGGAGAAAAATATTCTGTTTTAAAAAATTCCATAGACCATCATTATATTTTTTTAAAAAAGTGAAAATAAATATGAGCTGAATATGTTAAGTATACCATATTTTTAAATATAGTTTTATTGCTTCAAAATGTGTCATGTAGTTTGAATAATATAATAAATATAACGGTGTTCATTTAAACATTGTACCATTTGTTTATTTTCTCTTTTGTTTCCCTTCCCCTGAGATGTATAGGGAAACATATTGCTATGAGATTTTGTTGCCTATGGTTTCTTCTAGGATTTTTATGGTTTCATGACTTACATTTAAATATTTTATCCATTTTGAGTTTATTCTTGCGTATGGTGTAAGTTGGTGGTCTAGTTTCATTTTTTTGCATGTATCTGTCCAATTTCCGCAACACCATTTATCGAAGAGACTGCCTTGACTTCATTGTATGCTCTTGCCTCCTTTGTCAAATATAAATTGAGAATAATGGCTTGGGTCAATTTCTGGGTTCTCTGTCCTGTTTTATTGATCTATATGCCTATTCTTGTACCAGTACCAGGTGGTTTTGATTACAGTTGATTTGTAATATAACTTGATATCTGGTATTGTGATCCCTTCCTAATTTGTTCTTCTTTCTCAAAATGGCTGTGGCTATTCGGAGTCTTTTTTGGTTCCATATAATTTTTTGGAATATTTGTTCTAGATCTGTTAAATATGCCATTGGTATTTTAATAGGGATTGCATTGAATCTATAGATTGCTTTGGGTAGTATAGACATTTTAATTACGTTAATTTTACCAATCCATGAACATGATATATTCTTCCACTTGTTTCTATCTACATCAAAATAAAAAGCTTCTGCAATGCAAAAGAAATTATCAACAAAATGAAAAGAGAGCCCACTGTATGGGAGAACATATTTTTCAGTGAAACATCTGATAAAGGTTTAATATCCAAAATATATAAGGAACTCACACAGCTTAACAAAAGGAAGACAAATAATCCGATTTAAAATGGGCAAAGGCCCTAAATAGACACTTCTCCAAAGAGGACACACAGATGGCTAAAAGACAGAAGGAAAAATGCTCAAAGTCACTAATCATCAGAGGATGCAAATTAAATCCACAATGAGGTATCACCTCACACCTGCCAGAATGGCTACCATCAGTAAATCAACAAATGACAAGTACTGGCGAGGATGTGGAAAAAAGGGAACTCTAGTTCACTGCTGGTGGGAATGAATTCAAACTAGTACAACCACTGTGGAAAGCAGTATATAGTTTCCTCAAAAAATGAAAAATGACCTAGTGATTCCGCTTCTCGGAATACTAGTATACCCTAAGAATCCTGAAACACAAATCAGAAAAAATATATGCACCCCTATGTTAATAGCAGTGCTATTTACAATAGCTATGATCTGAAAAGAGTCCAATTGCCCATCAGTAGATGAGTGGATGAAAAAGCTGTGGTATATTTACACCATGGAATACTATACAGCTGTAAAAAAAGAAGGATCTCTTACCCTTTGAGACAGCATGGAGGAGCCTGGAGAGTATTATGCTAAACAAAATAAGCCAGTTAGAGAAAGACAAGTATCACATGATTTCACTCATATGTGGAATCTAAAGAACAAAAGTGATCAACAAATAGATCCAGAGACATGGAAGCATGGAACAGACTATTGAATCTCAGAGGGAAGGTTGGGGCGGGGGGGTGGTAGAAAGAGATGAACCAAAGACCTTGTATGCATATATGCATAACCCATGGACACAGACAATAGTGTGATGAAGGCCTGGGTCAGGGGGATGGTTGGGGCAGGCTAGAAGGGTCAATGGGGGAAGAAAGGGGAACATCTGTAATACTTTCAACAATAAAGTTTTAAAAAGTAAAAATTGTTCCATTAAAAATGACATGATATCTAAAATGTTCATGATTACCTTAATTTTTGTCAACAACATAACAGTCATGACTAGGTCATACTTCTATGAAAATGGACCTCATTGGGCATTCATGGAAAAATTAGTGGAATGAGACCACCAGGGCTCTGCTTATATAAGTGTACAAGAGACCCTCTAAGTGAAAAACTTTTTTAAAAACTTTAACTATAGTTGAGAAGTATAATAATCTGGTTTCCAAGGAAGACAGCTTAGGCGGCCTGGCTATGTGACCATGGCAAAGTCATTTAATGTCTCTGTTTCTCATTTTCCTAACACTATGGTTGATGTAAAGATCCAACTGCTTTTTTAACAGAGACTGACATATAATCCTTCAATAGGTTTTAACTATTATTATACAAATTCAGTTAAAGAATATTGGAGGGGGATAAGATTCTGAGTCAGGCATAATGCCTGTCAATCTGATTTTTGTCTAGCTCACCTCCTAGGAATTCATGGCAGACTCCAAGGATGGGAATCTACCCAAATAAACAAAACAAAACAAAAAATGAAAACCAAAAGAAACGTTTCATAAACAGTTTTAGCTCATAAGAACAGAAGGTTGTCAAGGACAAAGGGTCCTGTGTGATAGATGATGACATTGGTGTCCTCAACATTGGCCAACAGGTTTATCTTTGTGATGTTATAATTGTCTAAAATCATCAATGGCAGTGCCTTGAGGTGACAAGTAATGACATATGCCTCTTTGCCACTGATAGCAAAGGAGGCCCAATCCCAACAAAGCTCAAAAGAGGAAAAAAATGTAAGATAAAGCACAGGAGGAATGTCCCCAAAATTCTCAAACGAGAAATGTAAAGGGCTCATCTTGAAGGTGGCGATAAGACTAGAAAGAAATAATGATTTGTGCCCCTTAATTCACCCACAAGCAGTAATCATACATCAAACCCAGGGTTTAGGTAGTGTGAACAATGATTTGCTACAGAAATCCAGAAATTGGTTCATTCAACAAATATTTACTGAACAGTTATAACATGCCAGGCATGTTCACCATAATAGTGAGGATCAGACAGGTTATATTGTAGCAACAAAGTACCTCAAAATCTCACTGATTTACAACAGCACATATCATTCATCTTTTGTGTTACAGGTCTCTCATGGTCAACAGTGGCTCTCCTGCATCATCACAACATCATCTTCACTTAGGAGACCCAGGCAATTGAGGAGCCTCTGTATGGTATCCCGATGGTCTTATGATGGAGAGAAAAGAGAAATGGTGCAGCATGATTGAATCTTAACACCTCAGTGCTGAAGTGCATGTAAGTTCCTCCCATGATCATTATTAAATTTAACAGAATGGAGATCTCTTACAGAGTGGACACCATGGGGAGAAAATGTGAGCAGTCAGCCTACAGCAACACCATCTACTTTGCCGTGGAATCTGTCCTCAATGGTTTTAATCTAACAGCATTTCATTTGATCACATTAATCTTAAATTTGATACTAAATAGAGTAAATATTCAGACACCAGTGAAAAGCACAAATGTGATAATACAAAGTCAGCGTGATTTCAAATTTTAATTGCTTGAGGCTATTTGAAATTGTGGGTCTGTAAATTCAGGGCCCTAGGATTCAGCAATTACTCCAGATTCTTTCATCATTCCCCTAAGGAAAAGTAATAATAAGTAGGATACCAGACATTTATGCAATCTCTCTGAGATCATAGAGACTAACAAAGGGAAAGTTTGCACAAGGCAGAAGTACTTATGATTTCTTTGCAATAGACACTATGCAGTAAATACACACAACAGCATTCATGGCCTGGAGGCATATACCACCTTGGGTTTGATCCTGGCAGGTACCATAGATTCTGCAAGGTTGGACAGGTTAAATTCTTGTAGGGAAGACCTTTTGGACCACCCAAGGATTACAAAACTTGCATCTGTGTTTCAGATGAGATTTTATTCTGAGTTTTTCTTGTTCAGTGACCCATCCTCACTACACACAGGATACTTTTTTGTTCAGTTGACTTGGCCAGTTTTATCTTAAGTAATCGTAGTTTATGTGACTGAATTTGTCTTGACCTTTATTGCATTTAGGTAGATGAAATGGTCTTGTTTTTGACTTCTGAAACTATTTGTGGACCTTTGCCTTCACATGTTTGAAATAAATGTGAGGCATTAATTGTAGTCAGACATCCCTGAACCCAATTCACTTGGGAAAATACATCTCAATGTGTAATTTATCATCCAGGACCTGTCCACTAGTTCGTTACTCCCTAGGAGTAAATTAGGCACTTTGAAAGATGCATTAAACAATTCATAGCTACTAGGTACCATTTAGGGCTTTGGGGGAATAATGTACTTACTGGTACCTCGGTGACCTCAAAAAGTTTATGCTGTTTTGAAAGTTCTTAAATTTTTTCCACAAAATAATTTATGCACTAGGAGGTTGGGTATGCTTATAAATACTTTGCAGATAGGCAACAGCTATTAAATAGAAAAAATAAGATAACATTATTCTGCTGATGCAAAAATCACATGTTTGACAAATGTCTTAACTTATCCATGAAATATATGGATAGCTCATAAAACAATTATTTCTTTGGATTTTATTTTTTATCTATAAGACTGTCTTACATTTTATTTTAATTAGTAATGCTTTATAGCTATAAAGATTTCCAGATCCACATCACTGCATTTTTCCATAGTACAAAGTGCATTTATCCAAAGTCAGAATAATATACTGCTAAATATACTGAAAGTTCTGACAGTAATTTATGTCCTGCTTCCTCCTTTCATTCATAGCAGAGCTTCATCCATATTAAATTAATTGGTTGTTAAGTTTTGATACCTACTACTGCAATCACTTATTTATTAAGATGCATAAAATTAAACTTGATCCACTAAGTCAAGTAAAAATGATAAGCTTTGGATTTTGCTTTCATTTGGGGGATAAATTACTACTTAAAAGAAATACAGTATTCATTAATTCTAAGATGCAAAGAATTTTACATTTAAATGTCTCTAAAATTTGGATATGTCTTATAATTGATAGTGTGTCTAACTTTATTTGTTAGCATTTATCTCTCTCTTATTGTCATAAAATGATGGTACATCTTACATTTGATGGCCTATTAGATTTTTTAAATATAATTTTGAAGAGAAGGACTTGGGTGAAAATAGCTCAATAACATGAAAATATTGCCATTAAGAAGGACAGAAGCTTATAATGTTTCATACCCATTTCAGTCATATTGTCCCTCTAAAAATGAGTTTATCACCACTAACCAATTCTGAAAATGTTTGAATGGAGGCAGAAACTGCCATTATATGAAAATAAAATCTGCTTAAATTTTTAAGGGAATATATATGCCATAATAAAGCAGTGGACATGTTGGTTTAAAAGGTAAGTAAAGCTTATTCTTACTGTTCTCCAAATAATGGCTGGTGAAATAGTGACTCACCAATGAAACAGGACTTTGGGGAGAAACACTCAGCCAATAACAGTATGTTTACAACTGACATGGTTTCTTTTGTCGTAAGAGACTTGTAAGGGGATATATTTTCCAGAATAACTCCACTCAAATAGTCTCAATTGCATTTACTATGAACATCTTTGGATGGAACACGAAGTTCACATGTCAGAGCCAATGGAGAGAGAGAGTGTGTGTGTTAGAGGCATAGGAAAAGCAAAGAAAGGGAGGGAGGGAGGGCACGTGGAGGAAGAAAGGAAGGAAGGGGAACACATTTTACAGTCAGTCAAGATATAGAATTCCTTACTTTGATGTTATCATGAATGCTAAGGAGATATTTGCCTAAATATTGTACACATTTTCATTAACAAATAATGATAAATGGGACAAATGTGCTTTGTTCTCTCAATAAAATGTGAGGCCTGTTAGAGATCCCTTGCTGTATCATCCCAAAGTCCCAATATACAACTAGGAATTCCATTTCTCATTTACATAATTTCAAAATTCTAGAATGTGATTTCAAGCTCCCTGAATGGGACACTTTCCAGGAGAGATTCAATTCAAATTTAAACAAGTAGCTAAGTCATAATTAAATTTTCAAATGAAATATATATAATTGGGTACCATTTAAATTGAATCTATGGAATCCAAAAAATTCACAAACTAATATACAATAAAAATTTTTGATGTATCTTTCTACCTCTATAGAATAAATTCAATTTTCTTTGTGAAGAGAGGAGTTAAGGTAGGTTATCCATTACAACAGTGAAAGGTTCTGAGGCTCCTGCACTATTCTTCTCACCATTACAACACAACTTCATGCTGAAGTTGAATCTATTGAATGACCAACATATGTCCAAACTCTGAAAATTTTAATAATATGTAAACATGTATGAATTTTGGGCTTGCCTTAAATTACTCTTCAGAGTATCTAATTTTTATAATCTTCTCAACTATAAAAATAACACAGTTAACAAAGTCCAAACTTCATTGGAAATTAAGAAAAATAATGTAATTTTTCTTAGGGTTTACTTCTGTTGACGATATGGATCTACATGTACCTTGTGAGTGTGGCCAGGGTCTGTTGGCAAGCAGCAAAGGCTATTAATTTTGAAAAACATGACAGTCGAACTCATTGGTTACGTATTACCTCTCTTACATTTGGCAAGTTACATTCTTCTTTGAGCCTCAATTTCCACATCTATAAAATAATATCTACCTTTATAGTTATTGATAAGGTTAAATGAGTTTATGTATGTAAAGCACCTGGCATATAAAGCATGTTCAATGATTGGTTGCTTACAGTGAGCTCTATAATAACTAGAGAGTAGTAGTAACTTACCTTTTAGTTGTATGTGACTAGAATCTACTTGATGGTTTACCTCTAATTTCTTTTGTTAAAATATGTTTTTATTGATTTTTAGAGAGAGGAAGGGAGAGAGATAGAGAGAACTATCCATGAGAGAGGAACATCATAATTCAGCTGCCTCCTGCATGGCCCCTACTAGGGCTTGAGCCCTCAGCCTGGGCATATGCCCTGACTGGGAATTAAATCAGTGACCTCTTGGTTCCTGGGTTGATGCTCAACCACTGAGCCATGCCAGCCAGGCTCTAATTTCTTTATAATTTCCATAAGCATTCAATAATCCAACTCAACAAATATCTATCAAATACTATGATTATTCTAGGGAGGGTGTAAATTATAAAGTGACTCCATAGGCATGCTTATAGAGCAGGTTGACATGTCAAAAGCCATAACCAATAAAAAAAAAATAAATAAAACCATGTGTCCTTATTTTGCAGTCTTAGCAAGCAGTGTGGGACTTCTTGCGACAAAACTGTGATATGGAATATAGTGATAGCAGGTATTATTAAACTACTGATGAGAAACATCCAGAAAGATGAGCTTGAAAATACTACCCAAAACACAGGAACAGCATCCACACAAAGATGTGGAGAAAACTTTAAAAAGATATATGAATACTCAGATAACTTTTAAGCTAGCTTGGAGGAAAGAAGACCCACATATATGTCTGGCAGAAAATAGTTTGGTAGGTTAATAAATCCCTGTTATCTTTGCTATAGCAGACAGCTAATCAGATGTCTAATTTTGGCTTAGGTCACATATTAAGGTCAGTGGTGTTTTAGGATAACAAACTATTATTTCTTGCTAGAAGACTTGGGTCCATGAGACCTGGGATGATTTATTTTACTGATAAAGAAATGTGGGATGGCTTTGAAGTAGACAAGAATTTGTGGGTCATTAGGAGCCTCTGATCGTATTCTTTCCGTGGCCCTGCACCCCATTCTCCATTCTTCATCCTCTCTGCCCTCCAGAGTACCAAGTTTTCCTCTCATCTCACACAATAGAGATGATCCTTCACATCTACTTCCATTATAGCTTCTAACCCAAACAGGCATATCAATAACTTTTCCAAAAGGCAGTTTTCCTTCATGTAAGAGAAAGTGTTGTGCAAACTATTAAGAGAATCCCAGGTACTCTATTTCAGTACACCAGAATGCATTAGAAATTCTAGTATTTTGCAGGTCTTCCTTTCTCTGCTTGCTTTATCATAAAGCTTTAGGGAGGAGAGTATGAGGAGCCATTGTAGTTGAGCCATAAATCAGGTGACCAGCTATAACCAGCTTGTTAATTAAGGTCATGATCAGAATATTTAATAGCAGCATCCTTGATAACCATAAATAATCAATTATCCAGCCTTTTCAAAGATCTTTTCTCTTTTGTTGCCATAAATGTATTCTTAAAAAAACAGTTTGACTTATTTGTTACAAGGCAGAAATTCTTTTTACAACTATTCCAAGAAGAGTTTAGGAAGACAGGGCAGGAAAGTGAATTTTTATACCCCCAAAACTGTTGGTATGAAGATTACCCTCTATATTTTCTTTCTTTCCTTTTTTTGTACAGTTGGGAAGATGGTGATAAAGGGGTGGCACAATTGTGGTGAGGGGCTATGTGGATGAGAAAGAGGTGATGAAATTTAGTACCTACCATGAGTGGGAAAATGGAAAAGGGAAAAAGATGCCTAATATGTATATGTGTTGTCTAAAACCCTTTTAAGGAATTTTCAAAATTTAAGTTTTCTTTAAAGAGCCACTAGATACTGCTATTTCTTTATATGTTATACACATGGAGATTGGACCACATGAAGCCTCAGGTATTATATGTGATGTAAATGTATATGTAAGAAGTTACACACACACACACACACACACACACACACACACACACACACACACACATACACACACACACTTTTCAAAGGCCAATCCCTTATTTATCTTCACATCTTCCACAACACCAAGCATCAGCATTTTACCTGTCAGGCACTCAATAAATATATGCTAAAGCCACATGAAGAAGTCTGGTTCCTAAATTAGTGTTAACTAAGGTGGAAGCATTGTGACATGTTGGTAAGAGTATGGCACTGGTGCATGAAAAATCTCAACCATATTAAACTCGGTGCCTTTGAAGCCTTCAGCAAGTTCTTTCTCTTCCATGGAACCAGGTTCTTGCTCTGGATCATAAAGGCACTGACTGGGTCCTCTCTCACTGCCCTTCCAACATTCAAGGTTTCCAGGTAGTGTTATTTAGCATGGATACAAGCATTGTTTAGCCAAAAATTCCATCAGATCTGTTCATCTTAAAACAACAAACAGATGAGCAGCTAGGGGCATTCTCTGAAAAAAGGGTGACAAAGGTACTTGTGACCCACACACCATCATTGTCTAAATGACGAGAGAAGATAAAGAAGCCCCAGTAATTGCAGCACCTGTATATACAGTACACGTTGTGTATTTCAGGCACTGTGTTAGTCATTTTTTCTTTAGCTGAGAATAATCCTGATAAGTAGGCCTCATTGTCTTAGCTGCACAGGTTAAGGAAATCCCTCCCAAAGAACACTGCTTGAAATCAGTGTAACTATTCCAAGTTAGGATACTGGGGGTCAGCTGGGACAAAGGTGGTGACCCCTTGAGTCATAGGAAAGATACTGTGCAAATTTGCATTTATAAATTGTATTTGTAAATATACTACATCAGTAGCTTGTAGGGTGTTTTGTTGTTTTGTTTTTTTAAGAAATTGATATCTGTAAGAGAGAGACTTTAGGAATATTTGAATAGATCTTACTTGCAGAAATGAAATTTACTAAGAATATCTTTTGTCCTAGTTTCAGCTGGTTCTGTTGAAATTGGCTCTTTCTTACAAGTAGATGAACTAAAGATTTATTGTCCTCAGAACATGTGGAAATTAGAAAATGGACTAATGGAATCCATTATATCCTCTCAACAATTAGATGAATTGTAGATCAATACAGTATATTAATAGAATCAAACTGATTTATGTAAATATCCCATTGGGACAGCCACAGGGAGATAGCACTGGCCCACTAGTCTCAAGTATCTTGAAAAGAACAACAACAAAAATAATCACACTAGACAAAGGACTCCTTTCCTACCTTGTGTTTTAACAATTTTGAGATGTACATAAGTTAGTCTATATTGCTTAATGATCACATATTACTTCAGATTGAAAACTAAAAATCTAATAGTAGCAAAATGAACAATGTTCTTCTAATAATAAATAAATTCTTTGTCATGCAATCCATAGTCAAATGTTTGTATTATTTTGTGTTTTTATTTTTATTTTAGATAATAATTGTTATTTTAGTTTAGAAATTTTCAGGAGCAAATGACTCTGAAAAAAAACGGGGGCTGATTAAATATGATTAATACAACAGTTGCCCTCCCCTGTGCACATTCTCCATAAACCTCAAAGCCTAACCTCAAAGATAAAAAATAAAATTCCAGAAGAAACTTACTGCAAAGGTACTTTGTACTAAACTGGCATCAGACATAAAAATAAAATAATGTCTGTAAAGCTCAAGGGATTAATTAGGATTTCAATGTGGTCTTATTTCTAGGAAAATAGTAGGAATCCTGATTTAAGAAGCCTTGTATTTCACAAAGTAAAACAAAAACAATGGAGGCAGTCAGTCTATTAAAATGTCCCTGAATTGAAATTTAATGAAAATCTTTAATTAATTTTTATTGAGATCACATTTCATCATTATCAGTGAAAATCATTAGGAAAATAGAGAATGGTATGAACTACCCACATTCCCATTAAAAAAAAAAAAAAGGGAGGTCAAAAGGTAGCACATGGCAGTTCAGCAAGAAAAAGAAAACAAATTATAAATTATCTTCTGCAGAAGGACAGAGTGCTCAGCCAGACAGTACAGGTTTTATTGCTCACTAGAGGCCCAGTGCATGAAAATTGGTGCACTGGGGGTGTCCCTCAGCCCAGCCTGCCCCTTTTCATAGTCCGGGAGTCCTCAGTGGATGTCCTACTGACAGCTTAGGCCCGCTCCCATTGGGAGCGGGCCTAAGCTGCAGTCTGGCCTCCCTCTGCGGGAGGCAACCTACAGATCAGGGGAAGGCACTGCCCCTATCACGCCTCTGCTGCTACCACTGCCAGAAAACCACGGACCATCCACCGCTTGCCTGAGCCTCAGGCAGCCAGTGCGGCTTTGTCCGGAAGAACATCCAGAAGATGTCCGCTCTAATTAGAATATTACTGTTTAATTAGAATCTAATTAGAATATTAATGTTTATTAGTATAGACGGTACTCCATCACCCTTGCTTATGCGTTTAGATTTGGTGAATGTAATGCATGACTGGGCTTTGGGGCCACTCAGCTCCAAATAAAGGGTTAGGACACATACATTCATGTGCTCCTAAAAGGAAATTGGCACATTTGTAATAGCCTTCCGACCCCGATAACTTGGAGCTGGGTGCAAAATAAAGAAGTAAGCTTTAATTCTGGAAGAAAGGTAGAGAAAAGCTCAAACATCCTTTTCCATTTTCGTTGACAGAATACAGAAATGAAAAGCAAAAAGGAAGCAAATGTAAGATAAGTCAAAAGCTGTTTCTTATTATCCTGTTTCTTAAGAGGAAAAAATGCATATCAGGGTGCATTAGTGTCATATCATTCATTATTAATTTAATTTTGATTATCATAGTTGCTAGCAGCGCTTCCATTGACATTCAATAACAATCCTTTGTAACTTAAATGCACTTTAAATTCCTGTGCTACTTTCTAAGGCTGGTTTTATGTAATTTAATTTTATAGTGCACATTTGACAGCATCAGATGAGAAATAGCTGACTCATGTTGGTCAATAAGAAAGTAAATTTTTCCTTCTCAATTGGTCACACCATTCTAAGACCATCCCAATCAATACAATTGAACGCTCAGTGATTTGCTCTCATCCATGTTTGAGAATAGAAAGGACTGACAGCAGAAATCAAGAGATTGAAACACAAGCTCTTTCCAAAATGGTCCACAAAGGTGGTTATTGTTCACCAAACTGACATTTGAAGATTTCTCTACAGAAGTCTATTCATTTCCACAAATGCCTAACAGCGGACATGATGTTAAAATTAGAAGTAATATGATGGTTGCCAACTAAGTGATCTATGAAGAACTTCCACATTCTTAAATTTATTTTATTTTTTCCTTTCTTTATTGATTAAGGTATTACATATGTGTCCTTATACCCCCATTGCTCCCCCCCCCCTCTGCTCATGCCCTCACCCCCCTGGTGTCTGTGTCCATTGGTTATATATCCCAAGAAAATAGAAATACCAATCAGAAAGGATATATGCACCCCTATATTCATAGCAGCACAATTTACAATAGCTAAGATTTGGAAACAGCCTAAGTTTCCATCAGCAGATGAGTGGATTAAAATTTTAACAATGACACAACATGAAATAGCGAGAGAGGAAAATGTTAAGAAAAAACAAAAGTGGTCAGAGGGAATAACACTAACTTTAAGCAGCTTGGGTGCCTGATTCCCAAGGTTCACTTAGGCAGGGTTTTCTGCCTCCTCATTTATTCTAGAACTGATGGTGTTCCTATCAGAGAAAACTACATTATTTCAGCTTCCTGACTCAGGTGGCTAAATCATATCTCTTCCAATAAATAATTAAAATAGCACCTGACATATATAACGAGTGTAATGTAAAAGGCACCTTCAAGTGTTTTGCATGAATTACCTCTTTTACTCACCACAACAGCCTAAAAGCAGGTACAATTATTGTCTCTGTTATCAAGGTGGTGTAAACTATTCCCCAGGAACACCATTATTAAATAGTGGATCAGAGATACATCCTTACCTTTTAACTGGTCTCTGGGCCCCAGGATTAGTTGCCTTACTTCCTGGGGTTGGTGTATAAATATGGTGGCCACTAGCCATATGTGTCTGTTTCAATTTAAACTAAATTGAATGAATAAACTTACAAATTCATTGCCTCAATCACAAGAGCCACATTTCCAAGCATTCAATAGCCACTGCACTTCATAGTGCAGATAGAATAATTCTATCCTCGCAGGAAGTTCTATGGGTCAGCACTATCTTAGGAAATGGGTTTTCCTTTGATGACAATAACTTTCTCTTTCATTCCCCACAATATTCTAAACCAACATTAAGTCCACTGAGAATATGTGGGCTGAGATGAATCTTTTCTTCCCAACCTCCACAGGAAAGGGCTACCATCTCTCATCTTGAGAAAATTGTTTCTATCCCATTTCTCAAAGCGAAGCTGTTTTAATGATAAAAAATGATTAGGAATGAAAGTTTTAAATTATTATCAAGTAGAAATGTGAAGGGTACTCTGTGGGAGTCAATATGGACTTTTCACCAAACCATCTGTATGATCTTTGACAGTTGAGAAAGAAAAGCAAGTAAGATTATTATAAAGCATATTTTATCGTGTTGATGCTATTTTGGCATCACATGAAGTACTGATGAAATTTCTCTGGGGAATGCTGCTATGTGCAGTTCTGCATCAAATGCTACAAGAGGACATTCTAAGTCTGAGAACACATCAGAAAATAATCAAAATGATTCAGTACTAAATCATGACAAAGAATTAGCTAGTCTTGGCCTGAGTCCTATAGACAAAAAGAAGTTGTTAAAGAATAGCATGGAGTTAAATGAGAACCAGAAGGGAGCAGACCAGGTTCTTGCCAATGACTCTCTAAAAATGGCAAATCAACTTACTGTTAGTAGTGTAAATTATCGATTATTAAATTAAGAATTAAAATGTTAGGTAGTATACCCAAAACCAAAGTTCATGCATGATAAATCAATTTAGGTAAAACTTCAGTTGTACTTTTTGGAGGTGGAAAACGAAAGCATCCAGAAAGACTGACAGAGCTAAGATAATGATTTCAGCGGCTCTAGGAAAGTATTCGAAAAATGAAATAAAGAATCAGTATCATTGGCCAACATATAATCTCTAGTTTTAATTTTTAAAGTGAAGGTGTACTATCTTATAAAATAATACTTTTTAAAAAAATTGTCTTTGAATACTAGCACAACTTCATTTTGCACATAAAAAATGAGAATCTTAAAATTTTCTTATTGAAAGAAGCTTTGGGAAGTTCTCTAGTTCATCCTCTAAATTTCATAGATGAGGATACTGAGACCCAGACATGGTCAATAACAACCAAGATTGTTATAAGAAGTAAGCGATTCAGCTATGAATGGAATCTAGACCAGTTAGACTCTGAAGTGTAAGCTCTTAACCAACCATTTTTTAAGTGAAAGTGAAATAAAATTAACTTGATTGGAGGCCTGCTTGATAGGTATCCTTTGAGGGACCTAGTACATGGCTAACCAGGAAACCTTTGCCTGCTCAGAAAAGCATTAGTAATTTATACCATCAATTTTGCATTTTTGAACAGATTTATCTTTTTCAACCTGAACTGAGGAAGTGTTTCAAATGGAAAGCTAAATAATGGAAAATAACTTGATAGCACCTAGGCATTTGGGGGAAGACTTAAAGAACTAAGGACACTTTTTCTGTTATTGATATTTTCCCCCCAATCAGTTTAAAGTGAAGAAGCAGAAAGACAGGAAGGCTCTGCCTAAGTAATAGGAATGATTGCAAAATAGCCTATCATAAAAATTGATGTTATAAAGCATTAATATTTTCCTGAATCCCAACTTTATCTTGGGCCACCATAACTGAATCCAAACACTGCATTACTTCTGGTTGATAGATGATGGAAGGCTGGCCAAGAATTGTGGACCCTTATGTCATGTTTGATTCATCTGTGTCACCACCACCTGCATTACAGCTGTGTGATTCCAACCAATTGATGAAACAAAGAGGAGAGAAAAGAGGAAAAGGTTTGGAGGATATTTGACTTGGGAATTGCTATGCTTTATTTCTTACCTACAATTCCTTATGTAATCCCATCTGTATGTGTATAGTTCTTAAAATTCATTATTAATCTCACAGATGTTTATATGGCAAAAGTTGTCGATATTCTTGTTTATTCTGTACAAAATATCAGTTTCCTAGGATATATTTTTAGCTTTCTAGTTCTCATAGATCATGTCTGAGCAGACTGGATGACTAGCAATAATCCAGTGATCTCATATTTGGAGCTGTGGGAAAATACCCAGTAGCTGCCTGAGTCACTAGAAACTCCAGTTTTCTGTTGTACCTCAACAATAGCATTGGATGTCTTTGTCCAAGGACTTCTCCTTGCTTGTGCAGAGATTCAAGGTGATTTGACTCTCCCAGGTTCCCTTCATTAAAACCTACATGAGAATAATCAAGGCATGTTGGGCTTTTAGTTATCAGGACAACTGCTTTCTCCAAGGAACCCATTCTGGGGCCAGCATTGCTGTCTCCTAAGTGAACAAAAGGGGTGGTCAAGTCAGAGGTCAAGACCTGTATTTCCAGCTGAGGGGGCTGTGAAAGCAGCAGAGAGGGCTCCTCAGGTTTTAACACCACAAGCAGCAGAGCCAGACCAGGTTACTAAATAATAGAGGCCCGGTACATGCAATTCGTGCACTCAGAGGCGGCGGGGGGAGGGGGGTTGTCCCTCAGCCCGGCATGTGCCCTCTCGCAATCTGGGAGCCCTTGGAGGATGTCTGACTGCTGGTTTAAGGGGAGCAGGCCTAAGGCAGCGGTCGGACATTGGACATCCTTAGCGCTGCTGCGGAGGCAGGAGAGGCTCCCACCAACACCAATGTGCTCGCCAGCCATGAGCCTGGCTTGTGGCTGAGTGGTGCTCCCCCTGTGGGAGCGCACTGTCCACCAGGGGGCAGCTCCTGCACTGAGCGTCTGCTCCCTGGTGGTCAGTGCGCATCGTAGTGACTGGTCGTTCTGCCATTCAGTTGACTTGCATATTAGCCTTTTATTATATAGGATTCCCAGTGACTTGCACCAAATTCAAGTTCTTGTTGGCAGCATGCTATAGCTAACCAATGTAGAAACATTAGAAAAATTATTTGGCAAACCCTTCTAATTTAGAAAGCTATTTAGTTAAATTAGTCTCTGGGGAGAATTACCAGTTCACTAAAGAAAGCAAAAACTCAACAAAACATTGGAGGATAGTAGGTTAGGGGAGAGAGGGAAGGAAAGGAAGGAAGGAAGGACAGATAAAGTACACAGACTATTGAAATAGTTTAGCAGGGAAGCCTTGTAGTCAATAGGTAAGAAAACCACGAATGGTACAAGGGCTTCCATATTCAGTTTATAACTCCTTTGCTACACCTCAGATACCTCGTCTAGGATGTAGAGCTACCATATGCCACTGATGCTTTAGAGATGGAGATGTCCGTTGCCTGTGTTTGGGGGCCAGAGGTGGAGCAGGCTGTGTCTTCGCCCCTCACCCAGTCCTATGAGGAACATCCAGCCTCCCATCATCCACAGAGGTTCTACTACAACCAACATTTGAGCCTCCCGAGCAAAAAATTCTTTTAGAGGCACAGTTCTTTCCAGCAATACAATTATGGGCATAATAATGAAAAAAAGAAATGTTGGATTTTTAAGAAACTTTTTCACTAGTTCCATAAATACTTTTAAAAGTTGTCCTATATGTTGAGCACTGCGCTAGGCACTTGAAAGACACCAGTGAACAACAACAACAAAAATTCTACTTTCAGGGAGTTTACATTTTAGCTATAAACAATCTGAAACTTACATCCCTCTGAAGGACTACAGCTCAAGGGACCTACTTTGAGTTATGATATAATATTCATTTTCTTTAAAACCATTGTCTAATGTCAGAAAATTTTAAAAGGGAAAACGAACAGAGGAAAATAAAGAGGCACAAGAGAGGGAAGTAAAAAAGTATTAAATATAGTCAAGCTTTTTGTAATTCTACTCTTTAGCAAATTAAGAATAGAAGAAAATGTCAATATCATATCATTATAGACTACTTCAGTTTACTTCATAAATTATCTTAGCATATTGTGAATAAGAACAAATAGACAATATATTGTATTTAGTTCCCGTAACTATGACTATTTCAACTTTTAAGAAACATTTTTCAAACTTAGGTTGATTTTGTCCTAATTTTCATTTATTATTCCAGGTATTGAGCATCTTCTATATTTACTAGTAAGACACTGTGCTAGGTGATTTGCATAGTCATTAGTTTAAGTGTTAAATCGTGGAGGTGTTTTGTTTTGTTTTAGTTTTTTCCCCATCACCATTTATCCCCCCTGTGCCCCCTTCCACCTCCACCCCTCCACCCCTGCAATCACCACACTGTTGTTCAAGTACATGAGTTCTCTTTTTTGCTTAGTCCCTCCACCACCACCCCGAATAATCTCCCCCACCACCAGAACTCTCTTCCTGCTGTCTATGAGTCTGTCTCTATTTTGTTTGGTAGTTAAGTTTCATCATTAAATTCCACATATGATTGAAATCATATGGTACTTGTCTTAACATAGTTAATAGCAGCATTACATAGGTGAGGGAACAGATACTCAGAGACTAAGTGACCTGCTCAAGATCATTCTCCTAGTAAATGGAGGAGGTAACACTTGCTTTTAATTATTTATTCCTCTAAGCCTGTGTGTCCTAATCTATAAATAAGGAATAATAATAACTACTTTGTAGAAATGTTCTAAGTATTACAAATCATATATGAAAAGTTGCAATGGCAATGCCTGACACATAAGAGGGTGTATGATGGCTGATAGCGATTATATTATACACCAGTATCTATTATATCAACAGGGACACCTTGTACTAAAAAATGCAGAGAGGACTGTATCAAAACTCCACTATTTGCCCCTGGGAAACTCACGGTCTTTCCCGATATTTTTGTAATTATCCCGTGGCTGATATGTCCCCTCTGTGATATCCTGTTTTAGTAAACTTATTGTTTACTCTATAGCCTATAGTTGTTCCATTGTTGGAACAGCATAAAATAAATATTAGATATCTCTGTTCTTAAAATATCCTTGGTCATTTCAGCCAAATGGACTCCTGCTCCCACCTATTAACGACAATCATTTGCTACACATAGGATAGCTCACTCTTCTAGCTACTGTCACCTCAAGGTTTCAGCCTTAGCCCCAAACAGGTACTGATATATTTTCTCCAGGCAAAACCATTTCTCCTTCAGGAAGACCCTGGATACCAGCTGATAAAATAAGTTTTCACCTAGGGGGTCCCTTGTTTTCACACAATTGGGCTGGATTCTAGCCTGGGCCCTGAGGTTTGCTGGGTGAATCGCTGTGGGCAAGTTATGCTGGCATTTATTCCCTTAGTTGTAAAATAAGAAACTTGGACTCAATGGTCAGCAAATCCATTTTTTGCTCAGTAATTTTATTCTATTTAGAGCTTTCAGATAATTCTTTTACTTATAAATTTTGGCATACGGGGTGGGGTTAGGAATGGATCTTGAGAATATTTCATAACCAATTGCACAATGAAAGAGACTTTATGCATAAGGAAGACTCATCAATTTTGTTTTTGCTGGTTCACCAAAAATGAAACAAAGCCACATCTCCTTTAGCACTTTCAATCATCATGCACGATATGACCACACTAATAAAAACAGAGGCAAAGGAGATACAATGTTTTGAAAATGATGGAAAAGGGCAGAAATATCATTGTTAGGACAAAATGTGTTATAATAATATTGATGCGATCAGGAAATATTTTCCTATCTAGCCACTGAAATTTAGGGAGGTAATTGTTTTGTTATGCTGAGGCATTTGGCAGTGCATATAGCACCTTGTAGCAATATATTTTTCTGGTTAAAAAAGAAATAAATATTCATTGTAAGAAAATTGGAACATTCAGAGGGATAAAAAAAAAAACACACAAGATGGAAAATGCTCTATATTACCAGCCAGGAATAACTATTGTTAATATTTTGATTTATTTCTATTGGAACTGATTGGAACCAATGTTATATTCTGACTTATTTTTCTTAACATGGTTGATAATTGTATCTTTCCCATCAATCTAACATTGTTTACTGAGGGGTTGAGTCATGGCTAAGGTCATAGTAACCAAAATTAGGGCGGATTGATGACTTAGTTCTTCAAATTAGGATTATGACTGTACTTTCAGAGGAAACAGTAAAGTTGGGCACTTGCTTTCAGAAACTCTGAAGGAGGATAAAATCCATCTCAGTTTTTGAAGATTGTTTACATTTAGAGTAGCTGTATATCTTAATTGCATGTCAGTGGGAGTTGCTGCGGTGAGCCTGAGTGATCACTTCATAGAAAGTGGTGACAACACTTGTTTTTGGGTGGAAGACACGTTGAGGTTCAGGAACAAAGCAAGTAGTGGCAATATAGTGCCATGGGGAGCTCAGGCACTTGTGGATCTGCTTGGCAAAGGTTCAAACCCTGGCTTTTCACCCTGGCTGGCTGACTGACCTTACACAAGTTTTCTTCTTTGGGACTCAGTTCCTTAATATGTAATAAGTTTATCTCCTATCTCACTGGGACTCTATAGGAATTAATTGGTTTAATGCATACAAGTCCCTTAGCCTGGAATATAATTTTAAGTGCCAAATAAATATTAGCTATGTATTGTTATCGTTGTTGTTACCACCCATTTTTCACAAGTTCCAATAAATCTCATGGGGGTATGATCAGGAAACACTTATTTTTCTCTGGTCACAGCTTCTCACTGCTATTCTTTGTCTCCCTTTTCTACCCCTTGGCAATGTCTTGAGTAAAGGCTATGCCTTTCCTGTCCCTATGGATAACCAAAATTCAATCCTGCTGAAAACTTCCATCTCCAGTAATTTAGATCTCCTCTTTGACTTTCCCACCACCCTCACTCCCAGCAGCCTCGAACCGGGACTCTCTCTGCCTCCATGGCAAGTGATGAGCCTGGCCTCACCAACTCTTTCCTGCTCCTTCTGCCAGCCCCATCATCCAGGGCTAGGACAAGCAAGCAGGAGGGAGGGGACAAGTGTTTATTATAGTCTCTTTTCTGGCTGCTCCTATGGAGCTAGTCCTGTCGGTTGTTGCTTCTCTGGGTGGTCATGACTGGCCTCTGTGCCTCATCCTTTGTTGGCTCCCTCCTGAGATGCTGGGAGGGGCATATAGGGCTTATCTGACAGCACACTTATCGACATGTTATTCTGGGTCAGTACATCAGTTTGGTAGTATTGCCATTATAAATTACTACAGACTGATTGGCCAAAACAACAGACATATACAATCTCATACTTTTGTAGACTAGGAGTCTGATTCAAGGTGGCAGCAGAGTTGGTTCCTTGGCATGTGAAAGCATCACCATAATCTTTGCCTTTATCTTAATACTAGAGGCCCAGTGCACGAAATTCGTGCCCGGCCTGCACCCTTCAGCCCGGCCTGCACCCTCTCCAATCTGGTACCCCTCAGGGGATGTCTGACTGCCGGTTTAACCTGATCCCACAGTCGAACATCCCTCTCACAATCTGGGACTGCTGGCTCCTAACCACTCGCATGCCTGCCTGCCTGATTACCCCTAACCACTTCTGCCAGCCAGGCTGATAGTCCCCTAACCACTCCCCTGCCAGTATGATTGACACCTAACTGCTCCCCTGCTGGCCTGATCACCCCAACTGCCCTCCCCTGAAGGCCTGGTCACCCCCAACTCCCCTCCTGTGCAGGCCTGGTCCCCCCCAATTACCCTCCCCTGCCAGCCATCTTGTGACAATGTGGGGACAGCCATCTTGTGATGACATGAGGGCAGCCATCTTGTGACAACATGGGGGTGGCCATCTTGTGATGATGTGGGGGTGGCCATCTTGTGGTGGCCATCATGTGATGACATGGGAGCAGCCATCTTGTAGCAGCCATCTAGTGATGACGTGGGGGCAGCCATCATGTGGCGGCCATCTTGTGATGACATGGGAGTGGCCATCTTGTGGTAGCCATCTTGTGATGATGTGGAGGTGACCATTTTGTGGTGGCCATCCTGTGATGACGTGGGAGTGGCCATCTTGTGATGACATGGGAGCAGCCATCTTGTGACGACGTGGGGGCGGCCATCATGTGGCAGCCATCTTGTGACAACATGGGTGTGGCCATCTTGTGGTAGCCATCTTGTGATGATGTGGAGGTGGCCATCTTGTGACAACGTGGGGGCGGCCATCTTGTGATGCGAGGGTGTGAGGGTCAATTTACATATTGCCTCTTTATTATATAGGATATTGCCTCTTTATTATATAGGATGGCAGTCTACTTGTGTGTATGTGTTTGTCCAAATTTCCCCTATTTATAAGGACGCTAGTCATATTGGATTTGGGCCCACCCTAATAACCTCATCTTTACTAATTATATCTGCAACAAATAAAGTTGCATTCTGAAGTACTGGTGGTTAGGACTTCAACATGCATATTGGGAAGATACAATTTAATGCATAATAGTCAATACCAACCATTCCCAAGTCACCAGCCCCTACCAAGCTCTTGCCTCTATTATAATTCAGGAAATTAGGGAAGCATGGGATGGGCCCTCCCACTGACTCATGCCTCTTTACACTTGTGTTTCTGGCAGGAATTCAGTATCTAGGTTCTATACTGCCCCCATCCACCCCATTAAAGGAGGTGCTGTGTAGACACCCACCTTGAGCTCATCTGCTTTATGATTCTAAGTGACTGAGCCTGTCATGCCTTGAAGTAGATATTCGGAAGTCTACTGGAGTCCCAAAACCCTAACTTTTCATAATTATTAACACCTTTTTCAAATCTGGTTGCTCCAAAATGATTTTCATGAAGTAAATATTTTACTGCCTCTCTCTAGAGATCATGTCTGTCTGAAAGGTAGGAGACGTGCACAGAAAGAGAACCAAAAACAACGAGGTAACTCAGTGATGCCTTGGTTAATTTCATCAAAGGCAAGTGCAGGCCTTCGTCTGCATGGTGACATACGGGACTTCTATGATTCATTCTGTGCAGACCCTACTGTGTTTGTTCATTTCTTCATTCTAAAATAAGTCTTCTTTTCCATAGATAGTCCCAGTATTCTTATCACTTAGAAAATTTGTCCAAGTATAATTAGTTGGCCAGCAAAGCACTGTGACAGGTTTGGGGGCAGAGGCTTGAGAGCCAGACTCACAACTCCACACCTCATAGGCCTGCCCAAAAGAATTGCTATCTTCAGGGAAAGGCACGACTGAGCATATAAGTTACATGTTTTAACTCAAAGAAGGCTAGAGAAGAACAAAGCCAATGGAAGTTGTGGGTTTTTTTTTCCCCCTCAGATCCTAGCAGAAATGATATGATAATCCTGGCTAACTTCAACTTTTCTCCAAAGCAGTGGTTCTCAAAACATATTCCCTAGATCACCTGGGAATTATTAGAAATGTATATTCCAGGCCCCACTCCAGACCTGCAGAATCAGAAACTCTGGGAGGGGGCCCGCCAGCTGTGCCCTGAGGCTCCCAGGTGATTGCCATGCACACTCAGGTTTGAAAAGCACTGCTCTAAAGCAGAGTTCTTAACCACGGCCGCACATTCAAACATCTGGGGCCCTGAACACACACACACACACACACACACACACACACACACACACACACACCAACGATTGTTCGGGCCCTAACCCCTCGCAGTTAGGTCACAATAGCCGGGGAGAGTTCCGAGCAGGGGTATTTTTATAAAGTTCCTCAGATGATCCTAGTGAATGACCGGAATTGAGAGCCACTGCTCTAAATCAACGACTGCACACCGCTCCGAAGAGCTCTTCTGGGCGGCTGTCAGGTGGGAATGGGCCCAGCTGCCGGGACGTTGGGTCCCCGCCCTCGTTCACCTGGAGCAACTGGACATTTAATCTGCTTTCCACTCTTGGCGTCCGTGTAATGTTTTGTTTGAACAAAGGTTTCTGCGGCTAAAAAGTACAAACATTAATTCTCTAAAGGATAATGAATTGTAAAAGCCAAGAGCCCCTTATTTCCTTCTCGTTCCACTTGATGGAAAAGGTGAGACAGTAAAATAAATATATGTGGAGCTTATCAGGGAAGACTAGCAGGGGGCTCCTCGTGAGGTTAGAGGAAATCGGAGGTTTTGGAACGGGCTAAAGTGCATGGAAACATTTGTGTGGGGAGGTCAGGAATGCGGTGTGCTGTTCCAACTGCTCAGGGCTGCTCTAGTCTGACCCTCTGAAACTCCTCGCTCATTAGAACATAAATTATACTATTGCAGATTGAAAACATGTCCACCTTTTGAAAAATAATTCATGGTATGACAGAAAGTAGAGATATTTTTCTCCCGATTTTAGTTATCCAGCATCACATCTATGGGCCAAAAATTGCTCTGGCCGGTGTGACTCAATTGGTTGGAGCATCATCTCCTACAGTAAAAGGCGGTGGGTTCGATTTCCAGTCAGATCACATACCCAGGTTGAGGGTTCCATCCCTGGTTGGGGTGCATATGGTAGGCAACTGATCTCTCTTTCTCTCTCTCTCTCTCTTTTTCCCTCTTTCCCTCCCTTCCTTCCATTCTCTCTAAATCAATTTTAAAAAAATACATAAGCAAACAATGAAATACAAAATACAGAGATGCTTAAAATAAGATGGCCAAAGAGGGCTACATAGGCACACACAGCCCACATTGGGATTTGTTGAGGGCAAATAAGATGCTGCCATTGAAACTATTTTAGAATTTTGGAATACCTATTTTAAGTATATTTATTTTAATTGAAACAGTTTTTGTATATAAAGACACCAAGAAGGAATAACTATAAATATAAAAGGTGAATAGCTTCATTGATCAAGGTAGATAGATATTTTAGAAGGCAATTTGACTCTTTCTCTCTCTCACACACACACAAACACACACACACACACACAACCAATTAAAGTCTTTGCCAACTTTCGTGATTAGGGACTTTCAAATATCCACTAGGTCCCTGGAAAAGGAAACCTAAATAAAGAAAAAGTCTAGCATGTTACACGCAGTGACGGTGCTGATGATGGACAAGAGTTCTGAGTAAGCACAAAAACAATGAACAATATTTAAATCTGGAGAGGTATGAACAGAAATGCCTGATGAGTGTCAGAGGTGGCAATTGAACAGATGGAGAGAAGAATAGGCCTGCAGGGTGGGGAGGCAGAGGTAGCTGTCAAAGGTGGCAAAAACAGGAAACTCCAGTTGGTAGGATGCATGGTAGAAGTATAATAATAACAGTGATCATCACAGGCACCTCCTTCCTCCTCTCCCCCCGCCCCATTGTATAAATAAGGAATTAGAGTCTGACAAACACTCCATAAAACACTCATAAAATCACTTTGTCCTTCCAGCTCTCTTTATGTGAAACCCTGGTCTAGAAGCTCAAAAAAAGGGGGCGGGGGGCAGAAATTCTCCTGGCCGAGAGGAGAGCTCAAGCAAGACTTCCTTTATCAGGGAATGGGGAGTCAAGACTGACAAACGGAAAAAGTGCAATACTTCTTTCATCCTGAATCTTTAATATTGGGAGGTCAGACACACTGTGGCTCGATTTGTGGGCCTTTTTTCATGGCCTTTAAACTATGTGAGGACAGGAACTTGATTCATTCGTGTACACAATATCCCACAACAAGCACAGGACCTTTCGTTTGAAGAGGAAAATAAACATGCATGGAATATGCCATTAATTCTTCAGTGGAAATTCCCAGGGACCCTATGTGTTGTTGTTTCCTAATGAAGCTTTAGGTCACACGTCATCTATGTATATCTTCCCACCATATTTTCAAACATTGTGAGCAGCGGAATGTGTTTACATATTAACTCTTGTGACCGAACCACAATTTATAAAGCAGATGGAAGTAGAACTGCAGTGGCCAATGCAGAGCAGGGAGCTCAGGCTGCTGGGCCCACATCCCTTCACCCCACACAGTGACGTGGGCACCCTGCGTGAGGCATTGGAGCTTAGCAGAGCATTTGAAAACCATTGTTCTAACCTTTATATGTCATATAGCATGAGTATACGTGGACTATATTTGTAAAATCATTACCAATTGATGGGTAGTTCATAATAGTAACTATTTACTATGTAAAGCAGTTCACATGTCTATGTACCCACTGTGAGACAATCCACTCCATTTACCTGTCTCTCACTGACCCAGGTAGCATCTACCAGAAATATTGTCCTCCCTAAACTTCCAGAACCTTCCCATTTTATTGTAGCTTTAGCATTTTTTTTTCCTCTGGATCTGTTTTCTCTATTTGTTCCCTCTGATGTTTGGTTCCTAATTTATTAAATGGCGAAATTATAAATATATGACAGCATCCACAGCCCAGGGTGAAGGACCACAAACAAACATAATCATGGTAAACATTTACATAGCATGATTCTAAGTGTTTTACTCATTTACTTATACCAATGCCCCTCTACTGTAGCTACTGTCATTGAGGACCCTATTTAACAGATGAGGAAACTGAGGCCCCAAAAAACTATCTCACCTGAGATCATACAGCTGGTTTGAATTTGAATTCATGGGTTCTGGCTATAGAGTCATTTGACCTTAACTGCCTCCCAAATATGAAGATGGTCTAGATTCAGAATGTGGGCAAAAATTAAAAGAAGACAACGTAAGACGTTTGAGATAAATTTTCAGGAAAAATTTGGAGAGGCTTTCAGGATGGACAACAACATAGCACACCTGGGAATGTAATGTGGCAAAACCACCTGGAAGGAAATGACAGCTGGGTAAAACGGAGAAGATTCCAAGGGACCGGAAATAGCTGTCTTCATGTAAAGACGGGAATAAATGAAACTGAGCATTCAAACCAGTGTGACAAGGGCAGATTGCTGATGAACATCATGGCTCAACTAAAGAAAGGCATAAAGTTTGGGGTTAGTCCAGAACAATTACTTACACCAAGTTGATTTTTATAGATTATGTAATGATGGCCTAAGTATTTTAAAAAATGAAAATGTTAGATCATTGCTTTCTATAATATTTCATCAAACTGAATGAACTAAATGAGCAAAATAATTGAATTGGGAGAAATTGAACCACATGTAGTTTCTTTAAGAACATAGACAGTGCTTAATTATTTCCATATCATCCATGGTGCCGAGAAAAGCATTTTCACATTTCCCATACCAGAATTTCTGTGTTCATATGGAATATATAGTGGGATTAATATAGTGATGGACAGTTGTACTCTATTAGGACAATAATAAATATGCAATATATATTCAATCCTTACTATGTGTTTGGCCTTGTTCTAAGTTCTCTATGCCATTCATCCTCAAAAATGTTTAATGGAAAGTACTATTTCTATTAGAAAATAAGGAAATTGTGACCAGAGAAAGTACTAGGTATACCAGTTAATAATGACGGATTTTGTAATCAAAGAAAACACGATAATTTCAAGAGAAACATCAAAAGTGCTTTATTCAAAATTACTTTGCCATACCTTCTGGAACATTCTGGTCATTTCACGATCAAAGCGTGGTTCAAATTGATTATTTGTTGTCAGTAGCGATCAGTATTAATAGTTTCACCTGGTTTTAGAAGCTCATAATACACCACACCTTCCTGATCCCACCAAACGCAGAGCATTGTCTTCTTTCCGAAGCAATTTGGCCTTGCAGTCGATGTTGATGGTTGACCTGGATCAACCCATGATTTTGTGCATTTGGGATTCTCAAAATAAATCCACTTTTCATCGCCAGTCACAATTCCATGCAAAAAAAGACTTTCTCTCCTGCTGTTGAAGCAACATTTTACTGATGACTTTTCGGTTTTCCATTTGTCTTTCGTTCAGTTGATGTGGCACCCATTTTCCTTCCTTTAAAATCTTTCCCATTGCATGTAAATGATTAGAAATTGTTTGCTGAGCAACGTTTAAATTTCCTGCAAGTTGTTTTTGAGTTTGACCACATATTCATCTAATAATGCTTGTAATTGTTGGTCTTCAAACTTTTTCAGTTGACCTGGAAGTTCTTTGTCTTTCACATCGAAATCATCACTTTTAAAGCATTTAAACCAGCATTCACAAGTATCTTGAGATGGAGCATGTTCACCATAAGCTACCCGAAGTATTCAGCAGCACTTTTCTTCAAAATAAAATAAGGAATTAAAACTTTCCGCAAATGCTCTTTTTTTGGCATGAAATTCGACATTTTTAAGCGTAAAAATATATATGTTGTTAACACCTTCAGCAAATTTGACAAATGAAATTTTGAAGCTTGTTGTCAATATAACAAAATAACATACATATCAAATCGCATATATATCAACATATGTGTAACTCCATCTATTGAAAAAAATCCACATTATTAACTGGTACAACTAGTATGTAATAGGCTCATGGTAGCACAATTAAGTGGTGAAGCTGGGACTCAAACTCAACCTGTTTGCCTCTAGAATTGAAGATAATATATTATCCATCATGCTTCAGCAATAGAAAATATGTGCCTATATATAGAAGCAATACTAATTTAATTGATGCAAATGAAGTGACAATACAGAGCTATGATACATTTCATTTGAGAATCTCAGAGCCTAATTCTGCTTTGTCACACACACACCTTCCCTTGTGAGGCTCAGGGTCTGCATGAATGGATCTTTGGTCAATGATTATGCTTATAACAAGTCCACTAGAAATGAATAATGCCAACTATAACTATTGTCATTTGTGCTTTGCAAACTACTTTATCTCATTTTATATTCACAATCATGAGATGTAGGACAGAGATCATTATTCAGAAACCTAGTAACAGGAGGGATTCATATCTTCTCTCTCACAGGTTCCTGAAGTAGAACCAAGATCTGCTGATCCTCAATCTCCAGCCAACGCTTGCTCCTCAGTTTCATTTAAATTGAATTCCATTTCTCATTGCATGCCAATATTTATTCAGCTCTGTGCCTGACCCAAGGAAGGTCAGCAGCAAATATAAATTGAAGGAACACAGCTGTTCTGCCTGAATATGCTGATGCTTTGCAGAATCATATATGAGTCTACCACCTAATGATGCCATCATTAATCTAAGTTTATAATTCTGAGAGTGCCATCTAGAAATTACAATACTTTCTAAATGCAGGCTTTTGCACAAAAGTGGACATGGATTGTTGTTTTTTTAAGTTGGTTCATTGTAACATTCTTAAAAGGATACCTGAATCCAAATGCTAACTTCCACACTTACAGTCGGTGGCATGGTCACATTAGACACAAAGTCACTATGTCTTAGTTTCCTCATCTGTAAATATTATCTAACAAATGTCTGGTTGGGGGGGGGGTATTTGTAACTATTTCATAAAGTATGTAACATGCTTCAAGCAGTACCTAAGATAGTGTAAACAGTAAGTAGTAGATATTATGTCATCATCATTATTCTATATTTTCTCTAAGATAGCATTGGTTGTAAAACTCCACATTATTTTTTTACTACAAAGAAAGAAAAACACCACAGAGTCAAGTATATCTTGCCATTGTTTATCATGTGCATCATATCTTAATTATATAAAATACAGTATACATGCATGTGTGTATATTCAAGTAGTTAAATTGCAGTCTCAATCAAGTTTAAGAGTGGAAAGTTTTAGCTAAATTTCCCCAAGGAAAGTTTAAAAGCAATTCTCTGTTTAACTAAGAAAAATTCTTTCAACAGTGCAATGAAAATGTTCTGAGGTGGAGAGAACTATGTATGCTTCTCTAGTTAGTATATTTTTTAACTTATGAATGTTTTTTTTAAATAATGTGCATGTATTCACAGATTTTTAAATAGGCTAGTAATATATATTGCAAATACAAATATATACTTCTACTGTTTCACTTGAAAAAGTAAAATGTATTTTTGTTCATAACCAGATAAATACACTTGCAGATGTTTTTCTGTGAGAAAAAGTGATATCTAGTGAATTTCAGGAACTTGATGGGAATGACAAAGTTCAAACTACTGCCAAAGCCAGCACATAGACAGAAGAGATTTCACTATGTTGGTGAGACTTTCATTTCTTGTTTCCCATTTTCCATTATCGCTTGGTCAATAGCCATGTACAATTCAGAGCGTTTTTGCTCAATACGTGTCTCAAGTCTTCCATCCTTCACTCCCAACTTTATTCAAAACCAAGCACACATCTTAGCAAAAATTAAATATCTAGAGAACCTAGGGAATCACTTGTGAGCTATACTAATATCTCTGTGTATATTTGAGGATAACCTAATGCTATCTTGGAGCAATGGCTTTAAGGATTAAGAATATCATGACTCCAGAATAACTAAATCAGTCGTGACAGTTGGTTCAGAATTTCAAACGCTTTCGTTCGTGCAGTAATTGATCAGATCGAATACATTGATCCAATTCAGGATGTGCTGTTTTGTTGGAAGTGGAGATTAATGATACATCAGCAGTTATGTGACTACTGTGGCTTACCATTTGCAAATGGAAAACTCATTTATTATGGGCACTTGAAGTGGGTTTAAACGAAATGGAGCTCTTAGAATAACAGCTCACAGTAAATGACAATACATTGAAATGTTTTATAAATATTTGTGCTTTTTATTAATTTGTTGTATTTTAAATTTTACTTCCAAATGTTCTTGCTTTGGAGAATAGAATACAGAGAGACCAGAGTTGTGATTCCTATTGCAATTCAGATTTGAAAGTCAGGAGCTTTTCAAAGGTACACTTAAAAAGGTGTATTGTAACTCATTGAATCTAAGTTGACTTTATAAAATACAATATTAATTTTATGTACCACTAAGAACAAAAAAACAATACTGGCAATCAAACTATGAGGCACCATTAACTTTAAGACACATTCCAATATCAGAGAAGTTGAAATGTGAAAATATGGATGACTTAGAAATGATAACATATGGTAGTTCCCCTGATAAAATATAACTATGTTATCTCAGGAGCTATTCAAAGAAAATCACATATTATGCTGCAGAGAAAACCAGGGAACTTGATAACTGAGGAGACATAATGGAGCCCCTCCATTACTCTGGATGCTTTGGAATTATCCAATGGAATAGATCCTTAATTCCATACTCCAGAAACCCAAGGGATCTTCACTCCCCATCCTCCCCTGACCTGCCAGTGCAAATCCCAGAGCAGAGAAATGAGAAATGCCACAGCTTGCAAGAGAGCTATTTTAATGTTCCTTGCCAGTTTTGTGCAAAGGAGAAGGTTCAGGATAGAATTCTAATCCTCCTTTAAAGTTAATTGCTGATAGAGGTATTGCAATGGGAGCCCTGAGGATGGAAAAATTGCTGGACAGTCAGAATGACCACCAGCCTATAGGCTCACATATTGTGAGACAGTGTGAGAGGTTTATTCCTCCAAGGCAACTTCACATCTCCCCTCTGCATACCAGCCCCATTTTAATTCATGAAGCGACGTTGTGACAAATATAGTGTATTACTGGGGACAGGGAGATGGAGGACAAATACCAGAAGCCATGTTCCAAGGGGGTGACTGAGGTAAAATCTGGACAGTTAGTCCCAATATTCCAGGGCTAGATTGACAACAGTGAAAAGCCTCCCAACAAACACAACAAACACGTCATATATATTTATTTATATATATATATATATATATATATATATATATATATATATATATATATATATATGATGTAATGGATACAGAAGAGTTAACAAGGAGTGGTAAAGGAAGCACGTTCAGTTATTTGAATGCATTTTAAAGATGCAGTGTGCATATCTGAGCTCCTCTCGGGTGCTTCTAGGGCATTTGGCAGGGGGTTGGCTCTGCTCTTTTACAGGGTGAGACAGGAAGCAATTCACATGATTGTCTTCTAGACTAGATTCTTCTTCTTCACTCCCATTTGTAAATGTGGTTTCCCAAGGCAAGGAAATCCCCAGGAGATACAAGAAAATAAATTATTCTACATTTTATAGACATTGGAGATGTGCTGTTTATGCCTAAACATTTTCATATCTGAATATCAAGAAGAAAAATACTAAAAAATGTAATCTAGTCTTTTATTTACACAGTCTGCTAAGCCTCCATAAGTCTGATTTTAGCAGGAAATCAAAAGGTTGTCCCACACTGTGCAGAATTCTTTGCTATTTATTTTTCTTTTTTTTAAACACTGTTCTTTCTCTTAAAAAAAAAAAAAGGAATCAATAGAAAAGGTGCAGGAATGGTGTGCCTAATTGTCGTGCACATAGCAGCAAATTATAATGAAACCCAACCATGAGTGTGCCAAACTACACCAAACTGTGAAACAACTGAAGCCAAACTGTGAGGCAAAAAAAGATTTAGGTTGCTGGTAAATTTAATCTTTAAGGAGTATGTGAATAGAGGAACAGGACAGAAGAAAGTTGCATGCAATTTACTTATTTTTTTTTCAATGTGCCTTTAAACTATTTTTTATTCCAAAACATATATATGTAGTTTATATGCATGGCTCTGCTATTTTTTGATAGATGTCAGAAAATTAATTAGGCTTTGGAGTGCGAGGATATCACATGGAAGTGGAGTGTCTGTCCTTTAACTCAGTGGGTGCTCCATAGAGCAGAACAGCTGCAACAACTTGAAAGGCATGTCTATTGTGCGGTGCTCACTGTGGTCCTGAGAACCGGAACTGAGGGAGGGGTACCAGTGCCCTCCCCGGCCTTTATGCTATGCGGGTGCACCTGCCTTTAAGGAAGGAGCATGCTCCATAAAAAAATAGAAAGCAGATTTCTGCTCATTGCCTTCAATTTCTTTTCATGAAATTAGTGCTACGCATTCATATAAAAATGTTTAGCGCTGGTATAAAAATTCCTCTTAAGATGGGAGCAATTCCTTTTTTTTTTTTAATCACCTGATGAAAGGGACAAGATTTCTTACAAGTCACTAGTGGTAATCCCCCTAAGAAACATTTGTACAGTCTAACATGAAACCGATGATTCTCTCTAAGAAATCGAGCCCTCCTGGGGCTTGTTCCACATAAAAGCAATTGCCTTGGCCTTTGCGTATAGAAAATATTCCTTTAAATACTTTGAACTCATTGCATTCCATGAGTGGCAGCGACTGTCTTCCCACCTTTAAATGTAACGGGTCTTCTGTGCAAGTTTCCTTAAGTTTGAAAGGAAACTTCCTGTCTTGGTTCAGGGTTTATTTGTTTGTTTCCTTGTCTTAAATTTATTGAGCACCTATTATGTGCCAGGTGCTTTTTCATAACTTGATTTTATTTGATCCTCTCAACCTGGAGATATATTTATTAATATCACCATTTTTAAAGACAATAATAAATAAATAAATGAATGAATGAATGAATGAATAAATAAATAAATAAATACAAGAAAACAAAGTTTCAGGCAGGTTCAATAATTGTTTAGAGACTCCACATGTAAGTGAGATCATATGGTAGTTGTCTTCCTCTTGCTGGCTTATTTTGCTTAACACAATCCTAGTACTCTCCAGGTCCATCCATACTGTTACGAGAGGTAAGAGTTCCTTCTTTTTTATAGCTGCGTAGTATTCCATTGTGTAATTGTAGCACAGCATTTTTATACACTGCTCTACTGATGGACACTTGGGCTATTTCCAGATTTTGGCTATTTTAAATAATGCTGCTATGAACATAGGGGTGCATATATTCTTTCTGATTGGTGTGTTGGGTTTCTTAGGATATACTCCTTAAAGTGAGATAGTTGAGAATTTAATGAACAAAATAAACTGATGAACAAAATTAGAACCAGAGGCATAGATACATGAAACAGACTGAGAGAGGTTAGAGGGGAGGGGTGTGGGAATGGGAGTGGATGAAAGAAGGTGGAGAGCTTAGCCAAAGAACGTATATGTGTAGCCCAAGGACACAGATAACAGTGTGATGCTAGCCAGAGGGAGAGGGGGTGGGGACTGGGTGGAAGTGGGTAAAAGGGGGGTGGGTAGTTGGGGACATCTGTAACAGCGTCAACAATAAATTTTTAAAAATTAAGTGAAAGAATTAGCATTTGGACCCAGTTTTTGTCCAATTTCATAACCTATTCTATTTTCACAAACTACTATCTTTATCAAGAAATGATTGAGTGTCATTTTGTTCCGAACCATAGGGCACAACCATCCTTGGGCAGTCCCGATTAAATTTTTCAGTGTACAAAATTAGGAATAAAAAATGAGAGTGAGAGAGGTATACAGAGAAAAATAGCAGGAAGATGGGGAGGGAGGGAGGGAGGGAGGGAGGGAGAGAGAGAGAGAGAGAGAGAGAGAGAGAGAGAGAGAGAGAGAGAGACCAAGGAGAGGAGAAAGGGAAAGAAAAAGGGAGAGGGAAAGATAGATCATGAATAGTAGTGATTGGTTCATTCTAGAGACAAACTAACAGCCAGCCCTGAGAGTTAGCCCCTAGCCAGTACATTTAACAAAGAAAGGCAGAGCCTAAAGTATTGAAGATCAACCTCACAGCACCCTGGGATACTTGAGGTCTCTAAAGCAATAAATGTCAGGCAAATGATTCTCTGCTGTTCTTTCACTTAGCAGAGGTTTCATTGGCTAGTAATGTGTTCTGCATCCCTTCTCAACTTTAATGTTCCTAAGAATCACCTAGGGTTCTTGTTCAACTGTTGATTCTGTCTCTATAAATCACCCCCAAGATTCTGCATTTCTAACAAGCTCCCAAGTGATACTGATGCTGCCGATTCAGGGACCACGTTTTGAGTAGCAGTGGTGTAGAGGAAACCATTAGCCAGGGCTTCCAACAGACCAGTCCTAGAAACCCAGCTCCACCAGTTAAGCATATGAATTAAGGCGGGTGTCTTTTCCCCTGAGCTTCCGTTTCCTCATCAGTAATGTAAAAATCATAGTGATATTTCATTAGTACTATATGCCAGGCACTGGCTGTAAATGCAATATATAAATTAATTTATTTTATGTTTACAACAATTTTATTGTACTACTAATGATGTTGAAAGCGTTAGCAAGGAAAGCTTAAATAATTCGCACCAAAGCCAGGTGTCTAGTAAGTGGCCAAGAGTGAATTTATATCCTCGGCAGCTTAGCTGAGGGGCCCACTCATTACAGCTACAGCACAGAGGAACACACTGCAGAAGTCTTACTATCATGCCTGTGAAATACCATAGTTAGCACACAAAGAATCTGAGTTCCACTTTGCTTCCTTCCCTACCTTCACCAAGGTTGATGGTCCTTAAGCAGAATCTACTGATAAAATTTAGAAATTGATACCACTTTCTGTGATGGGTTTTTCACAATAATCCTCTCATGCAGAATTTTCTTGAGCTGGAGAAAGCCTTTAGTGCTTAGAGATTTGCATGAATTGCTACTATTGACAAAAGGAATTGCTTTGATCTCTCTTGCATTATTACTTGATCCTTTTGTTTGTTTCCTTTCTAGAGGTGCCAAGAAGTCTTCAATAGATAGAAAACAGCATTTGCTACAACTATACCTTGCCTTTAGGAAAATAAAAATCTAGATTTATCCAATATAAAATAGTGGTAGTTCCATTAACCAAGAGATTTACCAAGGTCTCTTTTAAATAGTAAGCTCCCCTGATGTTTTTAAATTGTTTCATTAAAATTTTGTAATTAAAAGCAACCTTTTAAAAAAGTATAACTATTGAGTTAAAAATTGGAAGCAGAAAAGGCAAATCTATAGAGACAGAAAAACACATTAGTGGTTGCCCAGGGGGATTGGACATTGCCTGTAAATTGAGATGAGGAATCTTTCTGAGGTGATGGAAATACTCTAAATTTGGATAAATTACAATTCTGTAATTTACTAAAAATCTTTGACTTGTACACTTAAAACAGGTGAATTTTACTTATTTTGTAGAATGTTAAATATACTTCAGTTAAGATGTTTTAAAATGGAGTAAAACTGGCAGCAATAGAAAAAATACTTTATATACTCTGGTTTGCAGATAAACTATCATATGAGAAGAATTATATAGGAAAGATGAGTGAATGAAAACTATTTTGTATAGTTTCAAGAAGTAGCTTCACATATTTCATATTTAAACTTAATGATTAAGCCATGTCTAAGCATGAAATTTGTTTCTCTTTGTAATGCCTATGCTGAAGAATGATGAAGTACTTCTTATAGAGGGGACTTTCTAGAATCCAGACTTATATTTCTGGATATGCTTCTCTCATATGCTAGAATTGCTTTTCTTTTTTTTTCCACAATAGCTTTGTCTCCTGTCAGAGAAATTCCCATTTTTTAAAAATACATTTTTACTGATTTCAGAGAGAAAGGAGGAGGGAGATAGAGATAGAAACAATGATGAGAGAGTATCATTAATCGGCTGCCTCCTGCATGTTCCCTACTGGGGATTGAGCTTGCAACCCAGGCATGTGCCCTGATGGGAATCCAACCATGACTTCCTGGTTCATAGGTTGATGTTCAACCACTGAGCAACACCAGCTGGGCCCCATTTTTTACAGTTAATCCTGATATGGATGAGTTGGGCTATTGTATCATCTAATTGGCCCTATGGAAAAGATAAAAAATCATGAAGAATTTGTCTTAAGAGTATGGTATATGAGGATGAGCAAAGGACTAGCAATATCAGATTTTTAAAAATTAAATTGTTAGTGATCAAAACAGTGTGGTATTGGTAAATGGGTCAATAGACAAGTCAAGTATATACAATAAAGAATCCAGAAATAAATTTAAATACATAAAAGAATTTAGACTATAAAAGGGGGGAATCTCAATCCATTTGAGAAAATACATATTAGTCAATAAATGATATTAAGATAAATGAGTAGTCAAATGAAAAACATAAGTTGAACCTACCTTAATCAAGTGTAAATTTCCAATAAATCATAGACTTAACTGAAAAGATAAGCCATAAAAGTTAAGGAAAAAGCAAAAGTTAAGGAGAAATCACTAGAAACTTAGTATACATATAAGGTGTAGCAGCCTTGGAGATTTGTGAGAAAGGAGGAGATTACTCCTCTGTACACTCCCAGCCTCATCCCCACCAATGAGCCTATCTTATAGACTCTGAAGTCTTTTACTTCAATTGCAACTTTCCCTGCTTTTGGCCCACTCTTAACTAAGACAGAAGGCATGTTAACAATGCCTGCCCTTGCCCTGGCTGGTGTGGCCTAGATGGTTGGAGCAGTCACCCCATGCACCAGCACCAAAGGATCCTGGGTTTAATTCCAGTCAGGGCACATGCCATGTTGCAGGTTCAGTCTTTGGTTGGGTGTGTGTGGGAGGCAACTGATTGATGTTTCTCTCACTCCCTCTCTCTCTAAAAATCAATTAAAACACATCCTTTGGTGAGGATAAAAAAAAAAATTAAATGCCTGTCCCTGACTTAGTCTTCTGTTCTGTTCATATTTGGGGTAAATACTGATGCCCCTGTGCTCACCAGAACTTAGCAGTTCTTTTAATTTTGTTGTGTTTGATGACCTTGTATATTTCTTCTTCCACTCTTCCAAGGAAGAGTCTTTCCTTCGATTTTCGAAAATAAATGTAACCTAACATTCATCATCACCATCATTAGTACATGGAAACAAAATATGAATTTGAATACTGAGCTGATTTTCTAGGTCAATATCATTCTTATTCATCTTTGTTTCCAGAGAATTACCTTCTTACAACAACAACAAAATAATTGTCTATCGTAATAAATTGAATCAGAAGACCAGAAAGTGCATCTGGTTGTTCATGTGTTCATGCAAATAATATTTGTGCAACTATCTGGTTGATGACAACATAGCCTATTTGGTGATAAGATGTGAACAACTATAAGATGAGGTTGTACATAGAATTTTTCTACCTTTTTTATCTTCTGGAAAATAAAATCCCTGCCGGAATGAACACTGGTTCCCTTAATGAGTTCACTGAGAGTCACTCTGGCCTGCTGTTGTTTGATTAAAAGAGCATAAATTGGGATGTTTGAAGGTTCAGAGGCATTTCCTATTGTAATTTTAATGAAGCCGTCCTAGGGTAGTAGCCATTACTGATCAGTGCTTATAATGGGATTAGAAAGGTTTCATGAGTGAACCCAAATTGACCAAATTTCCGAAGTTTTTAAATATCGCTAAAACCACTGATAAAAAGGTACATTTTCAAAGAATAAACATATAGGAACTAGAGAGAGTTTGAAAATAAGAAAAGCAGGTGCAAAAATCAAAATTTTGCACATGGAGTAAAAGAAGTTATTGGCTTCAAAAGAAATTACCACACACATTAAAAAGCCCTACAGTTCACGGTAAATCTAAATTACAGTTGGAAGAGCGCCAGCTAGTTACAGAGCACAGAAAAGGTGAAAATCCCCCAAACTAGAGAACAATTATTGCTGCCTGAGCTCTCTGCAATCCTTTCCAAATGTATTTCCAAATAAAAGTACTCTGGTTCTCTATTGGATGCCAATAAATGGTAAAACTTAAACTTGGGAACTTACTGCCCAGCAATAGCCCAGAGCTCATTTACAAAGTGCCACAGAAGGGTACTTTTCTCATGTGACATGAGGGAGAAAGGTTCTCTTTCTTAAAAAAAAATGTCCTGCTTATTGGACATTCTGCCCTTTACTATCAACATTTTGTCTTTGCTCTGTTGGAAAGGAATAGTAATGACTAGTAGACAAGTTCGGTTATGAAACTACGTAACGAAGTTTCCACATTCCCTTATGACACCAGGTTTCTTCTTTGGTGGGTTGTGGGGTTTTTGTTCTCTCTCCAAACCACTGCCCTGTGCCCACTGGTCAGTGATAAGCAAGGCCAGAAATCACTGTTCTTTAAAGCTGTAAGGGAGCTTATAGATCCTAGCCCACCTCCCTCCTTCAACAGATGTGGGAAATGAAATTTTAGTGTCTTAGCCAGAAACACACAGCTAGCTAGTGGAAAGAAAGAAGGCTTTAATTTCCAATTAAGTTCTTAATAATAGCTAGCATTGTTAATTCGGTTCTTAATAATAACTCCCATTTATTGGACACTTTCTTTGAATAACACTGCCGTAAAATTCTCCACACAAATCTCCACATTTTATTTGTGCGCACACACACATGTACAACACTCGAGGCAATTATTAGCACGAGCCTTCCTAGACCAAGGAGGTAAAGGAGAGCAAGTAGCAGGCCCACGGTCACCCTAGTCCTGAGTAATGGATCAAGGATTTGAATCCAGGCCCTGTGAGAGACAGAGCAATCAAATGGGCAACATCCCAGGCATCAAGGAGAAATCTAGATAAAAATCCAAGATATGCTTACTAATAATTCTAGCATAAGTATGCAGGACTACATAGAGGACTATCCCCAATTGGGACTGTACCCACGACTTTCGCTTCATTAATATTATGCATACAATTCCAGAATCATACAGGTATGCTCTGTAGGCAAATGTAAAACCACACAGAATGCAAACTATTTTGCTGTATTGCCTGCCACAGCCAGATCATTCTTCAGTTAATATTTGAAAATTAGCTTCAGTGTCAATTATCTATAACTGAGAATCAGTTATCTTTGATGTAAAAGAGCAATAAGAATTTCTTCAAGCCTGAGTTACCTATGGAAGGTTTGGCGAACAACAGAAAGAATTTGGACTACCTAGAATTTACCTGAGAAATATTAAGTAGTACATAGAACTCATCTAAAATCACTTTCTTAAGAAACATTAAAAATTTTTCCATCATATCATTATGACGGTCTGTTCTTTTGAAGAAAAAATGTTTCTTACTTGGTTTTTAAAACTATGTATGGGTCCCCAACACTGTTGGTTACCTAACCAACAGTCACTTTCTTCCCCCCTCATTCCATATAAACATACAGTAGAATCTGAAAAGGCCAGTTATTCATTTTCCCAATCTTTGTAGCCAAGAGAAGCCATATGATTTCCGGATAATAATCTAGGTCAGACAACAAAGGACTGGTCAGTGTTAAAAGAATGGTGAGAATAATGATTTGAACTTGGTTCAAGGTTGTTTTCATTTTGGTTTACAACTGATCTAGCAAATAAGTGGTGTAAATGGCTTGCACCACTAAGTATACAGGAATGTGTGTGTGCAGCTTCCTGGAGCCTATCTGAAGTTCAGTGCTGTGTGAAACCCACATAGAATGAAAACCACCAGGTCTTAGAAGCCAAGACACCGAAGTTTCAAGTCCTTTAACAGGAACAGACAGGGAATAAGGATATGCTGGTTATAGAGGGTCTTCATACTACTTGATAAGGCACTTTCCTGTTGTGGTAAATCACGCTGCACTGAATATTGCATATATGTTTTTACATTAGAGTTTATATTTTCTTCACATAAATCCCTAGAAATGGAATTGCTGGGTTGTATGGTAGTTTTATTTTTTTGAAAAACTGCATACTGTATTCCATGATAGTTGCACCAATTTATACTTCCACCAACAGTGCACAAGGGTTCTCGTTTGTCTACATCCTTGGCCAATCCTTGTTATTTGTTGTCTTTGATAACAACCATTCTGACAGGATATCATTTGCAAATGTCATCTCCAATTCAGTACATTGCCTTTTCATTTTGTTGATGATTTCCTTTGAGTTTATTCTTCTGTAAAAAAAGTGGTCCAGTTTTATGTTTGTATTTCTCTGTAAAATTTTCCCAACATCATTTATTGAAGAGACTGTCTTTACCCCATTGTACATTCTTGACTTACTTGTAGTAGATTAATTGACCACTTACACATGGATTTATTTCTGGGCTCTCTATTCTGTTGTATTGATCTATGTGTATGTTTTTGTGATGGTACTATATTGTTTTGATTACTATAGTTTTCGAGTATATTTTGAAATCAGGGACCATGATACCTACAACTTTGTTCTTCTTAAGATTTCTTGCATTATTTCAGGTCTTTTTTGTTTTATATAAATTTCAAGATTATTTGTTTTAGTTCTGTGAAAAATGCAATTGGTATTTTGATAGGGATTGCATTAAGTCTGTAGATTGCTTTGGGTAGTATGGACATTTTAATGATAAATTCTCCCAATCTATGAACATGGTATATCCTTCCATTTATTTGTATCATCTTCAATTCCTTTCATCAATGTCTTATAGTTTTCAGAGTACAGAATTTTCTCCTACTTGGTTAAATTTATTGCTATGTACACTTGCCCATTTACCAACACAGAAGTTAGGGGCATTGTCCCCTGCTAAATCAAAATCTGCACATAGTTTTTGACACTGCCCCCAAACTTAACTAACCTCAGTATCTGCTTGATTTCAGGCATTTGTGTTTTTTCCAGTTTTATTCTTGTAAATTATTTCTAGTTTTATACTGTTACATTCAGAAAAGATGCTTGATATAACTTTAATCTTCTTGAATTTATTGAGACTTATTTTGTGATCTAATATATGATTTGTCCTGGAAAATGTTCCATGTACACTTAAAAAGAATGTGAATTCTGTAGTTTTTGTATTAAATATTCTATATATATGATATTCAGTCTTCTAATGTGTTGTTTAAAGCCCATGTTTCCTTATTGATTTTCTGTCTGGATAATATATCCATTGAAGTAAGTGGGGCCTTAAAATCCCCTACCATTGTCATAATACTGTCAATTTATCTCTTTATGTCTGTTAATGTTTGCATATATATATATATATATATATATATATATATATATGGACAAAAGTAGGTTTATAGTTATTATCAGTTTATTCATGCATTCTATTCTTATTTATTATTTTATTGTTTTCCAGAAAACAACTGTAAACCTACTGTTTCCCACCCCTGTATACTCAGGTGCTCCTATGTTAGATGCATAAATATTTATTAAAATTTTATCATCTACTTGAATTGTCCCTTTTATCATCATTTAATCCCCTTCTTTGTCCTTTGTCACAGTCTTTGTTTTAAAGTCTAGTTTGTCTGATATAAATGTTGCCAACCCAGTTTTATTTTTATTTCCACTTGAATGAGGTATCTTTTTTATACCTTCACTTATAGTCATATTTTTTAAATCCATTCAGCCACCCTCTATATTTTCATTGGAGCATTTAGTCCATTTACATTTAAAGTAATTATTGATAGGTATGTATTCATTGTTATTTTGCTTATTGTTTTCTATGGGCTTTTTTGTGTATGAGTGTGTGTGTGTGTGTGTGTGTGTGTGTGTGTGTGTGTGTGTGTGTGTTTTGTAGTTTTCTGTTCCTTTCTTCTTCTCTTAATATCTTCCATTGATGTTTGCTTATTTTCTTTGGTGTTATGTTTTGGTTCCTTTCTCTCCATTTTTTGTATACCTATTGTAGGATTTGGCTTGTGGTTGCAAATGTATATTGGCCCATATTAAGTGGATAGGCATTTAATTTTAAATATGTTCTGAAAATGCTACGTTTTTACTAACTCCGCCATGTTTTAGTTTTTGATCTTATATTTTAGATCTGTTTGTTTTGTGTATTCCCTAACTATATTTTTAGTTATAGTTGATTTTATTATTTTGTCTTTTAATTTTCATACTAGCTTTTTAGGTGGACCATCTATTGCATTTACTATGTATTTGTCTTTACCAGTAAGGATTTTACTTTCATATATTTTCTTATGTCTGGTTATTGTTGGTTTTTTCTACTTCTAAAAAAAAGGCTTTAACCTGTTTTTGTAAATGGTTTAGTAGTGATAAACTCCTTTAGTATTTGCTTGTCTAGGAATCTCTATCTCTTCTTCAATTCTACGTAAAACCTTGCCTGGTACAGTATTCTAGGTTTTATGTCTCTTCTTTATGGAGTAAATATATCCTGACAGTCCCTTCTGGCCTGCCAAGTTTCTGCTGAGGAATCAGCTGATGGGCTCATGGGGTTTCCCTTGTATGTGACTAGCTAGCTGTCTTTTTCTTGCTGTTTACAAGGTCCTCTCTCTAACTTTTGCCATTTCAATTGTATTGTTGCTTTGTACAGATCACCTTGGGTTCCTCTTAACTGAGACTCAGTATTTCCTGTAACTGGATGTCTTTCCTTTCACAAGTTAAAATATTTTTCAATTTTTATTTCTTCAAATCTGTTTTCTCCCTTTCTGTTTCTTCTCCTCATGGGGCAAATGTTAGTAAGCTTTATGTTTTCCCAGAGGTGCCATAAACTGTCCTCACTATTTTTTATTGTTTTTGCTTTTTGCTGTCTTGAATGTGTGATTTACACTATTCTGTCTTCCAGATTACTAATTTGTTCTTTTCTATCATCTTATCTACTGTTGATTTCCTCTAGTTTTTTTTTTAATTTCCATTATTATATTCCATTATTATGTAACTCGTTTTTGAAGTTCTCCTTGTGTTTTTCTAATCTCCAGAGTTCAGTGAGCACTTTATGACCATTACTTTGAATTCTTTATTGGACAAATTACATATTTCCATGTCCTTGGGGTTTTGTTCTTGGGTTTTATCTTGTTCTTTCATTTGGAACATGTTTCTTTGTCTTCTCATTTTGTTTGACTTTCTGGGTTTGTTTCTATGAAGTAGGCAAAGCAGTCAACTCTCCTGATGTTTAAAGAGCAGCCTTTTGTAGGAGCAACTCCTGTGCACACCGAGTGTTCTAGCAGCTTTGCCAGGCCGGTTCAAGCTGGAGCAGCATAGCTGAGGTGTCTCTGGCATGCAGCACTAAGGTCTCCATGGCAGAGTGGCTGGCCTGGAGCTGGTGTGGGCCAGATACTCTGGGGTGGCCTTGAAGACTGGCTAGAATGCTTGGACTGAGCTCCCTCTTATTATTCAGGTTGAGAGGAAATATTAAAAAAAATGGTGCTTGATGGTGCCTCTGAATCAAGAGAGTTTCAGCACTTCTCCATCCTTTTGGCAGATACTTTAGGGTAAGTGGATTTTCTTTACATATAACCTCAGTGGTCTTCTTTTGTTTTCTTTTGCTATGCCCCATGGCAGGCAAGTCTGCATGTCAGCCCTCAGTGATTTCCCTCAGTACTGTAAGTCACCACATTGGAGGTGGGTCTCCTTGGTATGATATCTGTGTCTCTTCTACTCTACTCTATGTGGTCCCTCTATTTTTGTGTGGATGTGTTCAATCAGCCTCAGTTCTTATTCAGGAGGAATTGCTCTATATGTAAGTGGATATTTGGTATGTCCATTGGAGGAGGTGAATTCAGGTACTTCCTACACTGCCATCTCGGTTCTGGCCCTTAAATGTAACATTTCTTAGAAAATCTATAATTTTTTTTTCTTTTTTATTATATTCATGACCTCATGAATAATTTTCATTTTGGGTTCCTGTGCAAAATGACTGGAGAATTGAGTTCCACCTAAGTAAAAATAAGAAATGAAGCCTTAGCAAGCATGTCAAACTCGCGGCCACTGGGCTGCAAGTTTGACATGCTTGTGAGGTATATCAATGTTAAGATTTTGCTGGAAGGCATATCAGGAGAGCTTTGAGAGTGAGGTGGGTGGGTGGTATAGGATATGGGGTAAATATATATAAAGAAAATATGTAATATATATATAAAGAAAAGAAGATGAAGTATCGGTAAACTGGCTAAGCAAGCACAATTCCAATTTCTAAAATTTAAGAGAAACATTAAATTTTAAGATTGTTCTTAAAAGCAATCTACATGTCGAGTAACGAAGCCCATATTAAAGATGTCTCTGCTGAAAAAAAGGTCACATGAATTAGATTTAGTTTACAAAAAATTAGTTTAACAAAGATGGAGGCCACTATGGCACCCCTTCTGTCTGGGACCATAGAATATGATATATCTTAGACTTCAGCTCTCTGGAATCTATTTATTCTGACATCCTGTGTCTTTCCTGACCTGATACTTCAGGGTTAACTTATCCAAAGTAAAGCTGGCCCAAGTCCTCTTTGTGAGCCTTGGCAAGTTTGTAGTCTGTTGGTGGTATGGCTGTAGGCCCAATTCTCTTATAGTGGATGTAGTCGATGACTCTATGTTTTTGGTATGCAGTCTTGTTTATGTGTACCAGAGAAAGAACTTCTGCATAAAGGAAAAAGCCTTGAAGGTATCTGAGCCTTGCACCTACTGTTAAGTGTGAGGTGGACTACCTTCTTATTACTGCCCAGGTTTCTCTCATTTTGTTAATAAAAGCCAGACTCCCATTTCTATAGTTACTTATGGCAATGATGAGTAAGAGGTAGAGAGAACAGATGTGCAGAACTATAACACCGAATAATAATACTTATCCTTTGGTAATAGTTTTAAATGTTTGCTATTAAAAGATAATGAAAAAAGGGCTGGAATCTTTTCTGAGGTGTTAATTCTTTGTGGCTCAGGTAAGGTGTTTTCCTTAGAGAGCAGTTTAACACTACCATTCTACCATTCTGGAATTAAATCAGAAACTCAGATGCAGAGATTATCTTCTAAAAATTAAACACGTTTAACAACTGAAAAATTGAGTCCCATATCCAGATGTTTGACCATATGGTGTCAAACATCTGCATATTCATTCTACATTGATTCAGCAAGTTTTTATTGAAGTTTTTGGAAAACTATGTATAAGTGAACTAACACATTGAGAATATCAGACATGGAAGGAGACCTAGAGATCATCTAGTTGGTATATTTTAGAGCTGACAGTAGAGCGAAGATAGCACTGTCCAGGGGTGGATGGATATAAAGATAAAGTTGGGGACAATGATTAGGGCCCCAAGAGATAAAGTAACTTATTGAATTTCATTCTAGTCATGTTTGTTTTTAAGTAGATATAGCCATGATGTTTTTAATTTTTAGTAGTTTATTGGCTAAGTCTTTGGGGGTGAAAAATAAAATACCCTGACCTAAGTTCTCAGAGTCATTAGTTTGCCTCAAAAGGAAGAAATGAAGACCTTTTTTATTTACCACTAAAACTCTACCACTTTCCAAGGACTAACATTCATTCTTGTGGTATACATATGAAAACGATTTAGAGTGCCTAGCCATGGAAAATGTATTAGCTCAGTTCCTTGGACTTGAATTAATGGGAGAACTTTAAGATTAATGGGACTAGAAATATTGTTGCTTCCCTTGGCATGATCTTTGCAGCATCTTCATATTCTTAAAATATAATATGTTGCTATGAATGCACTGTGTCTTATCCCTTCAAATGATTTTGCAAATTCTTAAGATGATTAAAACAACAAAAAATAAGGAATGATCCTTTTCCTGTGCCACACAAATCAAATGATATCTAATGTTGTTCATGTAGATTCTCTTAGAGACTTGTAGTGCACAGTATATGGAAGTTATATATAGTGATGTTCTTTAAAATTCCAAGACTGAATCAAATAATCTAGGGAAATGGAGTCTACTGTTCTGAAAATACTATCAGCTATAATGCTATTCTTTCAATAGTAAGATCTTAATTATTAATGTTTTCATACAATCAGTCATCAAGTATATATTGAGGATAAAACTGTAAGTCTAGGAATGTAGACCTCTTTGAAGCATGTTACTTTTTCTAACTTAACAGTTTAGAGACAGTAAATTCATATTAAAATGATGGAAAGCAATAAAAAGCCGAATAAGTTCTAAAGTGTACATTTTGAACTTCAAATTTTTAGATTTTGAAGTAAATTAAAACCCATGTTGGCAGATTTTTAGATTCCAAGTTTATGTGTGCGTCTCTTAACGTAGAGTGCTGTTTATACACAGTATGAAGAATGGCAACGTAGCCGTCTAGGTTAGACTGCTAACGCTTCTACCTGCATCAATATAATTTTACGTAAATGATGAGTCTCAAGTAAAAAGGGTAGGGTTTGTTGTGGCAACTGTAATTGGCAAAGGAACAAGAAAGGGATTGCCATGTGTTTAGCATTGAAAATTGCCAGACATTTCCCGTAAGTTTTCTCATTTGGTTTTCATAATACACTTATTGAGACATTACTAAAATTCATAGAAATAAAGTAATTTTCCCAAGATTACATATCTAGTAATTGGAGGGTTAAAATTCAAATCCAGATCCAATTACAGTTTCAGTATTTTATTACAGCTAACTCATAGTAAATTTTCACGTATTATGCTGTTTACACATGAGTATTTAAAAACATAATTATCCCATAGTTGAAATGATATTGTGGGACCAAAAGAGATGAGATGAACACAAGCTTAACTTTGCCATTGAATCAGGGATAATTGTCTCTCGGTCACTTAAATAGAGTGGTCCCTGCTTTGGCATTTATGAAAACAGCTAAGCAGAAAATTTAAGTTGGTCATTTGGAAAATGCATAGCTTCCAAATCAAATGATTGCTTACTTCTCTTCTGAGATGACAAATTGTAATGTCTAAACCTATCCATATGCCAAAGGGCTAAAACATATTTTAAGCCAAAACCCAAATTCAAAATAATATATTTCTCCTGTATCCATTTGATCATATATAAGTCTGAATAACAAATATGTGCTTTTTGTCCCATTTTGTATCACATTTACAAAGTTAGAGAAGTAGGGACATATTGTTTCAGAAGAAATTCTCAAATCTTCACATATGATACTCTTCTTCTTACTATTTTAGACGTTAAAATTTTTAAGGTGCCATTTTAAAAAAAAGTTTTAGTTCTTTAATTCTAACGAAACCTATGTAAGTTGGGTTGAAAAAAACTTCAGGAATTTGTAAAATAAAGACAAGAAGAATAAAAATTGATCATATAAGGTTAAGATTGAGAGAATAAGATCTTTAAATGTAGCTATCCTTTCCTAGATGAATGCCCCGTCAACCAGTTGTTCAATGTGTCAATATAACAATAAATATTTACTAGAGAATTCATTATCAAGAGTGCTTATCCACCCCTCATTCTTAGTACTCATTCTATTATTAAAGTAAAATATTTACTTCTGTTTTGACAATATCTTTCCCATTTTCAAAACCATTTAAATGCTTTATAAATGAATACTAATTTCCTGTCTCCGCTTTAGCAAATTTTACCAGAATACCTTGAGTCTAAAATCAAGTAACAAAATCATTATGCAAAAAGGGACCTTAATGAGTCACTTTCCCTTACCTTAGCCTATATCTCCTCATTTTCCTTCACCCAGACCAGCCTTCATCTCCTTTATTCAGCTGGTTATCCTATTCCTCCAAGCCATATTCTGAGCCTAGAAAGGCAATGCATTTCTGACTCAATACAGTTGTTTGCTTTGCTAATTCAAAGATGCCTCAAATTTCAGTCTTACACATTCTTTCTGCTCATTGGTCTTAAAATAATATAAGATATCTATGCCTACATCTTAAACGCCAACAATGGACTACTATTTCTAATCTCAAGAGCTCCCTTTCTAGTTTAACAGATATTTTTGCTTTGAATCGAGGAAAGTCCTAACACTGTACTTTCAAAACTACCTGGAAACATAATTACTATGTGAGTTCTACCCTAACACAGACCTACAGACTCAATTCTTGCAATGTTATGCAGCATAAAGAATTGAGTATTGTGGTAGGCTCCCAGGGTTGTTTCCATCTCCTTCTAGCTGTGGGTGGTAGTCCCTCATACTTTCATTGTGAAATCTAGTGGGTAGGGTATGGTTACCTATGTGAATTTTAAATGTAATATAGGTCCATTCTGAAGACACGTTCTATTTATTTTGATGCATTTTATTTATACTCTACCTCACTTACTCCCCAGAGTGCCAGAGCCTACAAGGATATATATCCTATAGCAATACAAGAGTAAAAGTTAGTACGAAAGGTGAAAACAAACCAAGAGTGCTTAGGAGTGAAGTTATGATAAAAATGTAAACCATAATAACTATTATACTTGCTCCAGGACCATAATTTTGGTTCCATGCTTTTTTATGAGCCAAATTTGGGGGAGAGAGAGGAATCTGGTTATTTTAAAAAGAATATATTGTGTTAAAAATTAAATTAAAAGTATTATAAAGAGCTTAAAAGAAGCAAGCCATCACTGACACAAAGATTAAAAGTGGGAACCCCATGAAACATAACAATCAGCGTTCTCAACAACATCCTTACTCCTAACACATTAAGTTGCAAAAAAAACCTGTTTCCGATGCTGGCCCTCAATAAAAGCCAAAGGCATCCCAGCAGAATGAATTAAAGTAAAAAGAATGACAGTAGGTGCCACAGTAGTATGATTGAAGTATATTGAACTCTGAAGTCCATTTTATACCGGTGTACTTTTTAGACTACATAAGGCAGATTGGCCTTTGACTGCAACAGGCTTCACATCAGAGTGCTTCTCCAAACACTAGAAGCTCAGTGATTTGTGTGTCCTGCAGTTGATTGACATGATTTTGTCTCTTTGTTTTGTCCCCCATATAAGATCTATAATGTAGGTTCAGAATGTAGGCTTCGTAGAGAGCAGTGTCTACATCTTCTATGGAACACAGTTATATTATGTGTTAAGAAGACACGTCCTTGACATTGTTAAGTGTTTTCCAAAGGTCTAGCTTTTTAGTCCATAATGTTATGTCTTTCAGAGACGGTCTAGTATTCTAATGGGTCAAAAATATTGTCATCTGACAGGCAAAGGCAAGAGGCTCCCAAAGTTCTTATTAGTATACACAGAGAAAAAGGCAATGTGATGTTCCTAAAATACTTTAGATGTTACTAGGACATGTTAAAACACAGGGTGTCTGGGAATGTCTCATTTTTCCTGATGAAATCAACAGAGGTAGGCCAGGATAGGAGAATCCTTATGGCCTGCAGATATGTAATTTGCACAGTTTCTAATTTGAAAACTAGAATAGATTTTTAATTTATGATTGAAAAGATTGCGTTCACCTTTGAACAGTTTAGGTAAATTAGATTGCCCCCAAGTCACACTTGAAAAGCACCACAACCACCACCATCAGTTTCAATTTGTAAAATGGAGCCAGTGAAATAGACGCTAGGGGCACATTCACACACCTAGCCCTTAAATTATGCATAAATAAGAACCACCAACACCTCCAGCAGGCAAATTAATTTCAAAGTGTGAGGATTTCTATTGAGAATACCGTGTTCAAAAGTTCAACTCAGCAATACCAGCAGGGCTGTACTAATGAATCGACTCTAAAGCCACGACAGAAATGGAAGAGAGATCAGTGTTTTGTTATGGCCAATATTTCTCTGTGTCAGATGCCTGGAATCCACTAAAGTATGCTTGTCTAAAAAAGCTTGGTGAATTTAACTTCCTAATATTAGAAACTATATGTTTAAAGGGTCAAAGAAACCCAAAAGAAGGTAACTAATATAATTTAAATTCTTAATTTCCTCTCCTTCTCTAAGAAAACGTATAAGAACGTTATAAGGGTGAAAATGTCAATTGCACAAAGATTTAGAAGGCAGCAATGGGTCTATGAATTCTCATTAAGTTAGTTCTATAAATCAGACTCTATAGAATAACTGTAAAAAGCAAACCTTGTCTTATCCAGGAACCCCACGGTATGTATTTAAGACCTCATAAGATTCTATTACTGATGCTGTATATTGTGCTAAGTAAGCCCATTTAAAGTATACACTTTAGCTTCCTTAAGCCAATGATTTTACAAGTTCATGACCATGACAAAATATATTGCTTTTTAGAATAAATATCCTTTATGCCTATCATAAGTACATTCTACCAATTTAATTACACCAACATTTGTGGGACAAAGTTCTCAGAAACAAAGATTGTGTTTAATGCCTTCAGTGACACCTACTGGTTATGAAGTACACCAAATTCTTGAAGATATTTGAAAATAATAATATCATAGGTCTTGATATAATATCACCCCCAGGTCTTGAAATCACCATCCACCACAAATTCTTTCTTTTCATCAGCTAACTCATTTCAGTAGCTTTTTGGTAATATAAAATATATACAAATAACCTTTTCTTTTTGAGATGAAGGATTTGGCACGCAGTAGTTCCTGTTATCTTTGCTGAGTATGACGAATAAATGCCCTTTTTGTGGATAACAGATTGTCACAAATCATTTCATTTATGCTTATGCAAAACCAGATGTCTGTTCTTAGCCAAGATGTTCAAGAGAGATGGTGCTTCTGACAAACTGAGGAGAATATGAAGGGCAAGGAAGGCTTCTGCATGAATTGCAGAGTTACAGGATGGTCCAACCACTGCTTTCCCTGCTTTTAAGTTCTCATTATTCTCTAGTCTATGTTATACCATTAAGACGTTGTTCACATGCTCTTCTTTAGTCACTGCTAATATTATATATAATAGAATCCATTTGGGGATCATCCTCAAAAAGCTGGAAATATGGCAAACTGGATGTAATGACTTTAATCCTCATAATGACCCTTCAAGTTAGGTACTATTTTTTTTATATATATATATTTTATTGATTTTTTACAGAGAGGAAAAGAGAGGGATAGAGAGTTAGAAACATCGATCAGCTGCCTCTTGCACACCCCCTAATGGGGATGTGCCCGCAACCAAGGTACATGCCCTTGACCGGAATCGAAACCGGGACCTTTCAGTCCGCAGGCCGACGCTCTATCCACTGAGCCAAACCGGTTTCGGCAAGTTAGGTACTATTATCTCCATTCCTCAGATAAAGAAACTGACACTCAGAGAAGTCAGATGCCTTGTTCAAAGTAATACATCTTGACAATGTTAGGATTCTAATTTCAATCTGTCTTGAGTCCAAACATCTTCTTCCATGATGACACGTGAATTTGTTATCAGAAATTTCTTTCTATCTAAACTCTAGCCTTAGTGGCTGTTGGGAATATTCTGTCCTCTGTAGGCTGCTCCCATCCCTTCCCACAAACTGACAACTCTAGCAAGTGATGCTCCTTCTACTTGTCAGCACAGTTTCAGAAACATTGTTCTGCATTTTGCCTAAAGGTTAAAGCTACTGGAAGGTGATGGGCCTATTGTAATGTTGTTGACAGTATCATACTGCCTGGACATCAAGCCTGTCTTTGTGGCTCCTTACTGCTAGAGCAGTGGTTTACCAAGAGAGCCTTTAAAAACTGCCAGTCTGTAAGATCCTCCAGTGATAGACACATGTCACCATATGTCTGTCAAATCCCAGTGCAACACCAGGAATGAGCCCTACCCTAAGGACTTGAGAGATAATGACCTGTCAGTGTGTTCGTCATCGATTATAAGGAACGTAAAGAAATGTATCTGTGTGGTGTGAGATCTTGCTGAAGGGGGAAAATGTGCCTGTGTGGGGGCAGGAGGTATATGAGAAATTGCTGTACTTTATGCTCAATTTTGCTGTGAACCCAAAACTGCTAAAAAAAAAAAAAGTTTATTAATCAGAATTAAAAAACTGGCAATACCTGGCCCCATCCCAGGCAATTAACTCAGAATCTCTGGGAGTGGACCCTTAAAGTTCCCCAGGTGATTGTAATGCGCAGCCAGGTTTGAAAACTGCTGTGCTGTGTCTCCTGTGTGTCTGGAGGGTCTCTGCCCTCAGGGTCTGAGTTTGTCCTATTCACCAACACTCTGGAGTCATTGCCATGGAGATTCCTCAGCTTCCGTCTCCCTTGAATTATGATGATACCTAGGTTGGTTATATTGTTACTTATAATATATGTAACAATAAATTCATGTCACTGGTAAGTAACCAGGTGTGCAGCTAACATAGCATATAACCACCCATCTCACTTCTGAGTCACTGCCCCAGAGCCCCAGACCCCCTAACACAGGACATTCTTGTGTGCCTTCTGAGACTTAGATTAGAGTTGCCAGCCACTCCACTGTGGCTCCAGATTTGGCACTGGATGCCTCTAGCTCTTGCCATCATCCTTCTTCAAGTCTATATCCACCTTTGTTTATAGAGATCGAGCACTTCCTCCAGTGTTTCTGTCCTGACCATTGGAGTCCTAGCTATGCTGCTTCCTCTACTGTTAACCTGGTAAAGGTTAATTCCAGCTTTAGCTTTCATGAAAATGTCCATAGAACTCAGTACTAGAGGCATCCCATGACCTCTAAGCACACTCACCATCCATGTACACCAGCTCCTACGTATGAGTGAGCATACTTAAGTTCCACTTCATTTTACTGGACTACAAGCCATCTGAGGGCAGAAAACACACCTATTCATCTTTACCACCTGGTACTGTGCCTGATAAACCTAGCTAGATATTTACATATTGTAAATGAATGAATTAGTCTTTCCTTTCTGAGATTCTTGAAATAAGTTTAGAAAATTAACACTACCTACTGCCATCTCTATCATGGGTTTGGGCTGCTTTTTCAATTGTGCCAGTAAAAGTTTCTACTAAGTCAGTCCACTGCTTCACTTAAACACTCTTTTGACCATGTCAAATTATGGAAAGTTCCACTAGCTATTTAGTTGCATAAATTATTTGATGTTGTCTAAGCAATCAAACGATTCACCAGAGGGCCATAATATGTCATTTTATTAAGCACTTCATTTAATTTTGGAATAAGGGATAAACTAATCCCAAATAGGAAAAGAGATTCTTAAGGCAGAACATGGCATCTGCCATTAAGGCCCAACTCTACCATTACTTAGCTATCTGAACACCTCCACGTTACTTAATGATCTCAACTACTTTATGGGGTTTATTATTATGTGTTTCTTGTAATAAGATTTATGTGCCACTTACATGTCACATCACAATAATGGCAATTATTTTGGTCATTATTATCATTGGCATTTTCTTTACTTCTCCATAAAAAAAAATTAAATCATTATTTTTCCTACAATTCATCCATCTACATTGTTTTTGGAAAGGTTTGCAACTTGCTGAATTAGCCAATAGTCTTAAAATATAGTTTTTCATTCCCAAGAATACATTGTTTAAAAGTAAGTTGGCCACTAAAGCTCAGAAAATATATTGGCAATGTAAGGAAAGCTTTCATAAAGCAAATTGTGTATATTTATCATCTGTGTCAATCAACTAGTATCCAAAAAGCACCGTTATGTTCTACAGATGTTTTATGAGGAATGGACGATCTTAGGTTAGCTTAACCACCAGGTCTCTATAATTTACTCCGACATCCTAATTCTCAGAGAATTTTGCCTCAGCAGTAGAAAAGAAAGATCAAGTCAGCTCTATGTGATATACAAGAGTTAGACATTGGGCCAGATACTCGCCAATTTAATCTGCCTGCGATTGTTTTGCTGCCCTGTAAGTAGAAGATGGATATGTTGGAATAGGAATGCTGCAGCCAGACAGACTAGATGTTTGTTTCTGTCTGTTTGGGCTGCAATTGTTTAAATACAATAAGACAAGGTCTAATGAATACTTGCTGTGGTGATGATAGTCCCTGCAGTGCTTCCAAGGTTGCATTATTTCATCTGAATTTCAGCCTGATGTCAGGGTGCTGGTCCCATTATGCCATTTTATAAAACATTTTTTTGTTGCCTAATTTGGTATACATTTAAATGTATATATGTACACACATAAATGTTTGTGCTTGTTATTTGAGGTATTTCAAGTAAGCTTTAAAACATTGAAACCATCTGATTTGCATTTTTCAACAAGAACCAACATTTGTATTTATTTATGGAAACATTTTTGGCATAAGACTTTCTATTAAATTATAATAAGAAGCTTTCTCTATCACCCTGGGGTATCTGGCAACCAGCCTACCTCCTACCCAGATCAGTCTTCCCTACCTACCCCTGCTTTCGCACCCAAAATATGCATAACTTGTAGCTGTAGCCTTGCCTAAAGCTGGTGTTGAGGAGAAATGGAAAGTTGAATAAGGCAATTATGTATGAACATGGCTGTAATTCCCATGATTTCCCAGGTCCCACAGGAATGGACAGATTGACCATCTGTAATTTTCTGTAAAATGGACACAAAAGTATTTTATATTTTAAATCTTAAAATGTATATTTTATATCTTAAAATAACAGCCAAGAAAATAATTGAGTACAATTATTCATATGCCCTAAGGCTTGGACAGCCACACTCCCTGTCAATCTTTAAATTTCCTAATTTTATCTAATTTATTTTACCAGTCTAAACTGGATCCATTACTGGTCCCCCAAATAAAAACTATTATTTGAAAATTGTAATTATCATTAATTACTACCACTAAGGCAATAATAATAATAATAATAATAATAATAAGTGCTTATTTTCTTTCAAGCAATACCATCTACACACTCTGTACTTTCATGATTTCATTAATTACCAAAATTCTACTAGTAAGTTATGATAATGCCCATTTTGTAGATGGTGAAGCTGCAAATTCAAGAGATTAAAGTTACTTGTTCAAGATTATACAATTAAGAAGTGGCAAAATAGGATATCTCTTTGAATTGTCATATATGTATTTTAGTATAGGCATAAATGAGTCAAATATTTTATATTTATCAATGGCTAGTAAAGGTGAAAAACAAATTCCCCATGACCCAGCAATTTGGCTTTTACATAAATATGCTCCAGAAGCAATAAAATACATCCAGGAATGTTTATCGCAACATTTATGTTTTTAATTGCATTTATTGAGTTGACATTGGTTAATAAAATTATATAGGTTTCAATGTACAATTCTATGGTACATCATCTGTATGTTGCATTGTGTACCCACCACCCAAAGTCAAATCTTCCATCACTATATGCTTGACCCCCCTCTACCCTTCACTACCTCAACCCCCTTTCTTTCTAATAACCACCATACTGGTGTCTCTGTCTAAAAAACTCATAGCATTTCTTATAATAGTAAATTTGGAAATCACTCAAATTTCTAATATTATAAGCCAGGATATAGAAATTTAATCTCAAATAAAAGGAATAAGCAATTAAAGATATATTTTAAAATGTATATTTAATTAAAAGAACAAGTTGCATGCCCTAACCGATTTGGCTCAGTGGAGAGAGCATCGGCCTGCAGACTGAAGGGTCCCAGGTTCGATTCTGGTCAAGGGCATGTACCTTGGTTGTGGGCACATCCCCAGTAGGGGGTGTGCAGGAGGCAGCTGATCGATGTTTCTCTCTCATCAATGTTTCTAACTCTCTATCCCTCTCCCTTCCTCTCTGTAAAAACTCAATAAAATATACTTTAAAAAATAAAAGAACAAGTTGCAGAATGAAATATATGTGAATATATGCAAACAGAGCCTGTATGCTCTAAATTCATGGCAGGGTTACCTTGGAGCAGGACAAGCGTTTTCTCCACAGATGGGTGAAAAATGATTTCACCTTTATAATGTTGAATCACTTAGGCATGTAAAAAGTTGCCAAAACAAATATGACAAAACTATCATCCTTTGTTAATTCTGGATACAGAAGTACTAGACTACACCCTTTAAAAATAAGGATAAAAGTATCTTCCTGTGAATTTCATATTTAAATTTTTATTTTCTTTTGCAGTAGGTTCTGCTACTCCTGATGAATGATTTTAGCTTTTTTTTTAATCAATAAATTTAACTTAATTTTGTTGAGACTCAGTAGCTAAACCTAGAGATAGCTGTAGAACTAGTGAAAACTCATCAGCTTAGAAATTAATACTAATCTTTTTATTCTAGTTTTTGGAAGTTTAATACAATAGGAAAATGAAACATTCTAAACTTATTTTTAGGATCTGTTCTTTTATATTTATAGTGATAAAGTTTTTCCTGTCTCCTTGTTCATAAAACAATAATAATGTATACTGAATTATGATTAAACATTGTGCTAATTTTTTACATGCAGTTTATCATTTAATTCCCATAACAATTTATAAAAAGGCACTTTCATCTCAATCTAAGAGATGAGGAAATTATTTGTCACCTCTGTGAAAGAAGGTGCTAATAGCTACTTTATAGATTGGTTGTAAAGGCTGAATTGATGTATATAACGTACTTACCCATAATAAGCTACTATTATTGATTTGAAAACAAGGAGAGTGAAGCTTAGAGAGGTAAAATAACTGGACTGGAAGCATAGAGCCAATAGGGATGGCTGTCCCAGGAATCAGGAGGACATAGTGACCGTGCTTAGCTGCTGTCAGGAAGATCAGTTTACCTGTTTGCTCTCTTAGTGCATAACAACGAAATAGCAGTTATCATGTATTTGTTTCACAAAGATCCAAATATTTTATTTAAAAGTACATGGAATTGGTGAGCTTGAGAGAAGCTAGGCACTCATGGTTGTAAGGAGTTTACATAAATTGTTATGATTTGTTAAGGGGGAAGTTTAACAATCTCTATCAAAATTTATGCCACAACTCTTCTAGTGGCATCACTTCTACTTCTCTGCTGTTATCGTATAGACAAGTACACAAGGAGACTCACTTCATCATTGCTGCAGCAAAAAGACTGAACAGCATCAGTGATCATCAATGGGGATTGTCTTTAAAATAGGATGCGCTCGTATAACAAAATGCTCTGTAACCATTAAAAAGAATAAGGCAGACCTGTGACACTGTATTAAATTATCTCTATTATATTTCACTAACTTTAAAAAGAAGGATGAAAAAGAGAACATATAGCATGCTAGCATTTGTATAAAAACAATCATAAATATGTATGCTTATCTGACTCTAGAAATATACATGGCAAGCTAAGAACAGGGGTTTCCTCTGAGGTGAAGAGCCACATAAATAGGAATCATGGGTTGGTGGGAAATGTATATTTAATTCTACTGGCTTGGCACTTTCGATTTTTACTGTGTGTATGCATTAGTTTTGTAAAATATTTTTAAACTAAAAAACAAACAAAACAAAAAACCCACAAAAGTGTTTATACATAGCATCACCTATTTAAATGCAACATAGAAATACTCTGTATTTAAAGTGAGCCTGACTCGAATACTTCCTTTCCCAGAATAAGGTACAGACTGGGGAAACCTTGGCAAGGAAAGCAGTTTGTCTAGAAGGAGGCTGGGGGAAGCTGGGGGAATCTGGAGCTCGGGTGACAGAGGAAGGAGGAGCAAAAGGGGACTTAGCTTTTCCTGGGCAAGAGAAGATATCAGTGGGGGGGAACATGAACTCTCCCAGAAGTTCAATCTCAATCCCAGCCCAGAGTCTGGATCCTAAAAATGGCAACACATACAACAACGTTGCAACTTACACCTGGAGAGGCAGGGGGCATGGAAGCAGCCTCTGGGGGAAGGGAAGGCAGCGGAAGTGCCCTCCTGGAGAGCTGCCTCTCACAGGTTTGAAGCAGGTCATGGCATTTAGTTTTACAGGTGGTTTCCACAAAAATACCAGACATACTTGATAAGCCTGTCGCTGGGGGCTCACAAATCAGATGGCTTGCAAGTGGGCAGCACAGAGCCTTCTTTGCAGCATCGGATACCCTGGAGAACAAATAAAAGGTCAGTGAGCATTTTGTGAGCGTCCCTCCATCCTTGAAGTGGAAGTACAGTGACGGGGGTGCAGTGGGTGTGGCGCTGATGCTTCAGGATCCCAGATGGTGTGGGCCAGCCCTGCAGGTGCACTTGATGCCATGGACACCCAGGCTGCAGGGCTTAGGGAAGCTATGGTTTCAGTGGTGAAATAGTCCCTAACATAAAGCATGCAAGACCGATCAGGACTTTTTTTTTTCTTACTGCTTTTACATTTCTGACGATATGGAAAAGTTTAAGAATTTCTGGGGTAGAGGCAGAATAAATCACACCTTAATTTGGAAGCTATAGAGAGAACAGTGTTACATAATTATGGTAGGAGCAATAGGAATTTGGCTATTCCTGGATAGGAGGGGTCCAATGTGCTGTTTACAGCAGCACTGGAATATGCAGTGCTTTGTGCATGTGCATGATGTGCAGTCTACAGAAGCCTGTGTGATAAATCCTACAAACATTTCATTTTGCCACTGTGAGAACAAGCCAATTCTAAACATACTGAGAGAGAGAGAGAGAGAGACACAGAGAGACAGAGACAGAGACAGAGACCGAGAGAGAAACTGAATAATGTCTATACTTAGTATGTGTAGGCACTTTGTAAAAAAAAAGTGAGCTTAAGTAAATAACTTTAACTTTCCTAATAACAAAGTATTTGCTGATGAAATACATGTCAGTTGACTCTTCTTTCTTTTCTTTACAAATAATCTAGTTGTTCTTATAGTCATTTGCCATCCATTCTTGCACTTTTGGTAAATGCAATTCCTCAGTTTCACTTTATTGTTACTTGGGAATTTTGTTGATTTATATTATGTCTCAACTGATGAAAACTTCCCAAGAATTATCCCACATTCTAGCTTATTGAACCACTTGCCAAATTAATTTTACTTATCAAGCTTCTTTGTTTATTCTTTTAAGAAGCTATAATGAGAGTCGATCAGATTTAGTCTTTTTCTCAAAGAAATACAGATTGAGTTTTAACAGATGTTCAGATGTTTTAATTTCCAGAGTTTGCAATTCCCACTTGGCTTTAATGAGTTCATTCAGCAATACTGGCTTTTACTAGACACTGTATGTTCTCACGCTTGGTATTTCAGCTCTAAACCACAATGGAGTACTAGAAAGGAGAGGCAGTGCGACAAGTTTATGGTGAGAATGGAATTCTCACATGCCTGTGGGTTCAGATGCAGGAATAGCCTTAGCTGAGGTGTGGGAGATGAGGTGCAATGATAAATAAGAAAACACCTCAAAAGGTGAACTCTCCACTATGAAATTTAGCAACTTGCCTCTTATCAAACAAATGCTAAATCTTCTTAGATATTTGTAACTCTTTTTTATTACAAATAACTATAGGCCTGGTGCACGAAATTCGTGCAAGGGGGTGTGTGTCCCTCAGCCCAGCCTGCACCCTCTCCAATCTGGGACCCCTCGAGGGATATCCGACTGCCCAGTGGGATGGCGCCTAAATGGGCAGTTGGACATCCTTCTCACAATACAGGACTGCTGGCTCCCAACCGCTCACCTACCTGCCTGCCTGATTGCCCCAACTGCTTCTGCCTGCCAGGCTGATCACCCCTAGCCACTCCCCTGCCAGACTGATCGACGCCTAACTGCTCCCCTGCAAGACAATTGCCCCTAACTGCCCTCCCCTGCAGGCGTGGTCACCCCCAACTGCCCTCCCCTCCTGACCCGGTCACCCCTAACTGCCCTCCCTTGCCAGCCTGGTTGCCCCCAACTGCCCTCCCCTGCAGGCCAGGTCATCCCTCACTGCCCTCCCCTGCAGGCCTGGTCCCCCCAAACTACCCTCCCCTGCCGGCCTGGTTGCCCCCAACTGCCCTCCTGTACAGGCCTGGTCCCCCACAACTGCCCTCCCCTGCAGTCCTGGGTCCCCCCCAACTGCCCTCCCCTGCAGGCCTGGTCCCTCCCAACTGCCCTCCCCTGCTGGCCTCATCACCCACAACTGCCCTCCCCTGCTGGCCATCTTGTGGTGGCCATCTTGTGTCCACATGGTAATGGCCATCTTTGACCTCATGGGGGCAGCCATCTTCTGTTGGAGTGACGGTCAATTTTCATATTACTCTTTTATTAGATAGGATGACAGTTTTTCTTTACTAGGTATTTGCCTGACAAAATTTTAAATGAAAATAAATGGTTCAATATTTGTAGATTCTATTCTTAGACTTAAGTCAGATCAGATCAATTAGAATCTAATTTAAAAGTTCGATACAATCTTTGTAGTTGTCTATTTCCAAAGCTAAGCTCTCCAGGAATAGAATTAATAGTGTTGGCTTCCATATGTCAATGACTCAGCAATTATATCAGTTACTCTAATGTTTCAAGTGCTTGGCACCAAATACATAATCATTCATACAAATCCTATCTAATAAAAGAGTAATATGCAAATTAACCATCACTCCACTACACCCACAAGCCATACCCACCATCCAATCAGGAGCAAGTATGCAAATTAACCAAACCAAGATGGCTGCAGCCACAGAGTGAGCAGGAGGCTTGGGTTTCCCCAGCAATGGAGGAAGCCAAGTTTTCTGCACACCCTGGCAGGCCCAGGCCTCCACTCAAGGCTACAAAGTTTCAATTATAGAAGATAAATAAATCCCAACAAAAATGGCTGCAGCCACGGAGCAAGCAGGAGGCTTGGCTCCACTCAAGGCTACAAAGTTTCAATTATAGAAGATAAATAAACCCCAGATACCAGGGCCTCTGCTTGGGTCACCAGGGGGCATGGCCGGCCTGAAAACCACCACAGGCCCTTCGCCCAGGCTGCCCCATGCCCCAAGGGAACCCCCATCCTGATCCGGGACACCCTTAAGGGCAAACCAGCTGGCCCCCACCCATGCACCAGGCCTCTATCCTATCTAATAAAAGAGTAATATGCAAATTGACCATCACTCCAACACACAAGATGGCTGCCCCCATGTGGACACAAGATGGCCGCCACAAGATGGCCAGCAGGAGAGGGCAGTTGGGAGGGACCAGGTCTGCAAGGGAGGGCAGTTGTGGGCGATCAGGCCAGCAGGGGAGGGCAGTTGGCTGGTCTGGACTGAGCAAGAAGGGCCAGACAAGCCCTGGAGCCCTCCTGTGGTCCCTCCCTGGCTGGCCTACCTCCCACGTCTCTCCCCAGGCCCAGTTGTACACTGGTGGGATTCCTGGGCCTGGCCTGTGCCCTCTCACAATCCAGGACCCCTCAGGGGATGTTGGAGAGCCGGTTTCGGCCCCATCCCACAGGCCAGGCTGAGGGACCCAACTGGTGCACAACTTCGTGCACTGGGCCCTCTAGTATAGACATAAAATTGGGATTCCAATAAATTTTTATGAGAACAGCCTTAATATGATACAAAGTTAGAATACAGGCTACAGCACTGGTGACCCCTTTTGTCTACATATGTATGCTCATGTGACTGAAAAAATTGAAGCTACTAGTCCTTGAGCACATAGTATTAGATTCCAGGCACTGTTCTAAGTGTCTGACAAGATCTGCCAATTACTAATTTACTGTCTCTCAGCTCCAACTTCACCCTTTTTGTCTGCTCTAAGAAAATGGAACTAGGCCCTGTAAGTATCTTTCTTTTCCCACCTGGAGCACTGTTAAACTTTGTCAGTAGAGGCTGCTGGAGAGACACTGCAGGAGAAAAGGGTTTTACTTGCTGTTTTCCAGCTTTCCCCAGCACTGGTTCCTGCAATGCGTGGTGAGCAGTTGCTTCCCTTGGCACCTGTCCTTCCCCCACAGACAGATTTGTAGCAAAGGCTCCAATGAGACAATTCCCTATGAAAATCTCTTATGATCACAGGGCATCTTGGTTTTTCATTCCTTTATTTTTTTTTAATTTATCTTTATTGTTGAAAGTATTACAGATGTCTTTTTTGTTCTTTTTTTCCTTCACCCCATACCTGCCTCTCCCATGAATTCCCCACACTATTGTCTGTGTCCATGGGTTATGCATATATGCATGTAAGTTCCCTGGTTAATCTCTCCTCACCCAACCACCCCACCTTCCCTCTGGAATTAGTCAGTCTGTTTCATGCTTCTGTGTCTCTGAATCTATTTTGTTCATCGGATTCCACATATGAGTGAGATCATGTGATACATGTCTTTCTCTGACTGGCTGATTTTGCTCAGCATAATACTCTCCAGGTCCTTATTAATATTCCCCTGGTAACCTAGAGGGCAGTTTCCTGCCAAGTTCTGCCAATGTGTCCATGTGTCACCATAGCAAATACCCTTCCATTCGGTGCGCCGCAACCTGGCTCTTCTTAATAAAGTTTGGATGAAAAGAAAGGAAGGGTGCTCTATTGAGAATTATGTCATTGAGTGCCCATAAGAACTCTAGGTAATCGATTATCATCTCTATGTTATAAGTGAGAAAAGTGAGGCATCATATAAGAACATACAGATAAAAATCGATGAAAGCAGAATTTATTAATCCAAGCACTTTTGTTCCAAAGCATTTACTGGCAACCACGATGCTATACTGACATCTGAAATATTGAGGGTATTCACACAGATACACAGAAGATATTGGAAGGAAAAGCAGGTACATGTATATGGCAACTATCTCAAAGTGGGGACCATTGCAAGTGTCTTATTTTACTCTGTGCACTTTCCAAATTTCCTTCAATATACAAATATTAATTTTATCATCAGAACCGCATATGTAGGTTAAAAATGAAATTCTGAGGAACCCTCTCTGGAACAAAGATATTTCAGTCTTTACATGAAGCCATACCACCAATACTAGTACAAAAAGTACAAATTCTGAAAGTATTCAGACAACCAAACCCACTCTTATTTCTACAGCCTTTACCCTTTCCTGATGTACAGGTGCAATCAGTATCACTAAAACACAATTCCAAGCTTCCATGAGATCCATGCTTACAGTCCATTCAGCACCAAGGCAAGAATAACTATAGATAAGTTTTAATTTCATAACTACAATCCCACACAAATTAAAAAAAAATTCATTATGGTTATGCCTGGCCTGGCTCCAGTATGTATCATTCCCTATACTATACAGCTAATATTATTAACAGTGCAGAACAAATTTATAATAAGTTTTCAGGAAACTAAGCTATGAACATTATTTACCAATTTCACATTATGTACAGTTATCCATCATTTCCCAAGGAAGCTCCTTTTTAACAACAACAACAACAACAACAAATATATATATATATATATATATATATATATATATATATATATATATATATATATATATATTATTTGTCCTGAATTCTTTATATCACATGTGATAACTTACTCTCTACTTTTCCATTGACTGTACTACAATCTGTGACATTTTCCCCTTCTTATTCCTGAAATACACTTTCCTCATGGGGGTGCCTGCCATTCTGGGAGACTCAATCTCCTGATGTGCCTGATATTCTTACCCTGAAATGATTCAGTGTCCAACATCAAAGCAATTATTTTTTTTACTTATAAGAAAAAATGGAATCTATACTTTTCCTGTATGCTTCTACATACATTCTGGCAACATAGTTGAAATCAGTATCCCTATGTTAAAAACAAAATATAAGCAGACGTTTTAAGGAAATTTGTAATCACTTAAGAGAACTTCAGGTCAAAGCTCATTGTCTTAAAACAGTGGGGATTATTAAAGTTGTATATTAAGGATGTAAACACTGGGATTTTAGTTTTTTCTACTCACATTTAGAATACTGTTTTCAACTGTCCCATAGATTATAAAGTTTATTAGAATCTCATATGATCATAAAGAATCTTAATTATTCATTTTTATTAATTTTTTATTTTACTTTCATCATAAATTCAATTATTCAACAAATAAGTATTTATTGAGTCATAAATAATGTCTGTAGAAGAGAAATACATATTCAGTTACTAGATAGTTAATATAAGCATAATATGTATATATAACAAATATGAAGACAGCATAATATAACTTTTATAGTAATATTTTTATCCTCCATGCTAATAAAATGCTCAAATCACTTATTCATCTTGGGCTGAAAGGATTGGCTTATTTCTTGCTCTATCTGTATTTATTTTATTTTTTCATTGTTCAGGTTCTGCATCTTGTGTATTCCTTATTGCTCTTCTTTTTCACAATCTAAACTAGGAAGGATTTCATATGTAATGACCTTACTACTATTTGCAGGAAATTCTTATTCATTACATTTGCAATTACTTTATTTTATTTTTTTAGAATAAAAACTTTATTTCCAATAGATTTGGTGGTATGTGTGCTACAGCAAAAGCTGGTTATTGTAAATAGTTTCATTTCAAACCTGCATTAATATATAAATTAGGCATTATTGGGGAATGATTCATTTCTGGTAGATTCAATCTAACACTATGCCAATTCTTTTCATTTATTGTAGACTCTATTTTAGTACTAGAGGTTACATTTTCATCACCAGAAAAATGAAAATAACAGCTACTACTAAGACAATGAGCTGTGAAATTCATTCCTCAGTGTTGCTTTGAAGACATACGGATAGGTTGTTAAGAGAAAATCTGGCTTCATCCAAATGTACTATTTAACTGGAATCCTTCAGTCATCATCTATTGTTGCCTTGATTATTTCTCCTCTTTTTATTTGACCTCAACCGATTAAACACCAGCGTTTCTCAATTCTTCCACTAAGGGCGATTTTATTTCCTACTTCTGTGCACACAGGGTTAGTCAAAATGAGTTTGCCCAAATCGGCCTTGACTGCGCTGCCTCTTCCTCCAGTCGACAGGGGTCCCATGCTCTCTGCCCTCTTAGACAACTTTTGCACCTTTGCTGCTTTCTTGTCTCCTGCAGTGTGTGCACCTAGGAGCCTTCCAAGCAGGAAACAGGAGATTTCCAATTCTGTGAAGATCTCAGATAAATCTCCAACTGCACCAAGGACCTGCCCCAGCATTCTGGCAGCCCAGCACAAAGTAGGGTCAATTTTTGTTTCAACTCCCATAAGACCTGGGAGCAGCATACTAAAGATCATTATACTCAGTAAACAGTGAAACAATTACTTTTATAAGAAAAAAAAATTTAATCCTCACCCAAGGATATGTTTCTTTTATTGATTTTTTTAGGGAGTAGGGGATGGATAGAAACATCGATGTGAGAGAAAAACATAGATCAGTTGCACCCTGACCGGGAATCAAACTTACCACCTAAATATGTGCCCTGCCTGGGAATCAAACCCACTACTTTTAATATATTAAACAATACTCCAACCAACTGAGGCACCCGGCCAGGGTAACAGTGAAGCAATTTTGTAAAAGACTGAGTTTTCCTTCACTATCTTTGGAAACAAAATCAGGTCTAACGTCTATCTCCTGGCCCACCTTTAAAACTCCTTTTAGAATAATGCACCAGCTATACCCCCTAAGGTCATCGACTTCACAGCCAGCTTTGTTGACATCAATGCGATTACTTATTTTTAATGTATTTTTCAATCATATTAATACAGAGGTTTTGCTTCCTGTGATATGTTTTGTAAATGACTATACCAGGTCCTTGTGACCAATAAAGGCTTTGTTTTTTAATCGTTGAAGTTGTCTCTATTATAGGTGTCTGTGTATTTTGCTTTGCCTTCTTGATTGTTCTCTCTTCTAAGGATCTGAGTGTCATATTAGAAGAGTAACTTCTAGGTTGGTCCTCAGTAAGAAGGGATTTCTCAAACTCAGAAACACGAGTGTCATGATACTTTCTGGGGTAAAGGTGGCCCCAATTTGCATCTTCAGCCAGGTCTCCTGAAACATTCCTTCTTGGGAGCCCTGGACATTCAGGTTAAAAGCCCAGCTACCCTGAGATCATCATCCTGGCTGGTGAGTCCACAGGTATATGCTCTGGTCAATAGTCCCAGCCACGCTCAGCCTTCCAGTCATCCCTGCCAAGGTGCCAGGGCTTCATTTGAAGCCACCTTGGATCCGCCAGACCAGCTTACTCATTGGCTGAACTATACCATGTGACTTCCGTTCATGCCCTGTAGAACAGAATAATCACCCAGACCAGCTTGAATTCCTTACCTGCAAAATCATGAGATGTTAGAAAATGGTTGTTCTTTCAGCACATATGTTTTTGGATAGTTTGTTAGGCAGTAATTGGTAACTAAAACTTTCTTCCCCGAGTACAGCACTTTGGTGGTTTTATTCTTTAGACATTTCATACCCATTTCCATGTCAGCAACACTAATATGGTAGAGATTATAAAATATTATGCTTTTGCCCAGCCAATGTGGCTTAGTGGTTGAAGGTCAACCTATGAACCAGGAGGTCATGGTTTGACTCCAGGTCAGGGCACATGCCTGGATTGTGGGCTCAATCCTCAGTGAGGGGTCATGCAGGAGACAGCCAATCAATGATTCTCTCTCATCATTGATGTTTCTATCTCCCTCTTCCACTCCTTTCCTCTCTGACATCAATAAATATACATATTTAAAAATAATTATGCTTTCTACAGAATAAATTGGGATGCAGAATCATGTATTCATCAGGTGAAATAGGATTTAAAATGTCCAGTTGGCCATTTAATTAAGTGAGTTCACAGATTCAGTTCAACTAGAAAAATATTTCCTGGCCGAAGAATCAGATTCTTCATAGAATGGCATATGAAGGTGCTACCCTTGCTCAGCATTATTTATAAAGAATAAAACACTAAAACTTTTCTTCAGGGTTAGGGCAGGGGAGGTGAAAAACATTAGGGAGGCAGAAAAGCTCAAAGTACATTAGGCAATTTATGAGTTTATCAGATAACAAAATTCCTGATTTTTTCAAATCCTTTGTTTTTTGTGTGTTTTTCCCTAAGTAAGCAATGTGTTTCTTGCCACTGCCATCATCACTATTTCATACTTGCATATGTAAGATACAATCTTACCTCCTAAACTGAAGATAAGAAGAAATGTGAAGGGGTGTACTAGATCGTGAGCTATCATTTCTATCTGAATTTGAAAGATGAGAATCCTTATCAAAGAACACAGCTCACAAAGATCTTTGTTCTTCAAAGTAGTGATGCCCAAACCAGGCTATGCATCAGAATCGCTTAGAAAGTTTTTCAAAATGCTTTTCTCCAAAAATTATGATGTGGAATCTGTGAATATGTATGTCTGTATTGGACAAGACTCTAAGTGTTAAAAAAAAAAAGTAATTTAAAAAGATTAACTGAAACTGACAAGCAAAAGAGATAGTTTTATTAATTGACATTACTGAATAGTCGACTCTGTTAGATGTTTCTATTGGGGTATAGTTGCTACTTCTGAATAACCTGAGTAGTTTCAATTCTTTGTTTTTCAGTTATCTACTGATTGCCCACAGTGGAAGATGAGAGTATTACCAATCTGTCCCTTGAATGCCTCCCAACACCTCTTCTATACTTTCAAATATTGTTCAAAATTCAGGATTGTAAATTCTACAGTCATGTCGATGCTTATATATGAGCCATGTAAGTACATTTTAAAATTTATATGTAAACTCTCACTGCCTCTTAGAAGTATGAATCTTCTCTCAGTTTGTTCAAAGACATTGTCTTGAATGAATTTCATCGTCTTTCACCTGGCTGGCTGTTCGTGCTCTAAGGGATTTCCTTTTGCCTCTCTCTTCTAATCAAGTTCTTGCTTTCTGGCTCTCATATCTTGCTCTTTCTTGATTTACTCCCTTATTTTTGTAAATGGAAGATAATATTTTGAGACACAGTACAGTTGAAAAGTATTATTAGATACCCTTAGTTGTGATAGCTAACTGAATTTAGAATTATAAATTGAAAATCTTCTCTTGGAATTTGAAGGCAAATTGCCTTTGTCTTCTAGCTCCCAGAAGAGCTATTACTCAAGTTCAGTGCCATTGTGATCCTTGATCTTTTATATGAAACATGCTTTTCTCTTTAGAACCTTGTAGTCTCTTATCTTTTCTCCCAAATATATGAAATTTCAAAATGATGTGCCTTGGTTGGTTTAGATCTATTTTGATCCATTTTGCTGTCAGGGGACTTCATAATCTGAAAACTCATGACCTTTAGTTCTGGGAAATTTTCTTGAATTATTTGTTTGGTGATCTCTTCCCTCTGTTGCTTTTGTTCTCTATCTCTGCATCTCTGATTGATAAAAATTTGGACTTCCCAGACTGATCGTCTGATTTTTCTTATCTTTTCTCTATTATTTCCACTCTTTTTTTATTGTTGACAATATTACAGATGTCCCCCTATTTTCCACTTTTTGTCTTATGCCTTATCTCCTGGCAGATTTCAACTTAATCCAAAATTTTTAATGCAGTTTTTCATTTCCACCATTGTTTTTAAACTCCAAGACTCTTCTTTATTTTCCCCTTTTTAAAATGTTATTTTTTATGAATGAAATCTTTTATTTTTTTGTCTGAACTTTAACCGGGAGGGTGGGGGGGTAGGGGGAGGCTTTTTTGTTCTGTTTTTATTTTACATTTCCCTCTCCCTACATGGTTTCTACAAAGTTATCCTATGTATTTAGGTTTCTCTCTTTCATGTTTGAAGCTTTCCTCAAACTCCTGAGGTTCTTTAAGTCTCCAGTGGTAGATATCATCACCAACCACCAAAATCTTGTTTTCCCTCTCCATTAGAGTACAGCTGCCTACATCACTCCATCCCTGTCTACTTCCCCTCCCTTAAATATGAGATTAACAGAGTACAGCAGAAGTGGTACCAATCACAGGCATAGGCCTTACTTAATAAGCCTGACAACTTTCACTTTAATTCTCTTGTATGGTTCTCACTACCATATAAGGAAGCCCACCAGGATTACTGAATAATGAATTAGCCTATGAAGGAGAAACAAGGTGCTCTGATCAATAGCTGACATCAATGGTCATTTTGGGAAATAGATGATGTCTTGGCTATTTCAGCCCCTGATGATTTCTCGGTTGAATGCAGCTATCTTAGTGATTCTGGCTGACACCACAGAGAGCCAAAGAATCACCATATCAAGCTTAGCCCATCTTTAGAATCATGAAAAGGAATACTTTAATACATATTGTATTAGGTCACTAAGCTTGGGGGTGTAATAGATAATGGATGGAGGGGATATTATATATTCCCACTTTATGACATTAGGCTTAGCCTTATGACATGCTTTAGCCAATGACATGTTAGCAGAAGTGATGTCTGTCACGTCTGAACTTTAAAGTCAGTACATGGTTTGCCATGCTCCTTCCTTTCTGCAAAAAGCCAGCGATAGAGGCTGTTCTCCAGAAGCCTAGATCTCCAATTGAAGCTGACTTTGAGCAGAACGCGGCATTTCTATAAGCCACTGAGATTGGGAGGTCGTTTGTTATTCCAGCACAACCTGCAAGATAATCTCCCTTTCAGACTCTATTTCCTGGGGAAACTAACTTACAATAGTTTTTAAAATTTTTATTATTAAAAAATATTTTAGGGAGGACCTAATATCAATATCTTTAGGAATTTCTCTTGGATTGGTTGAATTCCTCAATAAAGAATTTTCTATTGTCATGCTCACGAGTATAAGTCAGGCTGTTAGAGCTCTGGGAGCAGAAATGAGAAGAAAACTGTTGGATATTGACAATTACTTTCTCAGCTTTCCCTTTAGCATCCCTGTTTTCAGTAGAGTATCCTGGCCCTCAACTGCACCCAATATTCTCCAGGCCAAAGACCTTTGGTTTTACTGTCCACAAAGAATAAACTGTCTTCTGCTGTGATGGGGAACCTATTTCTACTTAAAGGTACTTTTAGTCACTACAATTTTTTCACTATTCCTAAGTCTACAATGCAAATCAAGTAGTTTTTCAGCTTTCCACCTCTTTTCAACTTCCAGATTTTTGTTATTGTGATCTCTTGTCTTTGTGTATTCATGCTTCCAAAGATGGTGACAAACATCCCCTCCCACATCATCTGACCTTATGCCATGTGACTGCCACTCTTCACCAATGCCTATGCTATACCAGTTGTTAAACATTTTGAAAGACACTGACTCAATTTAGTCAACCTCAAGCAGTTGCTGATTCTGGACCATGGTGCTATGTCATTTTCCCTCACTGGAAGGAAATGGAGCCATTTGGAATGGTTCACAAAGGCATCCTTTCTGGTGGCGTCTAGATAAGAAATGACATTATTGCTACTGAAGGATTTACTAGACCAGCTTTTAGAAACACCACTGTGATTCTGAAAAACTTCTATTAACCAAAAGATACCTTGGTGCTTTCAACTCAAGACTAGCTGGTATATTGTGTAACTGCTTTTCACCTCTGATCATTGCATATTAGATCTGAATACAAAGGATATAGAGACGTGACTGAAAATAAAGTAGAACCAAATCATATTCCACATCAGATAGCTAGCATCTAAAAAATATTTTGTGTTTATTTGGCCCCCAATTTATTGTATCAGACGTTTTGCTGCGTTTACTGTGGTAAAGCTGGAGCAGTTGTAAGATTATTTTAGCACAATAGTAAAAGTATTTTAATGTGTTGTAATTGCAAAGTCCTCTTAGGGATTGTTTTAAAAAAAATCTCCAAAATGATAACATTATAATCCCCAGTTCTACATTAAGGACCATATTCTTCCCAAGATGCTAATGCATAAAGTAGAAGAGTAATAATAGGTACTTGAAAATGTGTACTCAGGGAAGAATAGAACCTTTTAAAATTACTTACAAATGGAAATCCATGTGCAAGGATTGCCAAAATACATTTCATCACAACTAAAACTAATTTTCTATTTTTGCAAATATAATTACACTAATGTCGAATGAATTCCAAGTGGTAAACTTAAGATAAACTTTCCTAATTCCACATTCACATAATACCGTGGATGGTGCTTCATGAACTATTTCTTTAACTCAGTAGTTTTCAAACTTTCTGAGAGAGGTGGAGCCTGTCTTCAAATAAAATCTTAGCCAAAAGACTAATTGATACAAAACCAATAAAAATTAAGCTTTCTCTAGTTGAAGTGATGAGGGAAGGGCCCAGAGTACTACCCAACAGATTCTCTGACTCCTAATTCTGCTAATCAGTTTTCTCAGAGAGGTTCATGAAGCACTTCTGAGAAATTACTAACACTTTTGAGATGCTTAATACCACTGATATCTCATTTATTAGGTGTTTATAATATATAGAGATGGGCACAATTAGGTTTAAAGTTGTGAGTACACAAAACACAGGGTTTATTTTGTATTATTATTTAATTATTGTATTATTATTATTATTATTATTATTAATCTACTTTTGCCCACCCCTGTATAAAATTATTTAATAATTCTGAAAGAAGGAGAGCCCTAAACCTTGTAATACAGACAAACAGTTTATTCTCTCACTTTGTATAACCATCTAGAGGCAGGCAAGCAGACCAAAATAAAAATGAGAACTCCACAAAGTTCAACAGCGACCTAAGCCTCTTCTATCTTTCTTCTCTGCCATCCTTGGTATAGGCTACCATCCTCGAGGTAACCACATGGTCCAAGATGGCTGCTACATATCCATCTATCTTACCTTTATTCCAACAATAGAAAGGAGGAATTGGGGGTGGGGGGGGAGTTCACACTGGCCACCTATCACCCTCTAAGAAGCCTTCCCACACATTCCTCCCAATAATTATAGATCCTTGGCCAGAATTTAGACACCTGGTCACAGTTAGCTGCAATATACTTTCCACATGTCAAGTATGGAGTTTGATTTTACCTAACTTTCACACTATTAAGTCATGCTGCCACTGTCTCATGGATGCTGACCAAAGAAAAGAGACTCCTGGGTCTTTCTTAATCATGGTACAGAATATTTGTGTTGATTGCCTTGCCCCTTAAGTTCCATGGAAATGATGCTCTGGACTGGATAAAAGCCTGCACATACAATGGGCTGCATTGCAAGAGAAGACCACTGAGTTTGAGGTAACCCAATATTTTATAGCAAGCAGTTAGCAAACCTGCTCTTGATCCTGATTGATGCAAAAAACAAAACAAAAAACAAACAACAACAAAAAAACAACCCTGACAAATGACCTGATTCAGGAGCATTCTTGGAATACCCAGCAAGGACATGTAGGCATGCTTAGGGCCCATGGTGGATTGCCTTTCCCAACATGCATAGTCACCCTGAAAAATTCAGGGTTCTGTCACTAAGGAAGAAGGAACGAATGAAATTGTATATAAAATAGTAGTATCTGTCACATAAGCTTTCTGTGAGTTCTGATATTTCTATTTTATATATTCATTTTAACAAAGCTTTAAATAACCCAGTATATGCTAAAGTGTTAAAATAGGTGCGTGATTGTAATCTAGCAATCTGGTTAGGTTGCAACTGGAACTTGGATACTTAGAGTAGGTATGTGGAAAATACTCCTTCCCTAAAGAGCATTTATTTGATTCATGAGGTCTATGATTTGGAGCAAGAAGAAGAAAATTTTGTTTGCTTATTTTTTTCTTTCTTTGTGGGAATGTATTTTTTTATTATGTGTTTGAGGTGAGCAGAGAATAAATGAGCATCCTTGAGAATTGGGATAGTACATCTTTCTGTACTCAGCCTCACTACTTGGTTGAAAATCGCTATTAGGGAGATAAAAGTAACCTTAAGGATTTGTGTTCCTCAAAGGTTTTCTTAGACAGTGGTAACCACCATACTTTACATCGTTGTTACACAGAATGGGATAATATTCTAACACTCTTGGAAAAGTGGATGAAACTGCTTATGACTAAGAAAACCAAACCAGGACCTCTTTAATGCCCCCAACCCTGCCCAGCCACCCAGAGTGCTGAAGCGATAAATCTCTCATCATATATGGTATAGCTTCAGGTGGGACGCTCCCTCTTAGGCCAAGTGCATTAACAGTACTGGGAAGAGGACCTAGGATGAAGACCATCTTTCCTTCCCACACAATGCAGCCAGGCAAGGCACCCTGAGTGCCACAGCAGAGACTGTGCCCAGCAGATCAGCATTCCCACAGACAGCACCAGGAGCCTGAGGTGTGCCTAGGAGCACTAAAAGAAGTACTAAATAAAGACTGTAATGATTGTGCTTCTGTACACAGAAAACTCACCAACAGACTGGCAACAATCCAAAATTATGAGAGGCTGCAGTCCTGCATAGGTAGATGGGTTCTAAGAGGCATTATAAATCTGATATTGCTGATTGTGTGGTAACATGCACTTGAAGACTGGTGAAGTATCAGAAACCTGTCACAGATCCATTACTTGGGTCACTGCAAGGACTGAATCAATAATATTTTACATTATATGTTAGAATTATGTGTGCTTAGGTTTTCATATGTCTGTGAAAACTGTGCAAGTTCTACTTACTTGCACTAACAGACATATATATGTGTGTACGTTCTAGGGGGAGTATTTTAGACTTCAAACCTAGCTCTTATTTAGACATCTTAGTAGGACTTTCTAATGAGAACTGAAGTACCTTGATAACCTGCCATAACTTGCAAAAGCTTAACTTAGAAGAACCATAGATTCAAACTCAATTTGCCTTTCACGTGAAATTTCTATAGAAACATTGGCTATGAAACAGATTTAAGACGTTGCAAAATGAAGAGTATGAACTTTATAAATGTCACTTTAGGGCTTATAATATTAAGTTGATCATTAAGAGTGAAATATGGTTATTCTATTCAACAAAGTGTGCTGCAAAGAACAATCTCTGATTTGCAAATTATTAAGTTGCCCATAAATACAACATACTATGCCCCCCAAATCATCAATGGTAGAGATTAGAAATTATACAAAGTCCTCTGAGAAAACATAAAGTCCACTTTTGCACATTGCAATTATACATTTTCATAAAGAAAATTATCTAGATTATTCCCATTATTTTAAATCAGTTTCTCAGCATTACTCAGTTTAAATGTATGTGAACTAAGAGGAGCAATTCCATTTCTTCAAATAGTTTTTTTTTAAATACATGATGTAGGTAATAATAAGTACATGTTAGATTTGTTGAAGAATTATAGATATCATCTATGATCTTCTGACTCCTTATTTTCTCAATAAGATTGGCTCAAATCCCCAATTTCATAATATATGAACGTGCAAAGCTCTCCTGAGAATTTCTGCAAATTCCTGAGTGGCATTTGATCCTGGGGTCACCCATTTTCCAGTTCCTGCTTATACTGTATGTACTTGTGACTCTTCCACTTCATGACAGTCCATCTGTAAAAACTGCCCTCTTTCACAGTCTGTAGACACACACAGAGCACACAACGTTCGTGGCTGTAGATGCACTAAAGTTCTGTAGTTAGGTGAGGATGGAGACGAAGATGTTATCACTGTAAGGCAAAAAAGCCAACAGGAACATTAGCCATCCTTGGAAATCCTACAACAGGGAAATTTCTGCTCTTTGCTACCCTGTATTTTCTTCTCATTTAATACCGTCAGATTGATTCTTTTTTTTCCCTTCTCTATTCTGACCTCTTCCCTTCCCCTCCCTCCCTGAAGTAATGGGGAGCTCTCAGAAAAGGAGGTCTTCGTGTCCTCTTGAAAACCTCAGTTGCTATCAGTCATCCCATCCCACACAGGCCTCTCTCTGTCCAAGTTCTGGAAACTTCTCCCTTCTCTCTCCTCTTCAGATCTAGGAGTTATGAAAGCTCCGTCGTTACTAACCCTTGAGTACTACACTCTCACCCAAGGCATCCCTACTCTTTGCCTACTGTTTCTTTTTTAATGCCATCTGCTTCCTGCTGGAACCATGACTGATACATATGTCAAACACATTGCAGTTCCAGGCCTTCCCTTTGGCTGGTCTCTCAACCTGGATATCCTTATGGTAGTCAGGCCTCTGCTCAATGTGACTTCATCCAGAATGTCTACCAGGCCACGCTATCAAAACGGAAACCTCTCGCACCCCTACATTTCCTGTCTTCTTGTTTTTCTTCAATCCACTTACTACCAACTGACTTTTTAAAAAATTATTTTCCTTTATCTATTTCCCCACACAACCATCCCAAACACCTCAATTTGCCTGGGATTTCTCCAGTGTTAAAATGGAAATTCCTGTGTCCAGAGAAACCTCCCATCCCCTTCAAAGGGGGCAGTTGCTTATCCTACCTAATAGTAGGATGAAAACTCTGTGAGAGTGAGGCTGATTTTTGGTTTCACTGCTGTATGTATCCTCAGCAGTTAGAACAGTGTCTAGCACTCGGAAGTAGCAAAATAAATATCTGTTGAATGAATGAATGTGTGTGCAAGATCACAGGAAAAGTGTGGTGGGGAGTAATCACCAATAGAAGAGGTGAAAAGCCCTTAGAAGCCAGCACAATCCTCATTTTGTACAAAGGGACACAAGTTAGTGGGTGTATCAGGGTCCAGGCAGAAAAACAGAACCTATGCCATCTAGTTTAGTGAAAGCAATTTAGTATGAGGAATGAGCTACAAAGGCATTAGAAAAGCATTAAAACCAAAGAGGGAATGGTGAGACTTTCATATATTAACTACATCCGTCTGCCTCTAGTGCCTTAAAATGAAGGGACAAAGGGTAAGGGCAGGTTCACCAGAGCTCAAGAGCAGTATGAATGGAGGTCTCTGTATTCATCCAGAGGGAGCAGGAATCTCCAAGGAGACAGGCACTGCCAGAGGCTGCCCAAAGCAAAGAGAAAGAGGGCAAAACTGGTTTCTTCCTGTCCTTCCATTGAGGAATTGAGCTGGACGCCAGCTGACCAAGGATCCTGGAAAATGTTGTTTGCAAAGATAGGTAAGAGATACATCTCTTGTGGTTCCATACAAATGTTAGGATTGTGTGTTCTATGTTCATGAAAAATTCCATTGTAATTTCAATAGGAATTAATTGCACTGAATGGGTAGGTTGCTCTGGATGGTCAGATATTTGAACAATATTAATTCTTCCAATCCATAAGCAAGGAATATCTTCCCACTTATGTTTGTCTGTCTTTCTTTCATTTATTTATTTATTTATTTATTTATTTATTTATTTATTTATTTATTTTGGTATAGGTCTTTTATCTCCTTGGTTAAATTTATTTCTATGTATTTTCTTCTTTTGCAATTATTGCAATTGCAGTTGGGTTTATTTTCTTAATTTCTTTTTCTGATAGTTCATATTTGTGCATAGAACCACAACTGATTTTTATATATGGATTTTTGTATCCTGAAACTTTACTAAGTTGATTAGTTCTAACAGATTTTTTGTGTGTGAAGTCTTTAGGGTTTTCTAAATATCATATCTTGTCATCTACAAATAGTGACAGTGTTACTTCTTCCTTTCTGATGTAGATGTCTTTTCTTATTCTTAACTAGTTGCTCTGGCTAAGACTTCCAATACCATGTTGAAAAAAGTGGTGAGAGCAGGTATCCTTGCCTTGTGTCTGATCTTAGAGGAAAAGCTTTCAGCTTTTCAACATCGAGTATTATGTTAACTATGGGCTTGTCATATATGGCCTTTATTATGTTGAGGTATTTTCCATTTATACCCACTTCAACGAGAGTTTTTATCATAAATAGATATTGAATTTTATTAAATGCTTTTTCTGCATGATCAGATGATTTTGATTTTTATGCTTCATTTTGTTAATGTGGTGTATCACACTGATTGACTTATAGATGTTGAACCAGTTTTAAATCACTGGATTAAATTACACTTGATCAAGGTATATGATCCTTTTGAGGTGTTGTTGAATTTGGTTTGCAAATATGTGTGTGTGTGTGTGTGTGTGTGTGTGTGTGTGTGTGTGTGTACACATATATATTAATCCTCACCCAAGGATATTTTTCCCATTGATTTTCAGACAGAGTGGAAAAGAGGAAGGTGGTGGTGGGCAGGGATGGAGGGAGAGAAACTTAGTCGTAAGAGAGACACATCAATTGGTTGCCTTCTGCATGGGATCGAATTCAGGACCCTTTGGTCAGCTGGCAACGCTCTAGCCATTGAGCAAAACTGGCAAGGGCTGGTTTGCTAAAATTTTGTTGAGGATTTTTTTGCATCTGTGTTCATCAGGGATATTGGTTTGCAGTTTTCTTTTCTTGTGGTGTCCTTTTCTGGTTTTGGTATCAGAGCAATACTGGCCTTGTAAAATGAGTTTAAAAATGCTGCCCCCTCTTCTATGTTTTGGAAGAGTTTGAGAAGGATTGGTATTAAGTCTTCTTTAAATGGTCAATAGAATTCACCAGAAAAGCCATCTGGTCCTGGGCTTTTGCTTATTGGGAGTTGTTATTTTGTTTTGTTTTCCTTACTATGTTACTGAATTATTATAAAAGGATGTAACTCAGGAACTGTTGGGAGGTTTTTTATTATTAATGTAATGTTCTTACTGGTAGTTAATCTGTTCATAATTTCTATTTCTTCATGACACAATCTTAGTCTATTTCTCTTTAAATAAACCCAAATATAAAAATGTCTCCTCTCTTTGTGTCATTTTAAGCTAGGGTAACAATTCCATTCACCACACATTCAGGACTAACTGACAGATAAATGCAAATTGTGGTCACTGGGTGCTATTTGTAGCCATTGGCTTTGTCTCTGACCTGCTCTTGCTCTGCTCCAGTTTCTTCGCCACTCCAATTTCTGTACTGATCCTGATACCCAACTATCTATCCTGTTTGTTACTTTGCTTCTGACTTTGGACTTGCTTTTCCAGGTTCGACTCAGTCACGCCTTCATTTCCTTCCACGTGGATGAGCTGACTGTGCCCTAATCTTGCTGTACTCTACTCAGCACTGAACTTTTTGCACTGCGTCATTTTATATGGAGAGAAGGGACAGTACACAAAACCTACTCAAAATATTTCAGTTTTACTTGAAAAAGAACTATAGAATTAAGAACATATCTGGAAAATTAATTTGTTTAAGCAAAGTCCACAAAGATATAGGCAAGGATGATGATGTTGGAACAGTCTTTTGAAAATTATGTCTAGAAAGTTAGGCAATTTTCATCCTATCTAATAATAGAGTAATATGCAAATCATCACTCTGCTACACTCACAAGCCACGCCCACCAGCCACGCCCACCAGCCAATCAGAAAGCGAATATGCAAATACACCCAACCAAGATGGCTGCAGCCTTGGAGAGTGGCCATGGTCGGAACTGGGCGATCAGAGCCAGTTGGGGTCCCCTGCAGGCAATTGGAGCCAGTTGGGGTCCCCTGCAGGCGACCAGAGCCAGCTGGGGGTCCATGCCCAGGGCCTGAGCCTCAAACAGAGGCTTGCGGCATTGGCTGGGGGAGGAGCTGGGCCATTGGAACCAGCTGGGGTCTCCTGCAGTGATCGGAGCCAGCTGGGGGTCCCTGACCAGAGCCCGAGCCTTGGCCAGAGGCTTGAGGCCTTGGCCAGGGGTGAGCCAGCTGGGGGATCCTGCCAAGGACTGGAGGCTTTAGGCCTTGGCAGGGGCGGAGCCGGAGATCTGAGGAGATAGGTGTGAACTACAGAGGAAACACCTTTTCTGACCGCTCATTGGCTAAGCTCCCTGTATGCCACTGGTAATATTCTTAGTAACTTGGGTATAAGAATCCAAAAAGGTGATCTAGGGCTTTTCCACCACATTCCTGGGGAAAAAAACGAAGGTCCGTGCTGGAGGGCTAAGAAATGTCATAACCTGCCCTACACGGTTTGGCTCAGTGGATAATGCCTAGGTTTGCCAACCGCAGAGTCCAGGTTAGATTCTGATCAAGGGCATGTACCTAAGTTGCAGGCTCCTTCCTGGCTGGGGCCCAGGTCAGGGCTCATGCAGGAGGCAACCAATCAAAGTATTCCTCTCACTTTGATGTTTCTCTCTGTCTTTCCCTTTCTCTTTCACATTCTCTAAAAGTCAATGGAAACATATACTCAGGTGAGGATAAAAAAAAAAGAAAGAAAGAAATGTCATATTCTATGAAAGACACATCTTGAAAATGCCTAAAGAAAGTTGTCATTTTTTCTTGGTGAAGGGACTGGAGTCCGTGTTGATGAAAACACCTTGGTGGCTGCGATGACTGGCAGTGGCTCCAGCAGCGGGGTGATGGGGCTGGTGCCTTTCCCTGATCAGCCCGGTTGTCTCTCACAAAGGGAGGCCAGACTGCGGCTTAGGCCCGCGCCCCATGGGGCGCGGGCCTAAGCCATCAGTAGGACATCCCCTGAGGGCTCCCAGTATGTGAGAGGGGGCAGGCTGGGCTGAGGAGCCCCCCGCTTCCCCAGTGCACGAATTTCGTGCACCGGGCCCCTAGTAGATCTATAAAAGGCCAGAACCATTTTTTTTTTTTTTTCTGGGACAGCTCTAAAGAGTCACCTTAGTTCCAGAGCACCCTGTAGGATCTGCAGAGGGCTTTGTCAAAGTACTGTAACATTCAACAACTTCCTTTGCCTAGTTATTCTTTCACAATCCCCTCACCCAGGTATTGACCCCAAGAGCATTCCCCAATAAACCTCAAACTTCCCAGGGAATCTGAGTGATGAAAAGTGTTGATAAAGTAAGTACAACAAAAAGTCAAGATATGAAGATACAATTATTTTTATAAAAGAAATAGCTTATTTCTGTGTGTAGGTTTTGACGAAACCTTCCTCTAAAAGAAAAAAAATAATCAATATCAAAGCAGAGAATAATAAAAAATTTTACCAAAAAAATTTTTTTACAGAAAGAAGGTTGGGAAGAAATAATCAGAGAAGAAGAATTACTTTAAGAGCAAATAAAATTTCAGGAAGAAAACATCTGAAACTGTTCATTGGATCGAATCTAGAGCAAAAGTTGGTTGGGTAAAATGGCCACAGAGCAATTAAATAAATGTAATTTTGATGGGTGGGTCAGGGTTAGGATTTTTCTATGATCACATATTACTCTGCTGAGAAGTTGGATGTGGAAGAAAAACACTGCATGCAAGATGTGAAAAAGAAGCAAAAAGATATCTAGAGAAACAAATCAATAGTACATCAAGTTGGAGGAATTAAGCAAAAGAAAAGAAACTACAGCCAATTTTACTAGTTCTCTCTGTTTTCAATGAGGGGGAAAATTGTTCCAGAATTTAATTCTGGGAGTGGATACAACAAGTTCACACCAAAATGTATGTATGCACAGAATGGTCTAGACCCATGGTCGGCAAACTGCGGCTCGTGGGTCACATGTGGCTCTTTGGCCCCTTGAGTGTGGCTCTTCCACAAAATACCATGGCCTGGGCGAGTCTATTTTGAAGAAGTGGCATTAGAAGAAGTTTAAGTTTAAAAAATTTGGCTCTCAAAAGAAATTTCAATCGTTGTACTGTTGATATTTGGCTCTGTTGACTAGACAATATTTAAATACTCCACGAAGGCACGTAGGATGCTGGTGATGGTTGGAGTGGCGTTGATGTGGGTCGTGGAGTAGTTGAGGTGATGGTGGAAATGCAGTTGTGGTGTTGGAAATATAGGAGCTGTAATGGGAAAGTCTTTACAGTCCTCTTTGAAAGTAGCAGTTATAGGCATTGAGAGATATGTCAGTGGGGACCCTATGAAGCCCTGAAATCAGAGATAATAGGGGATTGGAACTGGACAGTTTTATAAACTATATAGATTCCGAACACATGATAAGGGAAAACCAGACTTTGGGTTAAAACTGTTAGGAACATGGCCATAGAAAAGGGAATTATATTCCTGAACATTTTTATATTACCCCCATGTTTGTAATCAACTCTCTGTAGCATGCTCACTCCTTCCCCTTTTTGCCCCCAGATTCTAAGTTTTGGCCTGGATAAAGTCTTAAAACACATAGCCCTTGACCAAGGGAGAACGAAGACCTTGTCCTGAACACATCATTCCATCTGCCTTTTTGGTCCTTAAGATTTGTGAAATTGATCATTTTCTTCCCCACCTTAAAATTCCTCAGTAGCTCCTTAATGCCCTTAGAAAAACGTTACCGAGGGTCCTGTAATCACGGATTATCGCAGCAAATCCCCGTGGCTGTCATCATGCACGCCTGCCTCTCTTTGGAATGTGATTGCCCTGGGAGCAGGAGCTGCCTAGTCTTGTCTCAGTGAGGATCTCATACCAGGTACTTAATTATCCTTTATTAAAGAATGAGTGGCAGTCATTCTCTTATCCCTGCTGTGTTTAAGGTTATTAATTACATAGTAAAAGTGAAACACCAGAGTAGAGGGTGCAAATGTGCCTTAAATAAAATAAGGCACAGGACACTCCTTTTGATTTTAGTCACCTGGTAGCAGACTTTTCTGGGCTCTAAATTCGACTGGTCTTTGGAATGAATACAGAAAAGATCTTCCTCAGGATTGTTCCTCTTTCTCCCCTCCCATGTTTACCTGATGCGTCTATGTAAAAAAAATACTTAGCATTAATTCAGTGAATCTGCATGCTACATATATATAATTATCATATGGCATAAACCTTTTATACATCACTACATATACATCAAGTTAATCCCTTTTTAAATTTTATCTTATATTAAATATTATACTGAATATTATTTATGTAAGGTCAGTCTTCACATGTCATGTATATGTGATCTAACTGCAACATAGATAAAAGGAAAAAAAATCTCAAAATTTAATTAATATTAAATACAAACAAGCTCATACTTGTTGAATAAACCATAGCACGTTTTTTCAATAATTGAACTATTTCATAAAGACCAGGGCATGTATCACTGAGATAAAGAGCCAAAATTCAGAGAATATTATTGAGGCAAAGCCCTCTAAAGTAGAAACTCAAATATTCCCTTGAAATAATGTTACTGATTATGTAAGTTTGCTCTTGTCAAATTTTTTACTGTCCTTTTCAATTCTGCAATCTCATTATTGAACTAAGATTATTAATAATGTACCATGTTCATTCATTTTATATACTTTTAAAATAAAACATGTCTATGTTCACCTCATCCTCTTGCAGCAAAGATAAGACCTTTCAGAGGGTAATTATTCAATCTATGGATAATTTGAATCTTTCACTTTGAATATATATATATTCAATTTCAGCAATCATTATCACAATGGGAAGATTAATAACTAATAATAGGAAGGCATAGACTTTAAAAGGTTTGGATAATAACATAAAGCAGCATAAACTTTTGAAGTGTTTTATTTGCCTATTCTCTTCACTACTCCTTTTCATCCAGTCTCCAGCTTCCTCTAAGTAAGCAGCATTTTAAAAGTATAACTGGTAAAGCAGATCTGAGAATTCACGTAACACCCAATTATGACTTAACTTGCTAAGTGACCTCTGGCTGACTGATTATAATTTTAAAGAGAACTTTGGGAAAGAAACACATCTCAAAACCACTACTCTTAAGTATTCACTTCGAAATGATAGATTCCATAAAATCTGCAATTGTTGCTATGTGTAAGAAAAGATGCAAATAAATTCAGATTCTATTAAAAGAAAAACAACCTAAATATTCTGTTTGGATTATGTTTTGGATTATCTAATATTCTGGATTTTCATAAGTGAAAGTATATAATTAAGGAATTATTCTATTAGGTGACAAAAAAATAGTAGTGAGTGGGCATATTTATTTATTTTTACTTTTTACTTTTTTATTACAATTTGCATTCAGTAATATTTTATATTAGTTTCAGGTGTACTGTATAAAGTGTTCCTTCTGATATTTCAAGTGCTCACCTGGCACCATACATAGTTATTACAATCTTATTGACTATATTCCCTATGCTGTACTTTATAACCCTGTGATTATTTTGTAACTGTTAATCTGTTAATCCTGTCACCCTTTTCACCCAGACCCCAAGCCTATTCCCTCTGGTAACTAACAGTCTGTTCTTGCAACTATGAGTCTGTTTCTATTTTGTTTGCTCATTTATTTTGTTCTTTAAATTCCACATATAGGTGAAATACATATAGTATTTGTCTTTCTCAGTCTGACTTATTTCTCTTAGCACAATACTCTGTAGGTCCATTCATGCTCTCACAAATGGTAAGATGTCATTCTTTTTTATGGCCAAGTAATATACCATTGTATATATTACCACCACTCTTTTACCCACCTGTCTATTAATGGGTACTTGCGCTCTTCCACATCTTCACTATCTACACTAATAAAAGAGAAACATGCAAATTGACCGTACCTTCACTACACCCATAGCCAATCAGAGTGAATATGCATATTAATCCAAACAAAGATGGTGGTTAATTTGCATATGCAGGTGCTGAGCGGCCTGGGTCCCAGAAACATCCTCCGGACCCAGGCCGCTCCTAGCCTGTAGGCTCGTGCTTAGGTCCTGAGTGGCAGGGGTCCCAGAACGCCCCTTGGCCACTCAGAGCCTATGGGTGCAGGCGCCAAGTGGCCTGGCGGGGCAGGAACATCCCCACATCGCCATAGTGATGCGTGGATGTTCCCGCCCCACCCCCAGCCGCTTGGGAATGCTCAAGCACCAAGCGGCGGTTTGGGTCCATGCCCCAGCCTGGCGCCCTCGATGGAGGGCTGGCTGCTGGCCTCTGGGGTGTGTGGAGACCCCGGTGGCCACCACTGCATGCGGCCCAGGGGTCCCTGCAGGCCCCCCAGCCTGGCGCCCATGGTCAGGGCTCACGCAGGAGGCAACCAATCAAAGTGTCCCTCTCACATTGATGTTTCTCTCTGTCTCTCCCTCTCTCTTCCACACTCTCTAAAAATTAATGGAAACATATCCTCAGGTGAGGATAAAAAAAAAAAGAAATGTCATATCCTATGAAAGATACATCTTGAAAATGCCTAAAGAAAGTTGTCATTTTTTTCAGAGTGAAGGGATTAGAGTCCGTGTTGATGAAAATACCTTGGTGGCTGCAGTGGCTGGCAGTGGCTGCAGCAGCGGGGTAATGGGGCTGGTGACTTCCCTTGATCAGCCACGTCACCTGAAATCCTTCGAGGGGTCCCAGATTGGAGAGGGTGCAGGCTGGGCTGAGGGAATTTCGTGCACCGGGCCTCTAGTTATAAATAATGTTGCAATGAACATAGGGGTGCATATATTCTTTTGAACTTCTTTTCATGTGTTTATTGGCTATCTCTATGTCTTCTTTTGACAAGTGTCTAATCAGATTATCTGCCTACATTTTGATTGGATTGTTTGCTTTTTTATATTGAGTTGTATAAGTTCTTTTTAAAGTTTGGATATTAACCCTTATTGGATGTATCATTGGCAAATATATGTTTCTATTCAATAGGTTGTCTTTTCATTTTGTTGATGTTTTCCTTTATGCAACAACTTTTTAGTTTGATGTAGTCCCATTTGTTTATTTTTTATTTATTTATTGTTTTATCCCAGGAGATATATATCAGAAAAAAAATATTGCTGAGAAATATATCAAAAACCACTGCCTATGGTTTCTTCTAGAAGTTTTATAATTTCTAGTCTTACATTTAAGTTTTTAATGCATTTTGAGTTTATTCTTATATATGGTGTAGAGAGTTGGTTTAGTTCCCTTTTTTTTGCATATATCTGTCCAATTTTCCCAACACCATTTATTGGTGTTAGGAAAACACCATTTTCTCTGATGTATGTTCTTGCCTTCTTTGTAAAATATTGTTTGAACATTTTAGTGTGGGTTAATTTCTGGATTCTCTTTTCTGTTCCATTGATCTATGAGTCTGTTTTATGCCAGTAGTATGCTGTTTTGATTAGTCTAGCTTTGTAGTATAGTTTGACATCAGGTAGTGTGATACCTTAAACTTTGTTCTTCTTTCTTAAGATTGCTGTAGCTATTCAGGTTCTTTGTGGTTCCATAGAAATTTTGGATTATTAGTTCTACTTCTCATTTGACATTTGGATGTGAAATACTCATTTGACATTTTGATAGGACTTTTGTTGAATCCATAGGTTGCTTTGGGTAGTATGGACATTTTAATAATGTTAATTCTTCCTAGTACAGTATGTGCTTCCATTTATTTCTATTTTTTTTCAATTTCTTTCTTCAATCTATAATAATAAAAGCATAATATGCAAATCAGCCGAACACCAGGACCACCATCGGGACGCCCTTCCCTCCTCTGTGCGGCGATCAATCGTGGAGCCCCGGCCGGTGGGCAGGGCCTACCTCTTTGGGGCGATCGATCATGGGGCTCCTGGACTGTGAGAGGGCACAGGCTGGGCTGAAGGACCTCCCCCTGTGCACAAATTTCATGCACCAGGCCTCTAGTATCTTATAATTTTTCAGGTCTTTTACCTCATTGGTTAAATGTATTCCTAGGTGTTATTTTATGCAATTGTAAATGAGATTGTTTTCTTAGTTTCTCTTTCTGATAGTTTATTATTGGTGCATAAAAATGCAACTGATTTCTGAATATTTTTGTATTCTGCTACTTTGATGAATTCATTGATCTGTTTTAGTAGTTAATTTTTGGTGTGTGTTTGTGTGTGTGTAATATTTAGTGTTCTCTCTATATAGTATCATGTCATCTGCAAATAATGAGAGTTTTACTTCTTCCTTTCCAATTTTCACATCTTTTAATTCTTCTTCTTATCTGATTGCTGTGGCTAGGTCTTCCAATACTAAGCTGAATACGAGTAGTGAAAGTGCACATCCCTGTCTTGTTCCTGATCTTAAGGAAAGTGTTTTAGTTATAAAGCTATAATAATTATAACATGATACGGATGTAAGAGATGTAGGCACTATAATATGTGCTTTAATATAAGATAACAGAATCATTATCAGTGTCAATTTATTGTCCTGAAGCTTTGGTGAAATCCTACATCTCTGAACTCAGGGATATTTGATCCACATATTCTAAATAGGAGTACTAACCACATCCCCATGGCACTTACTAAGAAATGCAATGTTTATCCTCACCCCCATCACCTATCATCAACTTCCAGGCTACAATAAAAAAGAGTAGGAAATCAAAGAAGAGCTTTCAGAGTGAGGCTTTCTTTAAAGAAAACTACACACTTGGTAGAGAGTGTTTCTCCTTCACTCCTCAGCGTGGGCAGAGTCTTTCTCTTCACCATCTCCTCAGACAAGTGAGGGGAGCTTTTAAGAGAATCACTTACCAAATCTGATTTGTCTAACAGTGGATCAGCATTTCACTTCTCAGGCAGTGTGCTTGCTGAACTGTATGTAAAATCAAGCTCTTGCCTGGTGCCACTATTGAAACAGTGTGGTGAGAAAATCTTTATGGAAACTTGATCTGGGTCTTCTGGAGTTTAGGGAGCACAGAGATTACTGTCTGATGCTCCCCTTGAGAAGTTTGAATGTGAGGGCTGTTATAATACCTGTGACCACAGGTCCCAGACCATGCTGCAGATTTGGGAGGAGCTAAATGGCTGAGTTTCTCTGTAGTGCCATATAGGCAACTTGGAATGTAGTGAGTCTAGACTATTACCATTTTGAAAGGGATTCCCAAAAGAACTTACTGTCTGGATGAGTGAATGCTAGGAAGAGGTAATGTGGGGAACTCAGGAGTTGAAGTGGAATTTAGCAAGACTAGTAGGAATGAATCTTATCCCTATAATGGGCAGATGTCCAAGGAGCCAGCGTGGAGAAGATCTCCAAGCACACACTGAATTACCCCATGAGAGAAGGAGTTAGCCTTTGGCTATCTGCCATGGAAAACAGTTTTCAACATCCAGCCAAGTGAAAAGATAATTTTGTTCCTTTTCATCTCATTCCCAACTTCTTACCCTTAACTTGGTTGATCCAGAAAGAGCAGTGAGTGAATAGAGAGGAGGTAGTGAATAAATCCTACAATATCCAGCCAAGCCTGTGAGCAAACAGGAGCTCATTTAAATGGAATCCCAATTAAATTTTTAAAGTTTTGTTTGGATAGGAATTTTTCATACTTGAAAATGAGAGCTATTTGTACTCCAAATTCGCTATAAAAGCATTGGGGGCCATGGTAGCTTTAAAATACATCTGTGCCCTGGCCAGTGTGGCTCAGTTGGTTGAGCATTGTCCTGTGTACCACAAGGTTAGCATTACAATTCCAGATCAGGGCACATGCCCAGGTTGCAGGCTTGATCTCCAGTAGGTGGCGTGCAGGAGGCAGTTGATGATGTTTCACTCTCACATCCATGTTTCTCTCCCTCTCCCTCCATATCTTTCTCTAAAATAAATAAAATACATCTGCAAATTCTTCGATACTCCTTGAGTCAAGAGATAAACTCCTTGTATGTGGCGAGCATTTGTGATTGCCGTGATGAATGAAGTATAGCAGAAGTTGCACAAAGTGACTTCTAAGGTTGAGTCAGATGAGGAATGCAGCGGGCCTGCTGGCTTCTCTGGGGCACTTGGTCTGGGAACTATGTAAGAAGTTCAGCTAATCTGAGTCTGTCATGTGCAGAGACCACGGGCAGGATTCATTCTGAGAAACAGACAAAGAGACAGAGAGAGAGGGGCTCATGGACTATATGGCTGCAATGAGGGAGAGGCAAGTAAGGGGATTGTGGCATTCACCTTGGGTGTAAAATTTAAGGTGGGGGGGGGCACACAAAAAACACCCAATAATCAAGATAAATAATATTTTGGTGCAATGTTTTTAAAAAGATCTAAACAAATATAAATAATGAATAAAGCATTAGCATTGTAAATAAAGGCAGGATCAGTATTCCTGATTGTTCCTTTTGTTGCTAACTCCAGTATGGGTTGGCAAGACACTGTTACTCATCCGATTGACTGGAATGGATACAAGGCAACTTTCCGGGGTGATGGACATATTCTACACCTTGGTTTGTTTGATGTCTACCTGAACATATGTAATTGTCAAAAGTCATCGAACATTGAACTGTATACTTAAGATCTGTACACTTTATTGTTTGTAATTATACAATTCTCTATATGCGTATATGTTTTTAGAACAGACATGCGATCCAATTCAGTCTAAGGAATGTTGGAGGAATGTTGCAAGAGGTTCAGGGGATGGAAATTTACTTTTTAAAGGAGAGCAACTGCAAAGTTTGGTCTCTGGAAGAGCATTCTGTGTGGATGCCAGAGCTGGGACTCCCGTGGGTATCTATCTGTTTGCTGTCCTGAAAAGGAAGTTAACGCATGGAGATGGGCTGAGCTGAGAGATATGGGCAGAGCGGAGCCCTACCTGAACTATGCGTGATTCCCTGCGCTTACTCTGCGCCGTTTTAGTTACATACACCGGCATCCTTTTTTATGTTATAACTCAATTTGGGTTGATTTTTAATAACAAATTCAGAGAGACACACCGAGAAAGCAATAAGCAGAATCGGTGAGGCAATAGGACCTAGGAGTGAGCAGAAGCCATGAGATGAACAAATGGAGTGTAGACAGCCTTGCAGGCAGTTCCTCCCACCTACCAGGCAGGCATTTACAGGGTGAAGGACAGGAAATGACATCAGACAAGATCTCTGCTCTCCTGGAGCTCACCTTCTAGCTGGGGGTGGGGACAGGGAGAAGGACAGTACTCATTTTAGAAAGTGATAAATACAAGGTAAGGTGATGTGGAAGGGGCTACCGCTTTTGCTGGAGAGCCAGAGAAGCCTTCTCTACAGAGGTGACATTTGGGCGGTGACCCGGAGGAGGAGACGCTAACCATCTGAAGCTCTGAAGAAAAACTTTCTAGGTAGAGATATAGCAGCACAGTCCTGGAAGACAGGAAACAGAAGAAAGTGTGGAAACTCCCCAAAAACTTCACTGTGCATATAAATCATCTGGAGATCTGTTTAAAATGCAGATCCTGATTCAGGAGTCCAGGGTAAGGTCTGAAATTCTGCATTTCTAACAAGCTCCCAGCCAATGCTCATGCGTCTGGTTTGTGCACCATACTTGAGAACAAGGCATTGGAGACCTGCTCTTCCAAGTGTCGTCTCCAGCCTGGCCCACAAAGGAATTAAAAGTTACCGTAAAGATCTTTATAGCCATTTAACATTGATGCAACATCCAAACATGTAATTATCCTTCTAGTCATTCATTTTAAGTTCATTGGTCAGTGATACCTTGGAAATTAAAAACAAAAAAACCCTGACCCTCCTCAGTGTGAGAAGCACTGTCCTGGGTCCTAGAGTACCGCGGCTGGAGGGAGCTAATCTACCTACTAAAACTGCAAAGAAGCTGGGAACATTGGAATACCAGGTGCAATGGAGAGTGGAAATAAAAAACGTTAGGCACAAAACCTGGGGATTGGAACAATCGATATTACCATAGCAACCACTGTCACATACACCCATTCAGACAGACATATACATACATACACTCACACTCACACACACACACACACACACACACACACACACACACACAAAGAGGGAGAGGGAGGGAGAAAAAGAAGGGAGGGAGAGAGAGAGAGATTCTATTCAGAACTCCTAGAAACCAGGCATCTGTTTCTCAGACAAACACCCAAATATGTCCTCTCTAACTACATAAAATAGAAGTGAGCAAAGCCTTCCTCATTCTGAACTTTAGAGACTCCTGAGTGTAATGCTGCCCTCTCCACAGTAAAGCACATGAGTCAACAAGCCTTTCAGTGTGGACAGTCTAGAGCTGCTTATTTCCTCATTATTAAGAAGAAGAAAACATTAAGGATCATCAGACTTTCAAGGAACCAATGAAAACAAACACTGTTAGAGGCAGAAGGAAAGCGAGACAAATAGGGACAGGGCCGCACTGAGTCAGAGTTGTGGTAGAGTTTCAAAGACTCCAAGAAAGCCTGGCCTCTAGAGGTGCGTCCTCTGGAATGACCTTCCATTGCTCTCCGAGCGCTTGTGATAGAACAGATTTCTCTCTGTGTTTCACCTATGGAAACCATTGCTAACTGTTCTTTCACAAACTCCCGCTAACTGAGGTCATCTCAGTGTGTTCCTTGGAATTTAAAAGCACCTGTCTAGCTAGCTCACTGTGGATGGCTTAACATGTATATTGTATGAGTTTGAATTATTTTAGTTGCATATAACAGAAAACCCAATTCAATCTAGTTTAAGAACTAAAGGAGATTTATTGGCTCATGGAAATGGAAATACAAGGGGTGGGGTGGACTTCAGGTAATCTGTGATCCAGTGACACAGAGGTGATCTCAAACACTCAGTTTTTTCCCTCTATTATCTTTCTCATCTCAAAGTAGGGGTATTACCAAAAAGATACTATACAACTGGAGCAAGTTTATATATATTTCAAAGAGGAAGGGAGAGGGAGAGAGAGATAGAAACATCAATGATGAGAATCATTGATTGGCAGCTTCCTGCACGCCCCCTAATGGGGATCAAGCCCACAACCCAGGCATGTTCCCTGACTGGAAATTGAACTGGGACCTCCTGGTTCATAGGTAGATGCTCAACCACTGAGCCATGTTGGCCGGGCTAGAGCAAGTTCTTTCCATTATCATCACTGCTGATTTTTCTTGACTTTTGTTTGGACAACTGACTTATACCTTCATAGCATGAATGACCCCAAAGAAAAATTTTGTAGGAGAGAGATTCCAAAATGTCATTCTAGCTAGCTTACATTAACTTGAGCCAGAGAGTCTGGAACAGTGTTTGGATGTGTTCCAGCCAAAAGGTAACCTGGTCCCAATGCACTCTCCCACGATTTCCTCACTGCACTAGAATTCTGTGTGTACAAAAGCTAAGGAATTCAAGGTCAGATGGTCATGACCTCCCAGTGCCTTATCTTTCTCCCTTAGAGAGATGAGACCCAATCAGACACAAGGAAGGTTTCAGTGCTTCTATTCTTCTATAAACAGTTTGTTATATGAATAGAGACAGATAGCTCTACATGTTCTCAAGTGAGATATAATTTTGCATTTTTCTCATGCCTGAGATTTTTTTTAGCCATTCCCTCCTCCTAATAGCTTTCTGCTAGACACACATATTCATTATCCTAACGTTCTACTCTTTATTCTTCATCTTCTTTTTTTAAATCTTGTCTGTTTTCAGTAGAGAAAAAAACAAAGTTAAAGATTGTTTAAAATGGTCCATTTTCCTAACATTGAACAAACTGAAAAAAAGAAAAACTATCCTAACTCCTTTCTTTAATTTGATAAACTAGAGGCCAATTGGAACAAGCAGGCAGAATATAAAAATATTTTTGCAAATTATAATAAAGTAGACTGCATGTTTGTTATAAATATGCAGTTTATAACAAACATGCCGTCTAGCTTGCACTTAAAAGAAGCATTCATAAGAAGAGTCAGGGCTGGTGAAATGTATGGAGATAGACCATTGCCCCATAATTAGAATCCCCCAAAGTCACTTAGTCCTTGGGAAAGGATTTGGCTTGTACTTTGCTGACCCTGGAGCCCTGCAGTGACATGACCCATGAGGGACTGCCTGTTGCCCACCTCTACGTCAGCCATTGTTAGAACAGAACAAAGGCTGTGTGCTTGTGGGGCAACTTAGAAGGGTTCTCTGTATCTTGATGGATCAAAATGGAATTTCCAGGATCTATCTTTCCAGCAGACATTAAAGTTTTGAGTAGACAACTTGGGCCTTTCACCAGTTTCAAAGCTGAAGAGGAGCTACAAATGCAAAGTAATATTATGTACTTGATTTATGTTTGTACTTGTTAAATCATAAAAAAAAAAATTTAAACCAATCCTGGAACTCCCCTCTACTCCCTCCCCCGACCTTTTTTTCCTTACAAAAATGGTCTGAGCATTATTCCAATTTAAGAAGGGGGAAAAAAAAAGAATTTTTATGGAGGACGCCTCACTAGAGATAAAGATGGAATGCAGACAACATTCCTAGTTCCTTCATCTTCAGATCCAGAGGCTATGATTGACACTTAATAGAAAGAATTGTTAATCTATATAAATGGGGTGAGTGTCAACAGAAAATAGCAGCCCTGCTTTATGTGCTTTAGACTCTGGCTTTCTCTATAAAATTTTACTTCTAGGAAATCTGAGACCCTCAGGGTTAGAACAAGCACAGGAGGACAGAGCACTAACTCTATGGGTTAACTTCAAAAGAGGAAGCTGATGCTTGGATGCATCCTCCAGGGCAGGATAATTTTATGGAGGAACTAATGTAAACAGAGTAGTTTATTGTCCTCCAATTCACTACTCTTCAAAGTAGGATTCCCTTTGCTAAAGGAGACCAAAACAATAATCTCATTTGTATACTTGCAGTAAACCAGGGGATTTCCTTAAACTTGCCTCTAATTCAACATTATGAGCACTTCCATGTGTCATTTTCCAAATCTGGTCCTTCTCAAATGCAAAAGAAAAAGGTGCATGAAGTGCTAGCTGCTAGGAGAAATATAGGGGGACAATTGCTTCAATGGCTATTAAAGGTATTCTCAGGGTCCTCAAAAGTAAAATGACATATATTTCTTCTAGCAGCTAGGACTTCATACTATTTCCTTTGCGTTTGAGAATGACCAGATTTGGAAAATGGACAAATGGAAGCGCTTTGCTATTCAAAGAATAGGAATGCATTGGAATTTCTAAGAATTAAGAGGATCCTCTCCAATGGGATGCCTTGAGATAACAACTGTATGGCAAGAACACAAAAGTTACACATAGACAAATTGTTTGTTATTGCAGGCATATATTCATCCCATGCCATTTAAAAACTAACTGGGTGTTAAATTGTCGAGTTTATGGTCTAGGGGGGAAAGAATTTATTGCATAAGTAATTATAACACTAAATACACAATTACAAAGGATGATGAATACTGTGAAGCAAAAGTATAGGATAAATGAGAATGTATCACAATGGGTCTAAGCTAGTTTGTGGGAGACATGGAGTAATGTCCATGGTAGTGCCATTCACTGAGACACTGAACTGTGAAAGATGAGAAGAAACATCTTGGTTCCTGAGATGGTTCCATTTTGGATAATCTAGGTTTGAGATAGGCAAATGGGGATGTCAAATAAACACTCAAATATGTGGTGAAGTCTTGATTGAAGATAAAAATTTTGGAATCTTTGACCAAGAGATGATAAGCTAGAGGTGAAAATAAAAAAGAGGGTTTATCACATAAGGAATTCCAGAACTTAAAGGTTAAGGAGCCCTGGCTGATGTGGCTCAATTGGTTGGAGGGTCTTCCCATGCACCAAAAGGTTGTGGGTTCGATTCCCCGTTGGGTGCCTACGGGATGTAATTTATCAATGTTTCTCTCTCACATCAGTGTTGTTTACCCCCCCCCCCCCACCTCACTCTCCCTTCCTCTCTCTCAAAAATCAATGAAAATAAACACATATCCTCAGGTGAGGACTAAAAAATAGTTATGTAGAGGAGGTTAGTTGGCAAAGAAGATTGAAGAGTGAATGACCTGATGACAGAGGCAGCTCTGCTGTGAAGCTAAGGAAGCTTAAGATCCTGGGTCCTTCTCTGGCCTCAGAGGAGCCCTACGCACATGTTTACATGGTCATATATTTTTGTAACATTTTCAAAAGAAAGATATCTTTCTTTCTTTTTTTCTCAAAGCAAAGCCCCAAATTTTATAAGCTTCAGGTCCCACACATCTGCTCCTGAGTAACAGGAAAGAGCAAAAATAAAAATGTGATTGCTTGGAACTGGGCTGGGGTCAGGACCTCTGAGGAGGATGTTCAACTAACCATTATGAGTACTTCTGAGAGGACAAGACATATGAGCAGAGACACATATCCATTGGATCTAGGTAGTGGGTGTTCATCACTGCAGTGATTTGGGTAGGAAGCCAGATGGAGTTAGGCGATTTCAAGAAACTGAACCATAAAGAAGAGGGGGGAAAGGCAGGTAGCAGGAGAGAAGTGGACTGGGGAGGAAGGCGCGCTCTCTCTCTCTCTCTCTCTCTCAAAATTTGATCTTAAGTGCTTTGCTATTTGAAGAGGAGGAATCATTTGGAATTTCTAAGCAAAACTGAACCCTCTCCAAATGCTCTGAGATAACTCCATGGCAAAAACACAAAAGTTATGTAGAGGAAAAGTGTTTAACATGGCAGGGGGAGCTTGGGAATTCTGATGGAAAGGATAGAGATGTGTTGAAGATACAAGGGAAGAGATAAGCTCAGATGAGTTTTCCCTTCATCCGAACATCACTTTCATTTGCAAAGGACCCAGAGGAGATGACTATCCATAGAGTATGAAGAAATCTAGTCAGTGTCTTATTTCCTCAGTGGGCGAATCTACACTGACCATGTTTGTTAAAGCACAAGGGGCTTTGGGCTGATGGCAGTCTCCACCCAGGGTACTGAGCTCACATTACTCAACTCTCAATCATTTGCAGGCAAACAACCTGTTTTGCAGCTTTCAGAAAATATCCAGTCAAAAGCCCAAAATCACCCTGGCCAGCATGGCTCAGTGGTTGAGTGTCGACCTATGAACCAGGAGGTTACGGTTCGATTCCTCATCAGGGCACATGCCTGGGTTGCTGGCTCAGTTCCCAGTAGGGGGCTTGCAGAAGGCAGCTGATCAATGATTCTCTCTCATCATTGATGTTTCTCTCTCTCTCCCTCTCCCTCCTTCTCTGAAATCAATATATATATATGTATATGTATATATATATATATATATATATATATATATACATATATATATATATATGTATATGTATATATATATACATGTATATATATTCTATTTAATAAATTTAATAAATATATATATATATCCTATTTAATAAAAGGGTAATATGCAAATTAACCATCACTCCGTCACAAAGATGGTGGCACCCAGTCCTCTCAGCCCCTCTGGAGTCCCCCAGTCCCGGGGTTGTGGCCACTGAGAGTGGGCAGCATGAGTGCCCTGGCGGAATGCTTGCTTCATCGCCACGGCGACGAGGCAAGCATTCCGCACCCAGTCACAGATGGGCCTCTGGGCCGCGGAGAGCCTCTGGGCAGTGGGCGCGGAGTAGCCAGGCCCCGCAGAGAGCTACTGGCTTTTTGTAGACAAACAACACATTTATATGTCTGCCAAGGAAAACAGAACTTTTATTCAGGATATTAAAGGGAATTCTTTTGTTGTTGTTGTTGTTTGTTTTTTAGAGAGAGAGAGGAAGGGAGAGAAATAGAAACGTGAATGAGACAGAAACATCATCACATTTTCCATTGATGCCTTCTGCACACTCCCTACTAGGGATCAAGCTCCCAACCCAGGCATGTGCCCTGACAGGGAATGGAATGTGGACCTCTTGGTGCATGGGTTGAGGCTTAACCACTCAACCACACCAGCTAGGCTAAAAGAATATTTAAATATTTTAAACTAGAATTCATGCACTGGGGAGGGGGGGGTCCCTCAGCTCTGCCTGTGCCCTTTCGCAGTCCAGGGGCTCTCAGGGGATGTCTGACTGATGGCTTAGGCCCGCTCCCTGCAGGATCCTTAGCGCTGCCGCGGAGGCGGGCTGCTGTGCTTGTCAGCTTACAGCCTGGCTTCTGGCTGAGTGGTGCTCCCCCTATGGGAGTGCACTAACCACCAGGGGGCAGCTCCTGCATTGAGCGTCTGCCCCCGGTGGTTAGTGCACATCATAGCGACTGGTTGTTCCTCTGTTTGGTTGATTTGCATATTACCCTTTTATTATATAGGATTGGACTTCTGAGTATTCGTTGATGTATACTCTAATATCAGGTTTATGTATTGAGAAAGGGAGCAATTTTCTTCCACAGAAAAGATTACTGGGATTCAGGAACAGAGGGTATTAAAAAAGACAATCTTTTTTTTTTATGCCTTTTAAAGAATTTACTTATTTATATAAATTTACTGGGGCCACATTGGTTAATAAAATTATATAGGTTTCAGGTGTACAATTCTATAATACATCATCTATACACCGTATTGTGTGTTCACCACCCCAAGTCACATCTCCCTCCATGAGCATTTATTCCCTCTTTAAGGAAAGACAAATCTCAAGTGGCACAAAATGGAAATAAATGCTTTTCCTAGCACCATGCAATTCTGAACTCTCCCTCCATGTTTATTGTTTCTGTCTTTTAATAGGAACATATGCCTAAGAATTCACATTGATTTGCTAAAAGGAACTTATAAAGTGAAATTATTAGCGCCCCTTCGCCCCATGCCTCCTCATTAAAGCGCTTCTCATCCCAGCCTACCGCTTTAATAAGCTTCCCATGCAGAGAGCATCCACAGGACAGTCCACATAGTAAAACTTTTTTTTAAGTCCCTAGAACTAGAAATAGAGGTTGCCAGTTCCGACAGATTGCGAGACTTACAAATGAAAATACAGGACTCCAGTTAAATTCGCATTTCGGTTAATCAACGAAAAATATGTTTTCTCTAAGTATGTCCCAAACGTTACGTGGGCCATACGTGTCTAAAATAACGATCCCTCTCTATCTGACACTCCCATTTCACCGTCTCCCCGGGCCACCTCGCAGGGCCCGTTCCCCACCTTCCAGGCCCAGTGCCCTGGAGGGAGCTGCTTTAAAACTCGGGACCGCGGGCCGGGCCGCGCCCCCTGATTGGCCGCGGCGCGCCCGCCCCGCCGCCCGCGGGCGTCACGCAGCCCGAGCCGCCGGGGCCCCGCCGCCACCGCAGTCGCCGCCGCCGCCGCCTCCGCAGCCTCGCTCGGCGCAAGTGCGGCGCGCGCTGGGGGAGGGGAGGGGGCGCGGCGCGGTTGGCGCGGGGCCCGGCGGGCGGCGGGATTAAGTTTCCCGGTCGCGCGTGACTGTGTCTGCGCGTTTCTCGAAGCTCCTCCCCGGGCCGTTACTTCGGAAGAGGGAGGACGTGGGCGAGGCGAGGCACTCGGCGTCCTCGGCGACCCGGCTCCCCAGCCCCTCCGCCCCTCTGCTTCCCCGCCGGGGGCGGCCGCCGCCAGCCGGGTAAGCGGCGCCGGGATGGGGCCGCGAGGGCGGAGCGCGCGCCCGCGCCTGGTGCGCGCGCGCCGGTCGGGGGTGCGCGGGTTCCGCGGGCTCCGGGCGCGGGGCGGGCGGGGCGGGCGGCGGGGGCTGCGCTAGCCCCACCCCGCGAGGCCCGGGAAGCCGCTGCTCCCGTGGCCCTTTAAAAGGATGAGGTCTGGAAGTTTCTTTCCTCTGCTCCTGGCCCCCGAACCACAGCCCCAGGTCCTCCATTCCTCCCTCCCCCACCCGCTGGTTTGGGTTACTTGAAGTGGTTTGGAAGTTTTTTCTTTTCCTGCGCCTGGAGGGGCACAGTGCCAAGAAGGGGGGCCCGGGCCTGGCGCGCGGGCCGGTCGCAGGAGCCTGTTGCTCTCCGCTGCTGTTGCTCTCCAGGCTGAACGCCCTGTCCGCCGTTCTGCGGTGCCGGGCCGTGCGGGGTGGGTAGAGGGGGGGGGGGAAATGTCCCCGCCCTGGGGTCTCACGGGGGACCCAGACCGCGCCTCTCATTGGTACCCCCTCCCCTTGGCGTCTGTGCCTTTTCGTCTGCTGCCCATGTTGGTACCAGCGTTTTGCTTCACATCTTCCTCTCCCCCACCCCCCTACCCCGTCCCCGGCGTGTTGGGTGTGTGGGGGGGTGCTGCTGCTGTTATCTGGGATGCCGGATGCTCCCTGGGAAGCGCTGTTAGGGAGCCGCTTTGTGTCTTCGGGAGTTGCGTGAGTGTAGGCGGTGGTGATGGTGTAAGTTGTGGCTGGCGTTCTTTGCAGAGGCACAAAGGCCAGTTGATTTCCTGCAGATCACTTGGAAATGGAAGCTGGGACTGCAGAGAAGAGGGGGGAATGCAGAGAAGAGGCGGGGGGCGGGGGGGGGGGCGGGCTGCGAAGGCGGGAGGTAGAGGCGGGTTGGGACCAGGAGACAGCTCGGTCCATCCCCGCGGGTGGGGCTGCTGAAGCTGCTCTGCTTGGGAGGAACCCGGGCGGGGCGCTGTGTGTGCCTCGGGTGGGGAGGGTTCGGGTGGCGACTAGGGTTTCACGGGTGTCATCAGGTAAGATGACCATGGCTTTGCCAGGCCAGAAGGAAACCCCTCCTTGTTGTTTTGATGGGAGAGGGGAAGGATGTGAAAAGTGGCCTATCATCCAGCTTTGATGGACAGCTGTGGTATAAACATCCTTCTGTGTTTGGGTAGACATTACTCATTTAGGATACATTTTACAGAATACAGAACACCTGATCTGAGCAACTAACCAGGTGATGGTTTGGGGCTTGGGAGTTTTTACATGTAGAACTTGGGTGCAGGTGTTTATAATGAACTTTTTTTTTTTAGGATTGAATCATCTACGTTTATAATAGATGCATTTAGTGCCTGGTAGAATTTAAGTAAACACTTGTATTTAAAAACCCAACAAAACTTTAAGTTCCTTGGCTTGAACTTCTAATACAGTGCAGAGCTCTGGATGGATGCACCTGTGCCTTGCCTGAGGGAGGGGTGGAGAGGGCTTAAGCTTGTCTGGGATGCCTAGATATGCTACTCCTAATGGAGTACTTAACAAATGCGCGTTTCTGTCTAAAGTGGGCTCTGTCCCTGCCCAGACTTCACATTAGGTTCAAACAAAAAAAAAGCAGAGGGTCTGTAGATTTAAGGGCCATAGGCCAAATTGGCCCGCTGCAGTGGTTTTTGTCCCTAAGGTTTAGGAGCTAGGGATGGTTTGTACACTTTTAAATGGTTGAAAGACAAAAATCAAAAGACTATTTCTCATGAGAAAATTATATGAAAATCAAATTTGTGTCCATATTTAAGTTTGGTTGGAGCACAGCCACACTTGATCCTATTGTCGGTGTCTCCTTCTTGCTCTGCATGGCTGCTTTCACAGCTAGTGGCAGAGTTGAGTGGTTGCATAGCAGAGACAGAGGTGTATAGCCTTCAGAGTCTGAAATATGTACTGTTACTCTGTAAGGAAAAGTACTGTTGAAATACTCCCTTTTGTGATAGGTGCGTTGTTTAATTTTATTGCCGCTCAGGCCCTGTTTCTGGTGCCCCTTGAACTGGCAGACTCCCCCCCCCCCCCCCCCCCAAAATAGACTAATTATAAATCATTGTGTTGGATTTTCTCATTTCCAAGTTTCATTCTCAACTTTTTGGTATCTTTCGCTGTTGGAATCTAGGATAAACTGGAGTTTCTGATGAGCAGAAATTGTGTATTTACATATTTTAACTTTAATATAGATGGCCATATTTCAAGGCATTCTGCAATGAGTTCTAGTAACTTCTAACTGTTCTGTTACCTGCGTAGGTTTGAGGACTATCGTTGTGTTTCTTTAGGTAAAGAGAGCAAGGGCTTCCAGCATGTCATGGGTTCTTTTCACAGGGCAAGGCAAAGCTAGTGTGAACTCTTCCCTACTCCTCTTTTCTACCTCACTTGCTAAAACTAACAAAAAACTGATGAAAAAACTGATGAAATTTATCTCCAACATATTAATAGGTCAATCAGATGGGTGCCATACCTCTTAGTTGTGTTCCTTTTCTTTCCTTGGCAGTATTTCTTCTCCTCTCTTTTGTTTCTGTTTTTTCTTCTCTCCTTTACACATCTCTTCCTTTTATCTCCTAGGCCTGACTGTTGTGGCTTGGGAAAAGAGAGATGTCAGTCAATTTTTATTGTGCTCCAAATTCCTATCATGTAGACCAGGGGTCCTCAAACTTTTTAAACAGGGGCCAGTTCACTGTCCCTCAGACCGTTGGAGGGCCGGACTATAGTTTAAAAAAAAACTATGAACAAATTCCTATGCACACTGCACATATCTTACCTTGAAGTAAAAAAACAAAACGGCAAAAACACCCGCACGTGGCCCGCGGGCCGTAGTTTGAGGACGCCTGATGTAGACATTGCTCTGTTTGGCCCGTAAAGATGTCTTTCCATTTTAGATACCTTTTTATTGCACATGTACTGTGAGGGCGTAGAGGCTTTTTCCAGAGTTTATTATATCTCAGCAAGGTGGGTGTGCTCAGGACACATTCATGGAAATCCTTGAAGTGTAATTTTGTCTTGATGCAGGACTTTAGTCTTGAGCTGCTGGCGGGGAGGCTGTGCTTTACAAATAAAGAAGGGAACCCATTGTCTGGAGCCGTCCGTGGTCGGCAAACTGCGGCTCGCGAGCCACATGCGGCTCTTTGGCCCCATGAGTGTGGCTCTTCCACACAATACCACGGCCTGGGCGAGTCTATTTTGAAGAAGTGGCGTTAGAAGAAGTTTAAGTTTAAAAAAATTTGGCTCTCAAAAGAAATTTCAATCGCTGTACTGTTGATATTTGGCTCTGTTGACTAATGAGTTTGCCGACCACTGGTCTAGAGTTAAGATGAAGGGATTTAGAAGCTGGCATGTGAAAATGAATTTACCTGGAAGATAACTGTCTGAGTTAAAGGCAGATTATTCTCTCCAGATTACCTCCCAAGTCTGACATCATAGACTTGACTCTTTTAGGTTGACTTGCAGATTGGCCCCATTTTGTATGTTGATAACATGCACAAAGAACTCTGTGACTTTCTCAAAACAGCCGATAACAGAGTTCCTAAAGTTGATGTGTTGGACTGGAAATGTCCCCATATATGCTAGAGCAAACAACACACCTGCCAGTGACAGATCCTGTACTTCACAGTAAAGAAGCAGAGAGCTTCCATAGATTCAGAACTGCTTGATGGTGCCTGTGGATGACTGTATCTTATATCATGATTGTATTTCCCAATCAGTTATATCTGCTCGAAAACCACATTTTGCCTAAAGTAGGCATTAGTTTGATAGAGTTACATTGTTACATACATTATTAACCCCATACTTGCGGAGAAGAAAGGTATTATTTTTTCTCTTGTAAATTAGTGTCATTCATAGGAGAGCATCCATATAAATACAGTTGGGAAATTATATTTAGTATGGTAAAGTTGGTATACTGAGATTGAATAACTATAGTGAAGTTCCATATGGGCAAGTAAGAATGAGATGAAAAACTACTTCTAGATAAAGGAAACTGATGTTGAGTAATCCATTGCCTTCCTGTGAAATATTTCCCATGAAGGTCTGAGGTAGTTACTCATTTAGTAGATCATAATAGATGGATTCGGAGGCATATTGTATTGGGCTAGAAATCAATATACTGCTATAGTTTATTATCTTAATCAGAAAAATACACAGAGAGAAGAGTAAAATGTTTTACATTTAATAAAAGTTACAGGGATTCAAATAAATTAGACATCAGCATGGGATTGCTTGCTGACTACTTGTAGATGGCCGCCTTCTCCCCTGTCTTCACACGGGCTCCCATCTGTGTATGCCTCTGTCCTAATCTCTTAAGAGGACACCAGTCATAGTGGGTTAGGGACCACCCCAGTGACCTCATCTAACCTTACTTCTTTAAAGACCCTATCTCCAAATACAGTCATATTCTGAGGTACTGGTTAGGATTTCAACATACAAGTTTGGGGACATAAGTCAGCCCAGGAAAGAGTTCTTAAAGAGATGGCAAGGCTCTCATAGACTGTAGGCTGTACACCGGTGAGACCTTGAAGAATGGACTGGTCCAGGGGAAGGGAGGGAGGTCATGTAGGGGCTGTTATGGTAGTATAACTAAGTATTATTGTGTAATTTGATGTTTGTGAATAAAGGGAAACTGCTATTTGAGGACAAGGTATTTTAGCTTTGGCCTGAGGCCACTTGTTTTCTTTATCCTGGTGTTTACTGGGAAATTGGCATTCATTTTTGTACATAGAGCCTTAATTTTCCTTTTAAATGTATCATAAAATATTTTCATGATAGTTTTGGAGTCTGATTAAACAGCATTTTTTATTCTTTAAATTACATTAATCTAAAAACTATGTATATATCCTGTGCATATTTTGTGGGAAAATATTTGGCATAATCTTTTTTCCCCAGAAATCTTCCCATTTTTGGAAAGATAAAAGATTTTAAAAGTAATAATATGTTTTCTATATCACAAAATAATGAAAATGTTTTTAAGTGTTGAAATTATAATTATTTATAATGTTAAAGCAATTCTTTAGACTAAAACTGTTAAAAACAATTCCTCCAAATTTGGCCAGCTGAGTTAAAAAAAAAAAAAAAGTAAAAGGAAACTTAAGTTCTTGCTCTTTTTTTTTTTTTTTTTTTTTGCCTGTGGTGGTGAAATTTGTTTGGTCTAGGGAATACATATTTTTATCCTCCTTTTAGTTTGATTTATATCTGTGAAAACAGCATTCATTGTAATTTCCTTGTAAACAACTCCACCTCCAGATCTAAGGTGATATAAATAAATGCATGAGGGGAACATGAAAAAGGAAACACTTGTAAGAAAGGAAAAAACAGAAATATTAGCAACACACACACCAAAGAGAGAGTGAGAGAGATAGATAGATCTTAAGGAAAAGTGTATTTAGATTGTGTTGATGACTTTATGTTGATCATTTGAATATGTTTTGATATAGTTTACTCATTAGTGCTTATATCTTAAAACTAGAATAAAATATGTAGGATAATTATTTCTTCTGGTAACTTTTTTTATGATAAAAAAGCATATTAAAAAACATGTATGTGGAAGTCATAGACTAGCTTAAAGAAGGAAAAAATTTACCTGTAATTCTATCACCTAGGTGCAACCTCCTTTCCCCCAAAGAAAACACATATTTGTGAACTGAGGATGCTAAATTATTTTGATATAACGAATGGGTAACTAGAGATGGTGATCAACAGATTTCATTGATTGCTCATTTTCTCAGTGAGGAAATGGGGCCTGAGATTATTAAACACCCGTATCTTCTTTAATAGCATCTATTTGAACCAATGTCTCTTGACTCTGAGGAGGTTAACTACCATGTGGCACACAGGACACCAGTGGAGAACACATGTTTAAATCTTGATTTCTGCTCAAAATCATTCGTTACCTGGACCTATAGTTAATCTTAGAATAGCTTTATCTTATGGAGTTGAGTGGGCCCCTGGCATGCCTTGCATCAGGGAACTGGATGTAGAAATGGTCAGGAAATCTGTCATTCTGTGCTCTCAGAACATCAGTGACCTAAGAAAACCGCGAGGATAGAATCATGAAGTTAAAATTTTTTTCCACGACTTAAAAGATGCTATCTGATCTATACCAGGTATGCCCAGCTTTTCTTAAATGTTGCTAGGCCTCCTTAGCAGGTCCTGTTTGTCTAAGCTATTACTGGATAAAGTTCACACAGCTTTAGGTTAGGTGCTCCCTCGCTGTGTCCCACCTCTCCCAGCCTCCCATGAGTATTTAATTTTAATTAGTCAAAGTGTGAAGTCTGCCTCTGGGAGACATTTATTTCCCACTGTAGGACCCAGGGAGGCCTCAACTCTAGGATTCAGTGGGGTTGGAATTCTGCCTTTCCTCCCACCCCACCCGCTTCCTTCCACATGCACGGTTTTGCTGTGAATTAGTTAACTAGATATTCTATTCCCACTTAGAAAAGTACAGCACAGAATGCCTCTTTGTTCTGATAGAATCTGCTGACTATATATGTTGGGTCAGGCTAAGTCACAGAGTACTTTTAGATCTGTTCTGAGGTAGGAAAACAAAAGAAGAAACACCCCTGGGCCTGGATTACTGGTCCCTAGCCAGCTCCATTAAGTTCAGGGGACATTAGTTGGGGCTGAACCAGGACATTCAGGCTCGACCCTTTCTCAAGTCAGAGGAAGGATTGTTTAATTGCTGCATACTTTACAATTGACATGGTGAACTGCATAAATTGAAAGTGTACCATCTGTTGAATTTTGGTCTATGAGAAACCATCCCCACAGTCAAGACAGTGGACATAAACTCTGCTCCTGCCCCCGAGTAATCCTTCCCAGCCTCCCCTTCTGCCTATCTCCCATCACCAAGTAAACACTGACTTGCTTTCTGTCCCTATAGATTAGTTCACATTCTCTAGAGCTTTATATAATTGGGATCTCACAGTATGTTCTTTTTGTTTGACTTCTTTTACTCTGTATTTTGGGATTTATCCAGGTTGCCTGTCTTAATAACTTATTATTATTTATTGCTGAGTACTAGGTCATTGTATAGATATACCAATCAGGAATATTAAAATAGTTTAGGATTCTTTTATGCTTTGTACGTTGTCTTGTAGAGTATTTGTTCTTGGTTTCAACTGTGTGTGTCAGACTTTTGTGTTTGACAGTATTTATAAACATAAAATTTAAGTGCCCTTATTTAATGTTACTTGAAGTTTGAAACTATGTAAGTCATACTTTTAAAAAAAATCTACCAGTAATTGTAAAATGAAGAGATTTAAAGGTTTCTAATTTTTAAAGATACCAAGTGATTTTTTTTTAAAGTCACATGAGTATTGAGACTTTCCACAGCTTTTGCATCCTATCTTGTAAAGAGTAGAAGCACAGCATGGTCAGTTTCCTAAGCGAGCCAAAGCTTTGCTGTCCAGACTGCTTGCCTAATGCTCTGACTTGCTAATTTTTGGCACTTCTTTATTTTTTATTGATTTATCTGTCACTGCTTGTGACAAATTTATGTGACAACCAGATAGTGAATTGGTTAACAAAGGAGTAATTTGGTGCCTAAATTATCCAAATAATTGTCATGCAGTATATGTTACAACTAAGACCATCAAACATAGTAAGAATTGAAGTGGGGGTAATCATTATAGTGTGCAAACACAGTATTCTGGAAGAAATTATTCAGACTTTTTGGGTCACTTTAAGCATTTATAGGTCTGTCTGTACTTTCTGATCAATTAATTGAAATTAAGTGGCAAAACCCAAAAACAACACCATTTTAGGCAGATGTGCTCTCTAGATTATCAAAAAAGTAAAAATTGATTTATAATCTTATTAACATTTAGTCTTTGGAGTAGCATAGTAAAATACAGTTAATGAATGTTGTTAAGTAGTGGATGAGTGAGAAGCAAATAGTCATGTTTATTGAAAGAGAATAAAACCTTTTAAAATGTTTTTAGAGGGAAAATACCAGTTTCCAGGATGGCTCTAGTGAGTCCTATAGAATTACATATGGTAACTAAATAGTGTAGCCTATTATATTTATCTGTGAATCAGTAATTAGGGAATTGAATTGGGCCATGCTAATTTATCTTTTATGACTAGGATGCTAGGGCTCATGTTCAGGTAGGTTCATATTAATTTGTTTTTTTTAATATGTATTTTTTGTATCTGAACTATTTGGAATCTTGCCAGCATGCTGTAAACTGTGTAAACTGTCATTCCTTTTGCTGACTATTTTTTCTTTGCCTTTGCACCAAAGGTGGTCCAGGCTTTATTATATTGTTTCCTGTTTGTGAATGTGTGCTCTTCGTTCCAATCTTTCAGGTGAATTCATTCTTGTCACAAACACAAATGGAATATCAGGCAAAAACAGACAAAGAAGGATTTTAATTTCAATAAATTTCTCATGTTATTGCAGCAAAATAGCTATACATCAGTTCCTCTTCTCCTCTCCTCCCCTTCTATCATCTCCTCAGTTACAAGAATAATCAACCACAGAAATACAGAATCACCAGTCAAATATGTAATGCATTGCATAACATTAAGAGACAGATATTGTCATTGCAAGTATAATAAGCCATCAAGTTCTTCCTAAAAATAACAACTTAGAAGTTTGCCTAGACCAGTGGTTGGCAAACTCATTAGTCAACAGAGCCAAATATCAACAGTACAATGATTGAAATTTCTTTTGAGAGCCAAGTTTTTTAAACTTAAACTTCTTTTAACGCCACTTCTTCAAAATAGACTCGCCCGGGCCTTGGTATTTTGTGGAAGAGCCACACTCAAGGGGCCAAAGAGCCACATGTGGCTCGCGAGTCGCAGTTTGCCGACCACGGGCCTAGACTCTGGATTCATCAGTTTGCATATGGTTGGACCTGGCCTGTAATTTCTCATGTATATTTCACATTTTATTTATTTATTTTTACTGTTGGCTATTACAGATGTCCCCATTCCCTCCTCTTTTGCCTCAGTTGTATTCTCAGCAATGTAGACTCTCACTGACTAACAAGATTATCAGTTGATTCAGACAGTGACACCTCTTCACTGACAGAGGAATACAAGGTTTTTTCTCGTAATTCTTTAGTACAGATTATGGAAAACTAATTTTATTACTGTGGACATTTTTTTTTAGTATATGCGTATTATCCAAAGATTCTGATAGAGTATGGAAGTGAGAGAGGATTATGTACAGTTTTATATTTTTTATAGTATTCCCCTCCATATACAGAGAGAGACTTTATTTTATCTTTAAACTTGCTGGTATGTTTTTTTATTCTACTATGATTTTTAACTTACCTTACAGATAATTGTGTGAAGTCTGTTTAAGATATTTTATCTTCTCTTATATTTAATTTGACCTTATTAAGGTTATTTTCCATAAGTAATTTGTTTTCATGTTGGTATAGGAAGCAAAGTGATGTCAAGTAAGCCTTATTTAGTATCAGCTAAATTAACATGATTCCTGGCCTAGTATTTTGAGTGCTTGTGAGTGTGATATTTAGTGTGATCAAGCATGAAGGGTCTTTATTTCTTATTGATTCTACCACTGAGATAATTCTAAAATATAATATATATTTTTAATGTTCATGTTGACCAGTGTTCCATCCTCCCTCCGTTCTCCCCTCTTGTTCATCTCTACGACTTCTTACTGATAAATCTGCTTTAACTTCAGCAATACCTGGAGGCTAGTGATTTCCTTCTTTTCTATTTCTGAATTATTTTTGCCTTAGATTCACAGATATAATTGATTCACTTACTCTTTCAACAAATATTTATCAAGTGTCTACTCTGGGCCAGCCAATATTACTGGTTCTGGGGATATAACCTTGTGAGGGAAAAAAAAAAGAACCACCACCAACAAAACAACAAAAATCACTGTCCTCGTGGCACTTAAATTCTGGTAATTCCTATTTTACAGAGGTATTTCTAGATCAATATGTCGGAAAGGAAATACATTTCCACTCCTTCCTCTAAAAACAGATGACATTCCTATTTCTGCAGTTTTTCTTTAACCTAAGGATGTCTCAATGTTTCTAGTTTCCCAGATTAAAAACTTTGAGAGTTGATCTCTGTTGCTGTCTCTCACTCATTCCACTTGCCCCCAATATACTTCTAGTGGTCCTTGAATCTTTTTATTCCCTCTAATGAGTTTATCTCCTTTCTTTTTCCTTGCCACTGCCTTATGCTAAGCTTGCCTTATCTTTGATAGGGCTGTTTTAACAGTCTAACATGTGGTTGTATTATCACCTAGTTCTTTTCTCTCTTAGGTGAACTATTTGTCCTTTGGCCAGAATTGTTTTTCCAGAAAATAAATTTTAGTAATCTCTCCTCCACTCCCCATTGTACCTACTCGCTGTGCCTGCCTGCAGGGCAAAGTCCTAAGGAGACTATGGAAACATTGCTTTTCTAGCTCCTGTCTAGTTTGGTGGCCTCGTACCGTGGTCGGCAAACTGCGGCTCGCGAGCCACATGCGGCTCTTTGGCCCCTGGAGTGTGGCTCTTCCACAAAATACCACGGCCTGGGCAAGTCTATTTTGAAAAAGTGGCATTAGAAGAAGTTTAAGTTTAAAAAACTTGGCTCTCAAAAGAAATTTCAATCGTTGTACTGTTGATATTTGGCTCTGTTGACTAATGAGTTTGCCGACCACTGGCCTAGTACTATAGAACCACGGTCATTAAATTCTCTGTGTTCGTTATGGTTTCATCGCCTTCGCAGACAGCCTTCCCTTAGCAAGAGATGCTTTTACTATTCATCGTTCTGATTGTTCATCCGTCAGGATGATTCACATGTCACATTTCCTCCAAATTCTTTCTGCCTCATGGTGCCAGCATCGGATTCCTCTGTCCTCGCACAGAATTTAGTGCTCATGTTGCAGTGTAATTACTGTTTTCCACTAAGTCGAGAACTCAGAAGTTAGGTGCTGTCCTTATTCTGCTTTTGCCATATGCTTCAGATATAGATACAGCTTTGGAGCGGGTGGAGTTTATAGAATTTGGGATGGTCCTCTTACATAAAAAGTAACAAAATTGTGAATTCAAAATTAGATTAAAAGTGCATGTTTATTAAAATGAGTGTGGAAGGATCCTGTGCCCCAATGCCTAGGGAAATGTAAGTGCTTAGTTAAAACTTGCGGAAGTAACACAGTGGGGTTTTTTAATATGTTATAGAAATAGCATATTTATGTCATTTTTTTGGCTGTTGGTTTTCTTTTTAAAAAAAATGTTTTTCATTGATTATTAGAGAGGAAGGGAGAAGGATAGAGAAATAGAAACATCCATGAGAGAGGAACATCATCAATCAGCTCCTCCTGAACACCCCCCACTGGTGATCAGGCCTGGAACCTAGGCATGTGACCTCTTGGTTCCTGAGTTTAAGCTCACCCACTGAGCCACAGGGGCAGGGCGGCTATTGATTTTTTTAAAGTTAGGAAACAATGGTTAGCCATTCTGTTGCTAATACTGTTGTTAATAATAATGCCCAGAGCTTCAACAGCATTTCTCATTTTCTGAGCAGATCAGATTTTACTTGGGTGGGAAATGATTCAGTCCTTCCTGTGCCTCTAACCTCAGCTGACACCCTGCTCCAGCGCCCGTTAGCCTGGTGAATGCTAAGGAATTTTCTGAGTGCTTTCTAAGTTATCTTGCTGCCACTCCATCTTTCTATCTCTTCTCTCTCTTTGCTTCCTCACCTCATTATTTCTTTTTCCTTTCCTCCCCTATATGTTTATCTGGGTCTTGCTGTACAGCAAACTTATTCCCTCCCCATCTGTCTTTTCTGGTAGATAACACTTTTAAATAAGTGTCAGTTCTTTGGCAAACTGAGTTTTGGAGTTTGCAGTTATTGACTTCATTTCTACCTCTTTGAAGTATTGTAGGGGGTGATTTTGAAGTTCCTCAGTAGAACAAAAAGTGTGTATGGTTTTCAGCAATGGGAAAGGAGATGTCCTAAAGCCACATGCTTTATTTACAGCATAGGGAAAACATGGTGCAATTTACAAGTAAGTCCCAGTCCAGAAATGATTGGATTTTATGTGTTTTAAGGGGTTACTTATTTAATAAACATGGTTAATCTGATAGCAAATTGGAAATGGCAAAACAGAGATATTAGTGTCCAGAGATTAATAGAAGTCAAAATGATGATAGCAATGGCTTTTGTATGCTCTCCTCCCTGGAAGCACTTAGTTCTTTACTTGATTCTGAATTACCTTATAATTGACTATTGTAGTATAATAAACCTTTATTTTTTTGTCATAAAGTCTTTAAAAATTGAAAACTATATAATGCACTTCACTTCATAGATGAGTGATAAATTGATAATATTGAATGTATGAATTTAATATTTTTAAAACTATCAAAGTCATACATACATTATAAAAATTTTAGACATCACCTCAAAGAGACGATAAGAGATTTGCAAGTCCCACCACAGAGGTGACCATAATAAGTGGCTTGATGGCTATCTCTCAGGCTCTGCCTCTCTCATTCTGTTTGTTTCTGTCACAGGCAGACTCATTCTCACATATGCGATTTTGCCTGTTGACATCACATCTATGGGGTCTAACAGGTAGGATTCTGGATGCAGACAGTGGGTCCACGTGTCTCACATGAGAGGACCCATGAGGTCTTTATCTCCAGGTACATAGAGACCCCTGCACCCACTTTAGCAGCTGCTCAGCTTCCCTCATCCATGTGGACCAGGATTGGTGGATCCCATCCCCTTCCCATGGACATTAGTGTTTTTTCCAATTCCCAGCTATTTCATCAGTGCTCTGATGGGTAGTCTCAAAAATACATCTTTGAACAATTGTGCAAGAGTTTCTGTGGGGTAACCTCCTGGGGGAGCCCTGCCAGTTGCAGGTGTGCCCCTGTGGGACGTTGGCAGGTCCTGCACACTTTTCTCCCAGAGGAGGGGCCTTTCCCCTTGTCCCCAGGGGATCTGCTGGGGCCCCTGCTGCCTCACATTGTCCCCAGGGCTGGTCCCCACCAGACCAGAAGCCTGCCAGTCTGAAGGTGACAGTGCCCTCCCCCCAGTGTTGACAGTGGGTGTGTCCCCATCGGGGAGGGGGGCATCTCTGACATGTACTGGTGGGTGCACTGCCTCTCATTGGAAGTGCATGTGTTTGCCCTTTGTCCCTTTAGAAAACGACTTTCCAGCGTTTTCTGCACCACAGGGCTGTGACACCTCTCTCTGCCCTGGGTTGTGAGGAATATTTTCCAGCCGGCCCTGATGCATTTTCCACAGGCTGCTCCTCCTCGGCAGGTTCCGGAGAGCATTCTTCAGCCGGGATGGTGGGTCCTCAGTTAGGTCAGGTGCTGCTGCACAGGCCGGCTCCAGCTCCAGAGCTGCAGCTGGAGGGGCTGCTGGAGGTGGCAGGACCACTGAGGTGACACCCCTCCAGGTCTGCCCCTGCATCAGGCTCCTGGGACTGGACAGCAAGTGTTACACAGGAGTCTGCTCTGCCTCCTGGGCTCTGACGAGGAGAAACATTTCGAGAAGAGAAAAGATCACCCATATGCCTGCATTTCCATGTGCCTCCTAAACACAGTACAGCCACAGCCCACAGCCCGGGACCCACCACAGGACGTCCTCCCCGCCCGCAGTCCAGCAGATGGGTGATCTGAGGCTGGTCTTTGCTCCTGGCCAGTCTCTGGGGTGCTCCCTGTATGTCTGGCACCAATGCTTCCCCATAAGCTCGCATGGACCTCCATCCCCCATCCCACCCCAACCTTCTCACCATTGGTCTCTCCCTCCTTGGACTCTAGGTCATCTTGCCTGGTTTGATTAACATGGGCACAGGTCTCTAGGTTGGATTTGGAAATCGTGAGCTGCCTTGGGAAACTGGATGGCTTCATGGAAGGAGTCCTCGAGCCATCCATGGGCACTGGTTCCCAAGATGATCCCTCCCTTACCCCCCGCCCCACCAGTGGCCACACTCACTTTGGGCCTGCTCTGGCTCTTGGTTGTGTGGCTCACTTGCCTCTCACTGGTGGAGACAGGATGGGGGTCTTCATAGACCAGTTGATGCTCCTCCATGTCCTAGGCTGAGCTCTGCAATGACAGTGATCAGCAGTGGGTCAGGAGGCCTCAAGCCCTACTCAGTGCTGCTTCTGCCCACTGGACCCTCTGCTCCTAGGTCAGGCCTAGCCCTGTGTCTGTACAGACCTCCTCCCAGGGCAAATGAGATTCATCTCCAGGGCTTAGGATAGACAACCGGCAAAGGGCACTGCCCACACTTCCTATCCACCCAGCCAGCCTTGACCTGGGGTGTGGACATGACTGGTCCACCCGCATCTGACCTGCCCTCAACCTGTTCCTGCTCTGGGTAGACCCTTCCCACATGAATCTCCCTTTTACACCCCCTTCCCCAACCTTCCCCCACTCCATGCACACATGCAGGGGGGGACATAGGGTTGTTCAGGTGGGATCAGAGTGGTAGCCTGGCCCGAACAAAATCTCCCTGGGTCTCTGTGTTACCTCTGGGTCCCACCTTGAAAAGGGCCACAGGCGTCTGGGCTGAGTTAGAACCCGTGCTGGTCATTGCTGCCTCTTTTGAGACCTAGGCCTCAGGACACTGGCAGACAACATGAAAACATGGTGTCCTCTCCAGTGTCTCTGGGTAGGGATGTTATAGACTGTGGCTGCCTGGTTACCAGGGTTCCAAGTTCTATTGGGGTCCATCGCCAGGAAGTGAGGTCACTGCTAGTGTCTGAGGTGACGCTTGGGATAGAGGACCCAGGCAGTGACCTCATTTTTTTTTTAATAGAAGTTATTGGGGTTTCATTGGTTTGCAAAGCCATACTGGTTTCAAGTGTACAACTCAGACATCATCTGCACACTGCATCGTATGCCTCTGGTCCCAAGCAAAGTTACTTTCCTCCCCCATTTTCCCTCCCTTTGCCCACCTCCACCTACCCCGCCCTCCTTTCCCTTTGACTATCACCACACTGTTGTCTATGTCTGTGTGTTATGTATATGTCTTTGGCTTATCTCTTCACTTCCTTTCATCAAGTTCCCACACCACCCTCCCCTCTTACAGTTGTCAGTCTGTTCCATGCATCCATGCCTTTGTGTCTATTTTGTTCATCAGTTTATTGTGTTCATTAGATTCCACATATAAGTGAGATCATATGATATTTGTCTTTCTCTGATCGGCTTATTTCACTTAGCATAATAATCTCCAGGTCCATCCATGCTGTTGCAAAATATAAGATTTCCTTTCTTATGACTGAATAGTATTCCATTTATTAAATGTACCACAACTTTTCCATCCACTCACATACTGATGGGCATTTAGGCTGTTTCCGGATCTTGGCTATTGTAAGTAACATTGTAGTGAGTAGGGGTGCATATATTTTTTTTCACATCAGTGTTTCGAGATTCTTAGGATATATTCCCAGAAGTGGGATCGCTGGATCAAAATGCAGTTCCATTTTTAATTTTTTAGAAACTCCATATGTTCTCCACAGTGGCTGCACCAGTCTGCATTCCCACCAGCAGTGCACGAGGGTTTCCTTTTCTCCACATCCTCGCTAGCACTTGCTTATTGATTTATTGATGATAATCATTCTGTCAGGAGTGAGATGGTACCTAATTTGCATCTCTCTGATGATTAGTGAAGTTGAGTATCTTTTCATATATCTGTGGCCATCTGTGTGTCCTCTTTGGAGAAGTGTCTCTTCAGATCCTTTGCCCATTTTTTAATTGGACTGTTTGTCTTCTTGGTGTTGACTTCTTTATATATTTTGGAACTTAACCCCTTATCAGATGTATCATTGGCAAATATGTTCCCCCATTCAGTGGGCTCCCTTTTTATTTTGTTGGTGGTTTCTTTTGCTGTGCAAAAGCTTTTTAGTTTGATGTAGTCCCATTTGTTAATTTTTTCTTTTGTTTCCCTTGCCCGAGGAGATATATCAGCAAAAATATTGCTAAGAGAGATGTCTGAGATTTTACTGCCTATATTTCCTTTTAGAATGATTATGGTTTCAAGACTTACATTTACGTCTTTTATCCATTTTGAGTTTATTCTTGTGTATGGTGTAAGTTGGTGGTCTAGTTTCTTTTCTTGCCTGTACCTGTCCAATTCTTACCACAGCATTTATTGAAGAAACTGTCTATACTCCGTTGTATGCTCTTGCCTCCTTTGTCAAATATTGATTGACCATAAAGGCGTGGGCTTATTTCTAGGCTCTCTGTTCTGTTTTATTGATCTACGTGCCGTTCTTATGCAGAACCAGACTATTTTGAATATAATGGCTTTGTGGTATAGTTTGATATTCGATATTGTGATACCTCCAACTTCGTTGTTCTTTCTTAAACTTGCTGAGGCTATTTGGTGTTGTTAGGTGTGTGGTTTTTTTTATTTTACATAAGTTTTTGGAATTTTTTTTTTCTAAATCTGTGAAATATGTTATTGGTATTTTAGAAGGAATTGCATTAAATCTATAGATTGCTTTGGGTAGTATGAATATTTTAATGATATTAATTTTTTCACTCCATGAACACAGTATATGCTTTCCTTCATTTGTGTCTTCCTTAATTTCTTCCCTCAGTGTCCTATAATATTTTGAGTACAGACCTTTTACCTTCTTGGTTAAATTTATTCCAAGGTACCTTATTTTTTATTGCAGTAGTAAATGGGATTGTTTTCTTAATTTCTCTTTCTGATAGTTCATTTTTGGTTTATGAAAATTCCACTAATTTCTGAATATTAATTTTGTATCCTGCTAATTTTAGGTAATGACTGAATTTCTTTTTTTTAAAAAATGTTTTTATTGATTTCAGAGAGGAGGGGAGAAGGGAGAGAGATAGAAACATAAGTTATGAGAGAGAATCATTAATTGCCTGGCTCCTGCACTGGAGATCAAGCCTGAAACTGGGGCATATGCCCGGACCGAGAATGGCACCATGACCTCCTGTTTCATGGGTCGATGCTCAACCAGTGAGCCACACCGGTCAGGCGTGACCTCATTTCTTAATATTGTTTCACTCAGGTCGGTATAGAGAATTGAAGTTACATTTTGGTGGACAGTTAAATTTCATTGGTGGAAAGAGGAGTTTCAAGGACAGGTGCTAAATGTTAGAGATGTTCAGAATAGAGAAAATGGAGAAAGGGAATTTTTAAATTAAAAAAAATTAAATACTCATTTGAGGATATGTTTTTATTGATTTTAGAGAGAGAGAAAGGGAGAAGGAGAGTGAGGGAGAGAAACATAAATTGGTTGCCTCCCATACACACCCCAACGGGGTATTGAACACGAAACCTGGGTATGTGCCCTGACCAAGAATCAAACCCGTGACCTTTTGGTGCATAGAACAATGCTCAACCAACTGAGTTACACCGGCCAGAGCAGAAAGGGAATTTTTAAAAGTATCACTTGAGGTTATAATTTGGATCTCTATCACCCCACTTGGACTGCTATACTGCAGTGTCAATCTCCAAATCTTCGTGGCTTGAAGCAACATTGCTTTTCAGTCACATGACATGTTAACTGTGGGCCACCTCTGTCTCAGCTCTGCATCCTCTTCCTGGCTGAGCCCAGGCCGAAGGGCCCGTCCTAAGTGCTCTGTGACAGGCAGAGGGAAGACAAAGAGGGTAGAAGCACTACTTGAGGGCGCTTAAAGCTTCTGCTGGCAAGTGGCATTTGTCACTTTCTCACCTTGCTGTGCTAAAGTGACATGGCCTAGCCTGACATCAGCAGGTATGGAGATGTAATGCTCCCTCAGTGGGAAAGCCATGCATTTGCAAATAATTTATCATGCCATAGTCAGTCCTTTAGGAAACAGGTTCTTTGAAGGAGATATGCTTGCAGGAATTTTATTGAGGGTGCTCTTAGAATATAGCACCTGTGAGGGAGTGAGGGAAATGGGTTGGAGCAGAGGGGAAGGGTGAACTATGAGGATTGACCCAAACACAGTGTATGACAGGCTCTGTGAGGCTGACCCCATTAAGTGGAATTTGCTCCAGCAGGGTTTGGTGCTTGCCAAAATCTGGTGGTGTGCTCTTTTAAGAGCATTTCATAAAGCAGTCTGGGAACTGTGAAAGCATAGCTGCCTAGGACTAGTTAATCTGAAGGTAGTAAATACCTTTTTGCTCTTCTGGTGTGGTGTTTTTTTAAAATCCTCACAGGAAGATATTTTTTTCCATTGATTTCTAGAGAAAGTGGAAGGGAGGGAGGAGACTGAGAAAGAGAGAGGGAGGGAGAGAGAAAAAGAAAGAGAGAAACATCGATGTGAGAGAGATACATCAATTGCAGGCCTTCTGCACAACACATGCTTGGTCTTGACTGGGAATTGAACCCTTGACCCTTCGTCCCATTGGCTGATGCTCTAACCACTTAGCAAACCAACCAGAGCTTGCTTTTCTTTAATATTATTATTAGAGCCTAGAGCTATTTGGTGGAAGGGACTTGCTTTGATGTCCGTCAGAATTGGGTAGGCTTTAAACGTTCGCTCTGTTACAGGCTTCTTGAATGTAAGGGAAAACACTTTATCTCTCTGAGCCTCAATATTCTCACTTGAAATTGGGTGTAGCTAATACAAAGCTGTTGTTAGGTTGCAGGGAAATGCATGTGTGCAAACCACATGCTCTGTTTAAGGAGATATGAAAGCTTTTTCAAACAATAAAATGAATGGTGGTTGATTGTCTAAAAATCTCACAGAAACTATTTTATACTCTGGAGAAGTCATTATTACAGTAGATGCAATAGCAATCAATTCTTAAATGCAGTGTTATCATTAATTGTTATTGAATAGCAGTTTGTAAAAGTGTCAAATAAATGACTGCTGCCATTTGTGTTCCAACCAGGCCTACATTTTAGACATCCAAGGGTGCATATATATTTGAAAACTGTTACCTCTTGAAGGGAGTATTTGGTGATAAATTTGTAACTGAGGAATAAAATTGTTGTTGGTTCTTATTTGTTTGTTTTTAATCAGCGAAGTGGCATGGAAATTTAAACAGTTTATTACTTAGGGAATCTACTCAGGATACACACCCAATCTGATTGAGTAAGGCTTTTAAGTGTATAATTTTTTCTTTATTCTCTGCCTGCAAATTTTCTTGGAGCTGAATTAGATTATTTTTGGCTGAAACGTTCAGATACTTGTTGATGTTTTATTACATAGACTTTCAGTACCCCCACATAATAATGGCTGCAGAAATATGGTTGCTTAATAAAATGCCCAAATTACGTGACCTTGAGAAAGTTAGTCATCTCTTCGACCTTGTATTTCCACATCTGTGAAATGTCGTGTTAGCAAGTTATGCTTTAAAATGAGTAAAAGCTCACAAAATTTTATGTCTTCAGATAAGAAGTTTGAAATTATTAAGCATTAACAATTTGTTAAGCATTAATACTTTATTAAGCATTAATAATTTCAGATAAATTTGAAATGACTTCTTCTGGATGAATTTAAGAGTTCTAAATTTCTCCATGAAAATTATTGGGTGCGGGGAAGAGAGAGAGAGAGAGAGAGAGAGATCATTCATGAGCCCTTCTCAGTACACGTGTGGTGCTTCTCAGAGCAAAGAGCTAACTAAACCCACTGGGGGTGCAGACCACTGGTCCCCACAGGCATGGTACAGGAAAGAAAGAGCCACGTTAGATGTCACTCCAATATGCTGTTTTCTTCCCAGAGGATTTCCTGTCAGAAATTTGAGCCTGTCTTTTTCGAAGTAAGGTTTGAAACTTGATCTTTTTTCCTGTCCAAATTCAGCAAAGGGAAATTATGAAAGGCACAAACTGAATTTAGGAGGCACTGATTGATGGGGAAGGATAAAAATATCTAATTATGTGTGGTTCTTACAGCTCGGTTGATACTAAGTAGGCGACATGACAGACGGCTCTCTTCATAATTTTTGTAGAAAAGATTCCAGAATGGGAGAAACAATTTGGAGCAGTATTAGGGAAATGGGGAGGGGGGTAGTAGAGTTACTTTAAAAGCTATGGGGAAAAGCCCCAGGAAGTGATCTTTGGTGAAGGGCATGAATGTGAGGTAGTTGGGTGGGGAAATAAGTTGAAGCAACAAGGTTATAATATTTTGTTCTACCTTCCCACCTCCCATTTCCACAGGTTTGTCTGGATTAGAAAAGTGGTTCCTGTTCAGTACACTTTAGGAGAGTGATTTTCATCCGGTGTGATGCAAGAATTTTAGAAACACTCAATACTGACTATTTAGTCATGGCACTGAGCTCTTTTCCCTTAGATTGTAAAAAAAAAAAAAAAAATGACAACAGCCAACACAACAATAGTTGTTTGGTATGAATGAATCAAAATTATACCTAGTTGTTGTTTTTGTTTTTGTCAGATCAGCAAAAAATATAAAATATTTTATTTTAGTGCTGTAGAATTTTAGTAATTAGTTTATGTGTGCCATGAGATAAAAAAAAAAAAGGTTGGAAATCGCTGTTTTAGGACTTAACCCTGAGGAATCATTCAGTCACAACTGACAAATCCACATATTGTTCTGCCCCACTGTCAACATTGAGACCTCACAAATTGGGTGAGAATCCTGTCCCTGGGAGGGGGCTGAGAAATGACAGGCCTTCTGTACTGTTACCTCCTTCAGCAACTGACAAGCCCTACCACAGGGCAGCTGCCCGCCTTGTGGTCTCATGGGGACACTTGGAGTATCCCTGCTTTTTCTAAGCACCATGGGCATGGCCTCCCTGGGCCCACTGAAGAACTGCCTCATTCCAGGCGGCAAAAGGGCAGGAGGCAGGGACCCAAAGCAGTTTCTCCGGAGAATTTGTTGACAGTGGAGGAATTGCACCTGGGAATTCTGTGGCGCAGAGTTAATCCCTGTGCGCAGTTTTTGTTTCCTCAAGAATAGAATGTGACTGGAGTGAGTGCTTTAGCAGCCTCCTGTGGTTTGCCTGCAAGGACAGCCCTGGAAGGCATCCTCTGCATGATTCTGCCTAAGAAGCTTGCTGGCCTGTTGCACCTTGGTCTTTAGCACCGAAAACGGGGTAACAACAGGGGCAAACTGCCCCAAAACCCAAATTCCCTGAGTTTAACTCGGGAGTGAGAGAGCACAGGAGTCTAAATCTTCATCCCCAGAGGCATCTAAATCTTTTCTCTGAGTCATCATGTTTAGTGTGAATTAGCCATTGAGGTCCCCTGTCCTATAAAGCTGTATTAAGAGCGAACATTATAGATAGAAAATATGTAAAAGGGTGTCCAGAGAGAAAATACTGGAATCCATAGTTATCTAACATGTATCTATGTATTCATTTTGCTTATTTAAAAAAAAAAATCCTAGATGAGGGTGGAGGAAGAAGGAAATAAATACAATAGATCATAGAATAGATTTGTGTAATATATTAAAAAAATGAAAGTTCAGTCTTTCAAATAGGCAGCTGATTAATAATAGCAGCCAAGAGAGTACATACAACTAATTTGTCATCTAACCATACCTCAGTGAGCTTTAGCTTGTCTGTGAGCTACATGTTTTGGGGGACTAATTCTAAACTTGACTTCATAGTTGGGTGTGAGCAATAAATAAGGGAGCCTAACTCAAAAGCATCCCAAAATATAATTAGTTATCCCGGAAGTGACTGTGAATCTGGTAAAATGTCTTCATAAAGCTAGTTTGTGCTTTAAGGAATCTGCAATTAAGGTAAGAACATGTATACCTTTAAAAAGACAATGAACCTTTCATCTCAGGCCGACAATCTTAAAAATGAAAGGAAGTAACTTTCAAAACCGAAATAATATAGTGAACATGTTTGTTAGTATACATACATTTGTTGTGTAAGTATGGCTATAATGAAATATTTTCACTTCTGTGTTACATATATTTTTCTTTGCAACAGGTTTGTTTTTTCTTGTCCCTGTTAGGAAATTCCTAAGAAAGGAATGAGATAATATTATTTTTACCAAAATGTGGTTAGAGTATGTGGATTCTTGGTCAAAGTAATGATTTTGATTTATGTATGTCTGCATACTGTGCATTAATATGCCGCTTTTTCATATTAGAGCAGTGATTTTCAACCTATGTGTCTCAAGGGGCATACTCGTATGCCACAAGAATTTTTAAAACATGTAGTACCTGACTATTATAGTCAGGGGCACTGACCTCTTTTCTCTTAGATTGTGAAATAAAAAAATAAAAAAATGACAACAGCTAACACAGCAATAGCCATCCAGTGTCAATGAATCAAAAGTATACCATGTGTTGTTTTTTGTCAGATTGGTAAAAAATATATTTTTTGGTATGCTGCAGAATTTTAGTAATTAGTTTATATGTGCCATGAGATAAAAAAAGGTTGAAAATCTCTAATAATTTTCCTAATTTTTATTATGAAAAATGTCAAATGTAGATTTTAATATGTACATATTTATCTGTAGCATATATTTTATACACTTTGCAAATATATATAAATGATATCAAACTATACTTATTCTGCAAATCTCAGTTTCGTTTTTAAACAATTTTTTAAAAGATGGAGTCTTTTTTAAATATATTTTTATTGATTTCAGAGAGGAAGGGAGAGGAGAGAGAGAGATAGAAGGATCAATGATGAGAGAATCATTGATCTGCTGCCTCCTGCATGCTCCCCACTGGGGATTGAGCCTGCAACTCAAGCATGTGCCCTTAACCGGAATCGAACCAGGGACCCTTCAGTCCGCAGGCCAATGTTCTGTCCACTGAGCCAAACCAGCCGGGGCTCAGTTTCCTTTCTGACATCTGCATTATGAATCTGTTCTTTAATAAGTGAGTCTGGCCCATTAGTATTTATTATGAGTACAGAAATCTATATTTCAGTTGCCTTGTTTTTGTGTTTACTGTTTTTTTGTTTGTTTGTTTTGTTTTGTTTTTTTCTCTGTTCCCCACCTCTTGTAGATTGTTTTAGTCTTTATTTCATCTTTTTCCCTCCTGGTTTATAAATTACAGATTCCATATCTTTTTTTTTAGTGTTTTTTAAATTTTTGACATACATATTTGACTTCTATTTCTAGTGGAGCTTGCAGTGAAACTGTTACTTCTAGCCTCCCATGTCTGGAATATTGTTGCTAAAAATACCATTATTTAAAATATTGTTCTCAGTTACTGTGGTTTCATTTATAGAATGAAACCTTATCAATCGGATCTAGCCTTGCTATTTCAACAGTGGATGAATGCTTTGTTTAGTTGAAACCTGATGGCTTTTCTCAGGCACTGATCAAACGGAATACTTCATAGCATTTTATTCATCTGCCATAATAGCAGCAACCCCATCCCTTGTTTTTCTGATAAAATTAAGGATGCTTAATTATCTCAGTGGTCCTATCATAGTTATCTTTGCTGGTAGCTCCTTTTATTGGAAGTAGAGTGTTCACATGGAGGAATGGTACTTCTTAAGCGGGAATGCTTGAGGGGATTGCTTTGTTTGGGATGTGATGGTATGCTGGTGTACCAAAGCAGGTTGTTTGAATGGAAGAAAGAGCCTTACACTAATTACCTGTTGCCAGATGGAGTTCATTGTAAGAATGGGTGCCAGTGACTGCATCTTAGGGACCGTTCAGTCCGTTTCCATCCCATTGACTGTGTTGGGTCTCCCAAGCTGTGTTCTTCTGTCTCTTATCAACTGACTTGTTCTGTTCTCTCATAACTCAGGCTCGCATGTGCCTCTTCCTCCTTTGCTCATCCTCCTTCCATCTTTTCAACTCTGGCTCCACCACTAGTTAGTTTATTCTCTGAATGTTTCTCTTCTTAAGCTCTCAGTAGAGACTCTAGCCCATTCTACTTTTCAGATCAGCACTTAGATCGTCTTCCTTTGGGTAAGGAGCCCAAATCCTTGTTCCACTGGTTCTGGTTGGAGGAGAGGGGCATAGCATAGTGTGTAATAATGTATTTCTTGGAGCAGGAGCTGTGGGAAAGTTGAAATCTACAGGGTAGGGGCAAAAGCAGGTTTATAGTTGTCCACGGGACAATACAATAACTAATAATACAAGAATAAACTTTGTGTGTTGCATATTCACAATTGTAAACCTACTTTTGCCCCGACCTGTTCAATTTGGGTTGCCATAGCAAATACCATAGATTGGGTGGCTTAAATAACAGAAATTGATTTCCTCGTGGTTCTGGAGGTTGGGAAGTCTGCCATGCGATCTGGCAGGGTTTGGTTTCTGAGAGAACTGTCTTCCTGCCTTGTGGATGGTCACTGTGTCCTCACTTGGCCTATCTTTGGTGTTTGCATGTGGAGAGACAGGGGAGGCGGGAGGGAGGGAGCGGGAGGGGCTTATCTCTTTCTTTCCTTGTAAGGTCTTAGAAGTCTTATCTCCAAATACAATCACATGGAAGGTTACAGCTTCAACATGTGAGTTTTGGGGGCATACAGTTCAATTCATAGCAGCATTATAAGGTACAATAATTCAGCCTTTGAAACTCTTGATAAGGACAGATTTTATTTCTAGAACAGTCATGCCACTGACCTGCTAGTCTTTATATATTCTTTATCTAGGCGATTGGTATTACCATTCAATTAGCAACTCAAGCAGGAAAGCTGGAATTCATGTTGGACTCATCTTCATTACATCCACATTGCCAGGTCCTGTTACTTATAGCTCTTAATTAATTCTTAAATTTGTTTCCCATTATTATTTACTTTTCACTTTCATCTCCATTTAAAAAAATTATCTCTTCTCTAACTTTCTCTTTTGTCAGTTTCTCTTGCTTCTTACAAGTCTTCCACACCATTATCAGAGCAGCCTTCCTGAAACAAAATAACTTACTGTAACAAAAAAAAACTTCAAAATTAAATATTTGAGCTGGTAAAGCATGGTATGCAGGGCCCTCAGTGATTGAGTCTGTACCCACCTCTCCAGCCTCATCACCTCTGCCTCTGTCCTTCCTTTTCCTTCAGCCCCAATCCAGGTGTACGAAACTCCTTGCAGTTCTCAGAAGGTACAGTGCACCCTGGCCTACAGGAGGGAGCTCTTTCGTTATTCCTTCTGTCCCAAGTCCTGCCTGTCCTTCAGGACCCTGGGCAGGGGTCTCAGAAGCTTTTTCTTTCTGGGTTTGGTGTCCTTGTTTTCTTGTTTTGTAAGTGTCTGTTTACTAGTTTTTTCCTTTAGTCACTTGGCCTGTGAGTTCCCAGACTGTGTCCTCCTCATTTCTCTAATTCTGCCACCCACAACATGTCATTCATGTAGGTAGCCCATGTGTTGTTGAATCAGTAAGTAACAGAATTTGAGTTCTTTTTTAACCCTGGAACCCCTGTACCCCCTTCCGCATTTTCACTTTGGACAAGTGATTTATCTTTCCATTTTATAAAGGAGGGCAAGGCTATTAAACAGTATTTAAAGTGTGTTGTAAAGGTAAGGTTCCTTTATACCTGCTTGTCTTTGGTGAGAGTGTGGGGCGGGGGGTGGTAGTGTAACATAGAGTTAATAAATTCTGTTATTGAAGGAATTAAAAATTCATAAATGTCAACTTGAAAATAAAAATATTGTTCGTGAATGTTTTTCCAATCAAGCCTATAAGAACAAGGGAGAAGTTCAGAACAGATGCTAAATGGCTGAGTGTTTTCTGTTGGAGACTGCTTGATACTGGTGGGTAGTGGGTCATTTCCATGTTTTTGGAGCAATAGTTCATTCAGTCACATTATACTAGAATATGAATTTTGACTGAAAGTGTAAGTTTTGTTGTCATGGCCAATTGACTTTATGACAAACTGCCTGCAAATGACTACAGCCTTGCCTTTGCCTGCTAACTTCAGGTGGTACCCGTGCAGCTATGAATGGGACAAATGCTGGATTTAAATGCAGTAACAGGTGCTGAGCAACTTTGACAAGCTGCAAACCGTTGCAGCAAGCTTTGAATGTTGTGCTCCTTTTACAGTCAGAATTGTTTAAGAAAACTAGAAAATTGTATGCATTTGGGACAGTTTCTCTTAGTAGAGTTATTTTCAGCCTAAAACATATTTTCACTTGTTAGTTGCCATATAATCTGCATTGGGCAGAATGGTTTGTTTTATGTCTCAAGCACTGATTGTCTACTACATAAAAGCTGTGCCTACACATTACCAGTACAGTTTGTTGAAAAGTAAAATGATTAGTCAGTTATTAAGTTTCCGTTTATCAGTAAAACCAAATATCCTATTTGATTTTTATCCTCTGCTGAAACTGGTGTTACCGGCCCATCGTTGGAGAATCCTATGGTATCACAGCTAAAGTCTTTAGAGATTTCTAAAGGATTTGGCAACTCTGTCATTATGTTAAAGTTTTGCAGGAATCATAAAGGCCTTAAAAATGATTATGAAAATTTGAGGTTTATTCTAAGGTAATCTATATATATAAAAGGCTAAGCGACCTTCACATCCAAAACAACCGAACGGACAACCAAATAGGCTGTGTGGGGTGACCAGGCCAGCAGGGGAGTTAGTGAGGGGCGACCAAACAACTGAACAGCAGGCTGCGTGGGGCGACCAGGCCCGCAGGAGGGGCAGTTGGGGGCGACCAGGCTGGCAGAGGGGGTTCAGTGAGGGATGACCAGGCCGGCAGAGGGGGGCAGTGAGGGGCGACTAGGCTGGTGGGGGGGGGTTTGGGGGTGACCATGCTGGCATGGGGGGCATTAAGGGGTGACCAGGCCAGTGGGGGGCAGTTAGGGACAACCAGGCCAGTGGGGGGTCAGTTGGGGGTGACCAGGCCGGCAGGGGGGCACTAACGGGCAACCAGGCTGGCAGGGGGGGCAGTTAGGGGCAACCAGGCCTGTGGAGGGGGCAGTTGGGGGTGACCAGGCCAGCAGGGGGGGCAGTTAGGGGTGATCAGGCAGGCAGACAGGTGAACAGTTAGGAGCCAGTGGTCCCGGATTGGAGAGGGTGCAGCCTGGGCTGAGGGGACTACCCCCACCCCCCAGTGCACGAATTTTGTGAACCAGGCCTCTAGTATATAGATAAGTAGGGTTCTAGGTAAAATAATGGATGCCCAGTTAAATTTGCATTTTATTTTTTTAATTTATTTAAATTTGAGTCGTTTGTTTTTATTTTTTTTCAAATATATTTTATTGATTTCAGAGAGAAAGGGAGAAGGGGGGAGAGAGAGAGTTACAAACATCAATGATGAGAGAGAATCATTTATCAGCTGCCTCCTGCACGCAACCCAGGCATGTACCCTTGACTGGAATTGAACCCGGGACCCTTCAGTCTGCAGGCCAATGCTCTATCCACTGAGCCAAACAAGCTCGGGTTAAATTTGTATTTTAGATAATCAGTAACTTAGTGTTTAGTATAAATATGTCCCAAGTATTGCATGGGATATACTTATACTGCAGTTTTTTTAATGTATCTGAAATTCAAATTTAACTAGGAAAGAGGAATGAGAATGGTAAGGGGAATTTTCTTCCTGGCAAGAGGCAGGATATTGGGGAAGTTAAATTGTTAGTTAATTCTGGAGCCAAACTCCCTGGGCTGAAATCCTGGCTCCATCACTTACCAGTGGTATGAACTTGGGCAAGTTAATTAACCTTTCTGTGCTTCAGTTTCCTCAAAGTGGGTGGAAGAGGTGAGGGCTAAAGGACTTAATTGTGTAATGTGCTTTGAACAGGGCCCAGCTTGTGGTTGGTGCTGTGTTTGCTACTATTATTACTTCTTCTACTTTAGCATTAGTGTTAACTACTTTGTTATTGTATCCACTTCTCATTTCTTCTCTTTACTGCCCTTGATTCATCATCCTCACTGGTCACACGAATTGCCCTGAAAAAACCCCTCAGAACTTGGCATTCTTCTGACATGTATTGCATCTTTTTAAAGTCTTATCCACTGACTATGACCCACTGTTATCACTCAGATACCCTTCTACTTCCATAGAGTGCTGAGATGGGTAATGGGGGAAGGGCGATGGTGGGCTGGTGAAAGGGTGAGCAGGAGGAGTCCTGTCTGCAGTTTGATGGGAGTAGACTCCAGCTCTGCATCTCAAAAATTCTGTGATTACAAATGAGTTTTTTTTATATTTAGAACTGAATCATTGGGATAGGGGTATAGGACATAGAAAGGAACACATTTTTTAAAATCTCTTGTCTCTGCCATGGTTAAATAATGGTGAAATCTGGAAAACCACCAAAAAAAAAAAAAAAAAAAAAGTCACACATTTACTTTAGGGACACCAGAACAGATCAGACAAACTGAAATTAATTTTCTATCCCTGAAATCCAGAGGAGTGGCACTCTCATCTGAGCACTAATATCAGTGACTTGCAGCTTGAGCCTTTAAAAAAAGAACGATGAAAATAAAAATTTATCTGAAAAAGTAATTTATTTTTTCACATAACTGACTTGTAGATGAACTCTTGGATGGCAGTGCTTTTCTCAGTTGGGAGCTGACTACTCTTTCTCTGTAGACTCCTTCTAAATCAGTGGGCCTCTAAATTCATGGAGCGCCTCCCCCTACACCTGCCCATACTGCCTATCTTTCTGAAGTTAATATTTTATAAGGGAAATAGAACCAAATGTTATTGTGTATACTAAGATGTGGATATAATAATAAATTAATACCTATGCATATAATTTTACCCTTTCCAAACTTTATGAATACCATTCATGTGAATTAGAGATTTTCAAGTTCAGAAAAGATAGATAAGCAACTTAAACACATGTAGTAAGTGGTCAGGCTGAAATCATCAGACTCCCTAAGCCATGCTCTTTCATTGCTACCATGTTTCCTATGGGCAAGTTAATTAAATATACCTGTGTAGACCTGGGCTTCTTTATATTGAAATATCTGTATTTATACTTTTTTTAAAAATATATTTTATTGATTTTTTTACAGAGAGGAAGAGAGCTAGAAACATCGATGAGAGAGAAACATCGATCAGCTGCCTCCTGCACACCCCCCACCGGGGATGTGCCCGCAACCAAGGCACATGCCCTTGACCGGAATCGAACCCGGGACCCATGAGTCCGCAGGCCGACGCTCTATCCACTGAGCCAAACCGGTCTCGGCTGTATTTATACTTTTTAATTGTCAGACATTAATAACTTTTTTTGAGGGGTGGGGAACTTAATTGTATGCTACCGTATTTTCCGGCCTATAAGATGACTTTTTAACCCAGGAAAATCTTCTATACGCCCAGTAGTCTTATACGCCAGAAAATACGGTATTTTATGAAGGAATGTTATAGTCTCCTTGTCAGTAAGAATAAAAAATATGACTAGTGTGTTTTTAAGATCTTGATGCATTTTTCCATGAAATCATGTAATCGGAGCCTGATATTGTACTGCTCATCTATATGGGCTCAGCATTAATCCTGAATATATATTTCATAGTTACGATTTATGTAGTGATCTGGAAATTGGTATATTTTATTTATCTCATTTATCATAGTACTACAGGCCTGGCACACAAAATTCGTGCATGGGTACGGTCCCTAGGCCTGGCCTGCAATCAGGGCCATCTTCCCTGGCTGCCGAGAGCTAACCCCCCCCCCCCCCCCCCGCCCCACCGCCACCCACCCGCCAGTTCCCCATTCGCCATTGGGATATCGGAGCCTGCCGGCCAGGGGAGGGATCAAGAGGTTGGCCATTCCTGCCCGCCCGCTGTCCCTGTCCCCAATGCCAGTTGCCCTCTGTGTGGGGCCACCGGCGGGGCGGGGGCCTTCGCCTGGCATCACCCGCCATCCACCCCTGGTTCCCCGTTCCCCATCAGGCGATCAGAGCCTGCCCAATCAGGGCTGTGGGCTGGGGCAGCTCCTGCGTTGAGCATCTGCCCCTGGTGGTCAGGGCGTCATAGCGACTGGTCGTTCCACCGTTTGATCGATTTGCATATTACCTTTTTATTATATAGGATACCCAGTGAGTAAATGTGTTTTCTATGAAACTAAGGTTCGGATGCTAGGCTCCTTGCTCAAGGCCACACCACTATTCAATTCCAGGCTAGAGCTAATGCCCTCTTGTTGTGGCACTTTTTATTTTATTTTTGTCCTTGCCCAAGGATATTTTCTCCATTGATTTTTAGACAAAGTGAAATTAAATGAAAGGGAGGGAGGGAGGATGGAAGGAGAGAGAGAGAGAGAGAGAGAGAGAGAGAGAGAGAGAGAGAGAAACATTGATGTGAGAGAGACACATTGATTGGTTGCCTTCTGCACGTGCTCTGACTGGGGCCAGGGTTTGAACCTGCAACTGAGGTACATGCCCTAGACCAGGAATTGAACCCAAGACCCTTCAGTCTGCAGGCCAACACTCTAACCACTGAGAAAAACTTGCCAGGGTGAGGGCACGTTTTAAAACAGGTGGCAGTGGTTAGCTATTTGTTTGAAATGAAGTTGATGTTTTAAATAGTATATTCTAAATTGAGGTAAGGAAAGTAAGTATTGTTCTCTGTTATTACACAGCTAATTGCAGGCATTGATGGTCTATGCATGTGTTCATATACATCACATACTTCTATTCCTTCTAAATGCATTTTCTCTTAAAGAAATAATAAACTTGTTTCTTCTCAAGGAGATTCATTTTCTCCATTGAAGGAATTACTGACTCAGTTTCCTATAAGACAGAGGGTAGCTGTAACTATGGAGACATTGTGCAAGATTGTTGGACAGCAAAGATTAAAGATGGGTTAGTGATGTGGGCATTGTCAGTGGAGATATGCTTTAAACTGTCCAGATAAGTATTGTCAGAGAAAGATGAGATCTGTGTTAATTGAAGGAGTTGAGAAGTTTTTATCTTTTTTTAATGGGAAGGAAGAGAATATTATAGTCAGGAGGGTATTTTGAAAACCTTTGAAGAATCTTCTTTTATTTAACACTCTTGTACCCAGTTTTTCATCTCTGCTTTCATGTATTATATTCCAGTGACTCACATTCTGCTTGAGTATCACAGTTCATTTCTACTTGGGATATATCATATCCCAGGTTAAGTATTATATAATACTTGCCAGTTAAGACTGAGTATTCAAGGCCAGGGCCTCCTCTACTTTGTATGTTGTCATTTTTTTGCCCACAGAATTTCTCATGCAGAGTCTAGTAAGCTTACTCTGCAGGTAAGGATATTTAAAGGAATCCAAGATTTTAGTGCACTGTGTTGAGGAGCTCTTAAGGAAAGATTTGTATATGTCTGTCATCTTCTTTAAAAGATGCATTTTGCCTTATTTTGCAAGTATTACCTGCAAATAAAAGGTAATTTTGAATTAGTCCTAAAATGAATACTTTTTTGGCCTATTAGGAAACTGTCTTATAAGTCAACAAGATTTTAATGGTCAAAGGAATTAGAATAGCATCAAGTGCTTTTTATAATATACTAGAGGCCCGGTGCACGAGTTCATGCACGGGTGGGGTCCCTCGGCCTGACTGGCGATCAGGGCCGATTGGGGCTGTCTCACCCAGTCCCACTCAGGGCCAGCAAGGGGGGAGGGACCGCGGGAGGTTGGCCGGCTGGGGGAGGTTGGATGTGGGAGTGCACTGACCACCAGGGGGCAGCTCCTGCCTTGAGCATCTGCCCCCTGGTGGTCAGTGCGCGTCATAGCGACCGGTCAATTGGTTGACTGATCATAACGGTCACTTAGGCTTTTATATATATAGATAGTTTCAGACTATAACCTTAAAGTTTTGATAAAACATAACCATTTCATTCTATTTCTTTTTTTCCCTAGAGTTCTATTTTGGTTGCTGTGTAGAGAAGAACAGTGAACTTTGAAAAGAAAATGTTAGAAACTATAGGTAAGATCTATTCCTTTCTGACTATTTTTTATAAAAATTGAATCTCATTCCACTGAGATCTTTGAAAAACAGTATATTCTATATAACAGAATTATATCTATCATAACTTAGTTTTTAAAAGTCTATCTTCGAGCATTATAGTAGATGATGTGTTTTTACATTTGGACAATTTCATTTGAAGCGTTATAAAACACATAAGCAAAAGTTAAAAGCACATGAGATGTTTTACTGATTATGGGTTTTATGCTTAATGTAAACCCAATTCTCAATTGGCTCATGTTTATTTCTGAATAGCACCAGAAAGTTTAACAGTATTTTTAATAACTGAAAAAGGTAATTTCCAATGCCATATTTTTACTTTATAGCAGGTAAAATACTACTGAGTGCTTGCTTTTAAGTTGCTAAAGATAACAGTAACAAAATGTAGGCTGACAAGCTTCAGTGATGATGTAAGGCAGTTTAATTTCTACATGAGATCATTTAAGTTGAAATATTCAGATTTCCCCAGATCATGTGTTAATTTTTTTATCCTGTTGTTTAGCTTTAGAGAAACTGGTTTGTGGAACTAGTTTTGGGTGTGTCAGGTATGGTAAACTCAGTGGCTATTGTCCTTCATCTGACACCACAGTCCTCACCTACTGCAGGGAACCCCTCAGGTGTGAATGTGGAAAGGTATCCGGATTTCTGTCTGGCACCTTGATGCGTGCAGCTGGTGTCCTGGCAGCTGTGTGTGTTGAGGGGTAGGGTGGGAGTGGGTGGGAGGAAAAGGCGAAGGAACTGTTTTCTGATTATGGGAAACATTACTGTGACTTTTGTTCCTGGTGCTGTGCCAGTAATGAAAATGCATGGAGCACAGTGCACGGTACACATCCCTTATCATAAAAAAAGAAAATGCATGGTGGTACACTTCCTTCAGCACCCATTTGACACTAAAGTCCCACATGATAAGGACTGCTCTCCACATAGGAAACTTCCTCACAGGAAAATGGAAAGCAAAGGGGAAATTTTAAGTTATTTAAATTATTTCTTTCTAATTTTTATTCTGCAAGTTATTACTGAGTTGCACACCTTCCAAGAAGTGATGGGAATTAGTACTAGATTTTTATTCAGAGATACCATAGGAAATATGACCAAGAATGAAGTTCTCATGTGTCTCTTTTTTTTTTAAAACATTTTACTTATTTATTTATTTTAATATATTTTATTGATTTTTTACAGAGAGGAAGAGAGAGGGATAGAGAGCTAGAAACATCGATGAGAGAGAAACATCGATCAGCTGCCTCTTGCACACCCCCCACTGGGGATGTGCCCACAACCAAGGCACATGCCCTTGACCGGAATCGAACCCGGGACCCTTGAGTCCACAGGCCAACGCTCTATCCACTGAGCCAAACCGGTTTCGGCTCATGTGTCTCTTTTATCATTATTTGCTTTTAAAATTCTGCATCTGAATAAATATGGTTTGTTTAAATTTGTATATGTTTGTGAACTCACAGTCAATATTAATTCATGCTTTAATTTCCAGTTTCTGTATAATTCCACCTTTAATGTTATAAAAAGTGTCTCTGGTGATAATGTGCATATAATAATGCAATAATGTATATGTAAATTTGCTATTTAAATTTTTGAAAAAAAACAGTTGAAGTATTAAAAAGTGGTGCTCTTGAAGAGATATGCATTATTGTGATATATTTTCAAGTAAATTCTCAAGTATAGAATGCTTGGCTCTTAATATATGAAATTGTCATATTTTGGATGTTATAACATTATCCACATTCACTTATTTATGAGTTAGTTATATTTCTGTTTTTTTCTTATGTGTAAATAAAATTTTTAAAAGGTAAAAATATCAGCATTTGCAAGATCCCAGAGCATTTAGTCTTCAGTAGTTTTTATTAAAAAGTTCAAATAGCTGGCTTTAGAATGCAAATATACTTTATCTGACTTAGTTTCTGTACTTTACAATTAGCTGCTTGTAGCCTACACTCTTAACTTCTGCTTCCAAACAGACTCTTAGGAGAGACCTCAAGGTTTGAGGGACATGTTTATAGTGACACATTTCAGTCCCTCTTTTTTTTCAGAGTCACTTCTATGCTCTCCGAAGGAATAGTTTTAGGACGTCTATGAGCATGGGTTGTTGTGTGTGTGTTTGAATCCTGTTACTGACTGATGCTGCTCTTTGGTGCAGACAAAAACCGGGCCCTGCAGGCAGCGGAGCGCTTGCAAGCCAAGCTGCGAGAGCGTGGGGATGTGGCAAACGAAGACAAGCTGAACCTTCTGAAGTCAGTCTTGCAAAGCCCACTCTTCAGTCAGATTCTGAACCTCCAGACCTCTGTGCAGCAGCTGAAAGACCAGGTAGGACATCCTTCACCCAAAGCAGGCGTCCACGGTATGGCACAGATCTTGGGAAAGGCTGGTGTGGTTCCGAAAAGCTGATTTTTATATGTGTTAATGAATAGTTAATGAAGTCATTTAAACCTCCAAACGAGACACTCAGATTCACTGTGGCTTTTTCCCCCCTAGTTATTTTTGTAAAGGCTGTTGCTATATACTGTAGATGATATGACATTGTGTTGAAAGCTGTGTGAATGCTAAAGAATGAGCCCCTACAGGAGGAGGGGGTAATAGAATATGTTTAGGGCGGATGGCTGTAGACTTGGTTTCCATCATCACCACAGCTCATTGTTCCTGTGGTCTTGCTCTTTCAGATTCAGACATTCAGTACCCTCACAAGATTTCAGATAAGCCTGGATTTGCATGTGTAATCGTGTGTGAGGAAGGGAAATCACCTCTATTTTGACAGTAAAAGGAATAATTACATTGTCATCAGTTAGAGGAATTGCAGTTCTCACTTCTTAAAGAAGTGTAAGTAGCAATTCCTCCCGTGACAGCATCAGATGGTGACAAACACTAGAACTTCTAAATGTAATAACACAGTGTTTTTTCTGTAAAAATCGTGAGCATTAAAAAGTCCTAGCATTTATATTAAAACCGAAACATATCGCAATGACAGAATGAAAATTGAAGTCAGCTGTTCTTTGGATTTACTTATTTTAATCGCCATTTCTCAGGGTTTAAAGAATATATTTTTAAAATGGTTGTTATCCTCACAAGGCTTAAAGTCAGTCGATGCCTCCATTCCAAGCTAACTCCCATTCTAATATTTTTCACATCACTTTAATCATAATGGATGACTTGCTAGCAATCATTCTGCTTCTGCCTTAAAAGTTTAAAAATGAAACTTGGACTAGTTTTATAATTCAGTTGACAGTACAGCTCCAATGAAAAACACACACACACAAAAACCCCTAAAAAATGTGCCAAATGCAAAAAGAACCAATAGTAGCGATAGAGAAGGAATTTTTTTAATGTCATGAAACTTCTTAATCTATATATGTTGGTAACCAAAAAAATTATCAGGAAGAATCTTAAAATTTTTTTTCTCTAGTTAGTTTCTATGTAGTGATTTTTAAAGTCATCATCATGAATTAAGAAGATACGTTTTTGTTATATGCAGTCATGTTTGTCCCCTTTGCAAGTTATTGAAAAGATTGATTTTAAGGTACTCATTTTCCAAATGGATGGGCGAGGTTTTGGAGAACCAGTATCCTGAATGTAGGTGTGATTATGATGTGGAAAACTAGAGTGTGAGAAGTTGAGCAGATGTCTTCTCCCCTTATTGTAGTTGTGAAGATATGATTAGAATGAGAGGAAAAGTTGAAACAAAAAGTACTAGTAAGTATGTCAGGAAATACTACAAGTCCAATGAGATAACTGTCAAAATACCCCTTCTAGTCAGCCTCATGAAAGCGGAATAGTGTTTGTACTTCCCAGGTCTGCGGAAGGGAGGGAGAAAGAGGCCTCCGTGTTGTGGAGCTCGCTTTACCTTTTCCAGGTAGAAGTAGGATATGGGCCCCACATGATTCAGCTGCACCCTCCTTGGGAATGTATGTCGCACAATAATATCATCAAGTCTCCTCGTCTGTGACTATGTACAGGGTGATGTTATGTTAACGATAGACGCTGACATATTTCAGGACTAAGTCAGCTGTGAGGTTGGTGAATTCTACAGGCATGTCTTAAGTGCCTTTGGAGTTTTGGCTCTTGGGTCACCTGTCCAAGTTCTGTAAGGGACCAAGGAAACTATGTGGCCGACACCCTGCTTATCACAACAGCTTAGAGAGATTGAGTGACTAGAACTAGAACTCGGTTTCCTTGGCCTCCCAAGCCATAGCCCTTGTCCTTTTTTAACTCTGCAGCCTGTCTGGCATCATCCACCCTCCCCCAAACGCAGGTACTTAGCTGATAAAAGTTTAACTTCTGTTAAAACCACTGGTAGCTTCTTGGTTGTATTGAATTGTCACTTTAGTCTCCATTCTTTACTAATTCAATTTCATTTGTTTATTGAACCAGATTTATTTTTCTTGTATGACTAGAGTAACATTTCAAAAATTTGTATTTTTTGTTTCACAGTTTAAACAAAAATATTCTAAACTTTATGTTAGATTTAAATTTTCCATATAGTTTTCCAACTGGTAATTTGTTAATATTTGTAGCTTAATATTTAATCAGTGCATCAAAGGAATGAAGTTTTTTTGTGCTTTGAAACCAGTAGGTACACAGATCTGATCAATGGCTAGCTTTTGTTTAGGCTGTCCCTAAATTATCTTTTCAGGTGTATCATTTTATATGCACACTAGAAGCCCGGTGCACGAAATTCGTGCACGGCGGGGGGTTGTCCCTCAACCCAGCCTGTACCCTCTCCAATCTGGGACTCCTGGAGGGATGTCCGACTGCCCGTTTAGGCCCAATCCTGGTGGGATCGGGCCTAAACGGGCAGTCGGACATCCCTCTCACAATCCAGGACTGCTGGCTCCCAACTGCTTGCCTGCCTGCCTTCCTGATTGCCCCTAACCGCTTCTGCCTGCCAGCCTGATCACCCCCTAACCACTCCGCTGCCAGCCTGGTTGATGCTTAACTGCTCCCCTGCCAGCCTGTTTGCCCCCAACTTCCCTCCTCTGCCAGCCTGGTCACCCCTAACTGCCCTCTCCTGCAGGGTTGATCACCTCCAACTGCCCTCCCTTGCAAGCCTGGTCCCTCACAACTGCCCTCCCTTGCAGGCCGGGTGCCTCCCAACTGCCCTCTCCTGCTGGCCATCTTGTGGTGGCCATCTTGTGTCCACATGGGGGCAGGATCTTTGACCACATGGGGGCAGCTATATTGTGTGTTGCAGTGATGATCAATCTGTATATTACTCTTTTATTAGATAGGATAGAGGCCTGGTGCACGGGTGGGGACCAGCTGGTTTGCCCTGAAGGGTGTCACAGATAAGGGTGGGGGTTCCCTTGGGGTGTGGGGCGGCCTGAGCGAGGGGCCTGTGGTGGTTTGCAGGCCAGCCACGCCCCCTGGCAACCCAAGTGGAGGCCCTGGTATCTGGAATTTATTTTCCTTCTACAATTGAAACTTTGTAGCCTGCGGCGGCAGCCATTTCTGGGGCGGCAGCCATTTCTGTGGCAGTTAATTCACCTTCTACAATTGAAACTTTGTAGCCTTAAGCGGGTGAGCCCGGCCAGGGTGTTCAGAAAGCTTTGCTTCCCCTGTTGCCGGCGGCAACCCTGGCCTGCTCTCTCAAGCTCCATTCTGCAGCCATTTGTTTGAATTTGTTTACCTTCTATAATTGAAACGTTGTAGCTTGAGTGGAGGCTTAGGCCTGCAACGGCTATGGAAAGCTTGGCTTGCTCTGTTACCTGGGAAACCTTGCTCTCTGTGGCTGTAGCCATCTTGGATTGGGGTTAATTTGCATACTCGCCCTGATTGGCTGGTGGGCGTGGCTTGGCTGGTGGGCGTGGCTTATGTAGTGGAGTGATGGTTAATTTGCATATTACCATTTTATTAGAGAGGATTTTATAGGTGTAAGTGGCTATCACCATCTTTTTTAGTATTGGTATATTTGACCCCTCTGATTTTTCTCCACCATAATTCTCCTGTCTTTTCACAATCAAAGGGAGTGAATAATTCAAAAGCTTAAGGTAAATGCAGCATATTGGAGAACATGATCATATTGTTGCTTTACCGACAGATGCTGACATGCCATGTTGAATTAAGCCTACTATTTCTTCCCCTCAGATCCTCCTCATTACTTCTATTCAATAATGTTTAATTTTTCTAATTTGCTCTTCAGTATTAAGACTGCCCTTAGATATCAAACTGTTTCCCTTTGGCAAATTAAGCACTTGACAGGTGTGTAACTGAGAGGGCAAAGAAAGCCATGCCCTGAAGGGATGTGCTATTTAAATATTGTCAAAAATATTAACAGGTCTGAGAGTATAATTGATGCCTCTGTTTAACTCTGCCACATTGTGTATTGTTCTAACCGCCAGCTAAAAGGATGTGTGCTATTAAACCTGAATAATCGCTAATGGCTCCAGTTTATTTCCTACTGCATGATTCCTGTTAAGTGAAGAGAAGGAAAAAAGAGAAATGGGACTGTGTGTCAATGATCTGTCAAGTACAAATTCTCCAGTAGTGTCCTCCCTGTCACCTAGCCATCACAGCTAATAACTGCAGAGCTCAATGTGTATTCATGACAAAAATCCAGCCATTGAGGGGCAAATAAACACGTTAGCAGTTTGATAATAGGAACTTGTCAGCCATGAGAAAATTGGATTTGCATATTTATTCTTTGATGTTTCTCCAGTCTGGTATAGGTGCATGCTACTTTCCTGATGAATTAATTGCTTTGCCTTATGAATTGACCACAGGCACTAAATCAAACATCTTTTACCCTGAATTATTTGTAGGAAAACTGTGGATTAAAATTATTAATTTTTTAAAAAAATTATTAAATTGATTGGGATGACATTGGTCAACATGAACATATAGGTTTCAGGTGTGGGTTTCTGTGTTACAAGATCTGTATATAGCACCATGTGCCCACCACCCAAAGTCAGATCTTCTCCTGTCACCTCCTATTAGGACCCCTTCTCCCTCCACCCACTTCCCTCTGGCAACCACCACACTGCGGTGTGTGTTCATGAGTTTCAGTTTTATATCCCACATATGAGTGAAATATATGGTCTTAGCTTTTTTTGACCAACTCATTTCACTTAGCATAACGTTCTCAAGGTCCATCCATGTTAATAGAAATTTGGGACTAATTTTTAAAAATTTATATTGCTGAGTTTTTCTTTTTTAAGTTATGGCAACAGAGACCAATGGTGACATTGAAGAAATGATGTGGGTAATTCAGGTTACAAGAGCTGCTGATGTGGGAACCAAGCTCCGAGGCTCTGAATATTCTAGAGGACTCTCCTTGTAATGATTTCCAGGGTTTTTTTTTAGAATAACACTCTCTTATTTTGTTTTTGTTCTTGTTGTTTGATAGGCCTGGGCTCCTGGTTCATTCAGCTTTCTCCCAGAAAAGTCTTGGCTCCTATACATATCATCTACTAGTAGATGCATAATGTATATATACACAAAATTAAGCCAGATTTTTCTAAAATTTTCCTTGAAAATTTTGACATCACTTGAAAAAGCTGGAGAGATACTGACTTAACATAAAATCAAGTTGGAAATTACTCTTTTGTGTTAGTGAACATTATTATATTCTTTTTCATTTTTATGCCTTTAAAATATAATTTTATTTACTTCAGAGAGGAAGGGGGAGAGAGAGAGAGAGAGAGAGAGAGAGAGGCAGAGAGGCAGAGAGCGAGAGAGAAAGGGGGGGGAGAGAGAGAAAGAGAGAGAGAGAGAGAGAGAGAGAGAGAGAGAGAGAGAGAGACACACATCAATGATGAGAGAATTGGTTGGCTGCCTCCTGCATACCCCTACTGGGGATCAAGCTCACAACCCAGCCATGTGCCCTAACCAGGAATCGAACTGTGACCTCCTGGTTCATAGGTTGACACTCAACCACTGAACCACACCGGATAGGCTCATTTTTATTCTTGAAATATGGTCTTAATGGTATAAATTTTTGGTTTGTATTTCTATGTTTCTAAGTTTTCCCTTAGTTTGGTTTCTAAGTTTTACCTGCTTGGTTTATATTTCTTTGTTTCCAAGTTTTACTGTTCACATTCCAATAACAAATTTGACAAAACCTCTGATGGCAACACATGTTGCCTAACAGGTGATTCAAAGATAAATCTAAACAAAGATCAATTAAAAATATCAGAGAACTAGATATTTCCAGGACCTTGGGTTACTAAAATTGAGTATGTCATCTAATTTCCATTTCCCAGGGGCAAAGACAAAACAAAATAAAACAAAAAAAGCTGGAGAATTATATATTGCTTGGTGTGAGACCTCATTCAGTAAACCAAATTTTCCCTTGACAATGGGAGGGTTATCTCATAGATGCTTTTATAAAAGAAGGCTCATAATTATTTATTAATAAACCTTTACTGAACACCAAAAATAAATAAACTATAGTGAATAAATAAGGTGGAGGTTCTCATTATCTAGAAAGGAAAACAGAACATATATATTCTTATGGAATCAAATAGAAAAACAAGGAGGTAGGTGGAATGAGTGGAACGGGTTGCAACTTTGACTTGAAGTTCACACTGGAGATAGCATGTAGGATGGATTTTGAACAGAGAGGGAGTTTTCTGCAGAGATGGGGGAATTATTTCAGGTGGTGGGAACAATGTTTACATGGGTATAGAGCAGTTCTCAGCTGGGTGTGATTTTACATTCTCCCTTGCTAGGGGACATTTGGCCATGTCTGGAGACATATTTGATTGTCCTAATTTGGGGATGAGGATGGCATGCCGCTGGCATGTAATGGGCATGCTGAACACCCTCGCTGCACATAATAGCCCTCCTATGCAGAATGTTTGAGTCTATCAAGTGTGCAGGGCTGAGGTTGCCAAACTGTGGAATAGTCACATACAGACCTGTATTATCAGAAAAATAGAATATACGCAGGCTATTGCCAAGAGAGGAAACTTTCCAGCCAGATTGTGAAGGATTCTGCAATTTAAGGTTTTGTTTTTTAAACCATCTTTGCTCTTTTGCATTCAGCTTTCTGTGTCAAACTTCATTGTATCAAGTTGAAATTGTATTAATCCTATCTTCTGACCGTTCCATTAGATACAATATTTTAACAATCATTGTTTTTTTTTTATTTCTCCAAATTTTAAAAATTGTAGAAAAAGACACATAATATAAAGTTAAGGTCAGAGTTTTAATAACAGTTTGATAGATAAGAGTTTCAGTTATAATTGTAAAATACATCAATTGGTCTCCTAAGAGATGCTTCTTTCATCTTGCTAAGAATGAAATACTCTTAAGAACACACACTAAGATTACATCACATTCTAATTTATAAAAGCGATGGCTTTTCTGCCAGAGTGTGCATGAGGGAATGTATACCCTGTTTTATTTTCTCTGATACTTTGTCTTCAAACAGGAGCAACTTTTAGAGAACATAGAGAAATAGGTAGTCAGTGTGTATTTCGGAGAATCACTTTCAGATATGTGATACCAGCTGGGGTGCTGGATAGAACTCCACTATTCTGGGGCATGCCTGCAGGGCCACCATTCTGTAGGTAAATGTGTGTAAGACTTCTAAATCAAGCTCATGGCCAGAGTGTTGTGGAATATGCTACATTTAAGCAGTAGCATCTGTGATTCTGATATTTTCTTAAATTTAGATTTTTACAATTGATAGAAAGATGAGAATTTTGATAGCTGAGCCTTTTGTGGCTCTGTTTTGACTTTGGTAATCACAGCGATACTGTTTTTTGCCATTCATGCCTCCAAGAGCAGAAATGCCTGTTTCCTCAGCTTTATTTTACTCCTATGTAAATGACAAAAACATGACCCCTCTCTCTATGATTTCTAATTGGAGACTGAAATGAAGCTGATTCATCTGTAGGCTTGCAGTGATTCCTGTCTCTCAAAAATGTGTAAGTTAAATTATGACTTGGTGTCGGTAAGGGGAGGGGGACAGAAAGAAAATATGGCCCTAGCTCCTTTGGCTTAGTGGATAGAGCCGCCGGCCTTCGGACTGAAGGGTCCTGGGTTTGATTCTAGTAAAGGGCACATGCCTGGGTTGTGGGCCTGATCCCCAGTAGAGGGCGTGCAGGAGGCAGCCAATCAGTGATTCTCTCTCTCATCATTGACATTTCTATCTCTCTCCCTCTCCCTTCCTCTCTGAAATCAATAAAAATATATTTTTTTAAAAAGAAAGAAAATAAGCCTTGACCCCATTAACAGGAATTATCTAAAAACTGGTGTAGAATTCTTCCCAGTTCATATTGCTTGTGAGAATGAAAAGAGGTTTTTCTTAGCCCTGAAATGGTTTTATTTTTATGAGAGAGTATTGCAGCCAGGTACCAGAAAAGTGTCTGGGTCTTGAGATTCTGAAGTACATGGTCTAAGAGAAGTTTAAAGAAAAGAAGTGATTCTTATGTTTCTACATTTACCATAAAGTTTATTTACTGTAGGAATTTCAAATACTTTATTTTTGGTACAATAACAGCTTTTAAATGTTTGTTCCTTTAACTAAAAGTTTGTAAATATAGAGCCTTTGAGCGGACTGAAATTCTTGTTTTATCCTGGGCGAGAAGGCACTGTTCAAGCTTTTTATACAGTGCTGGATTAAAATGCAGCACCATCTTGCCATTGGGTATGCATGTGTGTCTAAAACAGCAAATGGTGTTAATTGTGTGGTGTTTTTGTGACAAAGTTAAATGCTCTTTGGAGGGAAAAAATGTGAAATTCACTGGGTATAACCTAAATGAGTTTTTTAACCCAAGAATTTAAGAACAGTCAGCTTACCTTTGAAGCTACTGCAACGACAACAATTACCTTTATGAAGACCTCATGTACTGTGGACTTGGTCTCATTTAACCAGTCCATCAGCTCAGCAGTAGGTGGGGGTTATCTCTATTTTGTCCAGTGAGGAAATGGGGTTTAAAGATGTTATGTATTACAGTCCCACGACTATTTGTAATGATCAGTTTGTACATCTTAATTCTTTCACTTTTTTCACCATCTCACCAACCACCCTCACATCTAGCAACCATTAAAATGTTCTCTGCATCAAAAAAAAAAAGAAAGAAAGAAAAGAAAAGAAAAGAAAAAAGAAGGAAGGAAGGAAGGAAGGAAGAAAGAAAGAAAGAAAAAGGAAAGAAAGAAAGAAAGATGTTATGTAACTTAATCTGGACCACAAAATTATTCATTGATTGATTTAGGAGAAGAATATAAGTCTGTCTGATCCTGAAGCCAATGCTTTTTACTTTTAATTACATTATTTCTAAACTCTTACTTCTCTAATATAAAGGAACGAATAAGTTGGGGGGAAAACAGTTAATAGCATTCCTAAAGAAAATTGCACTTAAGCGAAACATTTTATAAGCTCAAATTTATTAAGATTGTCATTTCTCTTAAATTCTGCCCCCACATTTTAACCAGAGGGCCTTTAAAATATAAACTAAAACTTTCATTCTGGTTTTATTTATAATTATGCTCAATTTTAAAGTAAATGAAGATAGTGGAATGGAGAGGCAAATGGCAAAGTAATATTAGTATTCATGTGTTCATTTTCATTTACAGGGGTTTACAATGGCAATTACACAAAACAGAATGAATGAAACTGTTGTAATTATCACAACGCGCGTGTCTTTTTCGATATGAACTGTAAACCTATTTTTGCCCACCCTTGTATTTATACTTGCCTGTAAGGTTTTGTTTTATTTTTATTTTTCTCTAAGCAGATTGTGAACAGTGAATCCATTTTGTCTTCTGAAAATGTGGAACTGGTAGGAAAAACACTGCAAAAATTCTAACATGTCGTTTGCCTAAATTTTCATTTTCTGAATTACTGTTTGTCTTGACATTTAAATTAGATTAACTTCATTTTGATATCTTCTCCCCTTTGATGTAGAAATTTTCTATGTCAGCATTTTTTGATAAGAACATTATTTTTGCTTAAGCTATGTTCTTTACATTTTTTTCCCTTGGCAGTTTTACTAAGAAAGCACAGAAGTGTTGAGATTTAAATAAAGAAAAGACATTCTGCAAATACCCGTCAACACACATGCCTAGGCTGGGTGTCTGTGCTGTGCTCCACTTGCCATTTGTTCTTCACAAGCATGCACAGCAGTGAGGAATGAATTGTAGTTCAGGTTTGTGTGGAGTCCACTTACTGGGAATGAAAACCATGCCATTTTCATCTTTGAATACCTTCTACCTAACATGATACTTGATTCACACTCAGCAAATGACTGCTTAATTAATGAATACATGAATATTTTTAAATATCCAGAACTGTTGTACATTAATAATTTATCTTTCCTTATTAGAGAACTAATTTTTAACATAAATAAATTAGCCAAATAAATGAAGTTGCATTGAAAATTCAGAGTTTTTTCTCATAGTAACCATATTGATAAGATGTTCCTCTTTCTCCTCCTCTTCCTCCTCCTCCTCATAGCAATTAGCAGGTATTAAGTTCTTATTGTGAACTATTCTGTGCAGTTACCTGTTTCATCATTACAAAAATATTATGAAGTATATAATGTTATTTTCCTCATTTTACAGATGGGGAAACAGGCACAGAGAAGTTTAAGTGGTCAAGCTAGTATTTGAAGGCAGGCAGGCTGGCTCAAGAACCCAGGTCTTAATCATGAAGCTGTGTCATGTTCTGTTTCGCTGTCCTCATAAACATCTCAATGAACATATTTTAATTATATCCTTGATAAGCAAGGGTTTATTTCTTAAAATGAAAATGCACATGTAGTGTGTGTGTGTGTGTGTGTGTGTGTGTGTGTGTGTGTGTCTGTCTTCATTGACCCTCTTTTTTTCCTTCTTTAGTTGTAAAATGGGAACTAAATAACATGGATCTAGCAACTAAGGACCACAATGCACTTTTATTTATGTGGTTTTTATACATAAGTATTTATGAGGTTAGAAACTAAAATTGAGAAATATTTAATAATTTTAAACTAGCTGTAATAAACCCATGATATTTAAAAACGAATGGCCTGGTGCATGGATTCGTGCACCCACGGCAGAAGGTGGAATTGCGTAGCCCGCGAGGATCGGGCTCTCCCCTCTCTGGTTCTGGGGTCCGTCACCTGAGAACTGCAGCTGCCAAGTCACCACAGCTCGGCAGCTCCTGCGTCAAGCGTCTGCCCCCTGGTTGTCAGTGTGTGTCATATGTACCGGCTAGTCAGGCAGTCGGATGGTCAGATGGTCACTTAGCCTTTTATATATATAGATTAGTGAGAAGGGTGGCATTGCTTTACATGTTTGCACATCTCTTTAATGTAACTTAATAGAAGACAACTGGATTCTCATATCTGCTTATACAGTTGATCTGTTTGGATTTGTGATATTACTTAGTTGATACATTTAGAGAAAATCTGATGTCACACAGATATTTAACTCAGAAAAGTTGTAATGTAGCCTTTTTAGATACTTGTGGATATTTTTCTTTGATAGGGCTACCAAGCTCTTCTTGGGAGTTTCTCGAAATTTTTTGTTTTTTTTTTCCCCCACTGATTTCCTTTTTTTTTCATTTTAATTTCTTTATTGATTGAGGTATTACATATTTGTCTTCATCCCCCCATTACCTTCACAACACCCCCCCACTCATGCCCTCACCCCCCTGTTGTCTTTGTCCACTGGTTAGGCTTATATGCATGCATACAAGTCCTTTGGTTGATTTCTCAAAGTTTAGTTACAATGTAGAATCTGAAACCAAATCAGTGAAAATTTTGTATTTTATTAAAGTCTGTTTCTCTTGCTCTTTGAATATTTTATTTGAAATATATTTTTATTGATTTCAGAGAGGAAGAGAGAGATAGAAACATCAATGCTGAGAGTCATTGATCAGCTGCCTCCTGCACGCCCCCCATGGGGATCAAGCTGGCAACCAGGGCATTTGCCCTGACCACGAATAGAACTGTGACCTCCTGGTTCATATGTCGATGCTCAGTCACTGAACAATACTGGCCGGGCTGAATATTTCAAACCTATGCATATTTTGTATCATATTGGTCATCTGGAAAATGCAAAAAGTGGAAAAATTATGTTTCATTGTATAATACAAAAAAATTACACTTGGAGCTTCTCATCTTATCAACAGAGTCTTTAAATTACGGAAAGTTGTCATGCTTAAGGTGGCAAATACAAGTTTTCCAAAATTCTAATTATTGCTTGAAAGATCAAATTTTATTATGGCAACAATTGCTGTCAGTTGTTTTCCTTGAAGTGACAGGCTTACTTCCTTCATTTTCAAGAAATTATCTGCCATATATCTAAGTAATCACTTTTTGATATTTAGTAATTTTTTTTTAAGTAATATGGTGCTCATGAAAAAAGTATAGCTAGTTCAGGTTGCAACTCAAACAATAGTGGTTTTCCTCTAGACAATAATTGTATTTTTTATGCAGCACAAGTACTTTAAAAAGACATACTGTACACCAAGCATGTCAAACTCGCGGCCTGCAGGCCGCATACCTCGTTTATTTGGCCTGGGTTAGCCTTTGAGTTTGACATGCTTGCTGTACACACTTGAGTCAAGATATTAAAAGATTAATAATTTCACTATTCCATCAAGAACTTTTTCTAGTGATTCGGTGGGTGGGGGAATAGACTGTTGCTCCTGATGAGAGGAGATGAGAAAAATTTGCTGTCATTTTCCTTTCTCATCCTACCACATATACCTCCCCCAACAGCGATGCAAATAAAAAAAAAGGTATTATTAAAATAATCAAATAGTGTGACAAAGAAACCACTGTTTTTGAAATTAGGGGAATCTAATTGGAATCTTAGTAGAAAGTCGGGATAGATTAAAGAATCTTGTTATATTTTACTTCGTTATTGGACCTAACTTTTTTTAAGTGGTAACAATGCATAATGAAAATAGTTTAAAACAAAACTGTGACTGTTTTAATTTCAAGTTATTTTCTAGTCTTTATCAAAGTGTTCATATATGTTTTAGAAAATTGGTGGTGGGGTGTCTGATCCTTTTATGTAGAGTATTTCTAAATAGTTTAGTTAAATTTAGACCTTCTTTAAAATTATTTTACAAAATATACATGGAGTACTCTGCATTATGCTGTCTGAGGCCAACACTTCAGTGAGTATGCATTTTAATCAATATGTTTTATGATCTAATTTTAAGAATGAATAAAGTCTTTATATATGCAGTTTTGTGTGAAAACTAAAACATAAAATAGCATAATCTGCTACTTGGCCTTTCATTTAAGTTGATGACATTGTATAAAAGTACAAAGTCTTGTACTTGATTTTGTCACTTAATAAGCTAATTCAATCAGCATTGGCTTTGGTAGGTTGGTAATCATCCATATATAGTTGTCTAAATACCGAAACAAAGAAGACAAGAATCTTACTTACTCTTTAATACATTTTCTTCCTGAGGTTTAAGTGTTCTTGGCTTTCCATCTTAAGTTTCATGGTTCATAGTTTATCCTTTTTAGCACAGGGAGGTTTTAAGACAAATATGGCACTAAAACTGTGTATTTTATACATAGGGACAGGAGCAGAAAATTTTCATTTTGATTACTTAGAATGACTCCTTAAATATTCATTTTAAAACAGTTTTTATTTAGCTAAACATTCTTGGGTTAAGGAATTATTCTCTAAATTCAATCTCCTTACCTTTTAAATTGATCAGCTAATGATGGTCAACAGCTACTTTAGAATATCTGCAAATTATAATGGCTAGTAAAAGAAAAGTGGGTGAATTGATTCTGGTGGAGTAATTTTATAGGGTATTTAACATATTAGTGATTATAGAAAGCATTTATTTGCCTCTTTCTCTTCAAAGTATTTAAATGAATGAAAGGAAGGTCTCATAGAAAATGTAAAATTATGCTTATTTCATTTGAAAATGTCCCTCACCCCTTTATAACTTGCTGCTACATTTTGTATCTTGTTTAGTTCAGGAGCTGTGAGCGACTTTATGTCCAAAATAGTCTCATCACATTAAGCTAATCCCCTTTGAACATGCAACTCAATTTCTTTGATTAGCTTTGAAAATAAAGATCATTAAATCAAAGTGCCACCATCAATTATTGTGCTAGAGTTTTTGCCTGTTCAATAATGCATCAGAGTTGTGCTCTAATCAGTATTTCACTGAAAGATTTATGTAAAAGGAGGACTCCTTTGGTTGCAAACTTGAAATGCAGTTCTATTATGTATAAAAAATATTTTTCCTGCGATTGCTACGATTTGAGGTGCTGTATTTCATTGAATACCCTCAACATCCTATCCATCTTTGCATTTTATATTTGGGATCAGTTCCAGAGAGTGTTTCATAGCATTTTTGTAAATTCACTTTTTTTTGGTTTGTTTTGCAAAAAAAAAAAAAAAGGACAAGGTGCAGATTTTAAAAAGTCTCCATTTCTGTGAGGTACATCTGTTTTGTCAGATTCCCCAGAGAGTGCCTATTTCTTATTTCTCATTATATTAAGGAATTACAAACAAAAAATGGGAAATCGAACTAGCAATATAAGTTTATAAATCTTTTTTGAAGTCTGTGAAATTAGGGTTGCAAAAGAAGTGGTCATTTTTCTTGCTTACTTCAAAATAATATACATTTGGCTTTCAAATGATAGAAATGTAATACCCATCAAATGTCCATAGTGCTTGTATCATTTTATTCTATTGCTATACTGAGCATTCAAAGTTGCAGTAACAGAACCACAAGTAAATTCTGTTTGATCCTAAGCAGTCATCTTTGTAGACAGTACTTTGGAGAGATTGATGTTAGCCATTAAAATAGAACTAAACACATTAACTTCCTTTTCAATTAACAACCCAGGAAGGATAGATGAAACTTAAGAAGACAATATTTCAATATTTTGTAGCAGATTTAGTTACGTGACTCTGCATATTTGAAGAATTTGGTTAAGCTTAAGTACTTCGATCATATTAATATAATCAAAATGTTTAAGTCATTGATTTTTGGAATGACATTAATTTTATAGAATAGGTATTATTATTGAAGAAAAAAAACATATAAAGCAGTTTATAATTTTGAAATATCTCAATTATGTCAGCCTAGTACCAGTGTGTACAAGTATAAGATAACATAATGGTTATTTTTTCTTCTTGTAATTTGATCTGCAGATAAATGATTACAAGTTTCAAAAATGTATAATTGTTGGGGGTAAAACGCATTTGCTGACAATTCATGTTGACTTGAGTACCTGTTAAAGGATTTATTCTGGGAATGGAAATCAGCCCCTTAAATTCATAAGCAGCCTGAGGAGGGTCATCCATCACAGTAATAGAGTAAGCTCCATCTTCAGATAGACATGTACTCTCTATTGCCCCCTTTACTTAGGGTGAATGCCTGGTAATTGAACTGTAAATTCAGTGTCATTAAAGGTTTAGCTTGATATGTAGAGGCTATTTCTACTTTTTTTTAAAAGGGAAGTAGTTTTATGTCATCCATTGTGGTGTCTAGGTTCTGTGTTCTGGTTGTATCAGTTATTTTACAAACTTTTAAAAAAATGTTTAAAAATAGTTTACAGTAAAGGGCAAAATTATACAGCTCAAGGATTTTTTACAAATCAAGTTTACACATATAACCCTTCACCGAAATCAAAATATAGACAGTTACCACCACTCCGTAAGACTCTCGGTGTTCCCTCAGTCAGTCCTAACCTTCTGCCTAAAAGGAATCACTATGTTTTGTGTATCCTATTTGAGATATAATGAATATATAACATCGTGTAAGTTTAAGATACAGAACATATTTGACATACGTACATATTGTGAAATGAATGCCACAATTGGGTAAGTTATCCATGAACTTACATAATTACCTTTGTGTGTGTGTGTGTGTGTGTGTGTGTGTGTGGTGAAAACATCTAAGATCTCCTCTCTTAGCAGTTTTCAAGTGTGCAATACCGTATCGTTAACTGTAGTCACCATGATGTATAGATCTCTGTAACTTATTCATCCTATAACTGGAGGTTTGTACCTTTGACCACCATCTCTCCATTTCTCCCTGCCCCAAACCTCTGGCAACCCCCAATCTTCTCTCTATTTCTATGAGTTTAGCTTTTTTAGATTCCACGTAAAAGTCAGATAATACACTGTTTTGACTTTTATCCCATAAATAAGTATTTGAATTTTATATAAATGCAGTCTGAGTGTGTGTGTGTGTATGTATATATATCTATATATATAAAGAGGTGATATGCAAATTAGCTGGGACACCTTAAGGCGTCAAGACCGGCTCAGGAGGAGGCTGCATCACAACTGGCTCAGGAGGAGCTGCACACGCAAATGGGCGGGAGGCGACTGTGTGCCGCCGCCAGCCACAGCGGCCGCAGGGAGGCGGGGGCTGGGGGCGGGCTGGAGCAGACACACAACACACAGGGGCGCCTGCTCTGAGCCATCGCAGCCAGACTGTGCAGGACATCCCCTGAGGGCTCCCGGACTGTAAGAGGGGGCAGGCTGTGCTGAGGGACCCCCCCCCCCATCCAGTGCACGAATTTCGTGCACCGGGCCTCTAGTCCTATCTAATAAAACAGTACTATGCAAATCATCACTCTGCTACACTCACAAGCCATGCCCACCACCCACGCCCACCAGCCAATCAGAAAGCAAATATGCAAATACACCTAACCAAGATGGCTGCAGCCTCGGAGATCGTTGGTTGTTAGAACAGGGCTATTAGAGCCGAAGATCAGAGGGGAAGATCGGAGCCAGCGGGAGTCCCCCACAGGTGATCAGAGCCAGCTGGGGTCCTACAGGCGATCAGAGCCACCTGGGGGTCTCTGCCCAGGGCCCGAGCCTCAGCCAGAGGCTTGCGGCATTGGCTGGGGGCGGAGTGGGGCTATCAGAACCAGCTGGGGTCCTGCCCAGAGCCCAAGCCTTGGCCAGAGACTTGCAGCCTTGGCCATTGGGGCGGAGCCTGGCGATCTGAGCCAGCTGGGGTCCCCTGAGGGCGATTGGAGCCAGCTGGGGTTCCCTGCCCAGAGCCCAAGCCTCGACCAGAGGCTTGCGGCCTTGGCCTTGGATGGAGCTGGGCGATAGAGCCAGCTGGGGGTCCCTGCTGGCGATCGGAGCCAGCTGGGGGTCCCTGCCCAGAGCCCAAGCCTCGACCAGAGGCTTGCGGCCTTGGCCTTGGATGGAGCTGGGCGATAGAGCCAGCTGGGGGTCCCTGCCCAGAGCCCAAGCCTCTGCCAGAGGCTTTAGGCCTTGGCGGGGGGTGGAGCCCGTGAGCGGAGCCAGCTAGGGGTCCCTGCAGGCGATTGGAGCCAGCTGGGGGAGCCAGCTAGGGGTCCCTGCAGGCGATTGGAGCCAGCTGGGGGTCCCTGCCCAGAGCCCAAGCCTCTGCCAGAGGCTTTAGGCCTTGGCGGGGGGTGGAGCCCGTGAGCGGAGCCAGCTAGGGGTCCCTGCAGGCGATTGGAGCCAGCTGGGGGAGCCAGCTAGGGGTCCCTGCAGGCGATTGGAGCCAGCTGGGGGTCCCTGCCCAGGGCCCAAGCCTCAGCCAGAGGCTTGCAGCCTTGGCTGGGGGTGAAGCCAGCTGGGGGTCCCTGCCCAGGGCCCGAGCCTCAAACAGAGGCTTGAGGCCTTGGCCAGGGGCAGAGCCTGGCAATTGAGCCAGCTGGGGGTCCCCTGCCAAGGGCTGGAGGCTTTAGGCCTTGGCAGGGGCGGAGCCAGAGATCACAGGAGATAGGTGTGAACTACAGAGGAAATACCTTTTCTGACCGCTCATTGGGTAAGCTCCCTGTATGCCACTGGTAATATTCTTAGTAACTTGGGTATAAGAATCCAAAAAGGTGATCTAGGGCTTTTCCACCACACTCCTGGAGAAAAAAATGAAGGTCTGCTGCTGGAGGGCTAAGAAATGTCATATCCTGCCCTAGCCGGTTTGGCTCAGTGGATAATGCCTAGGTTTGCCAATCGTGGAGTCCAGGTTAGATTCTGATCAAGGGCATGTACCTAAGTTGCAGGCTCCTCCCTGGCTGGGGCCCAGGTCAGGGCTCATGAAGGAGGCAAGCAATCTAAGTATTCCTCTCACTTTGATGTTTCTCTCTGTCTTTCCCTTTCACCTGCTCTAAAAGTCAAACTCAACATATACTCAGGTGAGGATAAAAAAAAAAAAAAAAGAAAGAAATGTCATATTCTATGAAAGACACATCTTGAAAATGCCTAAAGAAAGTTGTCATTTTTTCTTGGTGAAGGGACTGGAGTCCGTGTTGATGAAAACACCTTGGTGGCTGCAGTGGCTTCAGCAGCGGGGTGATGGGGCTGGTGCCTTTCCCTGATCAGCCTGGTTGTCTCTCACAAAGGGAGGCCAGACTGCGGCTTAGGCCCGCTCTTTATGGGGAGCGGGCCTAAGCCGTCAGTAGGACATCCCCTGAGGGCTCCCAGTCTGTGAGAGGGGGCAGGCTGGGCTGAGGAGACACCCCCCCCAGTGCACGAATTTCGTGCACCGGGCCCCTAGTGTATATATATTGTGCCTGGCTTACTTTTCTTACCTTTTTGTCTGTGACATTCACTTACATTGTATATAGCTGAAGTTCTTTTCCATTTTTCATTGTATGAATATAATAGAATATATTTGTCCTTTCTTTTGTTGATTGTAATTTTGTTTTCTCCAGTTTGGGGCTATTGTAAATGAAACTGCCATGCACATGTCATTTGATGCTCATAAGTGTTCATTTCTCTTGGGTATTTACGTAAGAGTAAAATTTCTATCTCCTAAGGCCGTGGTCGGCAAACTGCGGCTCACAAGCCACATGTGTCTCTTTGGCCCCTTGAGTGTGGCTCTTCCACAAAATACCACAGCCTGGGCAAGTCTATTTTGAAGAAGTGGCGTTAGAAGAAGTTTTCAATCGTACTGTTGATATTTGACTCTGTTGTCTGAGTTTGCCGACCACTATCCTAAGGTATACATTCAGCATTTGTAGATTCTGTCAAAACTGTTTTTCCAGGTTGTTGTAGGTCTATGCTCTCACTCTAATTATGAAAATCTCATTGTTGCACATCATTACTTACACTTGGCACACTGGTTTTAAATTCCTTTCCCCCCAATTTTAGCCACTCTGGACTTAAGTTGTAATATCATACTGTTTTAATTAGCATTTTCCTGAAAACTCATTATGTTGAGTACCTTTTCATATGCTTTTTGGTCATTTGGATATCCTTTGTGGAGTTCCTGGTTTTTTTTTGCCTACTTTTCTATTGGTTCTTTTTTTGTATTGATCTACCAGTTTTTACGTATAGGTTATCCCCAAAAGTATATATACACACTTTGAATGATTATAAAATCAGTATTTATTAACATACAGTTCATTTTCAAAATTTAAAAGAATCTACAGAAATGTTTTTTTGTGTGTTTTTTTGTCAACCCCTGTTTTCAAACTGATGACCATTCTGGTCCAGGCACTGCTAATAACATGAAGCGATGGAATTGCAAAAATCACGAATCATTTTATTCCGTTTTTTTGTGCCATCAATTTGTCAATTGTTCCCAGTTTTGTACCATAAACTTGATCTTTTATGTATACCAACAAAAAAGTCTAGTGGATAGCCCTGGTCGGTTTGGCTCAGTGAATGGAGCGTAGGCCTGCGGACTGAAGGGTCCCAGGTTCGATTCTGGTCAAGGGCGCATCCCCAGTGGGGGGTGTGCAGGAGGCAGCTGATCGATGTTTCTCTCTCATCGATGTTTCTGACTCTCTGTAAAAAATCAATAAAATATATATATTTTAAAAAAGTCTAGTGGATAAATTTTCTTTGTTCAAAGTTTAGTCTGGCTTCACCCATGATTTCAAATCAGTTAACCCTGAAAAGGAGTGAAAATTTAAGTGTGTTATCCACTGTTAAAGTGTGTATTTTTGGGGGGACACCTTACATTTCTGGCATTGCCCTTTTAGTTGTAATCATTGTCTTCTTAATGTATCTTGGATTTAGTGTGTTAACATTCTTGTTAACATTCTTGTTCAGTATTTTTGTATCTATAATTTTCCTGTCTAGTAATGTCCTTCTTAGGTTTTTGTCAAGGTTAAATTGGTCTCAAAAGTTTAGAGCAGTTACTTTTTCTTGCCAATGAAAGAGTTCAGAAAATTGGTGTTAATTTTTTAAGTATGTGTGGGAAGATTTTTAATAATGGCCTCAATTTTGTTAATAGATACAAAATTATTGACATTCTTTTAAAATATAATTTTATTGATTTCAGAGAAGGGAGAGGGGAAGAGAGGTTAGAAACATCAATGATGACAGTCATTGATTGGCTGCCTCCTGCAGGCCCCACAATGGGGATCGAGCTCATAACCCAGGCATGTGCCCTAACGGAATAAAACCCATGACCTCCTGGTTCATAGGTCGATGCTGAACCACTGAGCTAAGATGGCTGGGCAAAAATTATTGACATTTTGCTAAATTTGTTTTTTAAGGTATTAGTTTATTTCATATCTTTTTTTTTTTCCAGAAATTTTGCTATAGATTGTATCTTTGGTAAGCAGCATGTACTAGTATTTGGTTTTTATTGTGTATACCTATAGAGTCTAATTGGGTCCCTCTTTTTATTCCCAGTGTTGAAAATTTATGCCTTGTGCAGTTTTATTTTTTTTCTTTTGGATCAATGTTGCTAGGAATTGAACAATTTTATTAATCTTTTCTTCTTTCTAAAGACCAAATTTTGACTTTGTGGAATTTATTTAATGTACTCTCTATTTTCTTGAATTTTGGTCTAACATATGTTATTTTCTTTTTCGTGTTTGATATACTGTTTTGTTTTAGCTTTTTGATAAACATGCTCAGCTCACTGATTTTTTAAAATCTTTCATTTCTTCTAATAACCTATTTATTTTATAAGTCCATAAATTTCTTTCTAAGCATTTCTTTAACCGTACCCCATAATTTTGATGTGTTGTATCTTTATTATTATCATTCAGTTTCAAATGTTTAAATTTTTATTATAATTTCTTAAAATATATTATCCAATTGACTAAGATTTTTTTTCTTATTTGTTTTTTATTTCTAGCTTAATTCTCTGTAATCAGAGAACTTCTGTATGCTGTCAGTTCATTGAGATTTGATGATACGTACTTTAGAAATACCTATAGTCTACTTAGATAAATATTTATTTTGTATTTGAAAAGAATGTGTATTTAGCAGTTGTTGAGTGCAATGTTCTATATTGGTCAATAGGTCAATTTTATTTAGAATGTTGTTCATATCTTCTAGACCCTTACTAATTTTTTCTATTCCATTAGTTACTGAGAGAGATGTGTTTAACCTCTACTTTATGATTGTGATTTTGGCTATTTCTCATTTGGATTCTGAGTCCTTTTGACCTATGTGTTTTGAGGTTATATTTTTAGATTACTAAGGTTGTTTTATCATCTTACTGAATTGAACCTTTATCTCTATGATTTGTCCCTCTTAATTTCCATGCTTACTAGAGGCCTGGTGTACAAAATTCGTGCACGGGGAGGGGGTGTGTCCCTCAGCCCAGCCTGCACCCTCTCCAATCTGGGACCCCTCGAGCGATGTCCAACTGTCCATTTAGGCCCGATTCCAGTAGGATTGGGCCTAAACAGGCAGTTGGACATCCCTCTCACAATCCAGGACTGCTGGCTCCCAACTGCTCGCCTGCCTGCCTTCCTGATTGCCCCTAACCACTTCTGCCTGCCAGCCTGATCACCCCCTAACCACTCCCCTGCCAGCTGGATTGATGCCTAACTGCATTCCCTGCAGGCCTGGTCACCCCCAACTGCCCTCCCCTGCAGGCCTGGGTCCCCCCCAACTGCCCTTCCCTGCAGGCCCGGTCGCCCCCAACTTTCCTTCCCTGCAGGCTTGATCACCCCCAACTGCCCTCCCTTGCAGGCCTGGTCCTTCCCAAGTGCCCTTCCCTGCTGGCCATCTCGTGGCGGCCATCTTGTGTCCACATGGGGGCAGCCATCTTGTGTGTTGGAGTGACAGTCAATTTGAATATTACTCTTTTATTAGATAGGATGGCCTTAAACCAGTGATGGCGAACCTATGACACGCGTGTCAGCACTGACACGCGTAGCCATTTCTGATGACATGCGGTCGCATGCCGAGAATGAAACATTTGCTGCTCCTGAGGATGAAACATTTGCGACTAGAGTCTTGGAGTTAGTTTTTTCCTCAAAGTGACACACTACCTGAGTTATGCTCAGTTTTTTGGCGAAGTTTGACACACCAAGCTCAAAAGGTTGCCCATCACTGCCTTAAACTCTGCTTGTCTGATATTAGTTTAGCTTTACCAGACTTATTCTGGTTAATGTATGTATGGTATATCTTTTCTCTGTCTTTCTATTGTTCTCATCATCTTTTTTCTTTATTATTAACTTATATCTTTGGTAAGCAGCATGTATTTGGCTTTTATAGTATTCTATAATTTGACAGTTTGTCTTTTACTTTATAGTTAACCCCTTTACACTTAATATAATTATTGATAAATTTTTATTTTATTTGCCATTTTTTTGTTTTCTTTGTGTTTTATTCCTTCGGTTTTGTCTTCTTTTGTGTTACCTTTTTATTTCATCTTCTTTCTATATTGGTATGTTATTTTTCCTTAATTCTATTATTCTCTTAGTAGTTACTCTAAAGATTACAGTAAATATACTTGACCTATTTGAGTCAACTTTTAAAAAATATTTTTATTTTGCAATAATTCTATATTCACAGGAAGTTTTTAATATAGTATAGAGAGGTTCTGTATGTATGTCTCCACGTTTCTTCCAGTGGTTACATCTTAATAATTATAGTAAAGTATCAAAAGCAGGAAACTGATATTGGTATAATGTGCAGTAATGTTTTCCATTTGTGTCATTTTTATTACTTGCATAGGTTGGGTGGCCACCACCACAATCTAGGTATCAATCTATTCCGTCACCACAAAGATCTTCCTTATGCTACCCTGTGATAGTCATACCCAGCTCCCTCCCCACACCATCCCTATTCGTTGTAGAGCGTTTCTGTCCCTGTAATTTAATAATTTCAAGAATGTTATACAAATATTAAAGGCCCAATGCACGAAATTCGTGGAAGAGTACGCCTTCCATCCCCTGGCTGCTTGCACTGGCTTCCTTCTGGCACCGGGACCTGGGCTTCCCTCCGGCCGCAGTCAGGCACCCAGGACCGGGACCCAGGCTTCCCTCACAGCCCTGGCTTTTTCTGGAAGGTCGCCCGGAAGCCCATCTGCTCTAATTAGCATATTATGCTTTTATTATTATAGATAATCATAATGTATATGACCTTTTGAGATTACCCAAGTTGTTGTGTATATTAATAGTTTTTCTTTTTATTGCTGAGTATAATTCCATATTATTCAATAGTTTGGATGTACCTATGGAGGGACATTTTGTTTGTTTCCACTTTTTTACTATTATAGATAAAGCCTGTTTTTTCATGGACATAATTTTTTAATCTCTCTACAGTAAATGTCCAGGAGTATAATTACTATGCTACATGGTAAATGCATGTTTAGTACTTTTTTTAGAAACTGACAAACTGTTTTTCAGAGGGGCTCTAACATTTTACCTTTCTACCAGCAACATCTGAGCAATCCATTTTCTCCACATCCTCTTCAGCATTTGGTGTTGCCACTGTTTTTTATTTAATCATTTTGATAGGTATATAGAGATACTAGAGGCCCAGTACACAAATTTGTGCACAGGTGTGGGTCCCTCAGCCTGTCCGGCAATCAGGGCCGATCTGGGGGGCCAGCCAGCCGGGCGGAGGGACTGCGGGAGGTTGGCCAATAGCGGGGAGGGGCCACGGGAGGTTGGCTGGCCGAGGGATGTTGGCTGTGGGAGCGCACTGAACACCAGGGAGCAGCTCCTGCATTGAGCGTCTGCCCCCTGGTGGTCAGTGCACGTCAAAGCAACCAGTTGACAGGTCGACCTGTCTGGTTGTTTGGTGGCTTAGGCTTATATATATATAGATTCTTTATACTCTCATTTGCATTTATCTAACGCGTAATGATGCTGAACATTTTTTATATTCTTATTTGAAATCCATTTTTCCACATTGCTGAAAAGTTTTTATTGATTTTCTAATTGGAAATATGTACTTAACTATTAGGTTTTGAGTTTTCTTTATATAGGCCAGATATGAGTCGTTTGTCAGATACCTGTGCCCTTAATTTGTTTATTTTTTACTTTAATTAATACTTTCACTACTTCCTGGAAATTGCAATGAACTTAATGCACTTAAGCCCCATTGACACTACTCCTGTGTTTTGTGTGATTATCCTGCAGTACTTTAAGTCTACATATATTTAAACCTCAGCCCTAGCCAGTTTGGCTCAGTGGATAGAGCATTGGCCTGCAGACTGAAGGGTTTCAGGTTTGATTCTGCCCAAGGGTACATGCCTGGGTTGCAAGCTAGATCCCCAGTAGCGGGAGTGCAGGAGGCAGCCGATCAATGATTCTCTCTTAGCATTGATGCTTCTCTCTCTCTCTCCCTTTTCTTTCCTCTCTGAAATCAATAAAAAAATATATTTAAAAAATCTCAATAAGTTTAGATTGTTTATTGTTTTGAGCAATTTCTATTGATTTAGTCCCATTTTTAAATTCTTCTTTGTGCTCTTCAGTCTTTTCTGCATTAGAGAAATTGCACCAGGGATCATTTTCTTCCTGCCTAATCTTTTTTGTTGTTGTTTGTTTTTGATTTTGTACAAATATGAGACAACACAATACTTTGTTTGTGAGGTGTGGGGGGAGGAGGTGTTTTGAAAGCGCTAGGACAGTTGTCAAGTATTTTTGTTCTTATCCTTAATTGTTAAATTCTATTATCTTCTTCCATAGATTCACTTAACACATTGGGCACCAGTAGTTTTATTGCTAACTTTACCCAGTGGCAGATAAGTTTCTATTGAACCAGTACAAAAAACGTTTTACAAAGTATCATACTTTAAAGAGATATTAGCTTGTAAGAACATGTAATAAATAACTTCAAAATGCAGTGGGTATTTAATTTTAAGGCGTGCCTTTAACATTTTTGTAAAACACTGTGTAATATGAATACAAGAGAATGCTTGTGATCCGCCCGCAATGTGTTAAGTCAGTTGTCACTTTTACTTTTCTTGGAAGATAAAATGCTTTTTGCTGTGGTGGCTCTTAAGATTTTTCCTCTGTTTCGGCTTTCAGCTGTTTTGCTGTGATAGCTGTGTTAGCTTTTAAGATCATCTCTGCCTTGTGAGATCTCTTCATGCTCTTGTGTGATCTCTTCTCTGGAGTGTGGGCTGGGCTTATTGAGTTGCTTTTAATGCATAGAATATAGCAGGAGTGATGTATTCTTTTTTATATATTTAAAGCTTTTTAACATTTTTTTAAATCCTTACCTGAGGTTATGTTTAAGGAGAGAAAGGAAGAGAAAGAGACACCTCCATGTGAGAGAGAAACATCAATTCGTTACTTTCACCATTTGCGTGTCCCGACCAGGGATTGATCCTGCAAATTTTGATGTACAGGATGATGCTCTAACTAACAGAGCGACCTGGCCAGGGCTAAAACTAATTTTTAAAAAGAGAATTCTTTATATAAATCTTTTAATTGCTCATAGTGGAAGGGTTACTCTGGTAGAGCTATTCCCACAGGGTGAGCTTAAATGTATATAGAACTAAAGGTGATTTTTGTTTTCTTGGGATGCTACTAGAGCAGAAGGAAGTCTCTTAGCACACATGCTCCAAATAAGTGACAACGTGGGTGAAAGGATACGGTCCATTTCTTCTGTATGACATACTGACTTTTGTCCAGAGCATTGAACACTTGTTTATTCAGGTATTTTCTTGTTTGTGCTTCTGCAGCACTTATCAAGTAAGTGTATATTTATCAGAAACTATACCTTTTTATGTTAGTTATAAATATTTTTACAATCCTGTGGCTTTATTATCTATACTGGTGGCCCAGTGCATGAATTCGTGCACCTTGAAAGGAACTGTGGGCCACAGGGCTGTGGTGGGCACAGGGGCGGGTCTCAGCCCATCCTCCACGCCCTCCCCCCCGGCCCCTCCTGCCACGGCCCTCGGTCCCCTGTCTGCCAGCAGCCCCACTCCCGCTGCGGCCACCGCTCCCATGTGCTGACAGGCGCTGGCCCCGCTCGCACCCACAGATGGCACCGAGCGATTGGGACTGGCACCGGGCATTGGCAGTGGGTGTGAGCAGTGGCTCAGGTGCCGGCTCCAGGTGCAAGTGGAGCTGGCGCCGGCAGTGGATGCAAGCGGGGCTGGCGCTGGCAGCAGGTGTGAGCACTGGGTGGGACTGTGGCATGCGGGAGCAAAGAATTTTCAGTAACCACCAGAGGCTCGCCTGATGACAGCGGCTGGTGCCCCGCCTTGGTCTGGTGCCCCCACTCACCTGCTCCACCATTCTGTCGCTACCGACGCCCATCGTGTTCCACCCTCTGCTGCCTGCTGCCAATGCCTGCCATGTTCCATGAGTGCCCCTGGTGGTCAGCACACGTCATAGCAACTATTTGTTCAGTTGTTCTGATGTTCAATCAATTTGCATATTAGCCTTTTATTATATAGGATATATAAAAGCCTAAGCAACCGTTAGGACGGAACGACCAGTCGACCAGTCACTATGATGTGCTCTGACCACCAGGGGCAGATGCTCAATGCAGGAGCTTCCCCCTGATGGTCAGTGCACTCCCACAGCCAACCTCCCGCAGCCGGCCAACTTCCCGTGGTCCCTCCCTGATTGACCTGATCACAACCACCTGTGGCCCCTCCCCCCAGCCAGCCAACCTCCCTCAGCCCCTCCCCCTGACTGGCTGGCACCAATCGCCCCAATCAGAACCTCCTGTGGCCTCCCATCCCTTGTCAGCCCCGATTGGCTATGATCTGGACTAGATGAGACCAGCCCAATCGGCCCAGATCACCGGCCAGGCCGAGGGATCCCACCCGTGCATGGATTTGTGCACCAGGGCTCTAGTCTATATACCGAAAGCCTAAGCGACCGTTATGGAAGAACAACCAGAACGACTGGTTGCTATGATGCGCACTGATCACCAGGGGCAGATGCTTAATGCAGGAGCTGCCCCCTGGTGGTCAGTGAGCTCCCACAAGGGAAGTGCCGCTTAGCCAGAAGCCGGGTTCACTGCTGGCGAGCACAGAGGCAGTGGCTGGAGCCTCTCCCGCCTCTGTGGCAGTGCTAAGGAAGGAGCAGCAAGCCGAGTGGTAAGGAGCAGCACGCAGGCGAGTGGTAAGGAGTGAGAGGTCCCAGACTGCAAGAAGGGTGTCCGACTGCCGGCTTCTGGACATCCCCCGAAGGGTCCCGGCCTGCGAGAGGGTGCAGGCCAGGCTGAGGTACACGCACCTCTAGTACATGAATTTCATGCACCAGGCCTCTAGTATAATATATAAACTTATGAGAAAAGTTTATGAAAATTTATTTAAATTGTTTTGAAAAACTACATAGATTAATGGATAAAACTATTCCTGGTGAATTGGTTGTATTTGACTAAACTATAAAACATTGAGTAAAAGAGCTCATAAAAATTTAAGTTTCTTTAATGAAATTGTTTCCCAAGTGTTCAAATTCTTGCTCTGTGTTTAGAGGCTGAATTTGAAAATAATGCCTTATTATATGAATTTGATTTATGCAAGAAAGAAGGTGGAGCCCTCCCTTTATTAAGATATTTGTGAATGAATATACATATGTTTTAAGTTAAAATAAAGTGTTAAGTTATATATTTCTCCTTTGTTATTATTTCTGCTTTATCTCACCTTTTAGAATAACAACCAAGTACTGGTTTTAACTGCATCTTACAAGAGGGCTTCTCCTAGACTTCTAAATACTGAGAAGGTATTTCATTTAGGAAGAATTTGACAACTTTTTAATCAAATACTTTACATAATCTTTATTTGAATTATGTTTTAGTTATTTGAACTAATTAAAACCCATTAATTAATTTATATATTTATTTACTAAGAACATAAAAGGCCTTTTTAGATTGAAATATTCAGCCAGACGTTAAATATTGAACACATAGTTATTTGGTAACTATTGCTCATTTACTAGCAACTTCCATAAATTATACAGATTGTTTATCTATATGTAAAAACCACCATAGTTGTGTTTCCTTCTGTTTATTTAATATTCTAAAAAGCAAGATGTGAGTCAGGTTATTTTTATTAAACATTTCTACTGTCTGCTATGAACAAGCTTACCAAGGAAAATAAAGTTCATTCTCGTTTCTCAAGGAGAGTAGTTCAGAAAGCTGTTTTAATAGAGTCATAGCAAAATCTGAAGGGGACTTTGTGCTTTTTTTATGGACATAAACTTGAAAATTTAAAAACAAGCCTTTTGTATGATAACATAATTAAATTATAGTTTTTACATGTGTGATCCCTTTAATTTTTGCTTTTTTTTTTTTTATTCACAAGATTTATTATTTATTTTGTGTTAATCCTCACCCGAGGAAATTTTTCCATTGATTTTTCAAATTAACTCTTTATTATATTACATATGTCTCCTGCCCCCCAATTGAGCCCTTCTAGCCTACCCCTACTCCCCACCGCACCCTAATAGGGCCTTCACCCTATTATCTGTGTCCATGGGTTATGCATATATGCATACAAGGTATTTGGTAGATCTCTTCCCACCCACCCACCCACCTCTGCCTTCTCTCTGAGATTCCACAGTGTGTTCCATGCTTCTGTGTCTCTGGAACTGTTTTGTTCATCAGTTTATTTTGTTCATTAGATTCCATGAACATATGAGTGAGATCCTGTGATACTTGTCTTTCTCTGACTGGTTTATTTCACTTAGTGTAATACTCCATTTATGTGAACCTCAAGGGCCAGGAGGAGACAGGAGGAGTCATTGACATTGGCTAAACCGCTCTCATATTTGGAGAAAACACTGATATTTAACACTTTTATACATTTTTATATAATAATATACTTGCTCTGGTCCTATAGTTTTACCCTTGGGATGCCCTCCCATTTTATCTTACATGTATCAGAGCTTATACCTCATCAGTTAACTTCATATGGATACACTCTGTTCTTGGAATGTGATTTTTCATCTGGCTTACCATAGTAGAAATCCAAATATTTTTCCTATGAAATACCCCATAGGCCCTAGGTCCGTGTGTGTGGGATCTTCAGAATGTCAAAAACTTCATTATGCCATCTGCTTCAACCTGAGCAGTGTATCTTCTGCTGGCAGGCTTTATTGAAGTGCTGTGGCTCAGGATAAAAAAATAAGCAGGTTTGGCATAAGAAGCTTGCTTTTGAAAAAATAATAATTGATCATGTGCCTGCTCTAGATTTAAAATACCCATTTGAAAGGATTCCCTGAAGCCTCTTCTAAGCATATTGATCTCTTTTTCATCTGTGGTTGAAGATAGCAATTATTATGGTTGAATAATTGGTAACTTTGGTAAGTTGTTGAGTTTTCTGTTTTATTTTTAAGGATATGTAACTCTTAGGCACAGATTGGTGATACATTGTGAAATATTTTGATTACTTCTGTTAATGGAAGCTCTTTACCTAATATTTTATTTGCAGAAATGATATCTTAAATGACTTTTTTCTATATATAATACAAAGATGATAAGAATGCCATGATGAAAAAAAAAAGCTAGCTAACTTATACTGTGTCTGCTATATACTGTGTGTGACTTTGCTAATTATGTCACCTGTAAAATGAAAATAAAGTTATTTGGAAGCTTGTTGGGGAGATGATATCCGAGTAGGTCCTTACAAAATGAATAGACATTTATTCTGCAAATGTTTGTTGAATGTCAACTCTGTGCTAGGCACTCTTCTAGATAATGAGGATGTAATTCAGAATAAAGTAGTCAGATTCCTCCACTGGAGAATTCCGCAGTCTAGTCTGTCTTGACAGATCGGGATGAAAGCTCCATGGCCACAGGGTGCATGCTGGGTGGCAATAAGCACCATGAAGGAAAATGGGGCCGGGCAAGCTCCTGGAGTGCAGCGGTGCGATGCTTTCTTCAATGGGGGTGTCAGGGAGGACTTCCGTGGGGTGGCATTGAGCACACTTGAATGGAAGAAGTAAGCGTGTAGATACTTGGCGGAAGGATGTACCTGACTGGTAAAGGGGACAACTTGGCAGTTTGAGGAAAGGTGAAGTGGTCAGTATAGCTGGAGCTGTGGGGACACAGTGCAAAGGGATGAGTTCAGAGGGTGGTCCCGAAACACAATTGGTATCGCCTTGCTGATAAATAGTTATAGGTATAAAGTTAGATTCCGACACCCTATAGAAGGATTGGCTGTTTGCACTCTTCTGTCAGTTATTTAGCTTTAACTTGGGGCTCCATATAACAGGCACACAAAAGTAAGTATAGAACACTTTTCCAAAATGGAATTATTTTTTGTTGTTGTTTACTTTATATCATTGTATCTGGAATTTGCCAGTTTGTGAAGTTTGAAGGTACAGTCCTCCAGATTGGCAACGCTGTCCAAGACTTTTGAGAGCAACAGCAAAGGAGTTAAACTCCAAATACAGAGTTAGAGGGAAGAATCTCCACAAGACAGAACCAATTGCAAGTTTAGGAGGTTTGTTCCCAAAACCACCCTCCAACATTTAACTAGAAGGACCAAAGAACTTACTGAGCTATTAAATTCATGGGTGTGGTCTATTTTACGGAAAGGATACAGGTCAGATATTAGCTAAAGGAAGAGACACATAGCTCAGTCTGGTAGGATTTCAAATCAAAGCTTTTATTTTTCTTAGGAAGTATCTTCCCCCATATCTATGCATGGCAGTATGCATGGAGTATTGCCAACCAGCAAGCTCACCTGAGCTCTGTGTTCAGAGTTTTTATTTGAACATTATTTCATAAGTATGATTCATTGATTGATTGCCCAGGTGGCTGAACTTAGTCTCAGAGTTGGACCTCATATCTTGTGACCTTGAGGCCTACCATGAAAAACAAAGACACTCCTGTCGTCTGGGAAATCCCAAGGGTTTAGGATTTACTTCCCAGGAGCCACAGACAAAAGGCAGACTGCTCTTGGGGAAGACCAAATTCTTGCTAGATACATTGTTATAAAAATTCACACAATATGGAAAGGAAATGGCCCCCTGGAGTCCCATCTCTCTGGAATAACTAGTGTTAGTATTGCTTGTTTGTTTTATATTGTTCCAATGTTTAATAAAGTTCACTGAATTATACATATTGTTCTACAACTAGCTTTTTTTTACTTTAAAGTGTATACTGGTGTGTATGTTTTTGCATGTATTTTAACGAGTAACCTGAAGTTGAACACTGGATATAATTAGTTTAAAAATATTTTGTTATCTAATAAATAGTGATGCATTGCACATCTACACAGTTCCTTGCATGTTATTCTAATTTTTCTCATCAAAATAAATTTCTGAAATAGAATTGCTTAATTAAAAGGCATGGCCAGTTTGAAATTTGGTATGTACTTCATTATTACCCCTCTTGGGATGTTTTCTATTTAATAGTTTATGGAATGTTAAAATTGTTAATGATTTTCATATTACTCTTAGGTAAACATTGCAACTTCAGCAATTTCAAATGTTGAATGTACCCATATTCCACATCTCAGCCCGGCTGTAATTACTACTCTGCAAAATGAATCATTTTTATCGTCTCAAAACAATGGGAATCTGGAAATACTTACAGCTTCAGGTACTCCAACCATCAATGGGAAAACTACTTGTGATGAATTTGATCAACTGATCAAAAATATGGCCCAGGCAAGATCATTTTTATCTTATATAACATGTTAAATATACATTAAATATATGTATTAAATGTAGTGTTAAATATGTTATTTATTAAGACATTTATAAAATCTGAAAAAAAATTGGAATGAAAATGAAGTAGATTTTGTGTGTTTGGATGGCTCAGAGATTTTTTCTATTCCATTTCTTTAAATTATCACATTTTCAACTGAGTATTATATTTTATGTTCTAGAAATATTCTGCAGGATAAATAAAATGTCTCATTCTAGGTGATGAGGGAATCAAGGTTATTTTAGGGAAAAAAATTAATTTGTTGTGTGTTTTTTTAAACCAAGTAATGCCACTAATAAGATGACTATAAGTGCAAGGATTAACTTTTAGTTTTATTTCTTGTTTTGCTTCCTGGACAGGGTCGCCATGTAGAAGTTTTTGAGCTCCTCAAACCTCCCTGTGGGGGCCTCGGGTTCAGTGTTGTGGGACTGAGGAGTGACCACCGGGGAGAGCTGGGAATATTTGTGCAAGAGATCCAAGAGGGCAGTGTGGCTCACAGGTGAGACTGGCGGGCTGCTGGTCTGGGTTTGATACCACATTCGGGAGGTGTTGATCACCCTGGGGAATATAGAGAAGCAAAATGAATGAAAACAAACAAGAATCCAAAAATAATGATATTAACCAGTTTTTTTAGACATCATTGGCATTGCTATGATAAAAAGTAAGTCCTTTTGAAAGAAGAGTAGCTATTCAATGTAGTCATGACTTAATCACTTTTTAATAAGGAAAGAAAAATTTGATGAGGATATGTTCTCAATGTTAATAAATGGACTCTTCTGATTAGATTTTAAAATTACTTTTTAGAAAACTAGACATGTAACCCATGATAATTTAAAAGAAATTTTATTAATATACTCAAAGCAACAAGTAAATATATGCCTCCTTGCTTTTATTTGTAGAAGATAGGAACATCCAAGATATAATGCAAAGGTTGGGTAGCTGAAAGAAGAGGGCTCTAAAATGGGGGGAGTTCATTAGATCCAATGGAGCCAGAGTATATGCTTTTAAAAGTGGAAGTCCTAGAAAAAGCTACTTAATTGTGGACATTAGAACATAGAATTAAAATAATCTGATACTATATGCCAGGAAAGCTGTCATTGTCTTGGGAGCCATCAGATATCTTTTACCTCCTTTCTCATTCTTGATAGAGATGGAAGATTGAAGGAAACTGATCAAATCCTTGCTATCAATGGACAGGCACTTGATCAGACGATCACACATCAGCAGGCCATCAGCATCCTGCAGAAAGCCAAAGATACTGTGCAGCTCATTATTGCCAGAGGCTCGTTGCCTCAGATTATCAGTCCTATAGTTTCCCGCTCCCCATCCGCGGCCAGCACAATTTCTGCTCACTCTAATCCGGTGCGTATGTAAGATTTTCACAAGGAATAGAACCCATTTTTCTACTTCTTTTTTTATTTTTTTACAGGTTTCTAGATGACTATTTTACATTTTCCTTAGGTTCTTGATATTTCTTGAGTTTTTGCCTTTTTATTATTTTATCTCTCCCTCGCCCGGAATAGTTATTATTTAATTTTGATAAGTTTCTGGCTTCTAAAACAATTTTTACCATCTTTTGTATAGTTTCTTTTTTATTTGGTAACATCTCTCAAATGAAAAAAAAATTAGACCTTTTACAAAATTGACTCTATCTGCCGACAGATATTATCTTGAGTTTGCTTTGTAATTTGCCAATTATACTCTGTATTATTGTTACAGTTAGCTGTCTATGATGACTTTAAGAAGTAATCTAATTTGGAATCTTGCAAGGCAGGATTATGCAGAAAACATTTTTAATACGTAAAAGTTTTTTTTCTTGATCTTTCCTTTTTTAAAGAAAAAGTTCTACAAAGGATCTCCCAAACCAGTGCCTATCTTTACCTGGTTAAATGTGGTCACTATGACGATGAATTGATAATTTCAAGATTGATTATGCAGTAACAAACTTTTGAAAGGGAAGTGTAACTAAACAAAAGAGACATGTCTTATGACTCATTTTTATGTTTGAACTCAATTATTTAATACTACTCATAAAATAATTTTCACAAAAATCTCAACTGTAATGAAAATTTTAGTTTTTCCTAAATATGTGCAGATTCTTATAGGAGCTTTGTTTTCAGGTTCACTGGCAGCATGTGGAAACTATTGAATTGGTGAATGATGGATCTGGTCTGGGATTTGGCATTGTCGGAGGAAAAGCAACTGGCGTAATAGTAAAGACCATTCTGCCTGGAGGAGTGGCTGATCAAGTAAGCTACTCCCAACAGGTGTTCATGCTGTTTTATTAAATAAAATGGCTTCATCTTTTACATTATCTGCCAGAAATAAGAAGCTGTGGCCTTAGGTAATATCAAAGAATCGAGTTAGACTCTTCTGTTTTGCTGGGCTGTCCCTAAATTGTTTTTTTAGACTTGGGGAGAAATACCATTGAAAGGGGAAGATTGATCTTAAGTTAAAGGAATAGACCCCCAGACTATAAAGCCCAAGTTATGGTTTTGATCATTGTAGAGGTAGCAGTTCTTTATTTTATGATCGTAAATCAAATTTATAAACCTAGTCAACTGTTTTATGGCCACAAGATATTATTGAAAAAAGAATAGTTTGCTGTAGTAGGAAAAAACACAAGATTCATCTTGTCCTTTTAGTGCTGCGTCACTGGTGTCGTCTTTGTCCATGAGACCCGGTCTATTTTTGTCGCTGAGAGTTGTACATCAAAGAATTGCCATTTATGCTGGAAGTGCCATGTTGCATTATATGTGACAAAATTTTAGTTGCTTATTATAATTTATATTTTACTTAGACAAGTTCAGCTAATGTAAGTATTATTTGTGCTTTGATTATAACATTTCATAATGATGTTTGCTTTTACAGGTATATTTGAACTTAGGAGTCATGTTCATCAAATATTTGTCATATTCATACGTGAAAGTCAGGTTTATTGGCAGAGATACTGACAGTAACACAATAGTTTGACATTTTAAAAAAATATTAGCCAATATCTAGCAGTATCTGGTGAAATCCCCTTCATTGACAGACTTGTAATAAATAAGTTTTATCTTCAGTATAGAGCCACACTGTTCAATACTGTGGGTAATTGCCACATGTCACTTTTTAAATTCAAATTTAAATTAATTAAAATAAATAAAGTTACAAGTTTAGTTCCTCAGTTGGTCTGGCTACATTTCATGTGCTCTATAGATGCATGTTGCTTGTAGCTGCCGTATTGGACAATACAGAACATTTTCATCCTTGCACACAATCGTAGTAGCCACTGTAGAGAGGCTTATAAGACTGCTTGCCACTCCCCATCTATATGAATTTTTACCTCACCATGATATCATCTGAAGATGAATTCTTTAGAGATATTTATAATTTAAATGGCAAGGCAGAAAATTGTGGTGTTAATTCATTGCTTTCTTGTGGTTGATACTGTATTTTGTGTAATATATATTTGTATAGTGACTTATACTATATCTTTGTTTAATGGCATTTTCTTCCTCTGTCCCTCAAAAAATTCACAAAAAGGCTTAATATTTTCTTGTATCTAGTAGGTAGAAATCAAATTGAAAAGCTTATATCGACTATCAATTTAAGGAATATTTGTGAATTTTAGTTACTTATATCACATTGAGTGATATTAGGCTGCTTCAAAAATGTAGTTAAAAAAACACAACAGTTAAAACCACAGCCACATGTCTAGTGTCCTATGATTGATATTTCATATCACTGATTTTTTTTATTCCCTTTCCCTCATTTAGGACTTCTCTGAGGAAGGTAATAAAAACAAAGCCTGATAAACCAATCTCTCTTTATTCAGCATGGGCGATTGTGCAGTGGAGACCACATTCTAAAGATCGGAGACACAGATCTGGCAGGGATGAGCAGTGAGCAAGTAGCACAAGTCCTCAGGCAGTGTGGAAACAGAGTCAAACTGGTGATTGCAAGAGGTGCCCTAGAAGAACCGGCAGCACCCACCTCTCTGGGCATCACTGTGTCCTCATCGCCATCCTCTACACCAGAGATGCGGGTAAGTAGGTGAAAGTTAATGGGTAGGTCATAGACAATAGCACCTAAATGATAGGATGTTTGTTTTGAAACCAGATTTATTAATGTTCGTATATTAGTGATAGATGCACAACCGATTGACACAGACACTAGTGTGGTGAAGGCCTCAGGGTGGGGCGGCGGGTGTGGGCTAAAAGGGGTCAGTGGGGAGACAGAGGGGGACATTTTTATTTTTATTTTATTTATTTTTATTTTATTTATTTATTTTTTAAAATATATTTTATTGCTTTTTTTCCAGAGAGGAAGGGAGATGGATAGAGAGTTAGAAACATCGATGAGAGAGAAACATCAATCAGCTGCCTCCTGCACACCTCCTACTGGGGATGTGCCCGCAACCAAGGTACACGCCCTTGACCGGAATCGAACCCGGGACCTTTCAGTCCATAGGCCGATGCTCTATCCACTGAGCCAAACCAGTTAGGGCAGAGGGGGACATTTTTAATACTTTGAACAGTAAAGATACATTTTTTTTAAATGAAACAAAATTCAAATAGATGTTTTGGCACAATATGTTATTAATTAGGAATAATATGTAAAGATGAAAAATCGATTGCTTAAAAAATTCTAGATGACTGTTTTGCATTTTTCTCTAAGCAGTACATTTATGAGGATAATGTTATGTAGTACAGAAAAGTTTTAAGGAATTATTTGCTAATACCTAAAATGTTGGATACTTTCTCTTACATTGAAGGCCCTCAATAGGGTGTGGTAAATAAAGCTTACTAAAACCTTTTAATATTGTTTTATTGTATATCATACAACTGTTATCAGATTTATAATGAGAAGTCATTATCCTTCACCCAGTTATTATAAATTTTTAAATAAAAGTTATGTTTTTGAGATTGTAACAAAAGCTTTACCCATATGCATAGCCTCCCATCTATGTTTGTAACGATATAACAAGAACTAGAAAATTTCAGAATTATTCAAATGTGGTGGTTATCACAAATATTTCAGATCACAATATGACTGTAGTGCATAAAAAAATCAACAAAACCATTTTATCTAGAAATCATATATTTAAGGAGAGAATTACACTCAATTTTTAGATTAGCTTTATAGCAAATGTAAGTTCTACATTTTTCTCCAATAGTTCTAAAAACATCTGATTCTTTTCTATTGAAGTATTTTTCTAACCAGTTGCTTTGAATTCTTTTTTTAGTATCCTAACCTCCTCCACAAACCCTTTTAAACTTTATTAGAACACTTGAAATTTCCATGATTCTCTTGTTTTCAGGATTGAGTTTGGTTGCTATTTTTTGCAGAAAGAAAGAAAGCTTGTTTATGAAAGTATTTAAGTGGCATTCTTTTGTGGTAAACAAAAACATTTTATTCAGCATATATAAATGAATGCAATACCGAGACCCACTTGATGTAATTGAAAGCTTAGAAAAATATCTATTCTGTGCATATCATCATTTCTGAAGCTTGTGCCCCTTTTAAAACCATTCGATAGTCAAATTGCCACCCTCTAAAATAGCACTCGCATAAGTCTTATTAAAAATAGAAAACACATTTGTTTCCATTGAAGCAGATTTCATCCTGTCATTTTCATGTAATTATCTAAACTTTAAACTTTTTGCTAAGTTTGCACAGATAATTATGTGCAGTGAGAAAAACTAAATGAAACTTTACAATAAAATTATATCTCATTTAGGTGGATTATCAGTGAGATACAATCAGAGTTTACTTAAAAAAATCAGAAAACATTACCAGCTAGCCCCAACCAGCATGTCTATTCAAACCCATAGCCTGAATTCTGTCCTGATCTTCTTAGGGTTATCTGTAAAATGCTGACACCCCTTTAGTATATAATGCCAATAGCTTAACAAGAACTTATTGCACTAATCCACTAATGCTTAATTCAGGGACTCTTGCCCTTTAGGCCCATATAGAATTAATAGCAATGCTGCATGTTAGAGAAACTTGCTTTCATCTATCATTGCAGGAAGTAAGGAAGTCATAGCAGAAAGGCATACTTTCCTTACAAATAGCTTTTACAATTAAAGTATGAATTTACAAAACAAATACAGAGACCATTTTAAATGGTTCATGGGTGCATTTCACTGATTTTTTAAAGAAATAATCATCAGTCCTAGCCGGTTTGGCTCAGTGGATAAAGTGTTGGCCTGTGGACTGAAGGGTCCTGGGTTCCAGTCTGGTTAAGGGCACATGCCTGGGTTGCGGGCTCCATCACCAGTAGGGGGCGTGCAGGAGGCAGCCAATCAATGATTCTCTCTCATCATTGATGTTTCTATATCTCTCTCTCCCTCTCCCTTCCTCTCTGAAATCAATAAAAATATATTTTAAAAAATAATCAGTCTATTAAGAATATTTCTGAAGGATAGATGAAGTCATACTTAGAATCAACTATTGACTTGGGATAGTGACAGTAGCAAAGTGTCCCGAGAGAACACAGGGGCCCCTGCATTCCCCTGGGGCTTTACATTCTGCAGAGCATTCAAGAGCCGGGGTTCTGCAGCCAGCCTGTCTGCACTGAATTCTGCCTCTGCTAGGATGCTTCCTGTTTGTCCTTGGAAAGGTGTATGTTCCTCCGTTTCCCCAGAGAAAAGTGGACAGTAATTGTGCCCACCTCAGTAAATGTTAGCTGCACTTGTTATTCTTATTCCTGATAGACAGTTGAAAATTAGAAAAATTCAGTAGCAAAGCCAGATTTGAACTTGATCTGAATTCAAAATGTGAGTTCTTTCAACCTCCTAAATCCTTAACAAATGCAGATGAGCATCTTGGAGAATAGAATTTGATAATAAGAAACTATTTGATTTCTGAAGTTTTGTATACACAAACAGTATTGTATTCCTGTGATGGGGGTGTGTTTCCTGCTGACATTCCCTTGTAGCACAAAGGAACGATGCTCAGTGCACGTTAACAAGACTGAAGTAGTAATCTCACAGTGACCCTCCAGCAGAGTTCTCTGACACCTAATTACACCTTATTCCAAAATAAAGAGGTGGCTTTTTTTAAAAAATATTTTTTATTGATATTTTTTACAGAGAGGAAGGGAGAAGGATAGAGAGCTAGAAACATCGACGAGAGAGAAACATCGATCAGCTGCCTCCTGCACACGCCCCACTGGGTATGTGCCCGCAACCAAGGTACATGCCCTTCACTGGAATCGAACCTGGGACCCTTCAGTCCGCAGGCCGACGCTCCATCCACTGAGCCAAACCAGTTAGGGCTAAAGATGTGGCTTTTTGAGTTATCTTGTTTATTTACCTGTTTATTTTTCTGTGTATTTACTTATCTATTTTATTTTAGGTTGATGCTTCCACTCAGAAAAGTGAAGACAGTGAGACATTTGATGTAGAGCTCACTAAAAATGTCCAAGGATTAGGAATTACCATTGCTGGTTACATTGGAGATAAAAAACTAGGTAGTTTTAAACATTAATATTTTTTTAACTTGACAGTTGCCTCTAATGTAATTATCTTATGAGTTATTGAATCATATTTGTATATTTTTATATTATTAGATAAACAGATTGAAAACTTTTCTAGGAACAACTTAATGTATGTGAATGTATGTGATTGTGATTTTGTATTTATGAGACAAAACCAATGTCTCATCCTCTGGCCTGTTTCTACTACTGGTTTTATTTGTGTGGATTGCTGATTAAATTTCCTCAAAATTAGGACTTTATATCTGGATATTAGAGGATGGATATGATGGATATTATTTATTTGAGTGATTTTCATAAATAGTAAAAAAAAAAACTATTTCCAATCTTAGAACCTTCAGGAATCTTTGTAAAGAGTATTACAAAGAGCAGTGCTGTGGAACATGATGGCAGAATCCAAATCGGAGACCAAATTATAGCAGTAAGTAGCACATTTAATTTTGCTGTTAATTGTCATCATTGAGAAGTGCATTCTCTTCCTTTACTCAGTTTTGAGAACTACATTTAGCTTGATACTAATTTAAGCTTGCTTTGTTAATTTGACTCTCATTACATTGACCAGTTTTATTTTTATTTTTTTGGAATTAAGAGCATTCAATAGAAGCTTTACCGATTTCACTTCTAAAGGTGGGACTTCATTTGTGAATAATTTGTGATATATCTGATTTCTGATTATAACATGAATGTAATAGCTATACATTAGTTACATTCATGTCATAGTTAGACTTTAGTTGCAGACACCAAGGTAAAGACCAGTTGTCATAACCTCTGGTTTGCTTGAATCTGAATTTGGGAAGTGTGCGTTTTCTTCCTTAGGTTAGCAGAACGACACTGTTATTGTTGACTCCATCACCAAGGCTACTTTTAGCTGTAAGACTATACAAGAATAAAGAAAAGATCCAGCCTCTCTAATCAACCCATCATTCTTATTGTGGTAACATCACTAGGCTTTGAGCACATGGCTATTCAAGGCAGCGTACAAAAGAATCTAACTTCCAGTTCAGTGTTCACTGGAAATGGGACTACCTAACTCCTTCTTAGAACATAAACCCAAAAGACCCTGCAAAAGGGGCTTCCTGGTTAAAAACTTCAAGAAAAACTGTAGGTGATATATTCTCTTAGGGATTCAAAATACACATGGAAAAATCAAAGACTGAGAAGTTCTACAATAGAGAAACTTGTTTAAATCTTTTACATCAGTGTTTCCTAAACTTCTTTAATAATGGGTTCTTTCTATCTTCAAACACATGTTAATATCCTTTGGAAGACATTTTGAGGAATGCCAGTTTAGTTTAATACTAGAGGCCCGGTGCATGGATTTGTGCACATTGAAAGGAAATTAATTAGAAATGGCCGGTGGGGCGGGACTGGGAGAGACAACCTGGACACGCCCTGGAGCCAACCTCCTGTGGTCCCTTCCCGGCTGGCTGCACCTGGAGTGGCACTGGGGCTCGAACGGTGTCTGTGGAGTGAGCGGGGTCTCTCTGGCAGGTGGGGTCCCTCAGCCTGGCCTGCGGGGATCAGGCCAAACCTGGCAGTCTGACATCCCCTGGGGGGTCCCAGAGTGTGAGAGGGCACTCTGTAAAAATGCTGTTGCTGGGCAACTCCTGAGTTGAGCATCTGCCCCCTGGTGGTCAGTGCGTGTAAGACCTACCGGCAGTCCCTTAGCCTTTTATATATATATATATATAGACTAGAGGCCTGGTGCACAAAATTTGTGCACTTGGGGGGTGTCCCTCAGCCCGGCCTGCACCCTCTTGCAGTCTGGGACCCCTCGCTCCTTTCTGCCCGCCTGCTCGCTGCTCCTTTCCACTCTGCTCGAATGCTCCTTAGTGCTGCCTCGGAGGCGGGAGAGGCTCCCGCCACTGTGCTCACCAGCCATGAGCCTGGCTTCTGGCTGAGCAGCGCTCCGCCTGTGGGAGTGCACTGACCACCAGGGGATAGCTCATGCGTTGAGCAGCTGCCCCCTGATGGTCAGTGCGCATCATCGTGACTGGTCGTTCTGCTGGTTCCGCCGAACGGTCGCTTAGGCTTTTATTATATACAGTAGATTTGTTTGTTTAAGCTTAATTAAGTTTCTGTGGTTTCCTTGGGATTATAAGAAAGTAGAATGTTAGAATAGAAGAGTTCTTGGTCATAGCAGCATTATTCACAGTAGCTAAGATAAGGAAGTGTCATTGATGTCCATCGATGGATGAATGGATAAACAAAATGTGATGTATCTACAATGGAAAATTAATGATACAAAGAAGGAAATTCTGCCACATCCTACAACATGGATGAACTTTGAGGACATTATGCTAAGTAAAATAAGCCAGTCACAAAAGGGTAAGTACTATTTGATTCCACTTATAAGAAGTGCCTAGAGTCATCAAAGTCATAGAAGCAGAAGGCAGAATGGTTGTTCTGAGGGGGTGGGTGGAGGGGGAAATGGGGAGCTGCTGTTTAATGGGTACAGAGTTTCACCTTGCAGGATGAAAACATCTGGAGATCTATTGTATGACAGTGTGAATATCCTTAACACTCCTGAACTGTATGTATGGTTAGAAAAGGTTAATATGGTAAGTTTTATGTTACGTGTTTTCTACCATAATGTAACAGGAAAGGTAGAAATGTCCTTTATCTCTGACATTTGCTCCTGCATTCAACTCCCTGAGTTCTGGGGCTTAGTTCTGTACAGCTCCCAACTGCACCTGTTCACCTCTTAATCGACGATAAAGATCAGATTGTGCTTGCCCCTGAACTGACTGGTTCCTGTAAGGGGCCTTCCCGCTGTATCTCCACTTCAACGTACAATGAAAATTAACTACTTGAAGTTTTTTTATTTGGAGGAAAGGAAAGGAGAATGAATAGATACAGACTCTAAATACATATTTCATACTGAATTAAAAATTGAAAACACAGCTACGTATTTTTCCCTAAGCTGTATAATTTAACTCATTAGAAAGCTTTTTAAAATTCTCTTGAGATATAATTCACATGACATCCAGTTTAAAATTCAGTAGCTTTTGGGTACTCACAATTGTGTATCAATTATCACAATCAATTTTAGTGTATTTTCATTATCCTAAAAAGAACCCCCATATACATTAGCAGTTACTCCCTAATTCCCCCATCATCTCAATGCTAGACAACTGCTGATCTAATTTCTGTGTAGATTTTCCTGTTCTGGACATTTCATGTGAATGGAATCATACAGTAAGTGGTCATTTGTGATTGGCTTCTTTTGCTTAGCATAATGTTTTCAAGGTTCATCCGAGTTACAGCATATAAAGAAATCCGTCATTTCTGAATGATAATCCACTGTATGGGTAGATCACACTTTATTTATCCATTCATCAATTGATGAGCATTTAGGTTGCTTCCTCTTTTGGAGGGAAAATGCTTGTATGAACCTACATGTATGAATTTTGTGTAGATGTAAGTTTTCATTTCTTGGGTATATACTTAGTGCAGTGGTCGGCAAACCGCGGCTCGCGAGCCACATGCGGCTCTTTGGCCCCTTGAGTGTGGCTCTTCCCCAAAATACCACGTGTGGACGCGCACGTACAGTGCGATTGAAACTTCGTGGCCCGTGCACAGAAGTCAGTTTTCGGCCTGGGCAAATCTATTTTGAAGAAGTGGCGTTAGAGCACTCAAGGGGCCAAAGAGCCGCATGTGGCTCGCGAGCTGCAGTTTGCCGACCACTGATGTAGTGGAATTGCTGAATCATATACCTTTATGTTTAAGTTTTAGTAAGCTCCTTTCACCTACAAAATTGCAATAAGGAAACATCTCTTGTATAGTTTTTAGGAAAGCCATATGAGTCATTTATTTTAAATACCTAGTGTAATACTTTGCACCTAAGTGCAATTTGATAAATTAAGCAGATATTTATTAAGGGCCTGAAATGAGGCTCTTACACATTTGAAAGAGTCTCGTAGTAGCTTCCCTCCTTCTTGTCATTCTTTTCATTTTTATATAAGTGGAACATTAAATATCATTTTGCTTAGGCAAGGTCAGTGATAAAGGAAATTATTGACCCAAAAGTGGAAGCAGCCTTCTTGTGAAATTTTTTTCTTTCAATAAAATCACTTGTATTCATCATCATCAATGTTCTGATTTTTAACTTTTAGCAACATTTTTAGAAGCACCTTAAATGCTTAGGGAGCATCATGAAATGCTTTGATTATGCCTTAATTTAGTGCAAAATATCACCATCTTGTGGACTTTTGAGATACTGGTAGTCAAGTTCTTCACACCAGTTGTGTTTTCACAACTGCGTTTGTTTTTCTCAGTCTCTGTTTTGGTAACAGCTATTTTGAGCTATACATTATTTTCATTTTATAATTGTTGAGGTGGTGAGAAGATTAAGAAATTATTTCTTACTATTTTGAGGAATTATTATTTTATAACATTAAATTTTTTTTGTAGGATTCCTGTTTCACAGATTGTGCTCTGTGGACCCCTAGGGTTTCCTATAGACCTTACAGGGGAAAAGAATAGAATAAATGAACACAGTTTCCCCCACTTTATTAATCAGTATGTAAGAATTATATGATAAAAGGACTCTATTTTTAAAGTTGGCCAAACTTGTCATTAAATAAAAATACATACTCATCCTTTTTAGATGATATACAGAGAACTTGGCTAAAAGCAATATGAGGTTATGATTAATTAAAATATTATTAAACAAGCATGTGAATATGGAAAGATGTCAGATGTTGCCTATGATGTTCTGTGACTTTTTATACATACTAGAGGCCCGTTGCATGAAGATATTTGTGCAATAGGCCTTCCTTCCCTTGGCTTCCAGCACTGGTTTTCCTCCAGCACCCAGGACCCAGGCCTTCACTCCGGCCGGAGTCTGCCTTCTTCGTCTTTGCTGCAGACTCCAGCTGGAGTCTGCCATCTTCATCTTCGCTGCAAACTCAGGAGTCTGCAGTCTTGTCTTCGCTATGGCACTCCGCTCTTGTAGATCCCTTCTCCCCTGCCCTACCTCTCATAGCAGGCGTCCTGCCCCGCCTGGCCACTCCACCCCTGGAGCAGCTGGGTGGCCGCCATCTTTGGCCTTCTAATTGGCATACTCACTCTGATTGGCTGTAGGCATAGCGGAGGTACGGTCAATTTACATGTTTGTCTATTATTAGGTAAGATAGGTATAGGCTGTGTTGGAGGAGGGCTTGGCCAGCTAATTGAGTGTGCTAAGAAGCTGGGATTTTTGAATTGTTCCAGCTAGTTTTTCTCCCTATAACTGTTCCTGTTAATTGATACATCTGTACTGTGCACTGTGAGAATGTTAGATCTCTTCTTGAGATAGCACAAAGGCAATTTTCTGACACTGCAGTCTTGTCTGTGGCACCATTGGATGGGAAGCCACGGCTTAACTCTTCCTTCTATAATGAGGGAGCAGAGCTGGCCTGGGGCCTGGTTTAGGCTTTGGTGACCTTGTCTCCTAGGTATGATGGGTCTAATTATATGGAACAGAAACTGCTCCCATGAAAGCTTGAGATTTTCATGTATATTAATCACTTCTTCACTCTGTACTTATAATATCAGCTGATGAGTATCTTCCCGGTCCAAAGTGCCATGCACTGTAATTTTGGGAAGTACCATTATTCCCATATTACAGATGGAGATACTGAGTAATTTGAACTGAAGTCTGGAATTAAAAGTCCATGATTATTCCATTATAGCAATTTCTTTGGTGCTACTACCATCTCTGAAATTTGTTTTCTTGGGAGATCCTCGTAGAGATATTTGACTTAACTTTACATAGCAAATGGTGGATTTTTCATCCAACTTACTCTTCCCTTTGGCCCCTTGTTTCTCAGCAGTTTATCCATAGTTTCTTTCTTTTGGGTACCATTGTTCCCGAGGGGTACTGGGTGCTCTTAATGGGTTTCAACATGGCCCGAGCCTGGCTTTCCATGGCAGTGGCATTCCTCTGGTCTATTTTCCAACAAAGTCAGGTTGTTGAGCAGTTCCCAACATAACAGCAATTTTCTCTTGCTTCACAGTCAAAGCCTTTTTCTTATTCTTATACACAGTCCCCTGCCTCCTTCCCTCCTTGAGGTGACACAGCTCTCTGACTTGGGGTCAAGGAAGAACCATCTAAGTGGGTGTGGTGGGGACTCAGCACTCTTCTCTCTTTAAAACAAAAACAGGCCTCTTAAATTTTCCCTTACTGTAACAACCCAGCTCTTTCATGTCCCAAATGTACACAACGTTGAGTTCTTAACCACTTAATGTAAATTTCTTCTTGGTGGCCCCTCTCACAACTTAGTTTAGCACAGGATATAGGTAAGAGTAGCATCTCAACCATAATTTCATTTTCACATACATTACACTGAGTATAAAGCTCTCAGTTTATCATTTCTTCATCACAAATTCTATGGATAGCCTGCTTACTCTGACTCCTAGATGCTGGTGGATTCTTAATTTTCTTTTAATCTTTGAGATCCAAAAATTATACCAGGATATGTACAGATGTTAGGTGTTTTCATTTTTCATTTTGTTTTCTGGTTTTTCATGTACCTCTATGATTTGTAGACTCAGGTAAATTTCCCTACCTCCTAATCTGATTTTCCCCCCTCACTTATTCTCTTCTTGTGAATTCTTTTCATAATTATGTTGATTTATTAGGATTAGCCTATATTATTATTCTTATTCCTCTGATGATTTTTATTTATTTAATCTTTTCCTCTGAAATATGGGAAAATGTCTTCCATTTCCTGTCAATTCTATTGACTGCCATCACTATAAGAGTTACGTTTTTCATTTTAGGTAGATATATTTTTGTAACTATAATCCCTACTTCCATAAAAACAAGGAAATATGAATCTCTTTGAAGGGAAGTTTCAGGAAATATATTTTTTTCCTTTTCACTGCAATAATGATTTCATTGGAAGGCGCTTGCACTGATGCTTCAGTGCACACACCCTCTTTTGGACTGGGCCATCTAATTCCACATTTTGTGACCTTTAGTCATTGTCAGTAAGAAATATGCTTGTATAAATGGGAGCTGAGATGGGTCCTGGTGAAGACTGTGTAGGTTTTATCCAGATGGTTCAGGAATTGGCAAATCAAGAAGGAAGGGGAAAGTTTAGATTTACTGTTTCACTTAAGATTAATAAAATAGAGAGAAAGCCAGTGCTAGAGCATCATGATGGGGCCTTTGCCCTATGTCCTGGGCGATTGTCTTCTGTGTTTGTTGTGTGGCCAGGAGGTGGTTGGAATTGTGTATATACGCACATTGTGTATGATGTGATTTTATAACATATATGTAATTCTGTGCTGCTGCATGCTCCTAGCTTGGTGTGGCCTCCTGCATTTATTGTATATTTTGGAATTACTGGTTAGGGTCTTTTTATAAAAAAAAACCTTTATTATTTAAAGTATCACAGATACCTTCTCCCCCCAACCCCCATTGCTCCCTGCCTCCCCACTCCTGCTCCCTCCCCAGGCCTTCACTGCACTATTGTCTGTGTCCATGGGTTATGCATATATGCATGCAAGTTCTTAAGCTATTCCCTCACATAGGGAGATTCAGCTGGCCTGCCTTCAATTTGGTTATGTCCAGATTATTCCTAGAAGAAGTTTCTTCTCCAAGTTTCTGGTTTGGGACTTTTTGTTCTCCTTTGACTTCCAATTTTGTGGGAGTGTTTTCTGTTATTACATATATATAATGTATTACACATTATATGTTACATATTGCATAGTACATGTTACATATTGCATATTATATACTATACATATAATATACAATATATAGCCTATATAATAAAGAGGGAATATGCAAATTGACCATCACTACATCTTAAAGATGGTGGCGCCCACAATGGAGGCAGGGGTTTCCATAACACAAGATGGCTGCACCCACAGCAAAGTCCGAGTTCCCATAATGAGCCTTAAGGAGGAATCAGCAGGGCCCCCCGTAGGGCTTGACAGGGGACCTCAGGCAGTGCCCCCTGCCCTGGCGCCAGGCGGGGGAACCTCAGGCTGCTTCTCCTGCCCTGGGCCGGGGGACCTCAGGCCACGGCCCCCGCCTGGCGGGGCTTGACGGGGGACCTTAGGCCATGCCCCCAACCCGGCAGGGCTTGATGGGGGACCTCAAGGCGCGCCCCCCACCCGGCGCTGGGCCAGGGAACCCGAGGCTGCGCCCCCTGCCCGCCGGGGCTTGACAAGGGTGGGACCGGCCGGGTCTGGATATAGCCCAATGGGGGTGGGGCCGGCCAGGTCTGGGTCTTGTGCGATTTCAAGGCACACGTGGGTGGGTGGGGACTTGATTCTGGGTTTCGTGGTGTGCCTCAGACTCTGACAGGAGGAAGATTTTCATATACATTTTACTAATTTTCTTTCATCTCTGACACTTCTATTATAGAGAAAGGGCAAATAACAATATTAAAATATCTCCTCTAATTAATCCCCCTTTAATGTGCACGTATTTCATGCACCAGGCCACTAGTGTGTGTGTATATATATATATATATATATATATATATATATATATATATGAGGCTAATATGCTAAATGTCCCTCCGACTGTCCGGCTGGTTGCTATGATGTGCACTGACGACCAGGGGGCAGATGCTCAATGCAGGAGCTGCTGTGAAGGGCACTGGCCATGTACAAAGAAACTGCACTGTGGATCTGGCACTGACAAAGCAACATTCAGCTTCCCCCAGGTGGGACACAGGCCCTGCCACCACCCTGGAGCGACAGGCCACAAAATCGTAGCCAATGCTGCCAAGACCCCATGGCACAAAACATGGCCCACAGCCCAGCCCAGAAATGGTCACTGTGGGTGCTGGGTAATGATGTCATGTAGCAATGCCCGGCTTCCTCTCCCTAGCGACTAGCCTCCTTGGAGTTTATTTAGCCCAGGAACACAACTTGCCTTATAGCCAGGTGCAAACATTTCACAGTTTAACCAAATGTCTGTGAAGCATTTTCCTGTGCCTCATCTCATTTGATCCTCACAGATGTCCTGGAGTAGGTATATAGAAGACTTGGTAGAATCCTATTTTCTTTTTATTAGCTGGAAAATGGAGATTTAGAAACTTGACCCAACTGAAAAGAAGTAAGCAATGGTGGAACTTGAAAATGACTTCAGATTTTCTCCCTATGCAGAATATAGTCAAACACTGCTGCAGTTACATATTTTACCCTTTGTTCTCCCTGCATGATCTACAATAATAATGTGCTTCATGTTGATATATACTGCTGTGTTGCTGACAGTTATCTGAAGGAGAAGTTGGGATGCTTCACTGGGCTGGAAAAAGTTTAGCTAAGTCAGAAGCAGGTCTAATTAAACAAGTTTATTCTATATATATAAAAGGCTAAGTTGCACGATACATACAAAGCTCTCGCTGGCACCAATTGCTCGTGTGTGTTTCAATCTGTCCTTGTCGATCGTGAATTTGGTTGATACTTCTGTTATAGAGAAAGGGCGAATAGCAATATTAAAATATTTCTTCTAATTAATTTTCTTTCAATGTGCACGAATCCGTGCACCAGGCCACTAGTATATTATATATATACTAGAGGTCCGGTGCACGACATTCGTGCACTGGGCGGCGGGATCCCTCAGCCCAGCCTGCACCCTCTTGCAGTCCGGGAAACCTCGGGGGATGTCCGCCTGCTGGCTTAAGTGTAATAGAACTTAGGGGAGTGGGCCTAAGCCGGCAGGCGGACATCCCCCAAGGCGTTCTTAGCGCTGCCATGGAGGTGAGAAAGGCTCCCGCCACCACCACTGTGCTCACCAGCCGTGAGCCCAGCTTCTGGCTGAGCAGTGCTCCCCTTGTGGGAGTGCAATGACCACCAGGGGGCAGCTCCTGCATTGAGCGTCTGCCCCTGGTGGTCAGTGCGCGTCATAGCAACTAGTCATTCTGCCATTGGGTCAATTTGCATATTAGCCTTTTATTATATAGGATCTTTCTAAATGGGAATCAACAGGATGGAGGTAGGAGGAAAGAGGAGAGAGTTAGACATTTGTTCAAGTTTTCATGTAGCTCAAAAGTATCATACAAAGTTTAACTTGCAAGTATTAAAATTATGCCTTCCTTCTCTTTTCTCCCCTCTCTGTGTATATATGATATACATTGTTTTATATGTGTACTATTTATTGTTTTATATATAAATAATATGTACATTATATGTGTGTGTGTAAAACAAATGGGATTTTTAAATGTTTAATTAAAAGTTTTATTACCTTCTTCTTGGAACCTCTGCTGTAAGGGAACTTCATCTTGGAGACTGCTGATTTATGTCTTACTGTGATTCTCATTCGTTTAGTAAATATTTGAGTGTCGGATGTGACCAGCATTGTGCTTAGAAAAGCTTGACACCTACACAGCCATTTTATGTCCATTTCACAATTCAAAACAAGTGTCAGCGACTTCAAATTTCAACATCGAATGTATTGTTCCTCTTTTCCTAATTGTTTTCAATGTGACTGTACAAATATTTAGAAATAAGGTATTATAATCTGCTTTTATTTATTCCAAAAGGCAATTTGCTTTACAAATCAATATTTGACACCAGTCAGTGGCTCTGCCTGCCCAGGGGTGAATATCTGCTGCAGACGGCGCTGTGTTTGGTGACACACAGAGCCTGTCCTCTTGGAGCATGCAGTCAGAACCAAATAGTAACTGACATTTAAAATTAAAATTCTGTGCTATGAAGGAGAGATGCTGATGGGGGGCTTTAACTATGGTCTGGGACAACAAGATAGGTTAATTGTGGAATAACCATTGGATTGAGACCTAGGACATGGTAGGCGTTTTCTAAGTGAGCAGGTAAGAGAGACCATGCATGGAGCGGGCTGCCCAGAGAGCCTGGACTGAGGAGCAGAGCGTGCAGAGGCCTCGTGGCTGAGGGCAGCCCCGTGTGTCAGCGGAAAGGAAATGAGGTCTTGGTGGCTGGAGGGCAGAGCAGCAGGCACATCGTTCAGGATGAGGATAGGGGTGGGATGTGAGGACAGTGACACAGGCCATTCTGAGAGAGAGATGGGAGCACTGATTGTCCTAAGGAGTTTTCTGTGAAAGGCAAATAGGTTCATATGATTATATCTTCAGTTTGGAAAGCTCACAGGGGCCTCTTCAAATGTCTTGTCATTTGTGAACTAGAAAAAAATCACATACATTTTTGAAGAGGCAAAGAAATTAAAAGGAGTGCAGTTTTGCTTTTTCCTTTTTTAAAGGGTGTGTGTGTGTGTGTGTGTGTGTGTGTGTGTGTGTGTGTGTGTATGTGTGTATGTATGTAATGATTTTGGAAAACATTAGCACTCCAAGTGACCACTTTTGTCACTGTCTCCTCTGCTTTTCTATCCTGCATAAAGCTGGGTCCCAGACTTGACTGTGCATCCCGATCACCTGAGGAGTGGAAACAAAATATTTTAATGGTATAGAATCCTGGGGCCCATGCTAGAACTGTTAGCTCATAATTTCTAGAAATGAGACCCCATAATCTGTAGTAAGCAAAACAAACAAAACCCTACTGAGTGATTCTAGTGAATGTAAACTAGTACTGGTCCCCAAACAGGCATCAGCCCATTCCCTTCTAGGGGAATCCTCACTCCCCATTCTTCTCACACGAACAGGCAAGTAACTCCACATTTGGTGAACCGGTAATACAAATATCCATTCAACTTTTAACATGCCTCGTTCTTACCAGGTGGATGGTACCAACCTCCAAGGTTTTACCAACCAACAAGCAGTAGAGGTACTGCGGCACACGGGACAGACCGTGCACCTGACACTGATGCGTAGAGGAACGAAGCAGGAAGCTGAGCTCACGGCAAGGGAGGACGTCACAAAAGATGTGGTTTTGTCTCCTGCCAATGCCAGCATCAGCAAAGGTAATGCCGTGTTACCTGGTTTTCGGTTACACCCTTACAGCATCTCAATGTTTTTCCAATTCTAAAATCATTTAAAGAATAGTTTTTAGTCTTCACTATTTAGTATGAACCAAGTAAAAAGGAACTTTAATAACGTTGGGATGAACTGGAACAACGATGTGTTCATTAACTATAGAACCGACTTCAGAATAAAGCAGATTACTTCCCGTCCTATTTATTCAGTCACCATTTCCGAGTTGGAAACATACACAGTCATTGACCTTGCTGTCCCTGCCTTACTTTTTCGATGTCCTCATCATGTTTTCTCTTTAGGCGGAACCTGTCTGCCTGGATTATGCATTTGAGCCCCAGGATGTTTCTGACTCCTCAGCCTTTCCTTGAAGGAATGGATTTTAATTTCCCTTTTAGAAATGTCATTCATAACCTGCTTATACATGAGTATTTCTGGGAAACACTGACATCCCTATGTAGCTCACCGGGCTCAAGGTTTACTGGTAGAAGTCAGGCTGTTGATTGGAAAGTGCTGCTTCATTTCTCAAACTGCTAACCATTCTGGTACTTATGTCATAAACTGCCTATTACAGTACGAGGAGAAAGGGAGGCAAATCACAGGAGAAATTTATCACTTCTTTGTTCCATTAACATGAGAACATTCCTTTAAGAATAAGTATTTATTGAAGAGTTTCCTTACAAAAACAACTTCTCATTTAGGCATTCAAATATATACAGTAGAGTTTGAAAAATTCAAATGTGTGATTCTGTAACAGATATAACTACTAAAATATTCTTTTCTTTAAGAAAACTATGAAAAAGATGAAGATTCTTTATGTTTGAGGAGAAACACCAGCATATTACCCATTGAAGAAGAAGGTAAACACCTGGAGCCAGGTTGTTTTGTTCTTTATATACTTTATAGATAAATGACTTTTATAAATGTGCATAAGCCTCTATGGACATATTGTAAATTACAGAAAAACACTTTCAAAAAGATGTTTGTAAATCCTTATTTATATATGTAATTAATTGCTCTAGTAGATTAAAATAGTTTGTTTATAGCTGGCATATTTTCTTACTTGATCTTTTCTTCTACATTTTTTAAAACTAGAACCCTTTGGGACTCAATCAGTAAATACGTGGTTTTTATTTCAACCCCAGTGTTTCTGTACAGCCAAAATATGTCTATCTTAATGAACAAGCACACATAAAATTATAAAGCATATTTAAAATAAATACAACGGAATCTGTAAAGCATAAGCTACTAGTAAATAAACTTTCCAATTTGGGGAGGCTTTTTCATCTCCATTTTAAAAAAAGTTCTAAACTTTAATATTGGGAAATTGGTTCTGAAAGGAATATTAGAGAGAAATTAAGCCTTTCTGAGATTTCTTTCACTTATAAACCAGGTTTCCATGAAGCTGTTTAAACATTTTTTAGAGCAGCATTGTTTTAATATGTAATTATGCCAGAATGTTGTGGTGATCTTTTTAGACTGGGTGCTATGTGCCTCCCTTCTCTGTCAGGCTGCTCTCGGTAGTTTAGTAGCTTAAATCCACTGAACAAAGAACAAGACTACGAAATAATTTTATTGAAGCTTTGTAGTTCTTTAAAATATCTACTACTCCATTATTAAATTATTTTTTGCTGAAATTTTTATTTACCTTTATTATTTTAAAGGAGTATTTGTGTTTACAAAGATATACCTGGAGTGAGATGTGTAAGATCCACTGGTGTTAATTGCACTCTGCCATTTTTACACTAATAGGTGAAGAAATTATTTAGGCTAAAGTGTAAGTGAGTATCAGGAGTAGGGAGAAAGGATAAAAATGAGATAGTAAGTGGGGATGGGTGCGGGCATTGTCTGGCAGCTCAGACCACCTAGTTGGCTTTGTGTGCAAGGATAGACGGGTGAGACTCTAGACTGAGAATCAAGGCTCCCAAATTCCTTTGGAAAAACTTGTGTTCTAATGCATCCATCGACGCTAGTGCTTGGTCCCTAGACAAGGGAGTAAGTTGCCACCTCCACAGAAATTTGACTCTTTGTGTGAGCCCGGACAAGTCATTTGGCTTCTCAGTAAGATCAGAGGACTGGACTTCATGATTTTTAAAATCTGTCTGAAATTTTGACTTGGGGCAGTTGGGGAAGGAGGAGAATGGAGGATTGTGCATGTGGGTTGTATGAAGACAGATCTCAGATTTGTTAGCAGCAGCATACAGATTCCCCACTTTCTGCACTCAGAAGCCCACCTGTTTGAGTCACTGCCCGGCTCTGTATGGGCAGCAGAGTCAGAGAAAGAGGGTGAGTGAGGAGGTAGGGCTCTGAGCTGACTCCTCTTTCTAACCCCAATCAAGTTGAAAGAATCTGTGTTCACCCCTGCGGGCTGATGCCTCTCTGGACTGAATTTAATTTTGAAAAGAAAACACTCATTTGGGTGGGCTAGTCTCCAAATTAAAAAATATATATATATAGTTTATTGTTTTCAGTTTTTCAAAGAGAAACCAAATCGTTTTATTAATTTAAGGCATAGGATGTGCAGAATAGACCTAGAGTGAAAGCTCATTAATTCCATTAAATAGGAGGCAGTTAAGAAATCTGAATTTTACAACACTCTTTACATTTGAAATTTGAATGCTAAAAAAGGATATTAAAGTTTTAACTTAGAGTGTGCCTTGTAGAGATTTTTTAAAAGACAACCTTCATGAGGAAGAACTATGATGAAATATGGAAATATTTGAATATGACTTGCAAATGCTTTTCAACCAGTTTCTTACTTTAGCTAAATATTTTAACTCAATATTGTTTACATAATTTGTTTAGTGAATTTCTTTCCAATTTTTTTTCTTTTTTACCAATTAGTGCAATTCCAATTATGGGGTTTTATTTTAATGTGCATTCTGTTTCTCAAGTTTTTTCTTATTTTTATACTCATTGTACATGAGTTGCATATATTATTTGTTAATTTCTTCTGTCTGTTTTTGTTAAAGTGTGGCATGGTTCTTCTTTACTCTGTAGAACCAAATGAAAATGAAATAGATAAACTAACATAAAAGGTAGCATGGTTTTTTACTATAGAGACACCAAAAGACCACCAAGTGAAACCTGGAGGGACTCAGGGTCCTGGTTCTTTTAAATAAATGTCAGATAATATATGGATACTTTAATGGAAATGTGTTCAAGATTTAAAAGACTTCTCAGAAAAGAAAATAGTGTTTGAACATGCAGATGTTAGGGTTCTAAATATGTAGAGAAGTAGAGTACCTCATCTATTGGGTGATGAGTCAGACTTTGTATGATAGACAGGTTCTGATCTCCCCTGGTACAGAATGTTAAAATAATAATTTTTGTGGTTTGTCACTAACTTAATTGTGTTGACTGTTTCAGGGTATCCCTTACTGTTAGCTGAAATAGAAGAAATGGAAGATGCACAGCAACAGGAAGCTGCCCTGCTGAAAAAGTGGCAAAGGATTATGGGAATTAATTATGAGATAGTGGTATGTTACCTTACCCTCCCTAACTTCCTCATTTGTAACTGTATTTGATCAAGAAGTTCATGAGAGCAATAAAAGTGTTGGTCATAAAGAGTCTTTGAGAAGTAGCAAATGCCCAGCGTTTTTTTCAGATATCTAAATGTGCTGACTCAGGTATTTTAAAAGTTCAGTTTGGAGAAAGTTTGATAGTAACCAGGAAACTGAAATAAATGGCATTGAAGTTTTAGAACTCATAAGTCAATGTTTTAATATTCCTGGTGGTAGTATATCTTATATAAATACTAGGAAGGTTGTTTTTCTGATTATTAAACTTGGGATTCATAGAAAGAATCAGAAAAGAATGACAATATTTACTTAAAGATAAAACAAAAATGAATCATGACCTATATACAAAATTGTAAAAATACTTTTCCTCTTACCACTCTCATGTATTTATTTTACTTAAGAGGTATGTACTTCTATCTGCTTTTTTCATATCACTAATGCCATATTGAATGTTTTATGTTTATTAATAGTTTTCATAGCTAGGATAGCAATTGTTATTTGCTTCCTAAAAAAGAGGTTTAATAAAGATGACACACATTATCAGCCTTTAGATGTGCACCAGCAAATTTTAGGGATTTCAAAAGGAAAAATGTAATACTAGATTAGGTTGAATTTATGTTATTGCTAATAATATCCAAGTAACTCTAGATTAGAAGAGATAAAAGACAACAGATTTCATATATTATTAATAACTAACATTTATTGAGCACTGCGTGCCAAGCAGTATTCATTGAATACTCATGACAATGATCTTTTTTTTTTTTTAAACACTCAAGTTGTTTAACAGTCAGTTAAGAAATGAGTAAGTACAGCTGTTACTACCATTCTAAATTGCATTGAGGAAAAAATACAATAAAGCCCAGCTTCACTGTGGTTAATTTAACATGAAAAGAAAGTTGAGATGTTCCGTCTACGAGGAGGCTGGTTTGCATAACTGAGACTGCACCTCTTCTGCTGGTAACTGAATAGTGAAGGGAACCTTTTGACTAGCCAAGTGTTGACTAGTCAGATGTCAGACCTGAGACTGGGAACTTTTAATGGCCTTTGTGCACATGGCACTCCCAATCTGTCAAGGGCAGAAGTGTGCTGTAAGTAAAAAAGAATTAAGCTATTTACTGGCTCTCAACAAAAGTAAATTAGACATAGATCTGACTTTAAGTTGTTGGCTATGTAGTTATACAGCATACATGTAATCATAGGGGCGAGTGGTGCAGTAGAAAGGAGGGTTGATGGGCATTGTGATGGGGTACTGGAAGACTTCTCAGGGGAGGTGGTATATAAAATGGGATTTAACGAGTGAGAAGGATTTCATTCAGCATTAAATTTCAGAGTCAGGTGATGTAGCTTCTGATACTAACCCTGCATATGTTATCATTAGGATGTGAGAGCTTTGTAAATCAGTATTTTTCTCAGGCCGTCTGCCCCCCAGTTTCCTTAAGTATAAAACACATGGGATTAAGTAGATCATCTTTAGTATACCCTCCGATTTTAATATTATAGTGAATGGATTCTTTATGAAAGTGGGTGACTTTCTAATATTCTTCATTATTTTGTAAAATAGTATGAAATAGTAAGTTCATTTTCTTGTTTTAAGCTTTCATTCACTTTTAAAGACCACTGTTGTCCCTCAAAACAGCACAAGTGAGAGGTGTGGGCTCTAGGTTCAGACAGCTTAGGTTCAAAGCTCTTTTCTAGGTGTGTGACTGTGGTTAAGGTAACCTCTCTGGGAAACGAGGATAGAAACTATATCTATTCCTGAGAAGAAAATGAGATATTCTGTGTAGTGGAGTTAGCATAGTCCCTGGCACATAGTAAGCGCTAAGTGGGTATCTTTCCTATGCTGTTGTTTGAGCTCAGGTGTTTGTTTTATCTGTGGTAGTTTAGACTACCTTCCATCCTTATCAGTGTCTATAGGCACATCAAAGTATCTGAGGTTCTTGCATCTCGCTGCTTCCTTTTGGTTTCTGTTGGTTCATGAAACTGATAATCAGTACTCTTTCAAAGGCAAAGCTTTGCCACTTTACAATACGGTTTTTGAACTTCTGTGAGAAAGTTGACCTGCTTTGAGCAAACATCTATATATATAAAAGGCTGAGCGACCATCTGACCAGCTGGTAGGTATGACATGCACTGACCACCAGGGAGCAGACACTCAAAGCAGGAGCTGCTGAGCTGCGGTGACTTGGCAGCGGCGGTTCTGGGGTGATGCACCCCGGAACCAGAGGGAAGGGAGCCCAATTCTTCACAGGCCCACACGATTTTGCACCTTTGGCCGAAGGTTATATTGTTGCTGGGGCACTGTCAGCCCCGAATCTGGTTTACTGCACACTTGCATTTGCGTTCCACACCCTGTAGGACAGCAACTTTGCTGAGTGCCCTCTGGTACTCCAGGACCCCTCAGGGGATGTCGGAGAGCCGGTTTTGGCCCAATCCCCGCAGGCCAGGCCGAGGGACCCCACCTGCCAAAAGGACCCCGCTCACTCAGTAGAAGCCCTTCGAGCCCCAGCACCGCCTCAGGTGCGGCCTGCAGGGGAGGAACCGAGGAAGGTTGGCTCCAAGGCGTGTCTGGTCCATCTCGCCCAGTCCTGCCCTGCCAGCCACCTTCTAATGAATTTCCTTTCAATGTGCATGAATCCATGCACTGGGCCACTAGTAAAATACATATGTGAGAATTAAAAAATGAAAGAATATTAGAATTGTGATGATTTTTCTTTTTTTAGGTGGCCCATGTGAGCAAGTTCAGTGAGAACAGTGGTTTGGGGATAAGTCTGGAAGCAACAGTGGGACATCATTTTATCCGATCTGTTCTACCGGAAGGTCCTGTTGGACATAGTGGGAAGCTTTTCAGTGGAGATGAGCTATTGGAGGTAAGGAGCTATGCCATTTTACTCTCCCTCCCCAAATAGGATTCTTAAAAGACTGCAGGAGGTTTCATGGTGAATAAGTAAGTTCTTATTTAAATTTCCCCTCTAAAGGATACTCAAGAGAGATCTACACATAAAATTCTACCCAAAGCAGAAATTTCAAATCTAGATTTGAACTGATTTTCAGACCTAATTCCATGCTGAGTTTGTTTGTTTTCATTACAGAAAACTATAAAAACTTGTTTAAAATTTTTAAAACATTTATTCAATTTTTAGAATATGTAATACATTTACATATTTCAAAATCACAAAGAATGCAAAAGCTTTATAATAAAAAGCCTTTTTCCTATTCCAATTCACCCAGTTCCTATCTGCTTTCCTTAGGTAACTAATTACATTTGTTTCTATGCAACCTTCTGGATATTTTTAATTCATAAATACTAAAGTTTGAATGTATTATTTTGCCTCACTTTTTTTTAAAATATATATTTTATTGATTTTTTACAGAGAGGAAGAGAGAGGGATAGAGAGTTAGAAACATCGATGAGAGAGAAACATCGATCAGCTGCCTCTTGCACACCCCCTAGTGGGGATGTGCCCGCAACCAAGGTACATGCCCTTGACCGAATCGAACCTGGGACCCTTGAGTCCGCAGGCCGATGCTCTATCCACTGAGCCAAACCGGTTTCGGCTATTTTGCCTCACTTTTATAAAAAGCATGCTAGTGCATAATATGTGCCATTTTCCATTTTGACATTTTCACTTAATAATAATATAAAATTAAATTTTAAAAATAATCCATTTTCCCATTCATCCTTTGCGGAAGTTTTTATTAACTCTTCCTTCCAAACTACTACTGTGGGAGATCATACATGGATGCAAGCTAGTGATCTTTCTGAGTGCTGTAGAAGGTCCAATTCCAACAGACTCTAACCTTGTGTGTAAAACGTTTTCCATAGTATTGTTACAAGTCTAACTACAGTTCTGAGCACAGGAGAACTGTGGTAATAGTAAAATTTATATTTACTTAATGAAAAATTGTTCTCTAAAGAATATTCATGCTATGAAAAGTTCTTTGTTGGACAACTTCTCTTTTTCCTCAGGTGAATGGCATAACATTGCTTGGGGAAAATCACCAAGATGTGGTGAACATTTTAAAAGAGCTGCCTATAGAAGTGACCATGGTGTGCTGTCGTCGCACTGTGCCACCCACCACCCAGTCAGAATTGGATGGCCTGGACCTATGTGACATTGAACTAACAGAAAAGGTATTGGATAACTGATATGAGACTAATCTGAATATACTGTATAATGGAAAGGATAAATGGTGTTTGAAATTGTTTTTAGGCCTCTTTTCTTTTATTTGGTGTTTGGTTTCCTTATATTGTGCCATGGCTTATAAAGGTAGACCTCGGAGTCAGACAGACCTGGGTTTGAATCAGGCTTGGCACTTCCTAGCTCTGGGACCTTGGGCAAGTCACTTCACTTTTCTGAATCTCCGTTTTTTCCTCTGTGCAATGTAAGTCATGTTGCCTGTCTTGGAGCACTACTCTGCAACTAAAATAAGGTCATGTAGGGATATTTTATTTCATTGCCCACTTCATGCTTATATAATTTATTCATACTACCAGTATGAAGTCAATACTTATATTGTCCCCATTCATGGAGCAGAAAATCGAAATATGTAAATAGTGAGTATGTACTATCTTTGTGGTGAGTGATATTTTTATGTAACCTACTGAGCTCAGGGCCTAGCACACATTACTGCTCAGGGAATGGTTAAAATATGGATGGACACATCATTTTTGCATATATTGGTCTTATTTGCACACTATCGATACTTTAAAAAATGAGAAATTTGAGCTCGTAACATTACATGTCAGATAATACTCTGTGACATTCAGAAACTCCCCCTTTTCTGTTTGCTCATTCTTTTCCATTCAGATCAAAATGTCAAGGAATGGAGCTCATTAGTTTTTCTGAAGACTCACAGTAGATATCTGAAGTTATGATTTGGACTTTGTATATTTGCAATCTAAGTGAAATCCCATTTAAGATACAGTGAGAGATGATGTTAGGATTTGATTTACATTATACTGAAGGAATCAGTAAAATGAGATAATTTTGAAAACTTTGAAGAATAAAGTGTATAGTTTAATATTCACATGGGTGATTAGAATAGGGTAGAATAATAAACATAAGTCCAAATTGTGTAGTACCCCACATAACCATACACATTTTTATGTGATATAAATGCGATTATTATAATAAAACAGGTGGACAGATTTGCATCCATGGTCCTAGGCTGTGCAATAATTGAATAAAAGCAAAGAGAGTGTACAAACTAGAATTTAATGTATTTTTCTAGATTAACAGCTGAATTAATCTAGAGTCACTTTAATGTATTTTTATCAAAGAAGCTAACAGTTTGAGCCTCTGTTTCTGTGCCAGATGATTTATCATTGTTACCTCATTTAATCTTCAAAAATCTATGAGATGGGTAGTTACGAAGCCAAGGTTAAGAATATTGTTCAAGGCAGCACATGAGAAATCCTAGAGACAATTTTCAAGCCCAGGCCCTTCTGACTTCAAATCTTGTCTGGCCACTGTGCACGTCAATTTATTAATGAGATAATCTTGTGTAAAAGACAGAGATGCTTAGAACCTTTGTTTGCATAAAACATGGAACTTTTACATTGAGAGATTTCTTCTTAATTTGTTATTTATCATAATAATTATTTTTTATTATCAAAATAGCTTACTGTTTTTCTTCTGACTACAGAGGTGATTCAGACACTGATGAAAAAAGTGAAAATCACCCACAATCATGCTCTGATATGTAACTGTTGTGTGTGTGTGTGTGTGTGTGTGTATACACACACACACACACACACACATATATATATATATATATATATATATATATATATATATATATATATATATATATATATTGTTAATCCTCACAGGAGGATATTTTTCCATTGATTTTTTTAGGGGGAGTGGGAGTCAGAGAGGGATAGAGAGAGAGAAGCATCTATGTGAGAGAGACACATTGATTAGGTGCCTCCTGCATCTGCCCCGACTGGAGCTGGAGATCAAACTTGTGACCTGGGTACATGCCCTTGATCAGGAATTGAACCTGAGACACTTCCATGAACAGGCTGTGTTCTAACCACTTAACAACACTGGCCTGGGCCCTTTGAATATTTATATATGAGATCTTCGAACCATAATTTTTTTAAATATATTTTTATTGATTTCAGAGGAAAGGAGAGGGAGAGAGATGTAGAAACATCAATGATGAGAGAGAATCATTGATCGGCTGCCTCTGGCAATGCAGGCATGTGCCCTGACTGGGAATCCAACCATGACCTCCTGGTTCATAGGTCTATGCTCAATCACTGAGCCATGCCGGCCTGGTGCATACTTTTTTTTTTTTTTTAATTTCAGAGTGAAGGGGGTGTAGGTGATTAAACAAATAACATATATGCATAACCCATGGACACATACAATATTGCAGTAGGCCCTGGGGGGTAGAGTGGGTGTGGGGCGGAGGGGTTCAATGGGGGAAAGGGGGAGATCTCCAATACTTTCAAAAATAAATATAAATTTACAAAAAGAACCATGTAATTTTAATGCCTGTTATAAGTTAGGCATTTCTTCTTGTCTAATAACTTTCAGTAATTATAACCTTAATTCCTAAGGGTTTCCTAATAAGTTGTTGCTGCCCTTAGTTGAGAGTATTTTTTTCTGGAAAGACACTAAGAATCTCCCTTTTTCTTGGAGTGCTGTTATGTGTATTGCTCATCCAGTGCCTCTGAAATAAGAGCTGTCTGGTCTGTCACCAGCCTCATGTAGATCTCGGCGAGTTCATCGGGTCTTCGGAGACCGAGGAGCCTGCGCTGGAGATGCCCGATGTGGGTCCGGACGCCGGGAAGGTTCACGGGCCTTTGGCCATGTGGGAGGCAGATGTGCAGCACATCGAGCTGGAGAAAGGCAGCAAAGGACTTGGCTTTAGCATTTTAGATTATCAGGTAAATCTGTCCGACTTTTAACAGTTTTTAAAATAAAAGATGATATATACAAAGGCATGTTGTTGATAGCAGAGAAAAGGCAGATACTATTTTAGTCATCAAAGGCATTTTTCTTGTTCCTAGTAAAACCTTCAAATAGTAATTTATGTGCTTCATTGATTATCATAAAGGATTTTTTTAAACATTGAATTCCTTGAGCTCTTTTATATTGTAACTCTTGAGGATTTGAAGAATATGCAGAATACATTTTAGGAATTTTGTAGAATACCGTGTTTTTTGTTTGTTTGTTTGTTGTTTTTTTGGACATTGGGGAGTATGTCCAAGCTATTTTTATTGCCATGCACTTAATTGGTGGTTCATATTTTAATGGTAAGACAGAAAGTATTAGATATTTATTGTGTCTGAAGTGAATAATAGATTTATAATTGGCTATATTATAAATTCCAGTATTCTTATCATTTGACTAAATTCATGAATAAGCTTAAATTGGTCAAATGTGACCTGCAGCCTTGCCTTGCATTGTGCTCTGTAGTGTGAGTAGCTGAGGGAATGCTGCGGCCCGTTGGGTAGACACAGCTGTTGCTCCTCATTAATAAATACTGAGCCGGTCACCGTCTCCGATGTCTCCCCCGGGATGTGTTGTTCACGGGACCTGATTCTGGAGCCTTGTGCGAATACTAACGTTGCTGTATATCTTACACTGCATCGGCAAATTCTGTACGGTCTCTCCTTATGCTTCCTTATTTCAAGAGAGAGGCCCTACCTTCAGTATACTCACAACTACTGATGCTCCAGAGCAGTTATTTCCTATTCAACAAATGCTGGTGTTAATAATTCATATATCTGACATCTGTCTACCCTCAGATGATAGTTATAAAATTTGACAAAAGTTAAAATTATTTTAAACTTATCTGTACAGTTTGAAAGGTCAACTCAGGACTGATGCCAAGAGAGGGAGCCTTGTTTAGGGTGAATTCTTCCTAAACTCTAGAGTGAATGGAACTTTTGCCCAGATAATTCATTAGAAGGGTTAACGAAAATTTTTAAAGACAGCAGAAACAGTTACCCATCCATTACAGTTCAGGGGGAGCAGCCTGTAAACATATTTCCCAGAAAATGAAGCTGCCTGCTCTGTCCTTTTGCCTTCTGTCAGGACCCCGTAGATCCAGCGAGCACTGTGATCGTGATTCGTTCTTTGGTTCCTGGCGGTGTCGCTGAAAAGGATGGACGCCTTCTTCCTGGGGATCGCCTCATGTTTGTCAACGACGTGAACCTGGAGAACAGCAGTCTCGAGGAAGCTGTGCAGGCCCTGAAGGGGGCCCCGGCAGGAACGGTGAAAATAGGAGTTGCCAAGCCTTTACCCGTAAGAATTTGGATTTTACTGATTGTTTTCAATATTTGCAAACAAAATGGCTTGTGCGCTTATTCACGTGTTCTTATGATGAATCATGACTTTTGGTACTTTTTTATCAACACAATTGTTACTGGCTTTTGAGAGTAAAGATTTAATGTTGAATAATGTTTTTTAAATATAAAGGAAATAAAACAGGAAGTTCAGAAATAAATCTGTAACATTGCTTTGTGCTTCACTTTTGACCTTTTGTATTTGATGATAATGTCATGATAATACAGAATTGAAATATTTTCAAAGAAATAATGCCTTAAAATATCTATACCAATATAGTAGAGTGTTAGAGAAATTAACAGCATTAACAACTAGCAGCAGGATCTTTAATTTGGGTGGGATAAAGTTGAATCTCTGTAAAGTGGCTTGAGGTCCTGCATTCTGTCAATTTCAACACATCTGTTGTCTAATTACTGGAAAATAAGAAAATGAACTTTCCAAAGTGGATTCATCAGCAGGTGGCTTCCTGAGGGAGGGAAGAGCCCTCATGTCATTAATTATTGCAATATTAAAAATAACTAATGACATGCTTACATAATGTCAATACTTTAGTAGGTATAGTGATTGCAACACAGCACTTTAGACTGAATTGCAGTGAAATCTGAGAGACATTCTCTGGGAGATTTTTTTTTTAGTATATAAATATATTCTTAAATGAAAGGGCAAATATACCTTCTCCTAAGAAACCACAAACACATGGATATATTTGCATAAACATCAAGGAAAAATTGTTGACTGTGAAGTAGTAAGCTTTGTTAGTATGTTTTAAATGTTAATTACATTTTTTGTGCCTCACTTTTTACTCCACAAAGAATTGGTAACCTATGAAAATATATTTATAAAAAAAGAAAGGGAGGGAGGGAGAATATGTTAATCTAACCTGAAATCAAACCAGAATTGTAGAAATCACAACAGAAGATCAATATGAAGGTGGATGTAAGAATGAAGATAGGCCATTGGGACTCTGCATATACAGGGTGCGGCAAAAGTGGGCTTACAGTTCCTCATGTGGAAAATAATATAATCAATAAATAATAATACAAGAAGAAACTCTGTGTTTCATGTGCTCATGTCTGTAAACCTACTTTTGCCCCACCCTGTATGTTAAGATTGACCATATATTTGGTTCTGGTCTTTTTGTTCAACAAAGAAAATGGCAAACATTAATTCCATATATGTTTTTACTGCCCTCAGAAGAATCCATGCCAGTTATTAAGAAGCAGACTGTTTTTTCCTAGCTAGTTCCAAAATAAATTTATTTCATGAGAATGTTCACTATTTCAAATTTCATATGCATTGCAATAATATGAAAAATAGCTTTTATATAAAGTGAGGTTTACTATCTACTAACTCATATTTGTGGAACAAGAAGAGAAACTTTTTTTCCTAAAATACTTTGGTATGTAATTGATGATACAGGGTGATGTAGGCATGACAGTTATCTATAATAATCTATAATAATAAAAGCATAATATGTTAATTAGAATGACGTCCTTCTGGACGACCTTCCAGATGAAGCTGGGGCTGCGAGGGAAGCCCAGGTCCCGGGTGCCAGAGGGAAGCCAGTGCCGGCAGCCGGGGGAAGGAAGGCCTACTCTTGCATGAATTTTGTGCATCAGGCCTCTAGTCTAACTGTGTTAGCCTATTTTCTCTGAGGTTGGAATACAGATGTTAGGCTTCCTGTCAGTGTGATAAAAGTTGCCTTATTTCTATATGAAGAACTTGTTTAGCCAGAATATTTGTCAGATAAAAATGACCAGACGATTACTTTAATATAAAATATTATGTTGTTATATTGTTGATTTTGATCATCTTTTATGAGAAGAATGAAAAAACTTAGTTGAAAGGGATTCTTATCTAATAGATGATGTTGGTATTCAAATAAATATCCTCATTGTATCTTAAATACAAATGTTAAATATGAATATCATATTTTATGTTCTATGTTAAAGTCATGTGGTATCATTTAAACACTTTCCCATTTTTTTCTCTCCTCCTCTGACTTTTTCTCTCTGTTCCCTCTCTCCTCTTCCCTCCCTTTCCGTTCTCTTTCCTTTTCATGATCTCATCCTCACTCGCTGGACTTCATTCTCCATGCAGCTTTCTCCAGAAGAAGGTTATGTTTCTGCCAAGGAGGATTCCTTCCTCTACCCCCCACACTCCTGCCAGGAGGAAGGGCTGGCTGACAAGGCCCTCTTCAGGGCTGACTTGGCTCTGGTTAGTGGCCACAGCTTTTCAAGCTTTCTTTCAAAAATCTTATGTCTTATTTTATCTTGCAAAATATTCTAAAGTCTTACTGTATTCTTTGTTCATTATTTTTGTGAAACGAAACATTTTCTCATCAACTCCAATAGTTCTAATTCAAAATGTGAAGAAAAACAAACCTATGTGAAAACTATTTGTTGGATTCGTGGAAAATTTATTTAACAAGGCATTATGTCAACAGGTAGAATTAATCTTTACATTATACCAAATATTTGTCGGAGTACTTGTTTGCACTCATTTCATACTGAGTCTTCCTAGGCATTCTTTTACTATTTTAGCATTTAGCCAGAAATCAGCATTTTGCCTACCTTTTAAGGAGATAACAGGTCTCCATGGACATTATGCTAATACTAGAGGCTTGGTGCATGAAACCCGTGCACTTGGGGAGGGGGGTTCCTCAACCTGGCCTGCGCCCTCTTGCAGTCTGGAAGCCCTCAGGGGATGTCCGACTGCCACAGAGGCGGGAGTGGCTCTCCACACTGCTGCTGTGCTCGCCAGCCATGAGCCCGGCCAAGAGCTTCTGTCTGAGCGGTGCTCTCCCTGTGGGAGTGCAGTGACCACCACAGGGCAGCTCCTGCATTGAGCATCTGCCCCCTGGTGGTCAGTGAGTGTCATAGCAACTGGTTGTTCCACTGTTTGGTCGATTTGCATATTAGCTTTTTACCAGGTGTACCAGTGAATAATGCAGATTTTATAATCAAAGAAAACATGATAATTTCAAAAGAAATATCAAAAGTGCTTTATTCAAAGTAATGTCCATCGCTAGCTACACATTTCCCCCATCTTTCAGGTAATTTGTGGATATTGTCCCAATAGAACTTTTCTTGTTTTGAGGCAAACCATTCAGAGACCCAATTTTCCACTTCTTCATATGTTTTGAAGTGCTGCTCAGAAAGTGCATGTGCCATCTATCAGAACAAGTGGTAATCTGAAGGAGCAAGGTCTGGTGAATACGGTGGGTGGGTTAATACTTCCCAGGCAAGATCTTTTAACGTGTCTTTAACTGGTTTTGAAGTATGTGATGGTGCGTTATCATTAAGCAAAATTACTTTGCCGTGTCTTCTGGTCCATTCTGGTGGTTTCATGATCAAAGCGTGGTTCGTTTTGGTTATTTGTTGTCGGTAGCAATCAGTATTAACAGTTTCACCTGGTTTTAGAAGCTCATAATATACCACACATTCCTGATCCCACCAAACGCAGAGCATTGTCTTCTTTCTGAAGTGATTTGGCCTTGCAGTCGATGTTAATGGTTGACCTGGATCAACCCATGATTTTGTGCATTTTGGATTCTCAAAATCCACTTTTCATCACTAGTCACAATTCGATGCAAAAATTACTTTCTTTTGTGCCATTGAAGCAACATTTTTCTGATGACTTTTCTGTTTTCCATTTGTCTTTCGTTCAGTTGATGTGGCACCCATTTTCCTTCCTTTAAAATCTTTCCCATTGCTTGTAAATGATCGGAAATTGTTTGCTGAGCAATGTTTAATCTTTCTGCAAGTTGTTTTTGAGTTTGACATGTACCTTCATCCAATAATGCTTGTAATTGTTGGTCTTCAAATTTTTTCGGTTGACCTGGACGTTCTTTATCTTTCACATCAAAATCATCACTTTTAAAGCATGTAAACCAGCGTTCACAAGTATCTTGAGATGGAGCATGTTCACCATAAGCTTTCCAAAGTATACAATAACTTTCTGCAGCACTTTTCTTCAAAATAATGAATTAAAACTTTCCACAAATGCTCTTTTTTGGCACGAAATTTGACATTTTTAAGCATAAAAATATCTGTGATGTTAACACCTTCAGAAAATTTGACATATGAAATTTTGAAGCTTGCTGTCAATACAACAAAACAGCATACATATCAAATCGCATATATATATCAACATATGTGTAACTCTATCTATTGAAAAAAAATACGCATTACTAACCGGTACACCTGGTATTATGTAGGATTATGTTAACACTTCAAAACTAGATAGTTTAGAACTCTATGAATTACATAAAGTACTCTGGTATAAATATGTAAAACTAGAGGCCCAGCGCACGTTTCAATCGTGCGGGTAGGGTCCCTAGGCCTAGCCTCCTGCGATCAGGGCCATCTTCTGCCTGTTCGCCAGTCCCCAGGCCCAATGCTGCCTCCGCCGCCGCCACTGAGCTGCCAGGCTGTTGGGATCACCAGCTCATCCCCAGCCGCTGCCGCTGCTGCTGGGGCTTGAGGCGCTGACGAAGGGGAGCATGGCAGGGGATCCGGGTGCGGACAACCGGCTCCCCGCCTCCGATGGCAGCGGAGCTGGGCAGGGGATCCGGGTGCGGACAACCGGCTCCCCGCCTCCGATGGCAGCGGAGCTGGGTGTCCAGGGTGTCCGAGGCAGCCCCCCTCAGCGGCCGCCAATCCAGCCGTTGAGAGGCAGGGGGGGGGCGGGCGGGAGTCCCGCGCCTCTCAACGGCCGGATATGCCACCCCGAGTCCCGCCCCCCAGCCTCCCACCGCCCAATCGTGGGCGTTGTGGAATGATGGTTATTTGCATATTGCCTTTTTATTATGAAGGATAGTCTCCAGCCATAGAAAATTCTTTTGAAATGTTGCAGGTCACAAATGTATCATTGTCTCTAAAAGTGCCCAGAGAAATACAGTTTTTTCTAGAGTTGACACAGCTTCCTTGAATCTCCTTAAATGAATACCAGTCAAAGAGAAGATTAGTTCCACTTTTCTGTGAGCTCAACATCTTATGGTAGGAAATGTCCTGGGTCTTCTCCCTAACTAGCTACATAATCTTCTATTGGTCACTCAACACTGGTGTTTTTATCTCGACAATAATTAGATGAATTGATTGTAGGATCTCTTTTAAGATTATGAGGCATCAACTAAAGGTATACAAATTATTTTGAGACATTTTTTAATCTTACTTAAAACAAATATTTTTCTATTATAATATATGGCCCAAGGCTTAGTTAATACTATCTATTTAGATAGCAGATGTTAAATATTTAATGTTTGGATTATGGTACATAATGTACATTCATAAAGGATAAATATCCACATAGATACTCACTAGTGAATTTGAGCATATATTGAAAAAATGTTATTAGAGAAGTTCATTTTGAAATTGTCCATCTGTATTCCTCTCATGTTTTTTGCAAGAATATGACCTGGTGTAATGTTTTAGTGCAACTTCTCCTGGCTAAATGTGTAAGTTGGAATCACAAAGATAGACAACATATCAGGTTTTGCCATTAAAGCAGAAAATGCTGATAGTATTGTATAAGGGTAGTATTTATGTCGGCTCTACCTATTCTGAGATGTAACAGTGAGTGAATTGTAAGGAGAGTTTCAAGCTTATCCTGCTTTGAATCTTTCACTTGGTTCTGCCACAGAAGATAGTAATAGATTTTTTAGATAATACGTAGTGAAATTTGCTACCTCACTCTATGTGAGTTTTCCAACAATAGCTGTTTATAACTAATAGTTTTACCATAACTAGATCATAATTAGGCACCTTGTTTGCTAGTGTAATTTCAGCATGAAATGCCAGATTTTTCGCTTTGGTTTCTGATGATCACCATTAAGTTTTGGGTCTGCAACTTGAATGGTTTTTAATTCTATTTAAAGGCATTTTAAACAAAATATATCATCTCGGTGTGGTTTACGAATAGAGGATTGTCTGGCAGTCCTGTTGAAGAAGTTTATGTTAGTTGAATAGGAAAAAAGCTGACCTCATTCATTTTATTATGAAATTCTAAGATTTGAGCAGGTATTATTTTAAAATAAGTGAACTGGGAAAAAGGCAAATATTTCCCTTAATTTATGACATTTCTAAACTTAGAATTTATCCAGGTCCTTTATTGATTGTTACCTTTAGCCCTTTATTGATGGGATAAAATAGCCTTTGATGCCAGCGGGCTCGGCTACAGGTGAGCAGTTCATCCTTGTACTCTTGCATTAGCCTCTGAAGTGTTGAAGAGGGTGAAGAGGTCATGTAGAAAATAGCATAGACAAAGGAATGACACTAGGGACCTTTTGGTCTCAAGTGGAGACTTTGCAATAGAACAGAATTTCCAACTGACATTATTGTTTTTATCCCTAGGTGGACACAAACGATGCTGACTTAGCTGATGAGTCTGCATTTGAGTCTCACTACTCTCCCGACAATGACAGTATCTACTCTACTCCAGCCTCTGTTTTATCTCTTCACAGCAGTGCTTGTAGTGATGGCCTGAACTATGGTCCCTCCCTTCCATCTTCTCCTCCCAAGGTACAGAGGGAATGCCATCTCGTTTATGGGAGAACCTTGTGTGTACTTTTCCAGAGGGCACTGTTTATGCAGGGTTGAGGTGTAGGAGTAGCAAGTCAGAGACATTATGTTTCCCAAGTCATGGATTCAATTATTGGATTAAAGTTCAGTTTCATTTAGGTGATGTTGATTGGGTCATTTTTAGACTCCCAGGGACTGTTTAATTCTAGGGTCTGTTATGCAGAGTGATGGACACAGAGGTTCAAAGCTGTAATTAGGATTTTCTTATTAAAATGAAAAAAATTTAATGAAACTTATTTCTCAAATTGTGTTTTTAACTGTGTCTCCTTTGGAAAAAATTAGATTTTGTGCATGCAAAGTTGGATAGTAAAATATTTCTTGCATTTATTTAATATTTACTAGCTAAGTTAAACTTAATGCTGTCATATGATTTTATATAAAATGAGACCAAAGAATACATAGAAATCATCGTGAATAGCAAAATATGTTTAAGTCACTGGATATGAATGAAGAATTTGGTTGCTATTTGACATATCTGTGCCATTTCTATATTAGAAATAGATTATTGGTATAAATGCTCCAACTTTGTTCATTTTCATAGTGACATGATCTATAATGTTTAATAAGTAATCATTTAAAACCTACCCAATCTTTTGGGTGTTAAATGGTACCTTACTATTTAATTTGTGGTTCCCGATTACTAGTGAGGTTGAACACTTTTTCATATATCGGCCATTCGGGTTTCACTTCTATCAGTGGCCTCTATGTTTATAATGGGTTGCTTATCTTTCCATTGATTTGTTGGCATTGTTTGTATTTTCTAGACCTTGATACACAAAGCAATTCAGTGTATTTTTATGAGTGTGTGTATGTGTGCAATGTGTTAAAAAAAACTAAACGTGTGTAGGAATCGTACCTTTCAACTTCAGGAAAGTAGTTATTCTTGAAGATAAAAGGAATCATGAAATTTAGCTTAATACATTTTATTGTTGTAAGTAGAGAGATTGAAGAAAGTATGGCAAAATGTTAGGATCTGTTAAATCTTGGCAAAGCTTTTATATGTGGATATATATGTGTCTTTAATTTTCTGTGTTGGAAATATACCACCAATAACAGTTAAGATAAAAAGACTGGACAATAATTTTTTCTTAAATATGTGAAATATATATTTTCCACATAAATTCAGTGGGAAGGGAATTTGAACCTATGAATAAGTTGGAAAGTAGAATTTTCCTAGGTCTAGCACAGTTTTCCTGAATTAACAAGTATTTTTGGCCAGAACAATCAAAGCATTTTCTTTTATGTTCGAGGTACACCTGTTATCCTTGCAAATGATGCTGGGCAGTCTCTTTGAATTGGTTTGCAAGGTATAATCTTGAATGGAGCATCTGCTCCTCTCTCACCACACCTGAGCCTGCCTCTGTGACTGCGTCCTGTCTGGACCCTGTTCAGCCTTTCCTGGCCTCAGGGCTGGAAGCTGAGTTCATCTCCTAATGGAATCTCCTAATCCACAGCATAGCACAATTCTTGCCAGTGGGACAGATTGCATTGTTTAACTTTGTAATTGTTACTTAAAGGGATTACACAATCTGCATACTGAGAAGCATATATTTTACAGGGCAAATGCTGGCTGTATGCAGCACAACATATTGGCTTACTGAAGTCTGTTTGCCTCCTATTTTTTTTTTTCATTTCCCAAGCAGTTTACTCTTTTGTTGAAGCAAATTTTGGCAAGCTGGCTTATCAACTGAAATATTTAAACTGCAAAACAACAAAGAAAGCATTAATGAGGGTGTTTTAAAACAAATTGTGAAACTCCTGTGTGCTTTTAGTTTTCTTTGAGAGTAGCACTGTTCCTAGGAAGTGGTGAATCTGCACCGTTTTTGTTTTGTTTTGATTTTGTTTTCTGTGGCATCTTTTTAGCATGTAGATATTTACTAGAAAATTGTGTGTAAATAAATAAAAATTAGATGATGCACTCATCTATTTGTCTCTTTGCACTAAATTTATTTTCAAAAGACAGAATAGTAATTTGTTATGAAATTTCAAATTGACTGTTTTTCTTAAAGAAAGTGAGCTCAGATTGCGACTTTTTAATTGATAAAATAAGATTGTATAGCATATGATAACTGATGTGAAGAAGGATGAAATAGATTGTGAGGATCTCAGTGATTCCTCAAGTTTTTGACTTTGCTAAATATGTAATCCTACCTAATAAAAGAGTAATATGTAAATTGACCATCACTCCAACACACAAGATGGCTGCCCCATGTGGTCAAAGATGGCTGCCCCCATGTGGACCCGAGATGGACACCACAAGAGGGACCAGGCCTGTAAGGGAGGGCAGTTGTGGGCAATCAGGCCAGCAGGGGAGGGCAGTTGGGAGGGACTAGGCCTGCAAGGGAGGCCAATTGGGGGTGATCAAGCCTGCAGGGGAGGGCAGTTAGGGGTGACAAGGCCGGCCGAGGAGGGAAGTTGGGGGTGACCAGGCCTACAGGGGAGGGCAGTTAGGGGTGACCAGGCCTGCAGGGGAGGCCAGTTAGAGGTGACCAGGCCTGCAGGGGAGGCCAGGTAGGGGCAAACAGGCTGGCAGGGGAGCAGTTAGGCATCAATCAGGCTGGCAGGGGAGTGGTTAGGGGGTGATCAGGCTGGCAGGCAGAAGCGGTTATGGGTAATCAGGCAGGCAGGCAGGCGAGCGGTTGGGAGCCAGCAGTCCTGGATTGTGAGAGGGATGTCCAACTGGCCATAAACAGGCAGTCGGACATCCCTCGAGGGGTCCCAGATTGGAGAGGGTGCAGGCTGGGCTGAGGGACACACACCCTTGTGCACGAATTTCGTGCACCGGGCCTCTAGTAAGTCTTAAATAGCCTTAAATCGTGTCTGGAAGCACACATGGAATTTTACCTGTGTCCTTACATTGGTGAGGGGTCTCATCACTGTGGTCAGGTGTGCTGGAAGGGGTAAGACCTGGTCCCCCAGAGCAGGGACCCACCCTGAAGGGAGGACTTCCCCAGTGCAGAGCCTAGGTCCTGCAGCAGCTCAGACCCCCACAGGACCTCAGCCCCAGGCAAGTGAGCTCCTCTGTACAAACTCTGTCATCAGAGAACCTGTTCTGCTGTCTTTTCCTTTTAAAGGAGTGGTGTCTCCTTACTTTGATTAATTATCATATCAGGATTTAAGGGAAATAACCATCACTCACAAATCTGAAAGATATATCTGCTTCCAGGGCATTTGGATTAATAGAAGCAGGCCATTGAAATGTGGATTTTAAAGACAGAAAGCCAGTGGGATTTTTCCTTTTTTACTGTTCTAGGTTTTAATTTTTTGATTAATCTTTTTTATCCCCTTTTCCTTCACAGACATAACAAATGCAGAGATAATTGTTTTCAAACTTAAATGCTTCTAGACTTTTGTTTAAAAGCTCAACATATTTTTGGGGAGAGGATGCTTTCATTTATTTTTTTCCTATTTGGGCTTAAAAATAACACCCAATAAAAATGTAATTGCTGTGTAATGAGTCTCCCCTTCTCCAATCCTCACCTCAGGCTCCACCCTCACTCTTGCTGCAGGCATGAAATGATTACTAGTTGTACATGTCCTCCATTTCTGAGCATCAGTCCCCTAGGATATGCTGTTGATTCTAGTGCAGTGAACTTGGTGTTTGTCAAGATAGAAACTCCTTTTTGCACCTCCTACACCAAACACATATCATGGATTCTGTGATATTTAAAAAAATTCCCAAATCTTCACTTATTGTTATTCTATAGCCTAGAATATCTTTACATCCCTGTTTAAAATATGTGTAAGTTTTGGAGAGGGTTCGTGTCAAAAACTAAATCACTCTAGTCATTTTCAAGATGATGAAAATGGTTGTGGAAATCCTAGTGACAGAACTGCACGTTTTCAAAATATAAAAGATGTTGCCTTTCTGCAGAGGAGGGCCAGTGCATAAACAATAAAGGACGTATACCCTATCTCAGAAACAGTGGGGAGCAAGGTAAGTTGGAATAGCTGTGCTTATGACATATTTTCCAAAAGTCTTAAGAAGCCTTCAGTGGTGGACTGCTTGTTAGAGAAAAGCAGGTTGTATCCAGTGAATGTTTAAATTTAGCCAGCCTATGTAAAAATATATTACCTGGGTAAATACTGTGCCCAAGTATAATCTTAGCTTATTCATTACACTTAAGAAATAGACCTGTTTCAAGTAAATTTGACATTTTTATTTACCCTCTCCCCCATTCCGCGCCCCCCCCCCCCCCCCCCAGAAAACAAGACTATATCAAGTGGAGGCACATGTTAGATGGATTTTTGGTATCAGCTTCATTTAGATACCAGGTTGCAGTTATTTTTGGACTTATATGGGGGAAGAACGGTTTTTCTTTTAGATCCATAAGACTTTTAAAAATAAAACTCAGTTGGTTGTTCAGCAACCAGAAACATTTCTTAAGTAGGCTTATGTTGTCTGCTGTGTTGATTAGCTCTTTCTTTTTGTGTGTCTCTGTTAACTCCTTCATGAATAATGCATGGAAATTTGTTACTGGATTTACAGTAAACCCCAGCTAAGGAGGGCAGCTTGAACTCTTTTTCTGATGAAAAGTGGTTTTTGTTGTTATGTTTATTTAGGGAGTGGGAGAGATGACTTACTGCTAGTTATCATGATGAATTTAGAATACAGAAGCTAACCAATTGCCTTAGTAAGTACACTGCTATTTTTAATAAGACTGAAATAATCAAAGTTGTGTGGATGAGCTAACAGGTTATTGATGAGGTTCTCCGAGTGCAGAGGAGGATATTTTTCTATCATTTTTTACCCGATGATTCTAAAGATGTTATTTGCTTATTTGGTATTTCCATTTTTCTCAGTTCTTTGTACCATGAACATGTTAATTCCAGAGAGATGAAAACTTTTTTGAGGGAGAGGAAAGATAATTGTGTTGGAGCAATTGATTACCCGCTTAGAAAATATGAAGAGACTCCATATCTCACACCACACCCTGAAATAAATTTTAGGTGGTTTAAAACTGAATCTGAAAACAAATCAATCATAAAATAGAAGAAATATACTATAAAGAATTTTGTTTACTTTGTGCAGAGGAAGGACTTATTAAGCAACATTAAGTAAAACCCAAAAGCACACAAAAAAATTGACAAATTTAATTGTGTAAAGAATTTCGTTAAAAAATACATAAAGAATTCTTGATTACATATAGAATTTAACTCCTGCATGTATAGACCCTACAAACTTAGAAATAACAAGCTGGGGAAAGATTTGTAGTGTATATCACAAAGACTTCATATTCAGAGTATGTCAATGGCCACAGTAAGTGAATACCATGTGATAGAATCGTTGGTAACGTATACCAGTATAAAGAGAGAGTTCACAGGAAGCATACTATTGGCATGTGCTCACCCATTGTCAGGGGTGCACGTAGTAAAGCACTGAACCACTAATTGGAAGCCCATTTGATATGCACAGCATTGCAAGCATGCATTTCATTTGAACAGCAGCTCTAATTGTAGGAGTTTATACTAAATAAATTTTCACAGGTCCACAGAGATGTGCAGTAAAAATAATAGCAATGACTAATAGTTATCAGGCACTTTCTAGTAAGTCAGGCATGTTTTTAGTACTTTGTAATTTTAACTTTCTGTCCTCCCACCATTCCTGTACTAGGTCCTATTATTTTCCCTAATTGATAGAGGAGGGAACCAATGCACAGAGTACATGTGAGTAACTTGTCTAAGCTGAAAGAGGTACTTCCTGGTGGAGCCAACATCTCAACTGAGGCAGCTGGGCACCAAAGTCTGCACACTAGGCCTTTCCAGGCATCGGGATATTTTGTAGCCTTAAGAAGATTGAAGTTGACTTTTATTCATTGACATGCGAATCTCTCATGTCAGGGTATAAGTTTACTTCAAAAGAGCAAGTAGCGCCCTGGCCAGGTATTTCAGTTGGTTAGGGCATTGTCCTGTACACCAAAAGGTTGAAGGTTCAATTCCTGTCAGGGCACTTACCTAGGTTGCAGGTTCGATCCCCAATTGGGTGTGCACGGGAGGCAATTGGTCTGTTTGTCTCCTACATTGATGTTTCTCTCCCTCTCTCACCCTCTCCTACTCTTCCTTCCTTTCTCTCTAAAATCAATAAACAAATCCTTGGGTGAGGAAAACCTGTGTAGTGTATTGTTCTTTTTAGGTTTTAAAATGTATATATGTGCTTGGATGTGTGAGTGTGTACATTTGGGGATACAAATGAATTTTATAGCAAATGAATTTTAAAATCTGATTCATAAACACACAACTGAAGCCAACCAGTTTTACTGGGGAGAGGACCAGAAGTAGGAGCCACACAGGAAGACTTTAATATAGTGTGCATACACACTATGCACCTGTATGGCTTGAATCTTTTCCAGTGACAATATATTTATATACTACTTTTATACTTTCAAAACATCCATGAAAGAATTGAAAATTGATAAGTTTATTCAACAGCAGCAGTTCATGGAGCTACTGCTTGCCCAAAGCACATAAGCGATACAGTATATCTGTTGTAAGTACATATATATGTTTATGTAGAACTATAGAATTTTATTAGAGTTTAGGGAATTTTAGAAATTAATATAAAGCCAAGAGAGGTTCGGTAATGTACAGATTGTTAATGAGAGAGCCTGAATTAGAACCTACATCTTATAATACCCCATTTTAGTGTTTCTTCTGTTATATCTTGCACAATATTTATGAAAAATTTCCCTACAATGATATGAATTGTGTGGCTTTCTGTTCTTCTCCATAAATACCTATAAATATCTGTTGAAATAATTTTCCCTCGAAGGTTCTTGTGAATATAAATCAATTAATGCCATTCTCTGTATGCATTTGATCTTATAATACTTAGAAACTCAGGCTGCTCTTTAAATAAGATTTGGAAATATGTTACTTGCTTTCCCATTTAAATTGAACTCCGAATGATTTTATTTGTGAATAGAACATACCAATGTATCTAAATGATCTCATATACAGTATAGTGTACAAGTATAACATGAGATGTATGATTGCAGTAAATGTATTGAAAAGCATTTATAAAAATAAAGGTATACAGAATATCAGTTAAGTGATGAATTTGTATGTTTGCTAATGCTTTTTAACTAATGAATAATTACGTTGTGGTTAGGTTTCTTCCCCACTAAGTAGTCAGTCATTAAGAAAGGATCCTACAAAATACATCGAAGTAATTCTGGCCATAATTTTTTCTTTTTTATTCTCTCATCATCAGGATGTTACTGACAATTCTTCAGATCCAATACTTGATCTGCACGTGCCCTTAGTAGAACTCTACACCCAGAACCTCCTGCAAAGACAGGATGACAGCCCACCTTCCATAGACTTGAGCATGGGACCTGCTTCTGGGTTTATTGTAGATGATTATACACCTGAACAGCAATACGGATGTGAAAACACAGGCGTGTGGGCTGAGTCTCACCTACCCAGTGAAGTTATATCCAGTGCAGAGCTTACTTCTCTGCTGCCGGATTCAACGGGACAGGTACTATTTTAAAGATACGGTGTGTGTGTGAGGATGAGGGACAGGGAAGTATTCTGGCTCGGCTCCCCACACGGAGCTGGTGCTCTCCTGACGCTGAGGTGTTCCAGAAGCCAACCTATGAACTTGTCTTGGTTATGGATCCTTGTGGAATCAAGCACAACCAATGAGAGAACATGTGTGATGTTGAAATCATATTCCAAAGTCTAGTTTCCCTTTCCATGTGACTCTTTTTGTTTTTCTTTCCATCAGGGCTCTGAGTTCCTAAATCAACAGAGCTCTCTGGCCTCTACTGCTGAGCGTGCCATGCTTCAGAATATATCCAGAGAAGTTTTTGAGAAGACGATTACCATAGCAAAAGGCAATTCTAGTCTAGGTAAGTTCCTTATTTTCCACACATACCTCCCCAACCAACCCCCTCACAAAGAGGAAAAATTGAACTGGTTTTGATATTTTTGGCTATAGATAAGAAAATAGATGTTCTAAATTTTACTGTAGTTTTTATGATTTCTCTTTTTATGTACTCATTATTTTTCCTGAAATGGTTAACAGGTTTGTTTAGTTCAGACTAGCTTAAATCTCTTACTCAATTACTTAAAAGTATGCAGTGGCCTCATTTACATTCAAGTAAAAGATACACAGAATTGTTTGTGTATGAAACAGCAAATCAGAAAAGGAATTCTTAGAAAATGAAAAGTCAGCAATTTGGAATTCTAAATTCTTTGGAAAAGCAAATTATTAGCTTTTTTGAATGTTACCAGTTATGCATTAAGTCAGTTTGTATTTAATTTCTTTCATTCACTGAAAGAAAGACTAAAAAGACAGCCAGGTGTGCCACTACCAAAATATAAATGCGAGTTATAATAGTCCTTCCCAGGTGGCAGGAGTTTTGTGTCCTTTCTTAGCCAGAAGGGGTTGTGGCTAGTTAATAATCATACAGCCTTCAGAGTTGGGCAAAGGAAACTTTCCGTAAAAATGAAATCCTAATTTTAATAACTAAAGCTCTGTTGAGGCAGAGCACATTTGTTCTTTTTTTTTTTTTTTCTTTCAAGTTAAGCTGTCATGTGACTCAGCTCTGTCCCTAGTGCTCTCCGATGGAAAGGGGGATGTAGGCTGTTAGAACAGGTGCTCTGAATGCAGAGTGTTGTCCAGGACTCTGGTCAGCCCTGTATCAGAGATGTCGCTCCTTCTGGGGTGTGACCAACCAGTGCCCTTTACATGGATATCTCACGCAGGGTCTTGTTTCCTTGTTAAATCTGAGACTTGGCAAAGGAGTCCAGCAGGGCTTACGTGGTGAGTGGGATTCTAGTCTATGTCTCAGGCTTGATTTTGTTCCATTTGGTGGTGGCTGGGTTCTACCAACAGCAGCTAAATGGAGAATTATAGTAGAGAATGTTTACTTAGTTATAACATTTCGTATATATTTACATTTAATAGAATGGTATAAAATGTAAACTACAGAACTTCCTGTAATTCACTAATTTGAGATAGATATTATAAATATCAAAGCATGTCAGAAATAGTTCATCTGCTAATGCAGTATTTCTGGAAGCATGTTACTTAGAACACGGTTCTGCGGGATGTAAGTAGGAGTTATACGTGGGTTCCACGTTTAAGAGTTTGAAATGTGATGAATTTAAGGAGATGGGCTTCTTTTTGTGCTATATCTCAGCATCTTTAATACTCAGATGTGCATGTGCCTCTTTAAGAAGAAGTTATAGAGTGCAGCATTTCTCTCATTTATTTTGCCATAAAACCCATTTTTTTTACCAACTCATAAAACAGAGATTTTGTAAAAATCTCTATTGTTTTGAGAAACTCTATTCTATTATTTTCACCCAACTATCGAACGTTCATTTTTTTTCTTTATTATAGCCACTGTCTAGAGACACCATGAAGCAGTTACTTTTCTCAAGGAACATGAGTTTAAGAAATTAGCTAATTGACACATAAAGTTCTAAATGCATTGCATACTGTGATAGACACTCATACATAGAACATTGAAGGCTTAAAAGGGAATAACTGATTCCTGCTCTCCAAGTGTGTGCAGTTTAGAAAGGTTTCAAAGAGGAGAAGATATTTGATTTAGTGCTTTAAAGAGGAGGAGTAGAGTTTTACCACATAGTTGAGGAGTTAGGAAAAGTTGGAAGTGATTAGAACTAAGGCAGAGAAATGTGAAGCATTACTGAGTTTTGTTTGGTATGGACGAAGTATGGTGCAATGGTGAGCAATGTAAGAATTGAAGTTAAAGGTAGAGTAGATGGAAGACAGCTGTGGGGTGGGTTCGTGGGCAGGACACAGGACTTCTGCTGTAACACCCTCCTGGCTTAAACTCCTACATACAGTGGGAGCTAAGGGCAGAAGAGTGACATGATGGGGTTTGTGTTTTAGGAAGATCATGCTGGCTTAGTTTGGAGAGTTAGATTGGAAACAGTTGGGACACTCTTGTAAGAGCCATGGTTTGAGTACATCTGATTTTACAATCTGAACCCTTTAGCTTGCTTGCTTATTTTTAGTTTGCTGAGAGAATGAATTTTTCAAATCTTTTTCTTCATCTGTTCAGAAAAATCACCTGGATTTTTAATATATTCTATTAAATCATCAGGATATTATTATTATTTTTAAAATATGTTTTAATTGATTTTTATGGAGAGAAAGGGAGAGGGATAGAGAGATAGAAACATTGATAAGAGAGAAACATAATCAATGGGCTGTCTCCTGCATTCCCTCACTGGAGATTGAGCCGGCAACTCGGGCATGTGCCCTGAGCGGGAATCGAACTGGTGACCTCTTGGTTCCTGGGTCGATGCTCAACTGCTGAGCCACACTGGCCAGGCCAGACATCTTACTTTTTAAGTGTGGTACAAGATACCTAACATAAAACTTACCATTTTAACCATTTTTAAGTGTACATTTCTGTGACATTAGATACATTCACATTGTGGTACAACCATCACTACCATCCATCTCCAGACCTTTTCATCTTCTCCGATTGAAACTCTACCTATCTATCCTACCTAATAAAAGAGTAATATGCAAATTGACCCTAACTCTGCTACACCCACCAGCCAATCAGGAGCAAATATGCAAATAAACCCAACCAAGATGGCTACAGCCACAGAGAGCAAGGTTTCCCAGGCAACGGAGGAAGCCAAGCTTTCCGCCTGCCCTTGCCAGGCCTAAGCCTCCACTCAAGCTACAAAGTTTCAATTATAGAAGGTAAACAAATCCAAACAGAAATGGCAGCAGCCACGGAGCTGGAGAGACCAGGCTAGGGTTGCCCCCGGCAACGGAGGAAGCAAAGCTTTCCACACACCCTGGCCGGGCCCAGGCCTCCGCTTAAGGCTACAAAATTTCAATTATAGAAGGTGAATTAACTCAAACAGAAATGGCTGCCGGCCGCAGAGCGAGCAGGAGGCTTGGCTCCGCTCAAGGCTACAAAGTTTCAATTGTAGAAGGTAAATAAATTCAAGATACCAGGGACTCTGCTTGGGTCGCCAGGGGACATGGCTGGCCTGCAAACCACCACAGGCCCCTTGCTCAGGCCACCCCACGCCCCAAGGGAACCCCCATCCTGATCTGGGACACCCTTCAGGGCAAACCAGCTGGCCCCCACCCCTGCACCAGGCCTCTATCCTATCTAATAAAAGAGTAACATGCAGATTGACCATCATTCCAACACACAATATGGCTGCCCCCATGTGGTCAAAGATCCTGCCCCCGTGTGGACACAAGATGGCCACCACAAGATGGCCAGCAGGAGAGGGCAGTTGGGAGGCACCCGGCCTGCAAGGGAGGGCAGTTGAGAGGGACCAGGCCTGCAAGGGAGGGCAGTTGGAGGTGATCAACCCTGCAGGGGAGGGCAGTTAGGGGTGACCAGGCTGGCAGAGGAGGGGAGTTGGGGGCAAACAGGCTGGCAGGGGAGCAGTTAGGCATCAATCAGGCTGGCAGTGGAGTGGTTAGGGGGTGATCAGGCTGGCAGGCAGAAGCGGTTAGGGGCAATCGGGAAGGCAGGCAGGCGAGCAGTTGGGAGCCAGCAGTCCTGGATTGTGAGAGGGATGTCTGACTGCCCGTTTAGGCCCGATCCTGGACAACACTCTGCATTCAGAGCACCTGTTCTAACATCCTACATCCTACTTTCCATCGGAGAGCACTAGGGACAGAGCTGAGTCACATGATAGCTTAACTTGAAAGAAAAAAAAGAACAAATGTGCTCTGCCTCAATAGAGCTTTAGTTATTAAAATTAGGATTTCATTTTTACGGAAAGTTTCCTTTGCCCAACTCTGAAGGCTGTACTTTGTTGGGCACTTTGGGCCGGGCACTTTGAAAGGTATTCTACATAAGTTTTTATTATGTATTTATTTTCTCATTTAATACAACCCTAAGAATAGGCATTATCCCCATTTTACAGATGAGTAAAATGATACAATGAGGCCTAGTGTGAGGTTAAGTCAGTGGCCCGAGGCCACACTGACTAGAAGTGGTGGAACTCAGATTTGGAACCCGTTCTCTAGTTCTACAGTATGTGATTTAGGCTATTCCTACTATACTCCCTCCCAGAAGAAATTGGGAGATCTTATAACTTACAATCAAAATCTAGTTAGTGGATATTACCTTGAAGTTGTTGAACCCTGAAAATGATCATTTGGTGAAAGGAAAATACAAGCTGAGATAACTGATGTCTATCTCTTGGTTTATGACAGCCTTAATAGCCGTTGGAGTTGGAAGTTAAAGATGCTATTAAAAATGAAGTTAGAGGTCATGTTGACCATAACTCATGATGTTTGCCCCAAATTTGTGGCTTGCTCTGTTGTAGAGTGTGTGGTGCTAGTGAGAACAAGATGATGCGTTGGGGCCCCAGTACGGGCCACTGAGTGAAATTTTGTTTTATAGCCACACATTTCGATGTCACTGTAGTACTTCGGTGGAGCTTAGTGGGAAGGGTGGCAGCATCAGAGCAAACTAGAGAACCTGTTGAAACATTTCAAAGCCAGCCTCTTTGCTCATAAGAGACCCACTTGGGATGAAACAGCGTCTAAACATGTTTGTTGGCTTATGATCAACAGCGATGTTTCCTTCATGACAATGCATTTAAAAATCATTATTGTGAGTCTTAAAAGAATATTTTTGAATTCAGAAAATGATATCTAATAGCCTGGGTTCCCCATATCCAGGCATGAAATCTCAGGCTATAAGCAAATTGTAGTCAGGGTTGTTCTTTCAAAATATTTAAAAAATATATCTAATTTGGTATAATTAGAATTAATCTTTAGACAGAAAGTATTACTTTGTTTTTTTGTGGGTTTTTTCCAAAATAAATAATTAAAGAGGGAATTTGTGACTTCCCTCAGAAAAAAAAGTTTTTATAAGTACTCTTCTTACCTGGCTTAGTTACATTATCTTGTTTTGGAAGGAACTTTTAGCACTTGATTGAAGTGAATTAACATTATTTTATGTAATGTGTTAACGTAATTTAAAAGGTTTTATATTTTTGAAGGAGTAGAGTGAGTGTAGGATGACAAGGGATTATAAATTCGGGTGAGGCTTGTTGTGAATGTCATTTTTGAGGAAGTGATAGTGAAGTGAGGAGTTAGCTGTGCAGGAGCTGCTGAGAGAGGCTGGCAGTCCCTCTGAAATGGGGACAGACCAGGTGAATTTCTGAAGCGTAGTTGCTGGAACACAGGGAGGCAAGGAGGACATTGAACAAGGAAGGGTGCATGTTCAGAGGGTCAGGCCACTAGACCCAAAGACTGTGCAAGTAGGCTGTATGTTAGCATTACAGTAGGTTATTAAAGGGTTGTTACCAAGGGAGTGGTGTGATTTGTCATCTCTGTCTGCTGAGAAAAATGCACTCGAAGCCAGGAGACCAAACAGAAGGCTGTTTTGAAAAGTGAGGCAAGAGAAAGTGCTAGCCTCGTCTAGAGTTAGTAAGGAAATGGAGAAAGATGAATGGATTCAGGATAAGTTCTCGAGTCAGAAATAACAGGACTTGGTGATGGATTAAGTATAAAGGGAGAGAAAGAGGTAGGAATCAAGATTGATTTCAACATGTCTGCTTTAAGCAATGGAGAGCAGTATTGTGGTATCAACCTCAAAAAGGGGAAGACATGGAGAAAGAAGGGGAGGTCGAAGCTTGGGAATTCAACTGGATGCATACTAAGGTTGCATTTCCTGTTATGCATCCAGGGAGCATGTCAGGAGGGCAATTAAATATCTAGATCTGGAGCTTACAGAAATTCAGATTTGGAGATAAAATGGGAGTAGATTAGTATTAAGTTCACATCAGCTTAGTTCAACAGGCACTATGATAGGCACTGAGGATAGGATTTAATACAACCTTCTTGATGTTAGGAATTCTGTTACACTTTTTAATCTCAAGCCACCAACATAGTATTTGGCACATAGTAAGCATATAAGAAGTCTATACTGAATGAACAAATGATTTGGGAATAAAGTAGTAGCACAGAGTTTCTTGATGTATTGAACTAATTTTCCATTCATGGTCCTGTTTTTTATTCTCTTATACATATAAGATGGACTCCCATTGTGAAATTGATTTGATATTGTGAAATCATGCCCCCTGGGAGAGCTTTCTACATTAGGGGTAACACACAACACGTCAGTTCGCCTAAAATACATTCCCTCCAGTGTAGGCCTGTGTATCTTTAATTTTGATTATTTTTTATTGGCTTGAAAAACTAGTGCTAATTCATAGGGATTTATGTGACTTTCAAATTAAAGTGAATTTGAAAGTCACAAATTTAATCCACGTCTGTGTTCCTCCATTACCATAGGGATGACAGTAAGCGCTAACAAAGATGGCTTGGGGGTGATTGTCCGAAGCATTATTCATGGAGGTGCCATTAGTAGAGATGGCCGGATTGCCGTTGGGGACTGCATCTTGTCTATTAATGAAGAATCTACTATCAGTTTAACCAACGCCCAGGCACGAGCCATGTTGAGAAGACATTCCCTCATTGGGCCTGACATTAAGTAAGTATCATTGGGACCCCACTTTGGCTTGGGAAATTCAGGAATTTCAGTTCATTAATCAGAGGTGTTTTTTTTTTCCCTCCAAATATATTTCTGTTAGATATACAAAAACTACATAATTACTTAATATAAATCACTTACGGATTTGACTATTCCTGAATAGTTCTTGATTTTCGATCGTTTTTAAGATAACGGTGTTGAAATATTTTAGGACTGCGCATGCATGCCCCGCACTCCCAGCTCCTGGATGGGTGGCTGTTTGCAGGAGGACGCTGCCCCTTCCTGTGGGGGCAGCTGTGGGCATGAGGACACAGCGCTATGTGTGAGGGCTGCAGGCCATAATGGACAGCAAAAGTTTAAAGGCCGCCCGCCAGGGGCTGCGGTTCAGACCCAGGTGGAGATTCCAGAGAGGATGTGCAGTGGTCTTAATGAAAGACAGACAGGAGTAGCACCCGGGAGCCGTGGGAGGGCGGCGCCCAGGGCAGCCACATGCTGCTCGTGTTCCGCGGTTCCATGGGGCAGCTGCAGCGAGGATGCATGTGCCTGTTCCAGCACATTCCCATGTCTGAGAGCAACTTCGTCCAGGTCAGCAAGAGAGAAGGAGTGATCGATGTGCACACAGTGTGCGAATGGTCACTGTGGGCACCGCATGTACCAGCCTCAGCTCCCAGTGCTGATGTCCTGCTGCTGGCACCACCTGGTGTCAGCTGTGCAGTTGTGCCAAACATGGCCACAACCAGGGAAGGGGACTCAAGTTAGCCAAGAGCTTGGAGCCGACCAGGCTGCCTCCTTTGAAGTCTGTAAAGATGTCCATCTGCCATCATGAAGGAAAACAGCTCCTTGTACTGGCCGCTCTTTTTACCTATAATTATGCCCCCTTCAGATGCAAAGGAAGAATCAGTTTGCACACTGGGAAGACTTGGTGTTCTTTCTGAGACCCCCAGTGGAGGCTTACAGTGGTACTCATGCCCTCCCAGCTTGTGATATGATGCACATACCTGTGTTGGAGGCAGAAGACAGGAAGAGTCCAGTGACCATGACCTGGTCAGTGTCTGGAGCCTTCCCGTGGTCGCTGAGGTGTCTGGGGCCATCTCTCTCGCTTATGCTAGTGGGGAAGGAGTCCAACAATATGCTTCATGCGAACACTCTGTGCTCAGGGACTCGCTGTCTTTCCTAACCCTGCACCGGCAGGGCCTGACCAGGGTGCAGTACCAGGGGCAGCAGCAGTAACACCCTGCACAGTGTGAGTGTGGTTGTAGGAGGGAGATGACTAGCGTACCTATTGCAGAGACCTTAGAAAGTCCAAGAGCTGGACCCTGCATCTCAGCCTGGCTGAGTAAAGACAGTGGAAGTGAACAGAATGGAGGCCAGAGAGTCTGCCAGCACCGAGCTGAAGCCCTTAGGAAGAGATAGGAAACGGAGAACACTCCCACCCGAAAGGCTCTCCCATTCTGGTAGGATATGAGAGGACAAGTCAATCCTAAGATCCCATGGAACCCCTCAGGGAGATCGAAAGGAGACGGACCAGAACAGCCCAGCAGTACAGCAGCCTCAGCATCACCCAGAAGGGCTCTGATTTATCTCAAACAATTGGAGGGGAGCTGACCTACAACTAGTATTGGGGGCATACTCCAGAGATCCTTTCCCTAGTCCTCCCCCCGCCACCCTGCAGCTCCCCTAGAATAGGAGGGAGCACTCTTTCCATTCCTGGAAGTCCTGCCTATCAGCTGGAATGGGTCTCCAGTGTATGATCCACCCTCCTCTTTTAAGAAGGGGAAACTTAACTTTTCTCAAGTGAGTCACTTCTTTAATTTCTTGAAATAAATAAATACCTGCTATTAAAAAAATATTTTAAAACAATGTTGCTTTCTCTTTTTAATTTTACTTTTTAAATGATTTTTGCAAAAACCTTAGATAAGAGATATTTAAGACATCTCTCACAGAACAGGAGGGTCCACTCTTAAAATCTTATAAAGACGTTTTGATTGGCCCTCCATATAAGGAATTGTGCACTACCTATTTGACCTGTATGGATCCTAGAACTAAGCCGGTTGTTTGAAGGCCAGTAATGGGCAAGACCCTATAGAACAGTGCCAGTCGGAGCAGTAATTTACCTGTGCTGAACCTCATGAGCCAAGAGAATTCACCAATATGTTGATCGAGTCTGAATGTAGGTCATGTAGGATATTCTTTGAGGAAGTGCTTAAAATGTCCCATCATCCCATAATGTGCCCAATGCACGTTATATATGTAGTTTGGTTTTTAAGGCATTAAACATTTCCTGAACCAACATAAAATTAGTTCACGGTTTTATTGTCGTTCCTCTTCCATGTAACAGCTTGACTTTTCCCTGTAGCATTAACCATTGGATATTTGTATGTATTGTATAAGGGATAAACTAGTAAAATAAGATCTCAGGGAAAGATTGCTGACCTTAAATTAATGTAATTGTTACTGTTAGGGGAGACTTTTTTTGTATGAATGCTATTTTATTGACTTCATTCTGTATTATTCTTTTGCAAAGTACATATTGCTAGAGCTTAGGTAAGAAAAACAATATTTACAATATGGTTTTCATTATGCCTTCAATAAAAAGTAGAAAAATATATATTGTTTGGAGTAGATTCTTCTCTCATAAAAAATGTATTATTTTCAGGCAGAATTTCACTAATGGGCTTTCATATTTTTGTATGTCTTTTGATGTTTATTTTATGGAAGGAGATCCTGTGACTATTCCATAATTATCTTATTAATAGCATGAATGCAAGTAAACATCATTTAAAAATCAGTGTCTCTCTACTCAGAAAAAAAAGAGAAACAGTAGTACTTTTCTCATCATTTGTGGTCCAGTGTCCATTTCTCTTGTTTAAAAGATAAATGGTATGGACTCTATGGCAGAGGTTTAGCTTATACAGTTTATATGCAGCATCAAATGCAGATGGCCTGGTAACTGATCACTTGATTTATTGTGTGACAGTGCCCCGTTGAGCTTGGAGCACTGATGCAGAGCTCTTAGTGCCATAATTGGTGCTTGGTTCTAGCCTTTTCCTCCATTCTAATTTACTGAAGATCTTCAAAGGTAGCCCAAAAATGAGACCATTGTGACATTGATTGGGCATAAGTCATGCATTTATCCTGTTCCAGAAAAAGTATTCAGTACGTTTTCAACTCCAAAAGTCTTCTTTCTCCTTTTCTCATGTTTATTGCTGTTGTTTGTTTTGTTTGTGTGTGTGTGTGTATGTTTGTTTTCCCACCCTTTGACTCAACACCAGAATTTACTCTTTCATGTGGACAGCAGCATGATGATGACCTTGAGGGATGTCTAGAGAGCTAGCTTTATAAATACTTGCTTTGAGATTCCAGGAGGCAAAAATGTACTGTGGTATCTTATAATAAAAAACAAAAAATAAGAAAAATCCCACAGCCTTCCCTCCTCTGGAAATCAGTCAGTAAATCAACCAGTTAATTGATCCCTTTCTCACATACACACACACACACACTCTCCCAAATATACCAACATGAGACTTTGATTTCTTCTCGAGTGTCCTACTGTAGCTATGATTCAGATGGTCATGGTTTGACCATTGGGTGAATGGTGGAAAGAAATTAGAATCATATAATCCTTTTTCAGGAAAAACAAGTGCTAAATGATAAAACAAATCTCCCTTCAGTCTGGCCAGGGCTGAGCAGCATGTTCCATGCATTTTGCATGAAGTGTTTTTGGCCGTGTGCCTTCCAGATCTCTTGCTTTCATGAGCTAAGGGTTTAGAATTACCTTGAAAGCTATGAGTAATCCTCCCAAAAGGAAAGTCTAGGCCTCCATTACTCTGAATGGAACCATGCATTGCCTCTGGCTAATTACGCTTTGTAGTCTTTGCCTGGATTTAGGCTCCATTCCTGTTTCTTCCCCTTTACTTCTTGTTATGAATTTAGCTTAATCTGGGGTGGTGGTAGAGAAGTGTATTGGAGGGACTCAAAAAAAAAAAAAAAAGACTTACTGGTTCAGGTACATGTCTGATTGGTTTTAGGAAAAGCATTGCTTGTTGAGACAGTGCACCGGGTTTCTTTTTTACCTTTTACGATAGAGAGCTAGGAACATGGTGACTGTGCTTTCGTGCATGCCTGGGTAGCTAATTTGAGTTTCAAGAGTTCAAGAACAGCCAGTTTAAGTTCCAGGTTCCATTATTTTCTATGGAAAACCAGATGTGAAGCCTCACCAGAATGCATTCTGTTTCACTTCTCACTCCACCTTGCCAGGAGCTCTTATATTTCTGTAATAATAGCCAGGGTTTTGCGCCTAGCAGCAGCTGCTGGTAACATCTGCCAGATAATTACTGAGCGGAATCAGAATTCACCTGCCTTAACCTAAAGTGTGGGATGAATTCCTGATCAAGGAATAAAAGATTGATTGCAGTTACATTTTCCCATGCTTGTTAATAATCATTGCTATAGACACCAGTAGAGAGCAGATGCTTTTCTGGGGGAGGTGTAGATGGGGAGGGAGCTGGAAAGGGGAAAAACAACCAGGAGCACCCACTTTTAACTACATATGTATGCATCGCATATTCAGCACAAGACACTGACATTTGTTAACACCATTGTAAAAAGATGCCGCGGCGTATGCTTCACATTCTAGATTTTCTACAGCACCTGCTGACGATTGAGCCCCTTTTTATGTGTGAGTATTGGTGATTCAAAAAGCTCATTATGGCTGTGTGTTACAACTTGTCTGTGAAAACCGTTTCATGCTTTTGTACCATCCCGATGCAGGGATAGAGCCAGGCATAGATTCAGGGTATACATTTTGGCTTCTTTTTTCCTTCATTTTATATAAGGACATAAATTACAACAGAGCTATGGGTTTGTTACAGTTTCACATTGCACTGGTGCTTGTAAACCTATTTGAAAATCACATTTTCCAACTACTAAGATTTTAAGCTCCTTTGTCAGGGGTGATCCTGCTGCATGTGCAGGCACAGGCTCTGGGTTAAGAGCCGTATCACATTTCGGCATCACGAATGTTACTGTTTTTTCTTCCACTCCAGGTCTAACCAAAGATTAGTTTACATGTAGGAATTTTTAACATAACTCTCAAATTCGCAGTTTCTGTGTTATTTGCACAGTTCCTAATTTAGTTTCGGTGATTTGCTCTGTATGTGCCGTTGCATTATGGGATGCTTGTTCTGGTGGCCAGGCTGTGTTTATCAGGCTAAATATTCATGAAAACTGCCTTCTTTAACCTTTCTCACTGTTACCTAAAATATGAGAAAAATGTTTGTAAAGCTCCCCATCCCTCACCCTTTGAAAACCATCATCTTTGAACAAGTATAGAGGAAAAGTCATTTCAATATTGTTTAGTATAGGAATATATTTTTCTTCGCAAACCAGTTAAACATTAAATACTTTGTACTGATTATCATTATTTCACCATTGTGTTCTAACTCTGCCCCCTTCCTGGCTGTTTTTCTAAATGTTTTAGTTATATGTGATTGATTATATGGAATCTTCAGAAATAATACCAGTTTTCTTGAATAGACTTTGCGGGTTTGGGATTTTATGTTTATCTTTATTTTTTATGTAAACTACAATCAGGCTTCTTTTCCAGTACCAGGTGTTTTGAATTCCTAACTTATTGTTTTTTGAAGGGCTAAATGTAAATTTTACTGTTGAGTATATTTTAATCCACAGAGAAGGTGATTTTATAGATTAAGTTGGGTCAGAATTAGAGCACCTCTCTTTCACCCAGGCCAGTCCTCAACCCAGTGACGTGTGCTTTCTGCTCGAGTTTTTCATCCTCCAGGTAAAAGTGTCATGAGAGATTTCCAAGGGCCCCTGGATTGTGATCAGCTGTGACGAGGCTCACTGATGCCCTGCTAGAACGCTGCCTTACATGCATATTATGCCTCTAGTTTACAGGAGCCTCATAAAAAAGGGTGTCCTTTTTGTGATGGAGAATACGGGATTGAGTGGTATGATTTACGCTCCATCACGCTCCTGATGAGCAGCAGCACTGCGTCTCCTGACTCCAGATCTCGGTCACCTCACAGAGTGAGGTCACTTTTTATAGAATAACCGCTATGTCTGAAATTATATGCTTTCCTACTCAGTAATTATGACATTGATGTAATTCATCTTTTATTACAACATGAAAGACAGTGCTTTCATCCTGCGCTCTGGTGCTGAGATTTTATATGTACTGCCTTTATGGGTGGGTTATGGAGAGCTAGTTTAATCGTCTTTATGATTTTTATATATTCTTTTAGTTGTGCAAACATGCTGAACTGGCTTCAAATGCATTATTTCTCTTGCCTTTTCATTAATTTGAGGATCTTGGAACAGCCTACTTAAGGGTATCAACTACAAAACCTTCTAGGACAGCAGTCAACTTGAATTTTCAAACGTCATTTTCTGGACGTTATAGTTGTGGTCAGCGTCTGACTCAGTGCCTTCCACATCATGGGCTTTCACCCAGGACTTGTTGAACTAGGAAGTGATTGTTCAAGTGTACACACGAGGCTTTCCTCTGAAACCACAATGAGCTCATAAGGAGATGCTACAAATTAGTAAGAGCGTCTTTCCATAAAGCTACAATCTTAGCTTCAGACTGGGAGAGTTCATAACTTAACAGAGCTAAATGCTTGTTAATACCCATAATTAATTCTGTATTGTGTGAGACTATAAAGTTATTTACATAAAATAATATAAAAACTCGGTATTTTAATAGTGTATGGCTAATTTGTTTCTGCTGAGGATACCAAGAATCTTTGGATGAAATCAATGTTATTACTGACAATCATCTTCCTAAGAATTTATAGATCTTTCTAATTCCAAAAAGTTGTTTTAGCCTTCTCACTTGGGAATATTAATAATGTTGTTTTTTCCTCACCCATATGATTCTTGGAAAGCACCTAGTTTATCAGCAGAATTTGAGATTTAATTTCTGTTATTCTTACCTATAGGATTCATTGTCTTTTTTGATGTTTAGATTCTCTGCTGAGTAAGCTGATTAAATGAGTTGTGTGATAAAGCAGGAATAAAGGGGCAGTATAATTTATTTCTGTATTTTGGAAGCTTTTCCTAACAGTTAGCCAAAACTTTGCTTCCCTTTGCTTTCATGGGTTATGTTCTGTTGCAGAATTACTTACGTGCCTGCAGAACATTTGGAAGAGTTTAGAAGAAGCTTGGGACAACAATCTGGAGGAATAATGGCCCTGGATATTTTTTCTCCATACACTGGCAGGTAAATGAGACAGTAAATCTGCTACAATGATGAATGATGTAGGTGGTTATGGAATTTTGAATCTAGAGTCTGGGAGGGCTAGCAATGAAAGAGGATTCTTTTCCTTCTTCACCATTAAGACAATTTTTACCTTTCCCCCCAATTTTTACCTTCTCATTTCCACAACACTGTGGAAAACTTGGAAAATATGTGAAAATTCAAATCAAGAAATTAAAATAATCTCTAATTATTCCACTGAATATGGCACTTTTAACATATTGAGTTTAGAGATTTCACCTTGGTTATGAATATTGTTTCATCAGTTCCTTGGAAGCTACAATTTGTGTAGTATTTTATCATGCTTTTCTCTGTTTTGTATGTATTTTTAAACATCTTCAGACACTTTATTCCTTTTTTTTAACATTCATACAGATTGAGAAACACTTTTAATGGTTATTTTTTATTCTTGGAGAATGTTAAGCTGAACATCTTGGTATATATGCATGTTAGAAAACAGAGTGCATGCCTTTTATTTAGTTTTTCCTCCTCACCAGAGGATATATTTGTATTAATTTTAGAGAGCAAGGAAGGGAGAGTGAGAGAGAAACATTGATGTGAGAAAGAAACATCAATCAGTTGCCTTCCATATGTGCCCTGAGCAGGGATTGAACACACAACCTGGGTATGCTCCCCGGCAGGGAAGTGAATCCATGACCTACTGGTGCACGAGATGATGCTCTAACCAACTGAGCCACACCGGCCAGGGCAAATGTATGCCTTTTCAATGCTCTTGGGACACAATGTATTAAGAACTTCTAAATAATACAGGGAAATGGTGTTTTTTCTTCCCCCCGTAGGAAAGGTAGGAACTAGGTTTGATGCTGCTGCTGAGTTCAGCACAGGGAGAGAAAGAACGTTAATGCTTTTCCAGGAAGAATGTGCTATGTTACACTGTCAGCCGTGGACCCGTTTTTTCAGTTGCATTGGCAGCTGAATACCAGGTTTCTCTTTAAGCATGCTGCAGAGAAGAAATGGCTTTGTATGCATGCTGAGGTCTTCTCCAAAGAGTTCTGTGGTTTCTCTGGGAAGTCAGAACATCCCAGAACACTTGGGGGTGCAGTGACTCTGCAGGCATCACGATATGACATCATAATTTCCTCTGCAAATTGCGCATGACCACAGTAATAAAAGTGTTGAAGGGAAGATATGTGTTTAATAAAGGGAAGGAATGCCTGGCCCTTGGGACCTCAGGCATTTCATGGGAAAAGTGATATTTACTCCACCCTGTCTATACAGAGCTCAGCCACCCTCCACTCTGAATGTCCATCTCAGGGTTAAAGCTGTCTTCCTGATGCTTTTTGCCAGAATGCTACAAGCAGTCACTCCCATATCCCTCTGAAATATCATTTCAAATGGCTTAATTAAAGGATATGCCAAGGTAGCATCGTATTCCTTTAAACGCTGAGGCCTTAGATGCACTCAAATGCGTTAGAGAGCACCACGTTCAGCACTGCTTCCCCAGCACAGACCGGAGAGCGGCCTGCATTGTGCAGCGCGGCCATGGCTGCCTCACTGCAGAGGAAGTATATTTTCTATTAATATAAAGGTGCTCAAAACAAAATGGTCCGCATTTTACACAGTAGGAATCAGCACCAGAGGGAGGTGGAGTGACTTGGCCAAGTTTCACAGTTAATACGTGGCAGAGCCAAGGTTAGAATGTAAGTAGGTAGGCTCCATGTTTTGAACCACTGGATCCAAAGAAAGAATTGCCCAACCCGAGATAAAACTGTGGGCAGCATAGCACGGAGATTCGGAGCTCAGGTTTTATGGCAAAATGGCCTCCTTTACAGTGTGACCTTGTGCCAATTTCTGGCACCTAAATACACAGGTAAAGGGAGCCATCATAGCTGACAGAAATGCCATTAGTATTCAACACCACTCTGGGCTGAGCGAGTGCCGCAGGAGAATGGGTCGTTCTGCTCTTTGGAACACAGGACATGAGAGTCCCCTAGACCGCACTCTGGGCCGAGTGAAGAAGAATCGGCACAGTTACAGGAGCATGTCTGGGGCAGCGAAAGGATTCAAGACTATAGAATCGTTGGAAGAGAATGAGGCTTTTGTTCTGGGATTCAGGATACTAGTCTCCTCATGGCTAATGAGGCATGAGTATGTGAGGCACTGTGTCAGAGTGCTTCTGAGTAGTTCCCACAGCCTAGGTCCAGGGTGAGAAACCTCCCCACCCCCTGGCAGTCACTGAATATTTTAGGACCTCTTTCTAAATTCTTATTCTTGTCTGTCTTCCACAGCTGCTTTTCCTGTCGTATTCTCTCCAGTTATGTTTCCAGAGGGTTAGTCCTCGTTTCCATCTCTCTACCTTGTATCATCTGGATAAAAGCTTCACTCATACTGTCTCATTTTCAGTCAGCATCTTAGCATCATTTTAACCTCCGCCATCCCCAACAGTCCTGCCCGCTGTCAGGCTTAGACTCGCAGAACCCCCGCCTCATGCACAGCCTTGTTCCTCAGTGTGCACAGGAGGGGAATTCACACACACAACAAATGGGCAGGGCCTGTGGGCAGGTAGGCTTCCTTTTAACAGTTGAAAACTGAAAACTTAACATTCAGGTCAAAGAGAAAAATAAGAACTTTGAGTAAAGCCTGGACATTTACTTGCCAGACATGTTGTGAAACACATTCAAACAGAGGGGGATTGTTGGATTAGGCACTTCAGCTCTCACAGTCTAAAGCAGTGATGGCGAACCTATGACACGCGTGTCAGCACTGACACGCGTAGCCATTTCTGATGACACGCGGCTGCTGAGGCGGCCGCATGCTGAGGATGAAACATTTGCTGCTCCTGAGGATGAAACATTTGCGAAATAATCTTTTTTCCTCAAAGTGACACACTACCCGAGTTATGCTCAGTTTTTTGGCGAAGTTTGACACACCAAGCTCAAAAGGTTGCCCATCACTGCTCTAAAGATTCATCTGACAGAGGTCAGTAGTCCTGTCAATGGAGATGGATAAAATTTGAACATACACTGAGTGGCCAGATTATTATGATCTCTGAATGCATAATAATCTGGCAACTCAGTGTATATCCTATATAATAAAAGGCTAGTATGCAAATTGTCCTCTTGACCAGGAGTTCACCAGCAGGCAGGCCAGACAACCGTCCATGTCCCCTCCCCTGGCCAGGCTGGCTGGATCCCACCCATGCACAAATCCATGCACCGGGCCTCTAATATATATATACATACACACACACACACATACATACATATATACATACACACACACACACACACACACACACACACTCACACACACACACTGAATGCCCAGATTATTATGCGTTCAGAGATCATAATAATCTGGCCACTCAGTGTATACTTTCTTTCGATTTTTCCGTTTCTGTAAAAGCCAATTGAAAATCACTTTTGAATCAGAATGTTATAGCCTCTCCTTTCAACTAAACATGTGAGCATGTTTCTCTAAAAATCCAATTTTTACTAACAGTATAGGACACACCATCCTCTGTTGCTCTTACATGTTGCTTGTCTGGACATATTTTGTTATATGCCTGGCATTTGGCAAATCGGAACTCCCACAGAAAGTGAGAAGTGACCCTGAACTCAGGTGCATTGCAGGCTGCTTCCTATGTGAAGTGTTCTGGGTCTCACCCCTCTGATGGGCTGAAGCTGGACCATAAGCACTTCCATCTTTCTTCAACCATAGAAGGGAGCGAATCAGGCCATTCCTGGGAAGCAGAGGCGCTGAACTCCTGAGTGCTGACTGATAAGTTCTTTTAGGGCAGGAGTTGTCAACCAGGGCTGTGCAAGGTCATATAACCCATATGGTGCTTCAGTCTTCCTGCACGTGGTGTATAGTTAAGAAATACTTGTTGAATAGTTGTTTTCTTTAAATTCTGGATTTATCCCCTTCTCATTTTAGTCCTTTATTCTCCCATGTATCATCAGGAAAGAAAGTAGATAAGACTCTTAGTATTCAGCTGTATCTTCAGATTAAGTTATAGATTGTTTCTTTTTTTTTTTTTTACAGTTACTTTTTAATTGAATTTACTAGAGGCCTGGTGCACGAAATTTGTGCACTCAGGGGAGAGGGGTGGTCCCTGAGCCCGGCCTGCACCTTCTCACAGTCCAGGAGCCCTCAGGGGATGTCCGACTACCTAAGCCGGCAGTTGGACATCCTTATCGCTGCCGCAGAGGCGGGAGAGGCTCCCATCACCGCTGCTTGGCTCGGCAGCCATGAGCCCAGCTTCTGGCACTCTTACTACCAGAGGGCAGCTCCTGCATTGAGCATCTGCCCCCTGGTGGTCAGTGCGCGTCATAGCGACCAGTCCTTCAGCTGTTCGGTCGATTTGCATATTAGCCTTTTATTGTATAGGATGGAAGTGACATTGGTTATTAAAATTATACAGGTTTCAGGTATATAATCCTATAGTGCATCATTTTTGTATTATATTGTATGTTTACCACCCCAAGGCAAGTTTCCTTCCATCACTATATATAGATTGATTGTAATATAAAATGTTTTTTTTTTTTTGTGTGTGTGTGTGTGTTTAATTGGGTTTTATTTTCCCCTTAGTGTAAAAATATTGTATACTTATTGGCCAATTATGGTGAAAATAGAAAGCAGTTCTGCCTTTTTTAGCCAAATCAATAAAAGACAGTCTTGCATGGGGTTACTAGGATTTTTGGGTACTCACTGTATAATTCTTTAACAGAGACATTCCAGAATTACCAGAGCGAGAAGAAGGAGAGGGAGAAGAAAGTGAACTTCAAAATGCAGCGTACAGCAATTGGAATCAGCCCAGGCGGTAAGGACTGTTTCTGTCTTCAGCCTACTCAGTGTTTAAAAATAGGGAGGCGTGCTTTCAAGTGCTATATGATAACTTGATACTGTGACATTGGGCAAGTTGTTTAATATTCTTATGTATGTGTACAGTGGAGAAGAGAATATGTATCATGCAGGGTTAGAACTAACATGTATACAAGTGTTTGGCATATATTAGGGATTAAATAAAATTAACTAGAGAAAATTATTCATAGGTGGTTGGAATGGGTATTTTCTGTAGGGTTTAATCTTAAATATACCATCAAATGTTAATTTAAATTTCTCTTGCATTTGTACAAACTATATATTCAAAACGCGTGTGTCAGTAAGCATCTTGTTATCCCATGCTGCTGTTATTCAAACCCATGTTTTGTCTATAATCAAGTTAATGCATAACAGATAAGATGACTTTCCTAAATAGGATCGGATATAACACTATGCATCACTACGCCACATTTTTGTGTTCATGCTAAATCAAATTCAGTTTAATAGAAATTGATTGAGTTCTGATTATAGGCCCAGTCAAGAAGCATATGATTTTGTGACTGACAGGGAAGAATAAGACATATATCCTGCCTTCAGAGAGCTATGATTTTCTTAGGTAGGCAGCATATAGATACACACAAAGTAATGAAAGAAACATGTAAGGTATTTTGCACTAAGTGTAAAATATGGGTAATCATGGGACACTCCCTCTAAGCAGATGTAAAGGTGACCATCACATTGTGCCTTTCCCTTAGTAAATACTTAATCCATATTTTACAGTAGTAAATACTTAATATTTATTCTACAATAATAATACTTATTCTACAAGAGAGAATAATTTCTGCTCTTTAGAGATATAATACAGTTTCATCCTTTTCTTTATTCACAAATGAATATGAAGCAGCAGCCATCACGTTTAAACATTTTCTAGGTTGAGTCACATTTAAAATCTAAAAACACTTAGGTTGCTTTCACAAAAAAACTGTAAGCATTTCCAGCCATTCAAAATGAGTTCTTGATCTGAATTCTTGAAAAGCTGTTTAGCCCATTTAAAAAAAGTCATAGTCTCTCTACATTACCCATAATGAGAATAGAATATAAGTTCTAGATCTGTGGCAAAAATATGAATTATAAGATATTTAGTTTCTTATTTGAGGATGGAAGCAAAAGAAAGTAGATTAAATTATTTTGTAGTTGGTGACCATGATGACAAACTTGAATTTGGTTGGAGGACAATAATCACAGGGAAATAAAAAGTTCGGTTGGACAGTTTTAATAACATTGTGGGAGGAAACTTCGTTTTTAGAAGGCACTGTGCAAAATATTTGGAGTAATCAGAGCTATATTTGAATTCTAACTTTGTCACTTTCTAAGACAAGATTCTAAATCTCTGCTAGGTCTCAGTTACTTCATTTGTAAAATGGGATTAATAAGAGAACCTTTTACATTTTGGAGACAATTCAGTGTGATCATTCATTTAAAATTCTTAGAATGAGTTTCAGTGTTGGCCTTGTCAACAGTCACCATCATCATCATCACTGACAACTAAGCAAATAGAAAGTATTGAACACAGGAATCATTACAAAATATTCTTGTTTTTCTCATTATGAAATATTCTTATGAGAAAGAATTAATGTAACTTCTGGACAGGAATGTTTTTCAATTTTTGTCCTAAATTTTTAACCTTTACATCAGCCTAAGAGAAGTCTGTAAAAGTGGTAGCTACTTTATAGAGAATGTCTGGAGTTTCCATAATTCTTAAAGAAGATACTCTTCTATATTCTTTACAGAAGCATTAGGTACTTTGGGGGCTGGGGGGGAGAGTTCATCAAGTATTATGTTCATACACTACTATGAGGAAACTTACCAAAATAATCAGGACTTTTAGTAAATGAGGAATTAATGTTATGAATATGTTTTATAACATTGGAAACCTGCTGGGACATTTATTCATGCAATCAAAAATTTCCCTTTGTGTGGAAATAGAGAATACTATTTAGCAAAGTGTACATTTTAAAATTGCAAATAAGCTGTGTTCCTGTTTTATTTGGCATGTGATTTTCATTGTCTGTATCAGTTTCCAGCTTGTTTACTTCTCTCTCTCAATCCAGTGTTTTGGAGATCTTTCATGTTGATTCTTGAAGACCTAATTCATTCAGTTTAGTTGCCATGCATTTCAATATGACTATACCATGGTTCACTCCCAGATTGATATTTGAGTAGTTAATAGTTATTTACTACTATAATAATTCTGTGCAGTAAATATATCAATTTCCTTATAGAGGAATTTATCTAGGTATATACCCCAAAGTGGAATTGCTGGCTCATAGATTTAAATGTATTATATGCTTTCCTATAAATTGTCAACTTGTTTTACAAGATGGCTCTATCACATTTTCCTTCTTTTTCCCACTTAAGAGAGTTCCCTTTTCCTCACATCCTTAGTTACTTCATCTTATGGTCATTTAAAAAAAGTTTTTGTCAATCTGATGGGTAGAAAATGGTGCCTTGTCTTAATAAACATGTAAGTATAACAGGATTGAGGTTGTGGAGTTCACATTTACCCATGTGTCATAGGGATTGAATTTTATATATTGCTTAATTACATCATGTCAGGAATCGTAATCATAGTAAGAGAAATAGACTTACTGGTTGTTTAATGTGTGTCAAGCTTTGTTTCATACTTTATATGTTTTCATCAATTTAGTAATCACAGCAACAATCTCATGAAGAGACTCTTACTGGCTCCATTTCACAGATGAGGAAAGCAAGAGAGAGGCTAAGGAGGTTGCGGAGGGCCCACAGTTGTTAGTAGCAAAAAAGCAGGACTTGGACCCAGATAATAATGCTGAGCACATGATAAGCCCTCAATAAGTGTTTGCCGCTGCTGTTATTTTTATTATCAGGACATTATAAAAATCACTTTTTAATTTACACCCACCACAGAGAACCCTAGGAGATATTTTCTTTCATTCTTCCTTTTCTTTTCTCTGTTTCATTTTTTAAGAGAAGAGTTAAGGAAGCCCACGCATGTTCTGGATTCTTAGATATTAAATACAGTGACTAAATTTGCTGACCTCCCTACTTTGCCATTTTACTTTAGGAACCGCTTTAAAGAGACAAGGAAGTGTGTTGGTTTTTGTCTTTCACAGAATTCCTAGACTGAAAGGAGTGATGAAGAGCATGTTAAATAGTTTAAACTATTCCCACAGATTTTATGAGTCAAGGATCATGGCGAGAGCTTTGAAACTAAACAGGTAGAGTCTCTAGGATTATAGATTTCTAGTAAAGAAAAAAAAAGAAACAGAATAAAGCAGTGTCTCATCATCTGACTGACCAGTAGCCAGTCTCTCACTCCACCTGGGGCTCCATTATCCCCTGCCTTTTCTTACTGGGTCCTCTCCCATTCACTGGAGTCCTGGCTCCAACCTCTCCTCCCCCCTGGGAGCCCGTTTGGGCTGTGCGTTCTCCTACTTAATGTCCAGCATTGTCCCCTTTTGCAAGGGGCCGACTGCAGTCTCACTGCCTGTCTCAGAGTTCTCTGCCTGGTGACCGTTTCCTTCCACTTCCCTGAGCTGCTCCCTCATCTTGGCCAAACACCTCTCTGCAAATCAGCTTATTCTTATATCCCAACCTTTTCAGGAGATGTGTACTTTCAGCTCATTCACAGCTCTTAGAGATATTTGCAGTGATTATATATGAGGTCGTGTGTTTATTATGTGAGTAGGGGAAGTGTATTCAAGACAAAAGATGTAGCAAGTGTCAAGGCCCCAGGCAGGAGAGCCTGCCTGCTGAACTGAAGGCACTGCAAGATGCTGTGGTTGCTGGAATGGAGAGGAGGAAGGGAGAGTGGCGGGAGTTGCTTTTATGGAAATGGTAGTGATATCAGTCAGATCAGGTAGGATCTTGTCCGCCACTGTTAGTTACCAGATCTGCCCTGGAAAGAAAAACTTGTACGTACGTCAGCTTCCAACAGAGTGGGTGCAGGAATGTGCTTTCTCTTGATGGCGTTGCTAAGCTTAGAACTGTCTGTTCAGGGGTAGCTGAATTTCTTGATGACTAAATGTCTACAATAATAGACTCCTGAAACATGGTACCTTGGTCTGTGCTCCAGCCTGGAGTGTGTACGTTTGATATTTACTTTAAAAAAATCAGCTTCAGAAATGCATTAGTATTTATCAGACCCCATAAAACAAATAATTGGGAAAGTATTTTAAATGATCTTGTCTTACTACTGGCAAAAGTTTAATAAATTGAGCAAGTAATATTTGGAAAATTAATATATAAAGATATTTTATTCCATTGAATTTAAAAATAGTTATTTTTTTTAACCATTTGAATCATTTTTATAACTCTGCGGATTAGTGACATCAAGTATGTTCCTACTGCTGTGTAACCATTAACACCATCCATCTGTGGAACTATTTTCATCGTAAAATTCAAACTCTGTACCCATTTAATAATTCCCCATTTCCTTCTCCCCCAGCTTGTAGCAACCATCCTTCTTCTTAGGTCCCTAAGGATGTGGATATACTAGGTACATCGCATAAGTGAAATCATTTGTGCTTTATTTCACTTAGCTGGCTTATTTCACTTAGCATGATATGCTCAAGATTAATCTATGTTGTAGGATGTGTCAGAATTTCCTTCCTTTTAAAGACTGAAATAGTTGCAGTTATTTGTATAAACCATTTTTCTTATCTATTCATCTGTACATGGACACTTGGGTTGCTTCTACCTTTTCATTATTGTGAATAAAATTTCCATGAAAGTGGTTGTACAAATATTTCTTTAAGACCATGCTTTGAATTAATTTGGGTATATACCCAGAAGTGGAATTGCTGGATCATATGGTAACTTTATTTTTAATTTTTTGAGGAATGTCCTAGTGGCTACAAGCTTTTACATTGCTGCCAGCAGTGCACAAGGGTACCAATTTCTTCAGTTTCTCTATTTCCTTGTTAGCACAAATTTTCTTTGTTTTTCTTTATAGTAGTCTTACTAGTGGATGTGAGATGCTATCTCAATGTAGTTTTGATTTGCATTTTCCTAATGATTAGTAGTGTTAAGCATCTTTTCATGTACTTATGGGCCATTTGTATATCTTCTTTAGAGAAAGTCTATTCAAGTCCTTTGCCCATTTTTTAATCAGGTTATTTTTGTTCTTGAGTTTTCGGGGTTCTCTATATATTCTAGATATTAATCCCTTATCACATATGAAATTTGCAAATATTTTCTCCTGTTCTGTGGGTTGCCATTTTACTCTAAGTATCATTAGATAAACAAAAGTTTTTAATTTTGTTGAAGTCTGGTTTGGCTATTCTTTTTGTTGTCTTTGCTTTTGGTGTCATTTCTAAAAATTAAAAAAAAAAAAAATTGCCAAATCCAGTGTTATGAACTTGCCCCCTCTGTTTTCTTATTTTTATTTTATTTATTTTTTATATATTAACCTTTTATTTATTTTTTACAGGGTTGAACTTTGGAGAGAACCAAGCAAGTCCTTGGGCATCAGCATTGTTGGTGGACGAGGAATGGGGAGTCGACTAAGCAATGGTGAAGTGATGAGGGGCATTTTCATCAAACATGTTCTTGAAGATAGTCCAGCTGGAAAAAATGGAACCTTGAAACCTGGAGATAGAATAGTCGAGGTACCTTCCACTGAGCTTTCTGAGCTAAAATTGTCCCCCTCTTCCATGCCCTTTACCAAGGAAATCATCACCATTACACTGTTACTTGACCAAACATTAGAGAAAAATGTGTCCGCAGTTAATGCATTTCTTATTTGTTTCTTTCCACCCATAATTGCTCCCTTCAGAATATGGTGACAGACTGATGTTTGAAGGTACAACCTACCAATTTTAAAAACATTGGCCCTGAGATAAAATAAGTTCTGGTTAAAAGAGGAAAGCAAATTTCTTGGGGAAATAATTATTTAATAGTATATACACACACACAAAATATGTTCATCATAATTAAGTTTCCAATGAGATTTTATTCCTAAAAGTACTTTACAGTTATTTCATTCTAAACTTTATTGGATGAAATTTTTTTTCCAAGTGAGCCTTTTTTTGTGCTAAGACCCTGATTACCTTGCATATAAATGCCCCCACCTTAGTCTAAGCACAGATTTTCCTCCTTCTCAGTGCTTTCCATTCATCACTCAGGGCTATGTGTGTGCCCACGCATGTATGCGCCCACATGTTTGCACCCATGCATGTGTGCACAAATATAAGTGTATTTTGTTATATACGAGAGAGAAGCATTTGGTCAAATTGTACCTAATTCTTTAATTCAAATCAAAGTTTAATATTTTAAATACTCTTCCCTCAGGAGTCACTTACTCATTTGCTTAACAAAATATTCCTGGAACAGCTGTTGCATTCCAGGCGCTGTAGCAGGCTCTGGGCATCCCACAGTACACAGGGCACTGTGCCTGCCTGCCTGCCAGGTGGGACAGGCCTGGCAATCAAGTCACTGCAGAGCAGTGTGATAAATGTTTTGATCAGGAAAAGCATGGTTTTAGTGAAGAGGGTAGAGGAAGAGATTCCTGCCCCAGATTTGCTGAGTTGTTAGGATTTACAGAGTAAACTAAAAGAGACAATTTCCAAATGGAAACCGATTGCTTTGCTCTTATAATGACCATTATATTTACTTTATGCAAATGATTGACCCTCATTTTCTAAGTCCATATAGCTTACACATTAAAATGCCTTAATTGTTTAAAAGAAGGTTATACATTAACCATTATTTTAAAATTAGCATTTGGGGGACTTTTTTGTTTATTCCTTGATTGATTGATTATTACTGGGAGAAAGCAAGGGCTATGTATGGTTTTTTTTCCCCTCCTATGACCACTTACAAGGAAGAATGGTGGGTTTTCTCTCTCTTCCTGTGTACTTACTTTCATTAGATGGCATCTTAGCCTTCTTCTAAAGAACTCTTTTTTAGTTGGAATACTACCTAAATTTCCATTTTTAGATTATCACAAGGCAGTTTATATTATGAATACTTCATTATTAAATATCTTTCACCTAAGTAAAAAAGTAAGAAATATTTATAATTATTTCTAGAAAGGATTGATCATAGTTTGCACCAAAATATCGTTTAAATGTATTAAGAATGTTAAAGTATCCCTTTAGAATTGAAAAGGATTTTTGTGTGCGTGGGAAAATACTGAATGCTATTTAGCAGTGGTTTGTTGAGGGCTGTTATGTTTTAGGGCTTTTCTCATAAATAAGATAGCCTTAGGCTTCTGAAATCCTAGGGATTCTATAACATGTTTCTGCTAAGAGTTTCTGAAAATGTATGTAGATTAGATGAGTAGAGACCTGCAAATGATTTCTAAGTAGAGTTCTTTGAACATGAGCAAAGATACTAAATGTCCTGTTAAACTTTCCCACTAATGAGATGTATAGTACTCACAAATACTAACTTTTATTCTATAGAAAGTTAGAAGTCATTTTCAATACCCACTGAAAAAGATGTTAAGTATCATCTAAGTATTAATCTGAGGGAGGTTTTCAATTAAATATATGTATGTGTGTTTTAAATATGATAATGTTCTATGCAGAGATCTAATAATTTTCTTTTTCAGAATTGTGTCCACTCTGATTTTGCTATTTTGTTGTATATACCATATTGTGGTCATTGGAAATGATAAAACTATATAGTATCATAGTTTTCTAACAGGATTAGCATTTGGCCTTTCAAACTGTTTTCCTCCCTCACAAACCATGGTCAACAAAAGGTTAGAAAATAACTTTCATTTCCAAGCTATTTGTATAAGAATGACTAACAAGTAAGCACAATCTCTTGGCTTCTAGCTCCTGTCGTGTCTACTGCAAAGGTTCTTTTGCAAAACTAACCTCACCATAACCTGTAACTTCTGAACGCCAGAATTTTGTTTTTAACTTCAAGCATCCCTGTACAGAGAAAAATACACAATGCATCAGCCACCCTCTTCCCAAACCACTCTGTAATGAATTTGGAAAATATTTGTACAGTGACTTTCATGATGAAGTTAGTACTACTAGGCAGTTCCCTTGTATTATTTCTTTAATTATGCTGATTTATTAAAGGAGCAGCCGAGCAGTGTAAGGAAAGCAGAAGCAGAGCCTGGATTCTAATTCATGATTATTTCAGTTGATTATTGAAGACAGAAATCTGTGTCCAAAGCAAGGGCCCACATGTCTGCTGAACAGATGAAAAGTTCGGAAGCCTCACAGACAGCCTCAATTATTTTTTATTCTGACACTGATTTTCCAGGAGCCTCCCCCAGGGTCCTCAGAACTCCAGACCCACAAACTGTTCTCTTGTTCTGTAGCTTCTTGAAATGTTAAGCTGAGGCCTTCCATTGCAGGTGGATGGGCTGGACCTCAGAGATGCAAGCCATGAGCAAGCTGTGGAAGCCATTCGGAAAGCAGGCAACCCTGTAGTCTTTATGGTACAGAGCATTATAAACAGACCAAGGGTAAGCAAACGCAGAGGGCAAGGGAGGCACATCCCAGCAGTGCTCAACTTGGAATCTAAGGTGTCAAGGGCCAAGTTGTCTCAGGAAGCAAAGAAACCGAGTCTTGAAATCTTAGGAAACTTGTTAAAAGATTGTTTTGCTTGTCTTTTTAATTGAGTTGTTGTGGAAATTTCTTCTACCTTGTTTACTAAGCACTTGAAGTCTGTTTTCAACACACAGGAAGTAGGATTCATTGGTGGCCAATGATATCTAGGTGGACAATTTCATTATAGTCACAGAGTATTTATAAGAGGAAGTGGTGGAGTCTTTTTCAGGTTAGTAGTCTGGGACCTCTCGGGAAGTCCCTTAGAAGCCAGCGAGATTACATTTTCTTTATAAATTTATTTTCTTAGACAGAATTTTTAGTTTATGCGATCCCATGATCACCTGTGAATGATCTTTACTGTATTTGTCTATCCCACTGAACATTAAATTTCCACATGGTGGATGTTTAAACTGTATGTTTCTATACCAGTGACTTCGTAACTACTACCTCCCAGCCCCAATCACTGTATAGCTCTTCATTGCTGTATGGTGGACAGAAACGTACCAACTCACTTTACCATCAGTCATCACAGGTAAAATGGCTTCAAAAATATCTTTTAAAAGCATAAGTGCATTTAGTGAAAGTTGTTGATGGAGACGATACTATGTGAGGCTTTGTGTATTTGATACGCCCTAATGTTGCTGAAGAGGAAAATCATGCCAAGCGTTTAAAACTATTTTTTAATAGTTTTATGCCTTCTTTATGCCTCAGTAAAAAGAAAACTATTTTAAAGTGCAGCGGTTCTTAAATATATTTGGACCGCAACCCCCTTAGAAAGTTCTTCAGAAACATACATGTTCACTGAAGGGCTTGCACACCAATTACTGGAGTTGCCTAGATGTAAGGAAGAATCCCTGACAGGCTGGTTCTCTTTGAGTTACTTTTATTAGCTTTTGGGGTTGGCTGTCTTTAAAAGGAAAATGTCAATATGTGTGAGGGGCGGTAAAAGAATGATCTAAAACTTAAAAAGGGGAATTTTTATAGAAAATACATTGAACTTTTAAAATTCAGGATTTAAGTTATCAATGCCCAGATGACGGTAGAGACGTAGCACACAGCTCTGTGGGTGAGCTTTGTTAGTCCTCTGAGCCGTGGAATAAAGTGACTAGATCTGTCCCACGGTCCCTCCCTTTGTTGCCGAGACAGGTGTAGCGCTGCTCTGGGTGTACTGTAAGGAGTGAGTTTAGTAGTTCTTCATGGAAGCCTTTATCTTCACATCTGCAGTTTTTAATCACTCAGTTGTTTATTGTTCGGTAATAATTATTCATTCAGATAAGAAAATCTGCCAAATGGAGGGCTGCATCATACCGCATTCTTTTCACATGCTATTCAGTTTGTTTAAATAACTATAAATCTTTCTACATTTGTTTCCATTTGTTGTGTTAAACATAGACACAGCATGGTAATGTTGGTAAATGGCTGTTTAAGTTAAAGCTATTTTTTGTGTGGGTGGGTTTTATTCCTTTTTTTTTTGGTTTCACTTTTAATTTCAAACTTCTATGTCATTTAGGACAATACTATAAACTGCTGAATAGGATTCTCCATATTACTTTTTTAAAACTTAAACTACAAACATTTCTTTCAATGCCAGTCACATTTGCTAATGAGCTGGGAAGTGTTTTTTTCTTTCATGCACCTGGAAAATATTCCTGTTTCATTATATGTGGTATAATGATGCCTGATTTTATAGCAATTATTCCAGAATAAATCTTGGGTAGAATGACATATTTACTCAAAAAGGGTTCGGGACATGCTACCCCAAAATATGGCATGTTGGCTCTTGAATATTTTAAGCTAAAGGAATTGGAGAAAAGGCGGTTGCTGGAATGACTGGTTTCCCTTCTCCCCCTGAAGCAGCTTGTAAGGTCCTCAGTGGGAGGTGCCCTTCCTGCCCTGAGAAAGGAGCATCCTTGTCTCCAAGGTGGAGGGATGCTGAGAGGAACCGGAAGGAACTGACGTTGCTGACCTCCCCGCTCCCCCAGTTCACCCCACTTAGCTCTTATTCTTTTGTCCGATGACACTTTCCCTGACCACCCACTCTTCATCCGTCCTAGTACAAGGACACTCGGGTTTACCCTTTCTCGGGTCTTTATTTCCTTCTGAAGGTCCGTGTCCCTTAAAACTTATAATAAATCAGTATGTGTATACTTTTCTCTTGTGATCTTAGGTTCCCAGAGATCCAGCTGGGAACCTAAGCAGGGTACAGGCATCTTTTTTTGCCTTCTCTACATGTGCATTTTGCTTTGGGAAATTAGTTAACTTTGTATTTGAAATGAGGTATACTTTGTATTCAGTGATTTACTTCCCTATGGAAAGAGATCGAGTTTCCCATAATCTCAAGGAAAAAAATCACAAATACCTAAGAGTCTCTTCAACAGTACATGTTGTATTTGTGGATGGACTAGAGCTTTAAGGAAATCTTACCCAGAGGCTGAAAAGCCAGTCTGTGGCTCTCAGACTGTTCAAGAACAAGACTTCCCAGCCCCAGCCCTGCTCATCCCTCCAGCGTGCACTTCACAGAATTCCGTCCGGCTACACCGTCACAGGAAAGGGTGGGCCCGTGAACATGGGCCAGAGAACGGTTCAGTCTTCCCCATGCCGCTTCTTAGTTAATAACATTCCTATTTTTATCAGCCCTTGGAGCTATAAACAGAAGTTTCATCATCGATTTATTAATAAAAAATATAGTCTATTTCTATAAATCTTTCCTTAATAGCAGACTCATCCACTTCCTTTGCTGTGCTCATTCTGTACTTTTATATTCTAATCTGGGGGCCAAATTCTAATCCTATAAGAACTACATATGAAAAGAAAAAAAAAAGAAGAAGAAGAAGAAGAAGAAGAAGAAGAAGAAAGAAACCAAAACAACACAAAGAACTGGAGCTCTCTTTGCATACTGTATTTCTTGCCGTTACGGTTTCATTTTACGTTATTCTACAGAATTATAAAGGAAATACACAACCAAGTAATTCTGTGTGTGAGGATTGCAAATAAACCCGACCTTCCGCAGCATTGGGTTTTCTGCCTAGGAAGCGTTTCTGATCTCTGCCTAGTCCTTTCTCCCACCGTGACATGCGGTCACGTTCCTAGGCGTTTGTGATCTTCTCTTTGGTAAAGCAGGAGTTGGCATTTTCAGCTGAAAAGCAGAGCACAAGTTGAGATGAGCAGAAATGTCATGGTGCCCGTTTCCTTTTCCTGTCTCCTCTCTGTAGGAAAAACATTGCTGGAGAGCAGATTGGAGGGTGAGGTGGCACAAACGTTAGCACAGGCGCTGAGGGCGCGCAGTCTCCCCAGAGAGTGCTCCCAGGCAGGGTGGTGTCACGTGACTGCCTCTCCGACTCTCCATGCTTGCCAGGAGAGCTTTTTTTATAGAGAGAAGCAACACAAACATTTCACTGGAGCCAGAATGAATTTTAAATGTCTGCTGTTTCTCCTGAAAGATGTAGTCAATAAAAGAAAAAGATAGTGGGTATGAAGAGAAGAATTTATTGTGTTAAGGAAATTACTTTTTTTTTTAAACTATGAAAATGCTAAATTCTATCTGGCAGTCATCCTGCCTATAATGTGTATATTCAAAGGCAATAGTCCTAGCTTGGTATATCGCAGGCAAGCGACAAAACCTAGGAGAAACGCTCTAAGGCCGCTCTTGCAATGTTACTCAGAGCCTCATAAATGCCCCAGGAATGTGGGAACTTTTATAGGGAATTTTAAAAATATATATCAATGTTTCTACCTTCACAAAAAAAGTAGGCAGAAATAGAGAACACCACCATATGTTGGTTCATTTAAAAAAATGTTGATTTCAGTTTTTAATTAAAAAATACTATTGATCTTAAGCAAACTTAACATCTAGTTAAAGTATGAAAATTTTCCTTATTGGGAAATGAGATAAAAGATTAATGAAGTTTACCCCTGAACTAGCAGACAAATGTTTAATTTGCATTCTGGAAAAGATAAACTATTTGCTTTACCAAAAAAAGCATAATTTGCTTTTAAATGTAAATTTTGAAAACTGATATGATTTCAATTTTGAAAGATAGTTACTGATACACTAGGACATATTACTATACTAGAGGCCCGATGCACGAAGATCCATGCAAGAATGGGCCTTCCTTCCCCTGGCTGCCCGCACCGCCTTTGCTCCGGCCAGAGCCGCCTTTTCACTGCCCAGGGGCCCGGAGCGGCTGGAGCGGTGCGGAACGCCCCTGGCTGCTTGGCACCTGTGTATGCAAATTAACCCACCATCTTTGTTGGGTTAATTTGCATACTCCTGATTGGCTGGTGGGCATTGTGAAGGTACAGTCAATTTGCATCTTTCTCTTTTATTAGTGTAGATAAAGTGGGAAAATATATATGTATCTGTCTGGTAGTGAAGTCATTCAGTGAAAACAAAAGAAATTTGGGATCCATTGGACCAGTGGTCGGCAAACTAATTAGTCAACAGAGCCAAATATCAACAGTACAACGATTGAAATTTCTTTTGAGAGCCAAATTTTTTAAACAACTTCTTCTAATGCCACTTCTTCTAAATAGACTCGTCCAGGCCGTGGTATTTTGTCAAGAGCCACACTGAAGGGGCCAAAGAGCCGCATGTGGCTCGCGAACCGCAGTTTGCCGACCACAGCATTGGACAGACTCATTTCCCACATGGTTTGTGGCCACTTTGAGATCAAAGTGTAGATTCTGATCACTAGAGATAAACCTTTTGTTCCAGACTGTTTCATAAGGTGTTATTAATACTAGATCTGACAGGAACTAGTTTTACACAGTTATTTAAATCAATAAGTACTTTGTTCTTAAAACTGAGTTGTTTGGGATCCATTTCCTTGGGCTCAGCGCCTCTTATGTTTCCTTTTAGAAATCCCCCTTGCCTTCCTTGACGCACAGCCTTTACCCTCAGTACAACTTCAGCAGCACTAACCCATTTGCTGATTCTCTGCAGTTCATCGCTGACAAGGTTGGATAATGCCCATTGTCTTGCCCTTCCTTGCCTTTTGCACATGTTTTGTTCTGTGTTACTGCTGTGCCTTTGTCCCAGTTCACTGTTTACTAGATTTGGGCAGGGGGGAAAAACAAAACACGACAACTGTGTGTTTGGAGTGGGCATGTAAATCCTTTCTTAAGCGCATTTTCTCGCCAAAACATTTTTATAGCTGAATTAGATGGTCCTTCTGAAGAGTAAGGGGTAATTGTGAGTTCAGTGCCTTTTCTGTATTTTGCTGTGCATTAAATTTTCTGATACTTAAATCTTGGTTAGTTGTCAGATGTATGGACGACTGCCACATAATTTCTTTAAAACTGTGTATTGGTTTAAATGTTTAACAGACCTAAACAAGGTGGTCCTAAAAGCTCTCCTAGGAGTTGACCACTCCACGGAAAGTCGTGTACGTATAGGAGTCCGTGGAATAGTCATACAGTGCTTCCATGTCACTGCCTGACTCAGGAAATGCGTAGCTGTTGCAATGCTTGTAAATCTGTACTTGGGATATTCTCATAACTGATGGAATTATAAATCCAAAACTGAAACAAAAAATTGCAAGGCTAAAGATACTGTAATGCGATTGTGAAAAGGAAGAAAGCTGTGAACAATTTCTCTCAGGAAGCATTTTATGAATATTCATTGGAATTTCATGGTATGGTAACGAGGAAAACCAAAGGCTATGTCTCTGAAGGAATATGTTTTCTGTTACTGTAGGAATTGCAGAATTCAAGTAGAGTTGCCTTCCATTGTTCCCCAACTAACCCTTTTGCTCCCACACCATTTAAGGTTTGTCCTAGTGTGAAGTTTTCATGAGTACGTGGTGTGCTGTCGTGTGCTGTGTGTGTACATTACACTGTGGGCGTACATGGCATGGAGTGATTTCAAGTGCCGTTGCATGTTTACCAATGAAAACTAATCCATCTTTGTTAAACAGCTACATTTTTATTAACAGATTTTTAAGAAGTGTCAGCGACAAGCTACTATACTATCTCAGTGAGAATGAATGTGTTAGGGGCAGGGAAATAGAACACCTGGTTGCCTTTAGTAAACACAGGCATGGATTCGTTTTATGATTCCTCAGCTATGGTAGGGCACCCTTTCAATTTATACTCAAGCATAGAAATATGCCTAAGATCCTGAACAGTTTGTAGGCAAACAGGCTTTGTTTATTTTGTTTTTAAGGAAAATAACAACTCAGAACAAGTATGCAATAAGTAATACCTATAAAATGTATACCATCAATTTATTAAAATATGGGAAAGTTAAATTGATTTCATTCTAATTGTAATAGTTAAATGAGCTTAATTCATGTTTGCTAACATTTTCCACTGTTACAAAGAAGTAATTTTTTTATTTTAATTAGCAAAATTTTAAATTACATATTCCCCACCAACTTGGTATGTTTAATGAACCTTTATTGGGTCACATTAGGTTTTTTGTTTGTTCACTTTTTATTTGTACATTGTTAATTTGAGAGTTTTGTGGCCCAGCATTTGGGAAGGTAACAAGGGGGTTGTTTGTACTAGTGATTCTTGTCTGTTTGGGCAATTGTGTGTAAACTGAATATTTTAATACAGCACATTCTGTAATTTGAAAAATCAATTGCCCTGTAAGTCTCTATCAATAAGTTTTGCCAGAAAAGCAGTAGTAATTTGTGTTTATTATGATCATTGTGTGGTAGCTTAGAATCCTGAAGGGCTTTATGAATCATTAAAGAAAGATTACATTCAGTGCCATATAATTTTATTATTAGGTATATTTTGTGGTATTCTGATTCTGACACCAATTAATAATCCCTAAGTATTTGTGCCTATCATTTTGTGTGTTCTGTAAGAAGTTTTTTATTTTTAAATCACAGCCTTTTTTCCAAATATACACATGTAAAATAAAATAAGGCATATTAGAGGGATTTTTGTGTAGAATAAAAGGTAAAATAAAGAAGGATAGGAAAATAGAGATTCAAGGCATCAGGGATAGTGCCATACCAGGGTTAGAACGTTAGCCAGGTATCTCTGAGCCTTGAATTAGGTACTTAACTGTCTTACGGTGGAAATTGGATGAGACAGCCTGCATGATGGAAAGTACATTGGGTTGGGTTAAAAATTAAGCAAAAAGATCTCTAGTGCTACTGTGTGATTTCAATCAAAACATTTCACTTTTCATGGTCTCAGGTTATTAATCCACAAAATGAATTCATTGAGTTAAGGTCCTTCTAAACTCTAATATTTTGTTTGATTATCTGCAACTTGGTGATACCAAATCCTTTCTTTGGATTAGGACCTCTGTGGGCAGCAAGTGTATTCTTTGGGTTTATATGCAGTTTTTCCCCATGATTTCTCATTTACCTTTTGAGCTACTTTGGCAAGGGAATGACAGTGCTGTCCCTCAAAGCCATCCCTCAGACCCAAGTCTGTGTCCTCCATACTGACAAGCTGGCTCCCTGGGAGATGAACCTGCATGAGTAACATTTTCAGGGATGCATTGAGTCATTTGGAGAGAGGATTCGGGTAGCAATAAAAAATTATTTATATGTAGTCTCACTAACAGGCTTTGAACGTCTTTTTTTTTTAATTAATTTGTGGCTATTTTTTTCTAGTTTCTTGAAAGACTTTTCTAGACCCCCCAGATCTTGCCCAGACCCCTGGACATTTATGATTAACTTTTGAATGAAAGTTCTTTTCCAGAAGGGGAAGTTGTATAATTTTTCATCTTAAGTTATTTAAGTTATTGAATAGTTTATCACCTTAAAATACCAAATAACAATTTAATGAATTGTTTTCTGAACATACCGCTTTGTTTGTATGAAGTTTACCTGAATCCTGTCTACCAATTTGTAAATATATCTATTTTTCCCCCATTATTTATGTATCATATCTTTTAAAGCCAGTTTTTTGTTTTTTACATTATTTTCTTATTTCTTTTCCTTCGCTTTTTTTCCTTTGATGTGCGCATACCCACAGCATTCCTCTTGTTCCTACAGGCACCCAGTCAGTCAGAAATGGAGCCAGAGAAGGCTCTATTGTGCCCTGTGCCTCTGCCCCCTCCTTCAGCATTTGCAGAAATGAGCGGCGATCATGCCCAGTCATCTGCAAGCAGGGTCTCAGAAGAAGGGGACAAAGAGGATGAGTTTGGTTACAGCTGGAGTAAGTTGTCTTTTTGTAATGCATTTAATTGTCAGAGGTATTAAAATAGTCTGTGTTTCTCAAGGCTGATGCCCTGGATGAATAAGGATGTTTCAGCTTTGGTTATAAATACTGCAGTTTTGTGTAAGGGGAAAAAAAGCACTGTTTGTTTTTGCTTGAATACAGCATGCATTCCCCGGGCATGAAATCATTTTCTTCCCTTCCTTCCAGTCTGCATTCCTGTGAAAGCCCACTTTGCCATTTACAGGAGAACTAAGGAAGGCAGGCGGGGCACTCTCTCCGAAGCTAGTACTGGGCCAGCTTCCTGTGGTCCTGAACTAGTAGTCTCCCCTCTCTAGGTCTCAGAGTCCTCCCATTGTTGCTATTCTGCCTTGAATTTTGGTATTTTCTCTACTAGGGTGGTAATACTGTGTAATTATTGAGATAACAACTTTGGGCATTTGGCAGTTGTTTAACCACCTGTAAGTATTAGCTTAGTGGTTTGTCCCTCTTTTTAAAATACAGTGTTTACCTCCAGTTGCTAACGTTAAATTAGATAATGTCTGAGGAATGCTGACCACAATTCCTGATGCACAGGAAGCATCCAAAGGCAGCTGTTGTTAGGATCATGGGGTGTCTCTTGTTTCCTAAGGAGATAAACCATTTTACAGGGCAATACTAAAAATTCAGCCAAAAGTTATAACTGTGTCAGTACTTTAAAAAGTTTCATTTAAAAAGTATAATTATTTCCTTTAAGATAAATGGCATGCTTTTCAGAAGGAAAGAATGTAAAGGGTGTGTTGCTAGATTCTAGGATTCAGGAAATGGTAGTTTATGAAATTGATCCAATTAAGAATCAATATAGAATACATGTCATCAGCGATGTAGTAACATTTTCTAAAGTTTACAGTTCTCAGTTTATTTTCAATGAAATTAGAGTATATTACTAATCCACCAGAATATATTCTGAGGAAAACATTAAATAGAATATTTCAGTTACCTGTTGTCATGTTACAAGCTACCCAAAACTTCATGGCTTAAGACAGCAGCTTCTTACTAATCTGTCAAGGAGCTGTGGTTGAGTGGATTCCCTTGGACGGGGCCTCTAGCATGGCTCCCTCACAGCCTGACAATTACTGCTGCTACTGGCTGATTCCTCCACTGCGCCTGTGGCTGGGGCCCTACACTTGGCCTTGCCTTCTCAGTTTAAAGAATAAATTCTAACTATTGAACATGTGGGATGGGAGATATGGATGGTCTAATCTGCTTAGGAAAAGTGTCCAAAAGCTGGGACAGGTACATCGAATTGTCCTGACCTGATGGCTCTGTGCAATAATGAACCCATTCCCTTTATTCTGGATATATGGACCAAGCAACTGTGCAGCATGATGTGACACACAGTGCAGATTTTCCTGTGGGAGAAAAGCTTCCACTGACCAATCAAGATGAGTACTCCCGCCCTGGACGGGTAGCTCAGTTGGTTAGAGCCGTGGTCGGCAAACTGCGGCTTGCGAGCCACATGCGGCTCTTTGGCCCCTTGAGTGTGGCTCTTCCACAAAATACCACGGCCTGAGAGAGTCTATTTTGAAGAAGTGACATTAGAAGAAGTTTAAGTTTAAAAAATTTTACTCTCAAAAGAAATTTCAATCGTTGTACTGTTGATATTTGGCTCTGTTGACTAATGAGTTTGCCGACCACTGGGTTAGAGCATTGTCCCGATACATCAAGGTTGCGGGTTTGATCTCTGGTCAGGGCACAGGAAGCAAACCAAAGAATGCTTATATAGTGCAACAACAAATCTTTCTCTTCCTCTCTCTCTCTAAAAATCAATAAAAATATAAATTAAAAATAAATGGCCTGGCCAGCATGGTTCAGTGGTTGAGCGTCAACCTATGAACCAAGAGGTTACAGTTCAAATCCTGGTCAGGGCACATGCCTGGGTTATGGGCTTGATCCCCAGTGTGCAGCATGCAGGCGGCAGCCAATCAATGATTCACTCTCATTGATGTTTCTATCTCTCTCTCCCTCTCCCTTCTCAGAAATCAGTAAAAAAAAAAAAAAATTGTTTTTAAAAAGATGAATACTCAGTGTTCAGTTCTCCTCTGAAAATGATAAATTATATTTCTGTTTTAATCACAAGCTGAGAGTTTGTTAATGTGATCACTCTTGCACCTGATCACCCAGGTACACTGATTAATCAGACATTATACTCTCTGCACCGTCGATGCAAAGAAATTCCTTAAAGTTTGGGTAGTCCAGGAAACCCAGGTAGCCAGTCTACTTCACTTTTCTTAACTACAAAGCATTATTTTGGTACAAATAATGCCCTTTTGAGGCTATTCTAAGTAGCATTTGACTATGAATTAACTCTCAATACCTATACTCTTATTGTTGTTACGTGTAGAAAATATCAGAGAACGTTATGGGACTCTGACCGGCGAGCTGCATATGATTGAACTGGAGAAAGGTCGGAGTGGTTTGGGTCTAAGTCTTGCTGGGAACAAAGACCGATCCAGGATGAGTGTCTTTATAGTGGGGATTGATCCAAATGGAGCAGCTGGGAAAGATGGTCGGTTGCAGATTGCAGATGAGCTTCTAGAGGTAATTTCTTGTGGAAAATGCTGAATTTACTTTTGCAGAATCGGTACAGAGGAATCATTAGTTTCTAGAAAATTCACCTGGGCCTCATAGAGTGACGGAGAAAACTATTGCTTGCCTAATAAAATAGATGCATTACAGCAAATTTGGCACTAAAGCAAATCTCTACTAAGTAGCGTCCATGTTCCCATTAACTTTAATTTAAAGGTCATGACTATGTAGCACCAGAAACAATTTTTGCCCCAAGACAGTAATAAAGATTACACTTCAAAAACTTTTTTTGTGTGTGCTGCATTTTTATTAAGAGCTTTTGAAAAGCCAAATGACCAATCACTCCCCATGATGAGATTGGCCCACTGGACATTCTGAAAGTTGTATTGCTAATAGTACAAGTGACAGATGTTGGGTGCCTTGGGGTCAAGGTTAAGTCTAAATAACTAAAACAGTAACTCAGCCCTCCAAACAAAATAAACTTGTGGACCATACTTGATAGTTTTAGAACTGTATCTGCTTGTTTTGTTTGCCCTTGCCTCCTATAGGCTGGGATCCATGTTTTTATGTTGCCTTAATGCTCTTCCCGTACTTGTGTATTTCTCTATTGGTTAGAAAGGCTCAGTCAGCAATGGCTAAATGACTAGAACAGCAGTCACCAACCGGTGGTCTGTGGACCACTGGTTGTCTGTGAGGTCCGAAAGTTGGTGACCGCTGGATTAGAAGACCAGCAGTTTTCATCAGGTGCTGTGCTGCATAGACACAATGTACTGCCAAATCCTGCTTCTATCAGCATTGCTTCTCCCAGTGGCCCATGCCCAAGCCTTGAGTTTTGAGACAAATTAGAAAATATGACAGTATAGGGCTTCTCTGAATGCTCTGTGCAGGTCACATGTGCTCCCACAGAGCCCTGCTTTGTACAAAGTGCACTGAAGCCCAGTGCCCGCCAGGAAATTCACTGTCTGCTCTCCTTCATCAGTCCAAATGCTGCCTCCTTAGCTCTTGGAGCTCAGACCATATGACACCATTTTAATGTTGGCTTCTAAATGAGCTTTTCTTTATTCACCATCAAAGTCAGGTTCATGTTCTGGAAAGGATGGAGATTTTATATATGTATATTAGAGGCCCGATGCATGAAATTCATGCAAGGGCCTTGGCCCCGGCCCGTACCCACTGCCACCATGGACCCCGCCCACTGGGGCTTTGTCCGGAAGGAAGCATGCCCGATTTAATTAGTATATTATGCTTTTATTTTATATATATATATATATATATATATATATATATATATATATATATGAAATATTATTTTAAAATAAGAATAACAGAATAACAGCCCTAACCGGTTTGGCTCAGTGGTAGAGTGTCGGCCTGGGGACTGAAGGATCCCAGGTTCGATTCCAGTCAAGGGCATATACCTTGGTTGTGGGCACATCCCCAGTGTGGGGTGTGCAGGAGGCAGCTGATCGATGTTTCTCTCTCATCAATGTTTCTAACTCTCTATCCTTCTCCTTTCCTCTCTGTAAAAAAAATCAATAAAATATCTTTTAAAAAACAAAATAAAATAGGGAAAACATATAGTTCATTAGCTAGATAGGATGCTAAAAATTTTAAAAATTAAAATTCCAGGCTCAATTAATGATATTTATTTCCCATAGATCAATGGGCAAATTTTATATGGAAGAAGTCATCAGAATGCTTCCTCAATCATTAAATGTGCCCCTTCTAAAGTGAAAATAATCTTTATCAGGTGAGCATTTCCTTTTTCTGGTTTACTAAATAATGTTCGTTAGCCTTTCAGTTCTGTTATTTTGAATGAAAATAAAGCATTTATAAATGTTTTAGTGTTGCAGTTCCAGGTCTTTGGGGTTACAGAATTTTCTCTATTAATCCTTCTGAGTCTTAAAGTAAAATGTTGAAATAATATGAAGCATTATGATGTGATAGGTCAGTGCATTTCCTTTTAGGAATAAAGATGCAGCGTGTCAGATGGCTGTGTGTCCTGGAAATACAGTAGAATCTTTGCCTTCTACCTCAGAGAATCTTCAAAATAAGGAGGTATGTAGCTCATGTTTGTGTCTCCGGGAAGATTTGATTGATATGCCACTTAATTCAGCTCACAATTATAGAACCCTTACAAGGCTGTCAAAGATAAATAAGTCATAGCCTTGGCCCCCATGGAGGTTATAGCCCAGTACAAGAAGCACTCGAGTAAGTAAGCTCACCACTAACATGAAGGCTATTAATAAAGTTCACTTAGGGAATAATGAAGGTAGAAGAGGAGGTGCCGATTCCACCTCTAGAGAGAGAGAATAGGATTTTATAGAGGAGGTAACGTGTAGGTTGGAAGTAGAAGACTTGGGGGCACAAAGAAGCAAAGGGTTGAGGAATGGTGTGGAAGATCTGGCAAATGCAGACAATTGGAAATTGCAGAGCATACTGAACAGTGTGAGGCAGGGAATGGGGAGCTGGTGAGGCAGGGTCACTGGCAAGGGAAGGAGGAGGGTCAGATCATAGGAATATGATGGAGACTTTGTCTTGGAGGCCATGTTGTTGGGAACTCAAAGAATCAGAACTAATTTTTGAAGACATCTCTGGAAATGGTGCAGAGAAAAATCAGAGGTTGCTGGGAAGAAAGTCAAGTAAAGGGGAATAAGAAAATTATCAGAGTAGTTCAGGAGAAAGATAGTTAAGGTCCTAACTGATGTAAAAAATAAAAAATGGAAATGGTGACATCAGATGTTTAGGACCCAAATTGACATTACTTCATCCCCAACTAAATGTACTCATTAAGGAAAAAATGAGTGGTTGAGAATTTATTTATCCAACAAATAGTTATTGGGTGTCTGCCTGATTGTATCAGGTACTGTACTTTGAGCAGGGAATAGACTGGCGGGTGAAACAGATAAGATACAAGGCTTCCAGATGTCTGACTTGGTGACTTGATGGATGGGTGACTTTTACCAAAATATGTAAATAAATAAAAAGAGGAATAAATATTTGTAAAACTAGAAGACATGTATTTAGGCAGCCTAAGAGTGAAGTATAGTTTACATTGGGACATTTGGTCTAGAGTTTAGAGATGAATTATCTTAGATGCAGATTTGGTGTGAAAGCTGAGGCACATGACTACAGAGAACATTTATAGAGAACAGGGCCAAGGTCGGGATTATGTAATAACAATCAGGAAGAAGGCTGATACATATGCTCAGAGATGATGAAGTAGAGCCAGGTGGACATGCTGCATAGCAGCTGATGAGACCACATTTCAAGAAGAATGGGCCCTGGCCAGTGTGGCTCATTTGGTTGGGCATTGACCTGTGTACCAAAAGGTTGCTGGTTCAACTCCAGATCAGGGCCCATGCCCCTGTTTGCAAGCTCCTAGTGCATGAGGCAGCTGATGTTGCGCTCTCACATGGATGTTTCTCTTTCTTTTCCTCTCTCTCTAAAAATCAATTTAAAAATATTTTTTAAAAATCCATGATCATCATTGTCCCTATAGTTAAAGCTGATATATCTATATATATAAAAGCCTAATATGCTAAGTGTCTGACCGGTCGGTCGACTGTTTGGTCAACTGCGCAACCAGTCACTATGATGTGCACTGACCACCAGGGGGCAGACGCTCCGACTGCTAGGTTAGCTTGCTGCTCGGGTCCGGCTGATGGGGACAGGGCGAGACGGGCTGGACACACCCTGGAGCGCCCCCCCCTCCACGGTCCCTCCCTGGCCAGCCAACCTCCCGTGGTCCCTCCTAGGCCGGCCTGCTGGCCCCAATCAGCCCCAATCAGGACTGGGCAAGACAGGCTGGACACTTCCTGGAGCCCTCCCATGGACCCTCACCAGCCTCTAAAATATTTCTTCTAATTACTTTCCTTTCAGTGTGCACAAATTCATGCACTGGGCCTCTAGTATATAAATAACAACCCACCCAAACATTAAAAAAAAATAGAAGGGTATGTTCTACAACCTTGAATACTGCAAAGAGGTAAGAAAATGATTAAAGAATGTCCATTGGAGTTGACAATTAGGAGATTATTAGTGATTTCTGAGAAAGCAAATAATGGGCAAGAAGTTAAGACAAAGAAGGCAGTGGCTAGAAGGTGACAAAAGAGTTTTTGGTGGAAGTTTTGTTTTTATTTGGAAAAGCTTTGGCTGCATGTTTCAGATGAATAGAAGGAAGTAATAGAAAAAATAGAGAGAAAATTAGAGGATCCATGAGGGTCATCAGTGAGAAAAGGTGTAGGAAAGGAAACACTGTTCCCTCAGTAAACACATAAGCATTGGGATTTATCTGTACGTAAGACAAGCGGACTATTGTCTCCTTCTGGTGAACTGAATCAAGTGGTTTTCCATTATTATAAAGGGAACATTTTATTTTCTATGGGCTGTACCAAGCATGTCTCTTAGTGAAATGGAGTATTTTAACAATTTTCAGGTAGAACATTTAATAGCTCTTAAATTCACTTGATGGCTAACACAGTAAAGAATAGTGAATGATACCTCTGCTGGTGTTCTGTGTTTCAATGAGTTTCACTGTTTTGTAGCTGGGTTGCTACTAGATTTCACTATAGTGTAAATCAAGGCAGCTTGGAAAACCACATTGTGTCTCTGCTCTAAAATAACTGCTGTCTAAACACACCTCAGTAGTATTTTGGAGAGAATATACTGTTTTCTCCAAATAGTAATAATAAATTGCAATATATAAAATAATTTTTGTCTAAGTGGCTCTTAAATTTGAACAAATAAAAATACATGACACCCCATTGCCCATTTTGCCGTTTCTTTCTCTCTATCAGGCTGAGCCAAGTGTTGCCACTTCAGATGCAGCTGTGGACTTCAGTTCATTTACAAATGTGCAACATCTGGAGCTTCCCAAGGTAAATCTGCTTTGAATTGGATTGAAATGATATTCACATTGCTGTCCTCATCCACTGGTTCTCAAAAGTGTGGTCTCCACCAGCAACATCCGTCAGCATTACCTAGGATCTTGTTAGAAATGCAGGTGCTTGGGGCCACTCAGACCTGCTGAGTAACGGGGTGGTCCGCAGTCTGTGTTCAGTAAGCCTCCTCAGTGATTGCAATGAATGCTGAAGGGGGAGAACCACTGTGCTAATTGATATTTTAGTAGGGACCCTCCTTTCCCTCCTTTATGGCACCCCAAGGTATGAGATTTTGTGGTCCCTCCTTTGATCTATTTACCAGGGATCTGCCAAGAGGGAAATTAAAGAATAAAGAAACAGAAATGATGGTTTCTTTTCCTTCATAAAACTGAAAGCTCAGCCGAAGCCGGTTGGGCTCAGTGGATGGAGCGTCGGTCTGCGGACTGGAAGGTCCCAGGTTCGATTCCGGTCAAGGGCATGTACATTGGTTGCGGGCACATCCCCCGGTGGGGGGTGTGCAGGAGGCAGCTGGTCGATGTTTCTCTATCATCGATGTTTCTAGCTCTCTATCCCTCTTCCTTCCTCTCTGTGAAAAATCAATAAAATATATATTAAAAAAAACTGAAAGCTCAAATTCTAGAAGTTTTGTTAATAGACATCGATGAGGAATTTGCTTTTGAGAAGATCAGAACCTTCAGTTCAAATGACCACTTTAAAGAAGTAGTTTGCTGACTAGAAACCTGTACAGGCTGTTAGGTGCTGCAGGGCCATGCTGGTCTGCAGGTGGACAGTGGATGAACGAGAGTACAGGCAGAAAGAGCATTGGAGAGCTGAGGGAGAAGAGGAAGGAGGGAGGAGGAGTGGGGGACAGGAGGGTACTTACATGAGATGCTGCCACGCTCCAGGTGTGAGGCAGTGCAGCACGATGCTGAGGCTGAGCGTTAGAAGCAGTGCCTCAGGGTTGAGTCCCCACTTCAGCAGGTATACACTTGACACATTGTGTGACCTTCCTTGGCCTCAGTCTTCTCGCCTGTAAATTGGAGAGGACAATATGATCTTTGATGTAGGTAATTGTAAAGATTAAATGAGTTGTTTATCAAGTGGTTGGCATAATGCCTGGCACATGGTCAGACCCTGTTAAGCATTTAGGAGAAAAAAATACTGTGACTTTATTGGTTGCTTTTCTACAATAGATAAGTCTGCATATACATGTAAGAGAAGTCCTTCTTAATGGGCAATTCGTGTTGTAGGTTAGAGAGAAAAGAACAGAAGTCATTAAGGCCTTTTCCTCTTCTACCAAGAAGTCTATACACTTTAAGAATCCCTAATTCTATTTCCATGTAAGAGAGCTAATACCTTCCTCTTTCCCCTGCTGATTTCAGGGTTATGTTACTTTTCCCAGGTTCCAAATATGTTCCTTGTAAGAATCCTCTACTTCATCAAACTGACTTGAATCAAGAGCCCATGGTGATTAGTTTAAGAATTCATCTCTCCTTGCCTTTGCTTATATCAGGATGTCCTTCTGCTTTTTTTAAAGCTTATCCAAATCCTACATAACTCAAGACCTAGCATAATCTCACCTCTGTTTATTTAGAAATATTGCTTCAATATTCTGGCCTATATAATGCTTACTATTAATGTCTTCATTTAGTTGTCATGTAATCAAGAACGTATCTCTTATGCTAAACTTTCAGGTGAGTGTATTATCTATACATTTAAATTGCATATTGAGAGAAGTAATAACTCTTACACTTTTTCTCCCATTATCTTATGTGGAATTGTGTACCATAGTTCATACTAAGCATTAGGGAGGGAAGAGTGAATGCATGCTTACACATAGTATGTGCACAGGGGAAGATGTTAAGATCGGGAGAGTCAGGAAGGAGAGAATAGTTGTTGTATGAAAATTTGAACTCATGTAACAGGTCATTTTGAGTTCTGTTTTGACTCCTTAGAAACTCTCTTGACAGGTCTATTATCTTTTTCTTTTTAATTCTTTTTTTAAGTGGGAAAATAAAAGTATAAACAAAAAGCTCATAATGTGTATGTGGTTTATAAATGAACACCCAGTGGCTGCCTGAAATGCTAATTCAGTTTAACAGACATATTTTTTGTTAAAGATTTCTTTTTAGCACATTTTGCTGTAGGGAAATACATATACATCAAAGCAGGTAACAACATTACATGATTGCCAGAGATCTGTTTCATTTCCACTTAATTTTATACTATAACTGGAAGCTCAGTGCACAAAATTTGTGCATGGGTGGGGTCCCTAGTGGCTGCCGGCTGCCAGCCAGGTCCTTCCTTCCCCAGGCTGCCTGCCTCCGCTGCCGGCCGGGGCCTCCTTTCCCCCTGGTCGAACTCCTGGTCAAACTCCTGGTCGAGGGGACAATTTGCATATTAGGCTTCTATTATATAGGATGACAGTCTTCAAATACAATTAAGAGTTTTTCTTCTAAATTTTCGGGTCTCTTCCAACTTTAAAACAGTCCTCCTGATAATAAGAGTAGTTTGTTTGGTTTATTTCTACTTTTAATTCCTGTTTACTTTTTTTTAGCTCTTTAATTGTACAACTGTTCCTCCATAAATACGTTTCCTTAATTTGTTTCACATTCCCCTTATGGTGATGTTTTCATTTTTTATTTTTTGGTGATGTTTTAATAACTAGCTCAAAACAAAGTTTCTAAGATCTATTTTTATTAAGGATGCTCTGTGCTGTGGCTGAAGTGAGGTGGAAAGTTGAGCAATTAGAAAAGAAATTGCACACTCACACCCCATTGTCCTTACTTACCTGACAATCCATTATTGTCTATAGATGTGTATGTATTTGTTTTTGTAGTATATTCTAAGTGGAATTGCAGCATATTTATACAAAAACAGGCTCCATCAGTCTTAAGGAATGGATTTGTGGCCTCAGGACAGTTGACCTTGTGGCTCAGCAATGTCATCAGAGCCCATTCCTCCTGCTCCTGCACAGCTATACACAGTGGCAGCTTGACCCCAAGACTGGTCGTGTTCATAGTTTTAGAGTGACTGCGAACCATAATAGGGGTCAAGGGCTACTTCTTTCTCATATAGTGGGGGTTGGGAGATAGAGTGACTGTCTCAAAATTCTAAGCAAAACTCCTGAAATTCATCCTAACTGAACCAGTTCAGATCATATACCTTCTCCTGAGCCATGGAATAGAATTGTGCAACTAACTTCAATCATTCAGACTCTAACTGTGGAGCTACTTCTCTATTGCTACATAGGAAATTCCCTCCAAAGTTAACGATTAAAACAGTAGACATTTATTATTCTCACCGTTTCTGTGGGTCAGGAATTCGGGAGCAGTTTAGCTGGGTGGTCTGGTTCAGACTCACTTGTACAGTTGCCAGAAAACTGCCAGCTAGGGCTGCAACTCGTCTGAAGATTTGGTTGGGGCTGGAGGAGCCACAGCCAGCCAAGACGGTTTACTTACAGGACCGCCAGCAAGACACCTTACTTCCTCTGCATGGAGCTGCTTTAGTGCCCTCATGGCACGGCCCCTGGCATGGCAAATGACCCAAGAAAAAGAGCACGGAGGAAGCTCAGGTGCCCTTTCTGACAAAGTTGTGGAATTGCACATCATCACTTCTCCTTTATTTTGTTTATTACCATCACGTCACCAAGTCCAGCCCCGCTCAAGAATCCCTTCTTGAAGGGAAGAGTATCAAAGGGTTTGTGTACATATTTGAACACCATCACTGAAAACATAGGCAGAGAGAGGTGGGGGAGAGCATGTGTGTTATTTGAGGCAACAAAGGGAGGGGGACTGGATAGTCTAATGAAAATGAGTTTGTATATGAGTTTGTGCAAAGGAGTAAGATGAGAATGAGTGTTAGATAAACAGCCAGCAAATGCCTGCTGTAATAGTAAAGAACTTGCCCGAGTACAATAGAGAATAATAGAACAAATACTCTATGTCTCACTATAGAGTATATCTACTGTATATCTCACTATAGATATAGAGTATTACTTATTCAAACAAATGTTTCTTTGTAATAATAGGAAAGACCGTTACCATGGAAAATCCCAAATAGAGGGTAACCAAATGGTTTACGCTATGCATTGGCATTGGGATTTGCCAGTGTGGTAGCACACCGGCCTTCCTACTTCTCAATCCTGATTCTTTGACTGCTGGATCAGAGTTTGGGGTTTCAGAATACTGGCATGTTTAAAGAATTCAATTCTTTAAATTTTGAAGTAACTTTGGTTTTGTCCTGTAGAGTTATTAGCAGAAGGAATATGTGTCAGAACAACACTTGTATAATGCATCAAGCTTTCAAGCCCTTTCTTACTGCACTTGATCCTCACAGCAGCCTTGTTGTTGGGCAAATGTTATTATTCCTTTTTTGTTTGTTCTTAGATAAGAAAGTTGAGGTTTAGAGATATTAAGTGGCATATCCAGATTTCTACAGCTAGGCAGGAAGTAAATTAGGACCGAGTTCTGTTCACCCTAAAAGTGCAGTTTTGTCTTCTATACATGACCGATTGCCTGAAGGAGAGCAGTAGTGGGCAGATGCTCAGGGAGAGCCTGCAGGTTGGCAGGCGTTGAGTATCTCCCTCCTAAAAGCCACATGCTGGCGATCTCTAAAGTTAGGGAACCTTGCCTGGATGTCATGGTCATGATCCGAAAGGCCTGATAGCGGGCTTGGGCTCTTGTATACCTTTCAGAAGAAACATGGCGAGATTCCCTTTTCTCTTTTTTGCTTTACATTTTCCTGGATGGAGACTGTAGTGGAAGAGGAGCCCAGCTCAAACCAGAATGAAAATGTTAAATCCTGTTTTAGTTTTGTGAGCATTTATATTAAAGGTAAACAGTATTACGGAACATTTGGTTTTGATAAGAGCAAAAGTGGAAAATACAAAGTAGGTGTGGCTGTCTAGCCTTGCCAGGTGTTCAGGGCAGGTCCTTGGGCTCAGAGTTGAGAGCATTTTCACTCTGCACCAGATCAAAACACAAGTCCCTAGAGAAACCGCGCTGGGCCGGAGCCCCCGAAGGGACACAGCTGGCAGCAGTCATTGCGGCCTACCTGCTCAAGAAAGAGGCGCAGAGGGGGCGAAGGAGCCAGGCTCAGGTGTTATTTGGAAGCCTAGGCCAGAACAAGGAAGCAGGGGGACACTGATTCAGCCAGCCAGTTACAAGAAAATTCTCAAACATCATATACTCATTGAATTATTGAATACATTTTTGTTCCCAGGATATTTTGCTAAGTTACTAGAGATATGTTGCTGTATACATATGCTAAAGATACTAGAGGTAGTAGACATTTGGGAGAAGTGAAAATACTGGGTTAGGCCAAAGTAGGTTTACAGTTGTGGGTATGGAAAAGAGTTTATTCCTGTATTATTATGGATTAATTATTGTATTATTTTTCATAGGAACAACTGTAAACCTACTTTTGCTCCACTCTGTATTTGAATATTTGATGGAGGAGAAATTATTCCCATTTAAAAAAACTTGAAAGGTTGCTTAAGAGAAGAAGAAATTTCTAGTAGTAGATGTTAGAACAGTTTGAGTTCCTTTTTTTAGCCCCTGGGCAGATGATGATGTTCAGAAATTATGGCCGCATACCTTTCCATTTGAATAAAGTTGATGTTTCAGATTTTCTGAGTGGTCTTGTTTGTGTTTCTCTAGGATCAAGGGGGTTTGGGCATTGCTATCAGTGAAGAAGACACACTCAGAGGAGTCATCATAAAGAGTCTGACGGAGCACGGGGTCGCGGCCAAGGTGAGGCCTCCCCCTTTCCACATCAGAAAGTGGTGGAGGAGAAAGTTACTTCTGCAGAATCATTCAAACCTGCCATGCTTCCATTTAGGATGGGCGGCTCAAAGTTGGAGATCAGATCTTGGCTATCGATGATGAAGTTGTTGTTGGCTATCCTGTTGAAAAGGTATTTTTTTTCTTAAACAAAAAACGAATGTGCTGTGAACCCATCCTTAAGCATGGCCACGGTATGTGTGTGTGCATGGGGCCCTGTGTTTGTCTGTGTGGTTGGCCATAGGAAATCAGAGCTATGTGGCTATAATAGATGGATAGCCTTAAGGAAGAGAAAAGATTATTTGGAAGTTCTTCAATTTTTGTTTTCTATTTTTCAGTGAAGGCAATGTTGAGCTATTTTCTGTTGCCTGGTAAATTCAGTAGTTAGTGAACATTTTTTATAAATACCATTTCCATTGTCTCTGAGGAAAAGTTTAGACTTCTAAACAAGGGTCAACTTAGTGTTAAGACCAAAGGAACATTTTTTAATGAATGTTAGGTCCCATAACTAGTCACTAAGCATATTGCTTTATGAGCAGATTTTAGGACTCAGCCATTAAATATGAGATAAAGCCAGCTGAAGTTAGTCCAAAAGGTATGTATAACTTTTATTGGGATTAACATTTATTTGTACCTGTGTTTCCTCTTCCTCAGAAGTGTTCGTAATCCTTAGGAATCTCATACAGAAGTGCTAGGAGCAGGACTCGAGAGTCGGTGTGCGAGTGTTTCCATTTCTACATTGGCCAGCAAGAAGCTGGAATCGCTTGTTCCATTTTGTTTTAATTGTAGAGGTTGATCCCTTTACTCACATAACTCCATTTGACTTGATTTTTCTGTTGCATAGTTTTCCTTATCCTGCTTTTTGTTTTCAAATCTTAATTGAGAGTATTATAGATGGTCCCCCCCTTCCCCTCATTCCTTCCCTCCACCTAGTTCCCACCCCAATTCCATTTTTTAAATGTTTGTGTAGGCTGCTTCAGATTCTCTGTAGAGTCAGCAGTGGTAAAATACCCCAAATATAGTCCAGGGTTGTAGTGATCCAAAGAAATGGACATACCTAATTGGAAATATACAAAGTTGAAAGCCCTATACTTACATAAGGAAGAGTAGAGTCAGAACTGGACTTACAGTAGAAGGTACCTGTGGCCTTAATATTAGACAATTAAGGAAACTAGAATGAAACTATAGCCATTCTTTCTTGGCCCCCCAAATCCTGACAGGGAAAGAATTTGCCTCTGACTTTTCTCTCCACCATAGATGGTTTTAGAGTCCAGCTATAATAGTGACTTAATTGTATACGTCTACTAATTTGTCTTTGAATTTTGTTCCCCCTTCACACCAACCCCCTGCCAGTTTATTAGCCTTTTGAAAACAACCAAGACGACAGTGAAACTTACCATTCGGGCCGAGAATCCAGATTCCCAGGCTGTTGCTTCAGCAGCTGGTACAACCAATGGCGAAAAAAAGAACAGTTCCCAGTCTCCGATGGTCCCGTCACCTGGCTCCCCAGAACCGGAGCCCGTCCGAAGTAAGGGCTGGTCTCGTGAGTCCTGCACACCTGGCACCCTCGGCACACTCAGGCTCAGCAGCCGTCTCCACGTGGGAGCCAGCGGCCTGCCTGGAGATCAGTGTTGAAAGGCTGTAGTTAGGACACCCAGTACCCTTTGGTGAAAGCTGTATAAAGGGCAGGAGTACTGACCATTAGATGGGTGATGTGTGTGCTGTATGTTAACCGGCCTTAGGAAACCCATCCACCGCTCTGAGTGTCAGCCTCTTCATCTCTGAAACAAAGGAGTGGCACCCTTTGTTCCCAAGGACCTTTTGCTAAGGGTACCTTGACTCTGGGTATCTGACTAATGAATTAAAAACATCGTTTCGTACATTTCCTTTTTTAATCCTCACCCGAAGAGTGAGGATATTTTTTCCATTGATTTTTAGAAAGCGTGGAAGAGAGGAGGGGTAAGAGAGAGAAACATCAACATAAGAAAGATACATCGATTGGTTGCCTCTCACTCGTTCCCAGACCAGATGTGATACGTGCCCTTGACCAGGAATTGAACCTGCGACTCAGTCCTTGGGCTGACGAATTAACCGATCTAACCGTTGAGCAAAACAAGCCAGGGCTGTACATTGTCTTTTTTATACTGAGCAGTAATTTAACTTCTCTAAGCCTCAGTGTTTGAAATGGATACACTGTAAAATGGATACAGTGATGCCACGTCATCAGAGGAATCAGAGTTGCCTGGCACTATGGGAAACTCTTAAAAATGCTAGTCATTGCCACAGGTGTTTGTAGTCAACCCAAGCTCTGTCATTTGGGTCTAACAGTCGATCCTGTCAAATGAAATGGTTGTATGTGGCCTATGGGACAACACTTTTCTCATTAAAATGCCAGTTTAGTATATTGGGACAAACAATTCCTTCCAGTTATCTTTTTAAGAAAAATTACACTGGCGTTTACTAAAACAATAAGTTTCAAGTTTTGCAGCATTAAAAAAACACATTGACTTTTTCTGCAATTGGTGAAAAAAAATTTCTTTTGGCTTCTAAATTGCAATATTCAGTCCTTTGGACAGTTTTTTAAGGAAATAGCAGTTTAAGTTATACATATCTAATGAAAGTGATTATTTAGAAAGACAGGGTATTTCAATGAATTATTTAAAGATTGAATGGAAGTTTTCTCATTTTTTATTTTATGTTGATCCCTAAATAGCATTGTCTATAAAAATATGAACTGCTAAATTAAAACATAACTAAAAGAAAACATCTTACACCTGCTCGTACCATTTCAGGAGCAAGAAAATAGTCTGTCTCCGATTTCCTAAAAAGAGCATCTTGTCTATAAAGCTGCTTTACCAAGTGTCCCAGCTTTCCCCAAATATGCTGTTTGCTGGCTGCTCTTTGGTGTATCATTAAACATAGGCAATGAAGACTAGAATAAAATGAGGTGTGAACGTATGTTCACCTTGGTTTTTCATGATCTATTCTTGTCTATCCAATTATGAGCATACTAGCAGCCCTGTGCACGAATCCGTGCGCCAGTAGCTCGCCAGTAGCTCACTGCCACCCTCCAGTAGCTCTCCACCTGCTGCCCCGCTCTCCTGTAGCTCCCCCCATCCCCCCTCATAGCTTGCTGCCCTGCCCCCTCCTGTAGCTCTCTGCCCACTGCCCCACCCTCCTGTAGCTCCCTCCGCCCCCCCGCCCCCCCTCATAGTTTGCTGCTCTGCCCCACCTTGTAGCTCTCCACCGCCCACTTGTAGCTCGCTGCCCCACCTTCCTGCTGATCCGTGATCCGGTCGTTATGCAGTCGGTCTTTACATTTCACGGCATAATGACCATTACATCTTTGCATATTACATCTTTATTACATCTTTATTATATAGGATATGTAGCAGTATGTAATATATGAGTTTATAAAACATCAAGTGAGATGCAGGAAAGATACTGTGAGTGCGTCTCACTTGACATTTTATAAACTCAGGTATTAATTAAGTTCGGTTGTGTAATGCTCAGACTGGTTGCAGAAGAAGAGAGACTCTGGGTTAAGAAGAAAAGGAATCAAAGACAGAGAAGCCCTGAAAAACAGGCGCCATGACCAAAATTGTTCACGTTCCTTGTGCTCTGTGGCCTTCCCGGACTGTGTTTTGGGTCCTGCCACACACCTCATTTCTGAGCTCTACCAACCATGATTTCATAGGAAGTTTGTTTGGCTCCAGTGGAATGTGAAATATTGGAGTGAATTTGAAGTCTTCTTTGTCCCCAGTCTTGGGTCCACTTTTCTGCTCATTCTCCCAAAGACAACCAATGTGGTGAGTGTACTGCATATGCCTTCTAATCAATCTGTATTTCATTTCATGTTTAGGTACAAGCAGGTCGTCAACACCAGCAATCTTTGCTTCTGATCCTGCGACCTGCCCCATCATCCCGGGCTGCGAAACAACAATCGAGATTTCCAAAGGGCGAACAGGGCTGGGCCTGAGCATCGTCGGGGGGGCCGACACACTGCTGGTGAGGACACACCCGGAGGTGCTGTGAGACACAGGCAGCCCTTCAGCCAGCCCTGAGAGCACTATGAGGGAGCTCTCTATCAGTTTTATTAAATTACATATAAAGGCTTAGAAAATGTATCATTCCTTGTTATTTTCATTTGTAGGGAAAATATTTAATTGGGTGGGGATTGGGGTTTTTATTTTGAGTAGGCCAGTCTGACTGAGTGAGATTCTGTTATGCTTGTGGTTGTGACCTTCAGGTTCAAAATATTTCTGTGAGCTCACCAGTCCTTGCTGTATTTTCACTTACTTTTTACTGGACATGGTTGGGTTAGACACATACTGAGAGGAATCTATGCATTATTCATAAGCACATTTTTCTTTTTTCTTTTACTTATTTAAATCCTCACCTGAGGATATGCCTTTTTTTATTGATTTTAGTAGGAGAAGAAGGGAGAGAGAGACATAGATGTGAGAGAGAAACATCAATTGGTTGCCTCCCATACACTCCCCAACTTGGGATCGAAACTGCTACATTAGGTATATGCCCTGACCAGGAATCGAACCCAGAACACTGTTGATATACGAGACAATGCCCAACCAACTGAGCCACCTGGCCAGGGCTAGGCAAATTTTTCTAAATGCCAGAAATGCTTGGGAAATCGAATCATTGCATGTGTGGATAGGAAAAATGATGTATATCTATTATATATGTGTGTGTGTGATTTATATATTTAACCATTTTTTCTTTAAGCCTCCCAATCATTAGAAGTTTAATCTTCTTTGAGCCTTTTTAGCAAAAATGTTGTTATACTTTTCTTTGAATTTTGATGTGTGACTCACATATGGACCCAGTGAGTGTGTAACCCTTATCACTGTCTGTAAAAATGCAGTGTGTCTTGACCCCATTTCTGCTCACCATCCCTAGGGAAAATGGGATGAAACATGGGTGTGTCTTGTCTGGGTCCTTAGGGTGCCATTATTATCCATGAAGTGTATGAGGAAGGAGCAGCATGTAAAGATGGAAGACTGTGGGCTGGAGATCAGATTTTAGAGGTACAGATGCTGTGTGTTTGACCTTTACAGTTAACAAGGAAAAGGCTACTCTGGGGAGGGTGGTCTTTGTGCGTCTGTTTCTCTTTTCCTTCCTCCCTTTCCCCCCTCACTTCCCCTCTACGCCTTTTCCTCCCTGCTCTCCTCTTCCCCCTCTTCCTTAATTTTCCTTAACTCAGTGAGTTCCTCAGAGACCATGTCCCATTTATGTACAGGTGAATGGCATTGACTTGAGAAAGGCCACACATGATGAAGCAATAAATGTCCTGAGACAGACGCCACAAAGAGTGCGCCTGACACTCTACAGAGATGAGGCCCCATACAAAGAGGAGGACGTGTGTGACACGCTCACCATTGAGCTGCAGAAGAAGCCAGGCAAAGGCCTGGGATTAAGTATTGTTGGTAAAAGGTGAGAGAAGGGCAAACATAGTAGACCTTTCAGAAATGATGCAATCTAAGGTATTTTAAAGAGAACTAACAGTATTAGCCTCTTTATCAACAGCTGGTGTTCTGTAAGTGTGGAACATCCAAAGACATTGGTTTTGAACTTTTTCAGTGAGTATTTTGAGGGCTTTTGAAAGTACCCAACAAAAAGCTATTTGTTACTTTTGAGTACCTGCTATGTGCTGGGAAATATATTAGATTATGGAGAACAGAGTTAAGTAAGACATGGTACCTAACCTCAGAAAACTCACAGTTTGGTAAGTGAGAATTAAATACATTCTTGCAACAAAGAAATCTATTGATGAGATACAGAAATGCATTGTGGGGATCCATGGAAGCAAAGGCGAAATGAACCAAATGACTCTATTTAAGGGAAGTAGATTAGGAAACTTCTTTAGAAAGAGGTGCCTGAGCTGAAGCTAGAAGTAAATGATAGTTGGTTTCTGAAAGGGAATGGAGGATATTCCAGGGAGAGGATCAGCATGAACAAGAGCATGCCATCAAAAGGGAACAGATAGTAGCTTTAGAGGCTATGGTGGTAGATTGGTGCATATACATAAATTCAGTACCAAATTTATTTAAATATTTATATATAAGAAATATTAACAAATATATAGGACAGTAAGTTCCAACACCTTTATTCTGAAGATGGGAAAGGAGCAGACGATCAGATGGTGAAATGGCTTGAGGCCAAGACCTTGGCAAGAGCAAGTGGTGCAATTCACCTTTCAGTTGCCTTTGCATCTCAACAAGAAGTTGTTGGTTTATTTATAGTTTTTTTAATGAAATATTGGAATAGGTTAGTATTTGTTCATTTTTTATAAATCTCTCTTGATTGGAAGTTAGATCTATAATGATTTAAAATAAAAGGCAGCACAGCAGGGGTACTTAAGTTTGGAGTAACAAATGGTCTTAGTTTGAGATACACAATTGTTTTTCATTTTTAATAACGTTAATGATGATAACAGCAGTATATTTTTATAGGCACAGGTCTACATCTGTTTAAAGCTTCATTATGGTGTAGAAAGAATAATAGATTTCGTACCCAAGGACTAACTCTTACATCTTATATTTTGCCATTTGGTAGCTGTGTGACCCATACAATGAGTATTGTAGTAGCCACTTCTACACATAGTATATAGTTGTTGAATAAATATGTTTATGCAAGACATATTTAATCTATGAAATCTATATATATATAAAAGCCTAAGCGACCAAATGACCAGTCAACCGGTTGCTATGACGCACACTGACCACCAGGGGGACAGATGCTCAATGCAGGAGCTTCCCCCTGGTGGTAAGTGTGCTCCCACAGCCAACCTCCCACAGCTGACCAACCTCCCTCAGTACCTCCCCCCGGCCGGCCAACTTCTTGTGGTCCCTCATCCCACCGTCCAGCCAACCCTCCACGGTCCCTTCCCCCTACCTTCAACCTCCCGCAGTCCCTCCCCCCAGCCGGCCGGCCACCCCCCCCCCAATTGGCCCTCATCTCCAGCCAGGCCAAGGGACCCCACCCGTGCACGAATTTGTGCACCAGGCCTCTAGTATATAGTATATATTATAAGACATCAACTATTATTTATCATAAAAATTAATTCTAATATTGCCTCAGTGTTGATTTGAGAAGAGAAAAAAAACTTGTAAAAAGTAAATTTTTCAGTTAAAAGATTTCAGCCTTTTATTAAATAAGCATTGCAGCCGAAACCGGTTTGGCTCAGTGGATAGAGCGTCGGCCTGCGGACTGAAGGGTCCCAGGTTCGATTCCGGTCAGGGGCATGTACCTTGGTTGTGGGCACATCCCCAGTAGGGGTTGTGCAAGAGGCAGCTGATCGATGTCTCTCTATCATTGATGTTTCTAACTCTCTATCCCTCTCTCTTCCTCTCTGTAAAAAAATCAATAAAATATATTTAAAAAATAAATAAATAAATAAATAAGCATTGCATTACAGTTGAGAAAAAGTAATGTTAAAAATAAAAATTATGTTTGCAGAAATGACACTGGCGTCTTTGTATCAGACATTGTCAAAGGAGGAATTGCAGATGCTGATGGAAGACTGATGCAGGGAGACCAGATACTGATGGTGAACGGAGAGGATGTCCGTAATGCCACTCAGGAAGCTGTTGCCGCTTTGCTAAAGGTAAAAATCAAATGCCCAGAATAATTGTGTGCCATGATATAGAAGAAGGGGGATTTAACCTTGAGCTAGCTCAGTACAACAAGTACTGACTCCTCTTTATTTAAAATGTTCTCACAAATAAGAGATAAATAAGGAACTATATTTCCATAACAAATAATCTTCAATGCACAGAATCTTCATGCACATGAGGTTTGTTGCAGTGTTATTGGTAATAATAGAAAAACTGGAAGCTATACAGTTGACAAAACTATGGCAAGGGTGCACGGCAAACATATCTGTTTAAATTCATATTCAGGATAACTGTATTAACATGAAAAAAAAAACATAGTAGAGGCCCTGACTGGTTTGGCTCAGTGAATAGAGCGTCGGCCTGCGGACGCAAGGGTCCCAGGTTCGATTCCGGTCAAGGGCATTTACCTTGGTTGCAGGCACATACCTAGTAGGGAGTGTGCAGGAGGCAGCTGATCGATGTTTCTCTCTCATCGATGTTTCTAGCTCTCTGTCCCTCTCCCTTCCTCTCTGTAAAAAATCAATAAAATCCTATATAATAAAGAGCTAATATGCTAATTAGACCAAACAGCCGAATGACCATCCAGACGACATTCTGGATGACCGTCCGGATGACCTTCGGATAAAGCCAGGGCTGCGAGGGCCGAGCCCCTTGCACAAATTTTGTGCATCGGGCCTCTAGTATATTAATTAAAAAAAACACATAGTAGAGAAGGTGAAACAAAATTTTATTTACAGTGTAGAAACATCTATGTGAAATAAAATCTTATAAGTCTTTTAACAATAATTATGAGGTGATTATTGGAACTATGGAATCCTTGGTTCTTTTCTTCATTTTCAAAATTTTCTATAGAAGATGAATTGCTTTTATAATAGAAAATTTGACTTAAACATTTATTTTAAATTTCTTTATTGATTTCAGAGAGGAAGGGAGAGGGAGAAAGAGAGAGAAACATCAATGATAAGAGAGAATCATTGATTGGCTGCTTCCTGCATGCCCCCTACTGGGGATCGAGCCTGCAACCTGGGCATGTGCCCTTGGCTGGAATCGAACCTGGGACCCTTCAGTCTGCAGGCCAGTCCTCTATCCACTGAGCAAAATCGGCTAGGGCTAAAACATTTTTATAATAATAGATTCCCTTGACATTTAAATGAGATAAGTTGCAAGTAGATGAAAGAGGTATAATTTCTCACATTGAATAATTAATGCATGGAATTTGTTAACCCCTTCAGCTATATAAGCTGGAAATATAAGTAGGTTCAAGAAGTGTTTGATAAGTTCCTGCCCCTCCCCCCAAAATACCAAACAAACAGAAAAACAACTTATGAATAGTGCAGGTCAGGTTTTGACTTTTCAAAATTTGATTTGTGATCAATACTTTTATGAATAAAACATCTCTTGTAACCCTTGTCATAGAAGCAGCATGATAATACCTATGGAAGTACTAATTTGTGCTAGACACTGTCCTAAGTTATCCTATCACAACAATCTAGAATGGTCTCCATTTTTAAAATGTAGAATAGAGACTTATCAAGCTAGACATCTATTAAGGTCTCACAGCCAGTAAATCACATAGTCTGATTTAAAACTGTGTCTGACTGCAAAAGCCCAGCAGCCCAACACCCGCTTGTGCTGCTTCCACACCAGAGACTGTGGAGCATTTCTTGCAGCCTGTGATGTAATGCTTTCCCGTAAAGGGCCACAGGGAAATGGTCTTCAGTCCTTGTTTTGTGTTTATGGTAACATGGCTAATTTAAGCATTGTTTATTCAGGAACAGTGGAACAATAAAGAGTTCAGCCATTTATCTGAGTATCTCGGCTATTAAGAGCAAAACAAGTTGCTTTATTGTTTGTTTTGTTTTTAGGACCTGAGTTATTTAGTTCATTTAGGCTATCTAAATCAGTGTGTTTCCTGAGATAATTGCCCAGTTCTCAGTGTAAATTATGAGTCTCCATGTAAATTATGAGGTCATAAGACAGACATTTGGTGTGGCTGTTGCTGCTTGTTGTTACTACTTTGACTAATTCTATTTTTTTTAAAGTGTCTTTCTACAGAGCATTGAAGGTATCCTTGCCTATGGAAATTCCAAAAGGAACATGCCTTTAGAAACTTAGTCTTAAAGAATAAAAAGTGCTCCTAAAGGTGACTGTAGCACTTTATTTAAACATTTCCATTAACCCCCTGCTCCCCCAGTGTTCCCTAGGCACAGTGACCTTGGAAGTGGGAAGGATCAAAGCTGGACCGTTCCATTCAGAGAGGAGGCCCTCTCAGAGCAGCCAGGTAGGTAGCTCTGGGATGCACCTGGGCAATGCAGGCCACACGCCAAAAGGAACTCAAAGATGGTCTTGCCTGTGGGCTGGTTCAGGGTCGTGGACACAGGCCTGGCTCTCCGCAGCTGGGCACAGTGAGGCACAGAGTTTGAGGTAGAGAAGAACAAGAGCTGAAGCACAGTTAAACAAGGTATAGCTCTTGAGTAGTGTGTAAGTATTCTAAGGAACTTAATTTATTTTCTGACATGATTCTTTTTTCCATAATCTCAAAAGTTAACCAGTTAATGTAGGAAAGCCTACCAAGGTAATATGTTTTTAAAGTATTTTATAATTAACATTGATCCATCAGTACTCAGCTGAAAAGAATCCCAGGTAAGTGAACTGCAGATGCACCTCGCACATGTAAAATACGGTGTTCCACAGGTCAGGTCTCCTGTCAGGCCCCTCTCCTCAGTCCTGTCCTCTCATGATAGAAGCCCATTTTTGTCAACGTGTCCATGCAGACCCCTTGTTCACCCCTCACTGACTACCATCAGTTTCCTGTTGACTGGTTCCAATTCTGTCTTTAAGCCGCATCTGTGTACAGCATCAGTTTAAATTTAGAGGATTAGCTTGAATGAGATTATGAAAATCCACTAAAACTTTAGGTAGACTGGAATCTTTTTCATCCATCTTTTTAGCTTCAATTTATTTAGGTCAGTACTCAAAGTCTTCCTTAAAAAGAATGTAAAATCAGTAGAAACTGCTTAAATGCCCATCCAGTTATCAAATGCCAGTGTTACTTAACAGGTGTTTCTCTCTAGATGCATTAAAAGAATGGATTCTGAAATAAGTGGCGTGGAGGGGCTATTGTTCTTTCACACTCTCTAAGATAACTGTTTTTGCGTGTGTAGATGAGCGAATGCAGCCTGTCGTCCTTCACTTTCCCGCTGTCTGGGTCCAGTGCCTCCGAGTCGCTGGAAAGTAGCTCAAAGAAGAACGCATGTAAGATTGGTTACATGTTTAAGCATGACTTACTGGTTTGAATTTGACAGATTGTCCTTCCTGCTTTAATTTACCTCTGAGCTCTCTTTCCCCCAAATCTTTCCACGTACTATTCCAGGTGGAAAGATGTGTGTTGGCAAAAGCTCAGAACAACGTGAAGTTATGCCTACAGCAGCTTTTCCCGTTTTATGTTTACCCTACAAGACATACCAAACATTAGAATCGCATTCTGTATTTTTTTTCCTACTGATCCTATTGGTATGTTGGATCTTTATTTCCGTCCCCTGTTTTATGTAACACCGATTAATCAGAAGATGCCATTAAGAGAAGCCTTCTTTTTCCATGAGGACTGCAAAATTTTTGATTGAGAAAATTAATGTGATCCTCCTGTGTTTTAATTACATGAAATCATGATGCAGAGGGGTTTTGGCTTGGAGCATCGGTTGAAAGTTGTTCAAATTGAAGAAAATAACCATATGGCATTCTCTGTTTGCAATATGACTAATATTCTAGAAACTTAGGCATTTCCGCCCGTGAATTCTTTTTAATGTACCCATGACTTTATTCCTCTCAGCTGTGCACATGTGTCTTTCTGTCCAAAACACATTCTGTCCTTGTCTCACTCAAAGGGGATTATTCAGTTATATCACTCATGCTTGAAATAAAAAGGAAGAAATGGGACGGTGTGTGCATTTTTCCAACTGGAGGAATAAAGAGTTCTCGTGTGAGACAGACTTAATCATGGTTTCTAGCAACTTCAGAGCCCTTAAAAAAAAAAATAAGGGTGTGTCATTTAGTCCCATCCAGCTCCAGACATTGACTGAATTTTAAAAATGCTTTAATAACCATATTTTGTCTTTTTCACCTTTATAGTGGCATCAGAAATACAGGGATTAAGAACAGTTGAAATAAAAAAGGTAATGCGGGGGTTTGTGGGGGGAAGAAAACAGTGCAAACCCTGTTGACTTCACAGACACCTGCATAGGTGTTTTCCTAGAAGCTACCTTACTTTTTATCCGGCTGAAAGTTACGTACGACACACAGGAGAAATAGCTCAGTCAGTCTTTGCTGAATTTTCTCATTATAGTTCCTTGTTTGAAAAGTCATTGTTGGCACATGCTGTATTGTCAGGAACGGCATCAGCGCAGCCCCGACCTCACACTGATGAGCAGGCCGTTGCCTTCAGCAGATAGTTCCTATTTCCAGAAACAGATTCCCTTGACAGCCGTGCACCAGAGAGAAGATAAAAGCAGCCACAATTTATTGAGCCTTTTCTGTGTGCTGAACACGCTTGTAGACGCTCTGTGCCTCCCGTCACCCTCTCCTTTAATGTGCACTGCAGCGCTTTGTGAGTGAATGTCTAGTATTCATTGAGAGGAGTGGACTTGTTCCAGGTCCCAGTGTCTGTAACTGGGGGTTCCTGGCTTTGAACACAGATCTCTCTGGTTGGAAAACACTTCATCAGCTTACCTACTCTTTGTCAGTTCACGACATGATTTTCACTGCTCAAGTATGATTTCTTTCGCAGATGCTTATTTCCCTAACTAAATCACACTAAGGACCTGTGTCAAATAAAGTAATGCAATTTTTTTGAGCTTCATTTTTCACCCTTACACCTAGAGGATCAGTTAACTATAGAATATTGTGCCAAAGAAATCAAAAGTCAATTAAAAATATTATATTGACCAAAATACTCTCTCTATTCCATGGCAGGGGCCTACTGATTCACTGGGAATCAGCATTGCTGGAGGAGTGGGCAGCCCACTTGGTGACGTTCCTATATTTATTGCAATGATGCACCCGAATGGGGTGGCAGCTCAGACCCAGAAACTCAGAGTAAGTTGAACTAATGGCCTTGGTCGCCTTTGCAAATTTGGCCAAAGTTTTGATAAACCTTTTGAATCTGCCACCGGTTGCAGGAAGTTTTAAATGTCTGTATCTGCTTTTAAATCCGCAAATCCAACCACAGCAGGGCTTGCTTTGAGTAAAAGATGCAGAAAAGTAAAAGAAAGGAGAATTTGCTATTGTATGCAAATTTGCAAGCAAAGTAAATGAGAAGATTTACTGTTGTCTCTTAAATTTTTTACTTGCTTGAAACTGTAGAAGAAGTTAAAAGAAAACAGGGAGTGTTTCAGAATACCAGTATGAGGTGAAAATGTTTTCCTTACACATTTCATTGTTTAAGTGCTGATTTAACTTTATGAAGTTGAAAATGATCATTCATGTTGCATTGGATTATCAGTTTTGCAAAAGTTCAATATACAAGCATGGACAAAAGTAGGTTTACTGTTGTAATAAAAATGCATAATACAATAATTCAGAAATAATAATACCAGAATATACTCTTGTGTTTCAAGAAGTCACAAACTGCAAGCCTCCTGTAAACGTGACATAAATTGTCAAACTGTACAAAACTTGCTTCAAAGTTGAGGGATTATCCAAACGTAGAGCACTATGATGGAATTTATGCAAACTGTTCAGTTGTGAAATCACTTGAATATTCCATTCATGTCTATAAAGTAAAATCTGTGTGGCCTCGTGTCAAAATGGTCTCGAAACATAGCCACCTCTGAGTTTAAATAATGTCTAAATGGGGGGTGGTCCAGTCTCCTTTGATATCTAAATATATGAACGACACTTAAAAATTGATTGTTACATGCAGCATAAGGGTCAGAAAACCCTTCTGTAATGGGCCAGTGACCCTTTTAGGGCTTGTGGACATGAGGGTCTGTTACAACTGCTTAGCTCTGCCCCATGAGTGCACCCAGGTAAGTATAGCAGACTTAGTTCACCAAAATAAGCAGTGGGTCAGACGTGGCCTTTGGGTCATAGTTTGCCCACCCCTGACTTATATAGTCGTGTGCAATGTGTATAATAATAATGTCCGGAGAAATTCTGGTTTCCAAAGAGCATCAGATATCTTCTTTTTTCTTTAATAGGAAGCAATGTCTTACCCAGGAGAAACAAAGAGAAGAGTGATTTTCCCCCTCCCCCCTGGAGACTATAGCACTCAGTCATCATGTGTAACTTTGTCTTATGGTTACAGCTGCTTGGAATTAGCGGTTTCTTTGGGTAGATTCCCATTGCTGATAGCAGTGTGTGTGTGTGTGTGTGTGTGTGTGTGTGTGTGTGTGTGTGTGTGTGTGTGTAGGGTAGGGAAGGAGAGGATTGCTCAGGCCTCGGTGTCCCTCTCTCCGTGGCTGCTTTTGCAGATGGCTGTTTCTTTCTCTCCCTGCAGGTTGGGGATAGGATTGTCACCATTGGTGGCACTTCCACTGAGGGGATGACTCACACCCAAGCAGTTAACTTACTGAAAAACGCTTCCGGCTCCATTGAAATGCAGGTAAGATGTTTCTCCCAAACACGACTCAGAATACAGGGAGCGTGAGGACACATGAGCTTTCATGTTAAACCAGTAAAAACGCTTAAATCTCCTGTTCTTATTCCATTCACCATTTCCCTTGACCATAAATGATTACATTGAGAGTTCTAAGAGAGTAGGTTGGAAATACATTCTGTCACATTTATCCTGATGCATTTGTTGTTTCACACATTATATCCAAGGGGGAAAAATGCAAGGTCTTAGCAGTAAATGGTCAATTGCCAGAATGGTGTAGGTGGCTTATAATCTAAAGATCTTTAAAAATTAATTGCATGTGATAGCATGTTTGAAACCATCAAAGATCTTGATAGAATTGAAGTAGTAAAATATTTTTATTGTTCATGAAAGAGGCCTCTGGACCTTGTGAAATTTCTTTCTCTTTGGCTTTATATTATATTAACAAATGATTAAGTATACAGTAAAATACATGTTTTAGTCCAAATGCTGCTTTTGAAGAAAGATTGCTGATCCTTCGCCACATGAACTTGTGTTTTTCTCCTTCTCCTCTGCTCAGGTGGTGGCTGGCGGAGATGTGAGTGTGGTCACAGGGCACCAGCAGGAGCCTGCCAGTTCCAGTCTTCCTTTGACTGGGTTGACATCAAGCAGTATATTTCAGGATGATCTAGGGTGAGCTCATATATTATGGTCTGTATGTCCCTACCGCTCACATAAGGGTGAAATAAAAGGAGATGAGGGATAAAATATAAAAATCAAGTGTTTCTAAAATTTTAAGTAATTATGGCATGGATTTATTTTATCAAAGATAGATAGATAGGTAGATAGATAGATAGACAGACAGACAGATAGACATGTCACTGTGCATCTTACATTGTCAGCTCTGAGTTTTTGGGGAGTACATTTTAGTCTTGATGTCACTACCCTGTGTGACATGGAACAAGCCAGACCTGTCCTTTTAAAAAAATCCGACATTGTCTACTCAATCATCTTTTTGATAAAAAAAATTCAGTTATTCACCACCTGAGGACAAAAGAATTAGAACATAGAGAGAGGAGAAGAGAGGAGCATATTAGCATCTATACTAATAAAAGAGAAAGATGCAAATTGACTGTACCTCCGTGACGCCCACCAGCCAATCAAGAGTGAGTATGCAAATTAACCCAACAAAGATGGCAGGTTAATCTGCATACACAGGCACCTAGCGGCAGGGGCAGGATGCTCTGGGCCTCTGGGCAGCATGGGAAGGCGGAAAGGCAGCTCCGGGTTGGAGCAAAGGCAGAAAGGCGGCTCCGGGCTGGAGCGAAGGCGGAAAGGCGGCTCTGGCTGGAGCAAAGGTGGTGCCGGCAGCCAGGGGAAGGAAGGCCCATTCTTGCATAAATCTTCGTGCATCGGGCCTCTAGCTTTTAATTAATTTGATTCAGCTTTTACATTATTGATCATTGATTTTTCTCTCCGAGCTTGGGAATACTGGTGTTTATGACTTATTCCAAGATGGTCCTCTACACTTTAGCCCTCTCATTTTATTTTATTTTATATATTTTTATTGATTTTAGAGAGGAAGGGAAAGGGAGAGAGCAATAGAAACATCAATGATGAGAATCATTGATCGGTTGCCTCCTGCACGCCCCCTACTGGGGATCGAGCCTGTGACCCAGGCATGTGCCCTTGACTGGAATCGAACCTGTGACCCTTCAGTCCACAGGCCAATGCTCTATCCACTGAGCCAAACGGGCTAGGGCAGCTCTCTCACTTTAACTAAACTGGAAAAAGAATGAGCTTCTCCATGCAATGAGCACCTGCTGTGAATATGTTAGTTTAAGAGAACTGATAATGAGTAATAGAGTTAGGGTGTTAAATAGAATTTCATTGGATTATGTAAATTTAAAGTGCTGAGCCCAGCACAGACTGACTGATAATTGAAGCATGCCCAAAACACCCGTAATGTACTCACCATCAGTAACACAGAGAATGATGCTAGTTTTTGATAATCCTTAACTTGCAGGTGCACAGTAATATGTAAATTCTTTGAATCCAAACACTTTTTTCCTTCCTTTTACTATAGACCTCCTCAGTGCAAGTCTATTACACTGGACCGAGGACCAGATGGCTTGGGCTTCAGTATAGTAGGAGGGTACGGCAGCCCTCACGGAGACTTACCCATTTACGTTAAAACAGTATTTGCGAAGGTAAGATTGCAAATTTTAACCACCCTCTCCCCCCACTAAACATGCATTAATTGTGGTCAGCAGCTGGCTTATTAGTTTATGGCCTGAGGTAACGCCAAATGGTTAGCAGTTGATCATTTTCTTTTGGAACTCCCTACAGGAATGGATCATTAAATATTTTTGTACAATTTGAGGTTTAGTTATGTTTTAAGGAAAATAGGCTCAAACTGAAATTCCATGGGAATTCTTGACAATATACATGAAAATACTAATGACCATTAGACAGTAACACCTGATTTTTTTCTTTTGAAAACAAGTGGCATATGATTGAATGTCTTTGGAAAATAGGGCACTTTAAATATGTATGCTCTAATATGCTGGCATTTTTCTTTTTTGGGCATTTTTTTGTTGTGAAATATAAAACAGGAACAGAGAAGTATATAATATTGATATGCAGATTAATTGGGCATTCATTTTGCAGTTTAATGTAATTGAATAAAATGGAAAAATAATAAGTAAAATATTTTGAAGAGTATCCAGAAGCTCTGTCACCTGCAATAAATCAGAATTTGCAATTAAGGGATTTAATTTTTTTAAAAGAAAAACCATTAGTATATAGTTGTAAGTATATAGAAATCTGTTCTCTGTTAATGATGTTTAGACTAAGAAAGAATAAAGTTACTGGGGCATCAGTGAAGTATTAAAATAATTTAAACCCATATAATTATTTGTTAATATGTTGTTAAGGCATTTCTGAGGAGCTACAAAATTGGAACAAAATTTCCTATAGGAGAAAATCTAGAATCTGAAGGTTTTACACAGCAAAGGAACACCACTTTTATCAAACCTATGGAATGATTTGCGACAGGGGCTTGAGATTAGTGCTGTGGTCTATAAAGTGCCTACCAATGGAGGTTTCATTCTGTTATTTTGGAAAAAAATTATTATTTTAACTAGTTTAAAGTGCTGTATATACGGCAATCAAGCCATAGACTTAATTTATGAGATTTTTTAAAAGCCACCGGTAAGTCCAAGAATACAAACATCTTTGCCAGTGAATAGAAGAGTCACGCAGTCCTTTTCCTCAGCCTGGGAGCAGTTTATTTAAGGCATGCTAGTTAGAACATATTTTAAGAATTTCATCATTATGGATTCTCATTAACTTCTCAGTATTTTAATCTTACATTTAATTGCATAAATGCCTCCCATAAGCATGCCTTCAGATGTGGTTCTTTTTTAAACAGCAATGTCTGTGTTTAGTCTTAATCATTAGGGCCCACAAAGAATATGAGCACTCCACCTCCCCTTGGGAAGTAAAGAACCAGCGAGCATGAGCTGCCTTTTTAAAACCACAGAGAGAATTTATGTTAGAATTGGCAGGATTTGTGCCTTGCCCTGCCCTTGGACTTTATGCTTCTGCAAACCTTTGGGTTTCACAGCCCTCATGCCCTTGTCCTATTTTAAAAACTGCTCTTGTCCCCACCTAATCCTTTGTTTTCTTTCTGCAGGGTAAAAAAAAAAAAAAAATCCTAGATTCTGTGAAATCATTTCTACTAGGCAAATTCCCCAATACTCTTTATTAATTTGGGTTCCTGCCTGCTATGCTGAAGAGCCAAACCAACCATTCAGCCAATCTATTGACTGCTAAATTCTCTCTCAAATAGGAATTTCATTGCTAGAACCATTTAGGAGAAAGGTCTCCTTTGTGTATGTTCATGTTTGCTGAGGGGCTGTGGAGTGCCCCAGGAGCTCGGAGAGCCGGGGGGACCTGCAGGTCCACTTATGTTCTTGCCCAGGTCTTGTTCTGTTGTAAGCCTGTGGGGCAGCATTTTTTGAGAAGTCAACAAGCCTACTTTACATCTGCAGGGAGCAGCCTCCGAAGATGGGCGTCTGAAAAGGGGTGATCAGATCATCGCCGTCAACGGGCAGAGTCTGGAAGGGGTGACCCACGAAGAAGCCGTGGCCATCCTGAAGCGGACGAAAGGCACGGTCACCCTGACGGTTCTCTCCTGAAGCGGCCGCCAGAATTGAGCCAACGCAACCCCTCGCTCCCATCCCACCCTGCGGGGAGAACAGGACTGGCCCTGCGGGTGCCCTTCCCACGCTGTGTTCCTCTCCTCGTGCTCTTCCAGGCTGTAGGGAAGGCGCCATTTACGTGTGTCACTCGCACGTGCCAGTGATTTTCTCACTGACAGCCTAGCCTCATGTTTCCCTCCCTCCTTACCTATGGTGACCGTAAGCTCAAAGGTAGGACGATTTGCATAGTGAAATCATTCTTTCTTCCTGAAGACACCTGACATTGTATAGTGACACGGGCAAGAATTACTACATGCTACACTGGTTAGTAGAGGAAGAAAAAAAATAATTCTAAAGCTAACCATGAGAAATGGCTTTAGTCAAGGTGAAAGTGAAAATATAAAATAAAGAAGGAAATGTCAAGTTTTGTAAAAACGCCTCGTTTTGTCAATCTACCCCTCTCCCTATTACTAAATAAAAAATAAATCAGTTTTTTTCTATTAAAATGTAAAAAAAAACTCAGGATTTAAGATATTTGAATATTATAAAAAATTGCATCTCCCACCTTTAATATACACATATATTGCTCCCTCTGAAAGTGGGTTTCTGAGATGGAGGAAAGAGCAAATGTCTAAAGCAGTGTCCCCAAGTTTGTAAAGAAAACATTTGAGGCACATCTCCGTGGTCGTTTTCATTTCCGACCTGTTATAAAACGTTCCTGTGATTCCACAAGTGAGAGGAGGATGCCGCCCCGCACTGACTGTCATTTCTCTTGAAAGCAGCTGTGCTAACTGTGGAGGAACATCGAAGGCGCTCAGCACCTCAGCGCTGGCTCTAACGGATGCAACACTAAAAACATGTTCGCGCACTCTGCAGTTGCTTTTCAGTTCGTATCATCTTAATGAGAGAGAAGAAAGCAATGTGTTCGTAATTATTTTGGTTGTATGCCATTAGAAAATCGATAGAAAAATTAAAGGGGATTAACATAACTTTACCCCATTGCTTTATATTAACATCTTATAATACAATGGTTTCAGACTAAGGAAACAGATGGAGCTGTTTATTGAGACAACTGGTGAGGAGTTATCATGTGTTCATTCCCATTTTAGAGCGTGAAACTCCTACATTAGAATATATAAAGTCACTTTAAATATTATCTATATTTGTAACAGAGGTAGTGTACAGATATTTTATTGCAGCACTTTGGTGTGAATGCAGAATTGAAGTGAATAAAGAAGAAGCTTCATGGTGCACGAATAAAGAAGCAGGCATATTTTTTTGTTTGTTCTTTTTACTGGGGAAAAGTTTTATGTTGTTTAAGGTTTATAATTTAAAATTGCTTTTTATCATGTCTAAGTGAACATGTGGCATCCATAGTTACGATTAGGGGAACTTTGGATGGCGGTATTATGAAAAGCTCAATATTCTTTACCTCTAGAATTGGTACTGATGTGAAGACGGACTCCTCATGGAGCAGAGGAAGATAAGCAGCGTTACAGAAAGAGAAGCGTCTGCCTGTGCGTGGGTTTCAGAGACGCTAGTAATGCAGTCATATTGTAAGTTCTCTAGGGGAGTCCAAGCTGAAGTGTGTCCAGGTGGAAAAGTCATAATGAAAATTATTTATATTAATAAGCATGAAATGTCTGCTTTGAACACTGAGCAAGGATGGGGAACTTGTGTTGTATTGATTCTGCCCTTAATTAGCTAATGAACATGTGCATTTCCTCTGATTCATCTCATCTGTAAAATGATAGCCTATTTTATCTCAAAACGTGTATCTAGTTCTAAAATATAAGAATTCTGCGATTCTTAGTTACATTAAATGAATGGACAACTCTACACATGGGCACTTTGGGAGCTATTCTCCTTATTAACCAATCGTTGTAAACGGAGGTACTTGATGGGACAAAATTCATTTTAGTGTCTCAGTGACACATCTAGCTCCTTAGTCGTCCCTTAATGGTCCTCCGTCATGAAAGTATGTCAGGTGGGCCACTGGAGGCTGAGCTACCCTCCTTTGTAAGTTTTAACTAGCAAAGATTTTTATGAAGGACACTATGTCAGATTCTAGGGAGACAAGTTAACAAACCAAAGCAAAGTGTGAGTAAATGTGTGGGAGTATCCTAAGGAGAACAGTTCAGTGGGTATCTGCACCAGCCTGATACCTACCCCCAAATTCATGCTCACCGGGAACCTCGGACTGTGACCTTACCTGGAAATAGAGTCTTTGCAGATGTAATAGTTAAATTAAGGTGAAGTCATACTGGATTACAATGGGCCTTAAGTCCTTTGCAGCAGACCATGTAAAGATGAGGGGGAAAGAGAACTCCTGGGACCACAGTGGGTGGAGAAACGGGAGGATCTTTCTCCAGGGTCTTCAGAGGGAGCTTTTCACCTTGATTTCAGACTTCTGGCCTCCAGCACCGTGAAAGAATGCACTTGTGCTGTTTTACGTTGTCTAGTTGGTGGTGGTTTGTTATGGAAGCCCTGGGAAACTAGTACAGTATTTTAAATATTTTAAAATCCTCAGCTACTGTCTGTGTCTGTTTAGTAGGAGAGGCTCTATACATTTTTGTTGGACATATGAATGACTGAATTACAGATCATTTCACAGTATTACCTTGTTTTAGTTAGCTAGCTCCAACCTGCATACTAAATGCAAAAAGAAAAAGGGAAAAAAAGAAGCAGTGAGAATGCTACTGTAGGGATATAAAAACACTTGGGAAAAACTCCCCTTCTGAATTTCCGTTAATTAACAAATTGAAGCACATGAAAGGAAGCACGGGAGGGAAGGAAGGAAGAAAGGGAGAAAGAAAAATAATAAGAGGAAAATAAGGTAGATTCATCAGCTTTGGAAAGAAGTGGCAAAGGCTTATGCTTTCTATATCATTTTTTTTCTGGAAACGTAAGAGTTCTGTGTAGTGAAGGAAGAAAGTGCGTGAAGAGATTGAAGGCATGAATTTTATAGTGTTAATGCCATGCACAACTCAAGACAGTGGATTGAGCGTAATTTCTTCAATATAAATCACAGTGGAGAATACCCCACATTTCTGGTGTTCTTTGTGACCCCTCCACTTGGCTGGTGGTGGTGGTGGTGGTGGTGGTGGTGGTGGTGGTGGTGGTGATGATGATGATGATGATGGGTTCACCTTCAGCACTGGCCGATATGGAACAGCAGGAGTAGCAATGAGGTGTAGCCAGTCAGTGGAATTCATACATCAGAACAATGATTGAGATGGAAGCATAAAAACATAAAAATTCATGAAAGATGAAACAAGCTCATGGAGAGGTATTTGTTATTGTTTCCTTGCTTGGTTGGTTGGTTTTTATGAATCTCGATCAGGCAGATTTTGATAGATTTGAAGAAGCAAAGGGACCTTTCCCTGCTGCCTCTGATCTGGTCCACGAACTTGTTGTCTGAGCATGAATGTTTCCCAGGGATTGAGAGCCTTTCTTCAGATCTCTTGTGGGAGTGAATGGGCGAGTTGGAAGGGTGCCTGCAGGGAGATGGGAGTGAATAGGCTTTCTTCTTTTTCCTTTTTTTGGGTCTAGGTGTGGGAATGTCAAAACCATCATCACCTGCTTTCAGCAGCCCTGGTGTGTTGTTTCATGTCAGCCACCACTATTCTGGAATGCATTTGATTTGTGCAGAGATGTTCCTCAACATTGTCTGCTAGGAATGAATGTTTAAGGGAATATTTTTGTAAGCTTGGATTGGCCTCTTTTATCTAAAGAGGGAAAAAAGAAATGGTGGGGGGAAGAAAATTTCTAAATGAAAGAGCATGAAAATTGAGCATAGCAAATGTTCTTAGAGTGATTTTTAAAATATATATATATATATTTTTTAATGATTTCAGAGTGGGAGAGATAGAAACATCAGTGATGAGAGAAAATAATTGATCGGCTGCCTCCTCCAAGCCCCCACTTGGGGATCGAGCCCGCAACCCGGGCATGTGCCCTGACTGGGAATCGAACCATGACCTCCTGGTTCATAGGTCGACACTCCACTCAACCATTGAGCCACATTGGCGGGCCCTTAGAGTGATTTTTATATACTTGGCACTGCAGCTTCTTTCTCCCTTCAAGATACAGGTATTCCATAATTGTCCATTTTGATGTAAATTAGAAAGTAATTACTTGTCTAAGAATTGTACGTATCCATCCAGCAAAGAGAGTTCAGTCGTAGGCCCGTTACAAGAATTCTGTCTAGAAGGAGGAACATCTGTGATTGTGAGCTCGGGATCTCTCACTGAAAATGTTTCTTGAAGTTTCCAGAAGTGCTACCATCCTGCGTGCTCAGGCCGCCTCGGGAGGGAGCTTCCGTGCTCCTTTAGCACCGGAGTTTGTTCAGAAGGTTGTGTCCTTTGTGAGTACCATGTGACCCTTCTCTGCTCCCCCATTCTCCACCTTCTGTGCGGATTTTCAGAAATAAAGTTACCCTTGGTAAACATCCTTTTTCTCTCTCCCTTTGTTATCAATGTACTAGAAATTAAGATTTTTCACTTGCATCTACCTTGAAATATTTGGCATTCAAAGTTCCACTCTCTTAAATTTAATTAGCTGAAAGGTACATTATTCCATGCAGTAGAACTTACAGAGTTACCTTGCTGTGGAAAATTAGGTGACTGTCTATTAAACATTAATACCAAGCACAAGATAAGCTATCGAGAAATGGTTGTAGTTGTGGTACGTATTATATCCTGGAAGACATAGAATAATATAAATTCAATAATTTTATTTCATAGCCTTCAATTTTCATTATTATATGACCATGTTTTTTTCTTCTGAAGTTGGATGCAGATCAACTTATACCAGAATTTGATTTGTAATCCTTCATAGTGCTTCCCATGTCCTCATATAATGCTACTGTTAATTATTAAATATTTTCCTTTAAAGCAGACTTATTTTTAACTTAAATGTGCTTCAAAGAGGAATTGTATCTCACTATCTTGAATGAGAAAGCAATACATTTGACAGAAATCAATACATTTGCATAAATAGAAAATAACTGTGAGCAAAAGCCATGTTCTTAAATTCTACGAAGAGACTGTTGCCTCTCAAGGACCAGAACTTGTTAGAAAGGGAGAGGGGCACATGTTAGAATGGTGGTGGTGACCCAATAGAGATTCTCGCCTGGACTTCAGGAACTGCAGTAACACACCTTCTTCAGTATGTGATTCAGTCTTTTCAAGTTGCCTTGTCAGTGCCACTTAAAATGATCATCGCATGATTTACTCTCTTTGGAAAGACTCTACTGTACTCAAATCAAAAAAGGTCTTGTTTATAGACGCTTTAAAAATATGAATCCAAGCCAGTCAATTTCTGTTCTTGAAAGTGTTCTTAGTTAATGAGCTTGTTTAAGATTTTGTTTATCAGGCTTTCACTAAGACCAGAATTGGGTCATCACCTTCAGTGCTTTAGTGTTGGCAATCCGAGTTTGAAATAAAGGACACATGACATAAATTAATGGCGTAAAATTAATGTTGTGGTAATATTAAATAAAGCTAATTCCTCTTGCACCTGGAGGGCTATGCAGATGGCAGGCATACCTAATTATGCTCCCTGCTGCCTTTAAGTGTACTGATAAAAATCTCTCAACTGAGTCTAAAATATGTTCATCCACTGGCTCCAGACAAGTTTGCGTAAGGCAGCGATTTTCGGCCTTTTTTCATCTCATGACACAAGCTAATTAATAAAATTCTGAGTCACACCACAAAACATTTTTTGCCAACCTGACCAAAAAATTGGTATAATTTTTATTCATTCCTATTAAACGGGTATTGTTGTGTTAGTTGTCATTTTTTATTTTATTTGACAATCTAAGGGAAAAGAGGTCAGTGCCCCAGACTAAATAGTCAGGTATTGCATGTTTTAAAAATTCTTGCTGCACACAGGTTGAAAATCGCTGTTGTAAGGCAACACAGTACACAAAAACACAGCCTAGCATGCTTACTTTTTAAAGGAGGAAACCACGATTCTATAAGTTAAGTGAAATAAATGTTTACCTAATTTTAAAAACAAGTCATTATTATAATCATGTTCTTTGTCCTTTCTGTAAATATAATAAAGTATGTTGGTCCCATTAGAAAAAGTTTTTTTATCAAACCAGTAAGAAAGTACTTAAGTTTACACTTTTACTTTTTAATTTCTTCATATTAGTTTAAATGATAAGTTTACTGATAGAGTCATAAATAAGTTAATTTGGTTTTTTACTCTAGGTACAAACTGGATGGGCCAATTACCGAACAGGTATTTAAAAACTTGTTCAATTCTTTTAAGAAGTAGCTACTCCAGAAAAATATGTTGCTGAAATTAAGCAAATATGTTTTTGCTACAGATCCTTCAGAGATGTCACTGGTCTTTTTAAAACTCACTATGCATTGTCTTCATGTCAGGAGTGGATTTCTGTGACCTTCATTTTGTTGCAGTTGAATACCTGTGCTGGTAAAAGCACAGCCAGCAATCTCTCATTTTAGCCTGAGAGTGACTTTAAATGCTTTTATAATATTTGCTCCACAAAACTCTTATTTTTCTTAGGTTTATATTTGTTACTTACCTTTTAAAAACAAAGGAAAAGTAAAATACTCTTTTTCAGACAGTTTCTATCAAAAATATCTGGTGCAGTGTTCATTTTGTGATAAAAGATGCTGGTTCATTTTTGGAAAGTTATTTGTTTTAAAGGGTAAGGAGCATATAATGTCTTCATCCGTTACGCTTTAATCTCAGGGTTAAGAAAGGAAGTATATGTTCAAGATTTTTATTGTCATTTGGAGAACTAATGAATAGGAATTATATCATATCCATTTACATTTATTTGTAAGGGCCTAACTATTATTCCTTCTGTTCAGTAGTTGATTTTTTTCTAAAGCTTTTCCTTTGTGTACATTACAGGTAACTATGTAATGAAATCCCGAATGTCTGAGCTCCCACTTTGACGGCCTTGCATGAATGTAAGTCAGAGCTGATGAGTGTCTTATGCAGAAGGAACTCTAGACTTTCCTGAGATGTGGTGTAAACAGCATGAGCTCCCGGGTTCTCAGGGCCAGGTGCTACCCTGGCTTGGCTGTTGACTAGAGGTAGCTGACCTCTCTGAGCCTCTACCACCTGGACTGTAAAATAGGATTGAGAACATCTCTCTCGAAGCTCTACTAGGATAAAATGAGATGAAGTATCTGCACACAATGGCACTTGATAAACAGCACAAATACTGTTAATACTAGAGGCCCGGTGCATGAATTCGTGCATTGGTGGGGTCCCTAAAGGGGTGTGGGGGGGGAGACACGATCTGCTCTCCAGGTGGGTGGTGGGATGCCCTTGCTGGCCCGGGATCCAGATCTGTCCCACTCACATTTGCACCGGTTGTTGGGAGCTACCTGGCAGCTGCTTTTATATTGTTTCTTCCTTGCGGAGCGTCTGGGGAGGGAAAGCGGCCGCAGTGCCCAAGTCCTACTTCCAGGAGGCCAGCCGTGCTTTCGGGATCAGGCCAGTGGCACTGGTCTGACGGTGCCTGGCCCATTCTCCGGAGATTGGACCTGCAAGAGTACTGAGGGAGCGAGTGGCTGCTGGCGGGCTGCTGGGCTGCCGGTACAGGTCTCAGCTGAACGGCACTCCCACTGTGGGAGTACACTGACCACCAGGGGGCAGCTCCTGTGTTGAGCGTCTGCCCCCTGATGGTCAGACGCTCAACACAGGAGCTGCCCCCTGGTGGTCAGTGCACATCATAGCGACCGGTCATTTAGGTCATTTGGTCACTTAGGCTTTTATATATATAGATAGTACAGTCAGTGTAATTTAAGGGCTGTGTGGTCCATATAGTGGAATTGTGGAGGTCAGTCATCTGGAATACCATCCCTAGTATTAATTCACATACCAGTTTTAAGAATAACTTGTAAAGTGCCCTCTTTCTTTCTCATTCTGTAAATTTTCTCATAATTTCTACTAGAACGGGAAGCAGAAATGATTCCAGGAGAACTGCAAACTGCAGAGTCTTATTGGTTGGTGAAGTGAATGTGCCATTTCTTAATTTTTTAAATAATATACATTTGGAATGAGGGTTATTAAACCTAGTAACAGATTTCTTAGTCAATCTAAAACCCCCATTGCTTGAATAATAAGCTAATTATCTAGCTTTAAAAGTAAACAGGAAATTGTACAATATTCATCACTCATATCATCTCTCTTCCCCAGTCCTCTGTGTTAAATTAGGATAAATTTTATTTTCATTCTTCGTTGTTGTTGTTTTTTGGTTTGTTTGTTTGTTTTGTTTGTTTGTTTTTGGTTAATCCTCACCTGAGGATATTTTTCCATTGATTTTTAGAGATGTTGCTACTCAGGTTACCTATTTTTCAACATTCAAATGGAAAAAAGAAAAATTTACTGATAATAGGACCTTAACTTTTCATATGGGGATTCGGAATACTGGAAAGACTAGAAATTTTGTCACTAAAAAATTTGAATGGGATTACAGAAAATGTTCCAAATTTAAAGGAGGGGGGGACAGGGCGGCGGGGGGGGGGCGGGATACGTGATTGGAGCCATGAACCTTTCCTTTCCTGGACTAAGGCCAGGTATTTAGTTTCTCTAAACATAATTCTTCATGGAGATAATATCCCACATTTTTAAAAGTTGAAATACTAGATGGATGGGAATGTTCTTAACATTTTAAAGCATAGAACCTTATTATAAACTAGAGGCCCGGTGCATGAAAATTCATGCACTGGAGGGGGGTGTCCCTCAGCCCGGCCTGCCCCCTCTCACAGTCCAGGAGCCCTTAGGGGCGGGAGGTGACCCGGTGATCTGGGGAAGGTGGCACCCCCATCACACCTCTGCTGCTGCCTCTGCTGGCAGTGCAAGCCTTGGCCGGCCCTGGTTACCTGAGCCTCAGGTGGCCCTGGGCAGCTGGGCAGCCACCATCTGAGGCTTGCCTGTGCCTCGGGCCGGCCCTGGGCAGCTGGGGGGCTGAGGGGACTGGGGGCGGGCCCAGCCATGCCGCACGCCTGCCGCTCCGGTGGGGCTGAGGGGACTGAGCACCGCCATCTTGTGGTTGTAGGCGCCGCCATCTTTGAGGGCATGGCAGTCAATTAGCATATTCCCTCCTTATTGGCTGTGGGCACTGCCATCTTTGTGAGGGTGTGACAGTCAATTAGCATATTCTCTCTTTATTAGCTAGTACTAGAGGCCTGATGCACGAAATTCGTGCAAGAATAGGCCTTCCTTCCCTGGCTGCCAGCACCGGCTTCCCTCTGGCACCCGGGACCCAGGCTTCCTTCCGGCTGCTGACAGCCCCAGCTTTGTCCAGAAGGTCATCTAAAAGGACGTCTGGTCTAATTAGCATATTGCACTTTTATTATTATAGATTGCAGCTAACCCACATGTTTATGTTTATGGCTCTTTTGATTAAGTTATCAAATTGACCAATGATATCTAAACATATATTATGTTACTTTCCTGTTATATAGTCCTATGCTTTATTAATGAATAACATATATCCAAAAGCATGAGATGGTGCATAATTTCTTCTTTGAGGCATTTAATTTTAAAATATACACACTAGATACATTAAAGATTAAACTCACACTCATTCCCAAGTATGATCTTCCCACCGTTTTTATCATAATTGTCTCTGGGAACTACCCATTTTATAATAGATGTGGCGCTGTGTTGTTTTATTTTGTTTACATTATGGGTTCTGTGACTACACTGAAAATAACACTTGCTCAGCAGTGTAGAAGGAAAGCAAAAGGAAAGGATGAAGAAGGGGAAAAAAAAGTTAGTTTAGAATAAGAGGGAAAATCATTACCCTCAAGCCTATTCTGATAAAATTTCTACCATTGTATATGGAAGCTAAATATGGACTTCTTTAGAGTCAATGGGAAATGAAAAGGCAGGGTTAATTTTAATTCTAGTTTGGGAACAAAAGGAAGATTTGACAAGGATCTCTTATGTTGCATGTAATTACTAAGAGCTTCATAAGTATTTGGTGATTATAAATGAATGATAGAATCATTTTTGGACAGATGAAGGAAAAAGAGACCAAGAATAACATCAATAGGGGCCAATGCTAGTTTGCATCTTCTGTCTCTTTTTTTCTTTTCAAACGCTTTGTTCAACTTTGAGAAAATTAGACTAAGAGAATGATGATTCTTAGAATATGTGTTTACAGCAGATAACGTGTCTCAGGGGCACAAAGGGCAGAATGCATCTGCTGCTCGTGTCCACAGTTGTCCCCAAAAGCTAGGTCCGGCGGGTGGTGTCTGTGAGCACCTGGCACCTAGGTAGATGCTGGCTCTATGGTTCTAACTTTGCTGGAATGTGAATTCTTCTTAATCACTTAGAGTTGCTCCCCAAGATAGATTTTTATTATTAAAAAAAAAGAAAGTATATGATGTGAATGTTATTTTATCAAACACACTTTCCACAACATATCACACTGGGTGCAGCATCAGTTGGGCAAACAGTTTGAGACGTGTTAGATGTCAGTGTTTGGGGAAACTCGGCTTCGTCAGAGGAGGAGGAGTGTACTACTTCTGTGGAGATTTTGAAGAAAACAATTAGACATGTTCAAGAGCTCTGAAGAGGAAGATGCTGTTCTTTGAGTCCTGGCGGTGCCTTCTCTTTTCTTTGGTCTGTGTGCACCAGTGACAGTGTTCTCTCTGCTCAGCTGTCTCTTAGGCTTCCCGCTGCATAGGAAAAGGCGGCCATAGTTGTTGAGGCATCCTCAACTTTGCCCAGATTTGCCCGTCTAATTCCACAGTTTTGTTCCCGTGAAGTCCTAGTCCAGTCATTCTTTTTATGCTTTTCCAACATGATTGCCATATATACTGCCCTCTGTGTTTCTATGTGTACATACCTTTTCCTGGGATGGCCTTTTCTTCAACATGTCCCTAGGTTTTTCATCTTTCAAGACCGCAAGTAAATCCTTTATTCTTCACAAAATTGTCTGTTTCAGGAGCTGTGTGTTAGAGTGCTTCTCATGGACAATACCTAAAACACTCAGAAAAGAGTAACTATTTTTAAATCAGAACTCATCTTTCTTCGAATACCTGTAAATTTTTATCTCTGGCACAGCATTTTCCAAACATTATACATTACTTATTAACAAAAATCTTCTGTGGTCCAAAAATAAGTTGTTGGAACATTGGTTAAACTCAAAGTGATTCATTATATGTCAGACTTCATCACAGTATATTATAACTCTTCACTGGGTATAGAATACTCTTTTCCAAACCCAGTCTCACTAGACTCAAGTTTCAAGGAATAGATTTTTAGAAAACACACCTGTACTACACCACATTTTGATCTGAGAGAGTTATTTAGCTACATATTTTCTTCCCAACAGAGTTTGAGTTTTTGGACAGAAGGATTGAGCCTTGTTCAGCTTTTTAAACCCACAGAATATAAAAGATATCACATAGAAGGCCATAATATGTTTTACTTTTTTTTTTTTAGGGAAAAAGTTTTGGAGTTCTTTTTTCATATAAAGGAACTGGACAGGAGTTAAAAGCAAGGAAGGTAAAGAGGAACTGACTTGTGAGTGGTAAAAGGATTTCTCTGTGCACCATCCACTATGCAGAAAGCATGGGCCTGGAGAGGGAAAGATTGGGTCAGCTTTTGGCATACCCACTAAGTTGCAGCAAAATAAGTTAGTTGATATTGGAAGGTTAGGGGGTAGAGTAGAAGCCAGACCTTTAATGGTCAAGTTTGTTTCCAAGTTGGCTGTTCTCACTTGGAAAGTTCTTGTACATGAATATAGTTTAGTATTCCAATGACCTGCCATCTCTCTAGCTTGTTAAATTTGATCAAATCCTGATCATCTGTGGGTGTGTGAGTTGGAGTTGGTGTATGTTTTATCTGCCCTCCTCATGGCATTATAAGGCAAATCTCCTGTCAGTTTATTGTCATCCCAGGTACTAAGTCTTGGGACAGTTAATGAAGACAAACTAACCAGAATTGTGTTTTGACTACTATTGTGGTTGCTCTTTATTTTAAAGTATTTTTTTATATTTTCAATTACAGTTGATGTATAATATCAGTTCCAGGTGTACTACCCAGTGGTTAGACATTTGTATAACTTACAGAGTGATCATCCTTATACGTCTAGTACCCATCTGGCACCATACATAGTTATTACAGTATTATTGACTATTTTTCCTGTGCTGTTCCTTACATCCCATGAACATTTTGTAACTACCAATTCGTGATAGTTAATCCCCTTACCTTTTTCACCCATCTCCCCAAACCGTCTCCCCTCTGGCAACTGTCAAAATGTTCTCCATATCTACGAGTCTGTTTCTATTTCATTTTGTCACTTATTTTGTTCTTTAGATACTACTGCATCTCCTAGTCTTGGTAGAGTGGCCGTATGTGTTAAGTGTCCTGTAGGGCCCAGTGCTGCAACCTTTCAGGTGCACACCCCGCCCCCCCCCCCCCCCGTGGGCTATGTGCACCCTCCTGTTGTAGTTGTGCCTTGATTGCTGTTGGCATGTCAATGGAAGGAATTGCCCCCCCCCCCACCAGGTTGATCGGCTGTGGAGTTTGGCTGCAACAACAATGGAGGGGGTGATGTGCAGGGGCCCACTCAATGGAGCAGGACTCACTTCATCAGGGCTCTGGTGCCTAATGCGTTTGCCCTTGAGTATGTCCTTTGTGGATGCTTTGGCATGGTCTGAACCTGTCTCCTGGGGCCTCTCAGATAGTTCAAGCCAAGATCAGCCGCTGCCTTTACCCTGCCTAGGTCTACCTGGTAAGAACTTCTAAGTGATCTGCAGATGGTTTGCCACCTGTGCTGGGCTTGGAGGTGCCCGGAAGAGACCAAGCTGTAAGCCAAGGCCAGCTGTCACTAGTGCTGGGCATGGGGCTGCTTAGCAACAGGTTCAGGGCACACTGAGGCCAGATGCTCTCTGTATGGGATTTGTGGACCTTTGAAAGATTTTAAGAAATTCTGTAGCATGAGCCAAGACTGTCCTTTTGTATAGAAAAGCCACTTGGAATGGATTGTATGGGCCTCACAAGTTGGGTGGTGCCAGGTCTCATGGAATCTCCAGATTTTGTTCATCAGTTTATGTTGTTCATTATATCCCACAAATGAGTGAGATCATGTGATATTTATCTTTCTCTGACTGGCTTATTTTGCTTAGCATAATGCTCTCTAGTTCCATCCATGCTGTTGCAAATAGTAAGAATTCCTTCCTTTTTTACCTCAGTGTAGTGTTCCATTGTGTAGATGTACCACAGTTTTCTAATCCACTCATCAGCTGATGGGCACTTAGGCCAGTGGTCGGCAAACTCATTAGTCAACAGAGCCAAATATCAACAGTACAATGATTGAAATTTCTTTTGAGAGCCAAATTTTTTAAACTTAAACTATATAGGTAAGTACATTGTTATTAACTTAATTAGGGTACTCCTAAGCTGGTCTTTGCTAAAAACTCAAGGGGCCAAAGAGCCGCATGTGGCTCGCGAGCGGCAGTTTTCCGACCACTGAGTTAGGCTGTTTCCAAATCTTAGCTATGGTGAATTATGCTGCTATGAACATAGGGGTGCATATATCCTTTCTGATTGTTGTTACTAGTTTCTTGGGATATATTCCTAGAAGTGGGATCACTGGGTCAAATGGGAATTCCATTTTTAGTTTTTTGGGGAAACTCCATACTGTTCTCCACAGTGGCTGCACCAGTCTGAATACAGACTGGTTCAACAACTGATATTGATTCACTTGTGCACGTATAGGACAATAGTGACACCACTGGGCCAGGTTTGTCTTACCTCTTGAGCTTCAAGGTCTAAAAAGAAAGTTAGATATTCATGTGAAATAGAAGCAATTGGGGAGAATATGTATGTGGTTATGAAACTGGGCTATTGAACCTGGGGAGCTGGGAGGACAATTTTCAGCAATGCCTTCATCATGCTGAAGCTGTATTTGGTTTGCTTCCATAATGACCTGAAAAAAATAAAGGACCAAATGATAAGTATGAATGATGAAGTAAAATATGACTGTTCCTGAAACTTTAGGAAATACCATTATTTGGTTAAAGACCTTTCCCTTCAGTTTAAATTCTAAAAGGGAAAATAAACCCACTATGGAATAAAGGAGATCCATGAGTTTAATTTTTCCCAGAGTACAACCACTAGAGGGCAGTAGAGCCCATGCTACTTCAGCTTTATTCTGCATTACCCACCCCTAAGTTCCTCACGCTGCCCATCCCTCTCATTCTCAATGGCTAAATGGACTCTTCAGAAAGGGGGCTGTATTTCTTTCTAAAATATGAAGCAGGAGAATGTGAGATATATTCTTTTCCAGATATGATGATGTGATTATATTCTTTTTCTTTTTACTAAAGTTAGCTCTTTTTGAAGTAAATGCTTAGGGCATAGACAAGGGTATATCCACAAGCTTTCCTGTGGTTATTGAAAAGTAATAATACCGAGCACTACAACAATTAATTCTGAAGTCAATTTTTAAGAAAATCTTCCTTTCCTTAAAATCTAACTTTAAGTAAGAAAATACAAAAGTGATAAACCCAAGCTATTTGTATTCTGAATAATAAATTTACATGATGAAACAGAAAATAAAATAACTTAATACTTAGAAGCCTGGCTTTCCATTGATGTTATTATTGCATATAATTATTAGAATTTAGAAGAAAAACATGACTTTTTATTTCTGGTAAAATTAAAGATTTGGTTGAAATTTTTCTTTGACTTAAGTTGAAAATAGATTTTGTGAGTGCTTCTTTTGTGTTTTAGCCAATAAAGAGGTTATGTTGTGACACATGACTGATAAAAGTAAAATCATTTCCTGGTTTCTACTTCCAGTTCTATCAGTGATATCACTGCATCTTCAGCATTTTGTGCATAAAATTTCCTCTGCAGGAAAAAGAGAAAAAAAAAAGTAAACTTAGCTGGGATCTTTGGCCTTGAAATACCTAGAATTAAATTTTTTATAAACATACTTGAAAAAGTGGTCATTTTACTTGATAAAGAATAGAATACTATAGAGAAACACTTGAAGAAATATCACATTCCTTAGAAAACTTGATTAGACATAGTTAATCACCTATGATTTTGAATATTTATTCCCCCAAACAGTGCTGGGCATAGAGTAGATACTTAAGTTGTTCAATAAACATTAGCATCTATGAGATGTACCTAAATTCCAAACACTATGCTGGGAACTCTTATGCCTTCCTTATAGGAGCTAAATTTTCTAAATTAATAAACGTTTACTATTGCTCATTGTAAGGTAAATTAATTTTAACACTCGTATTTGCTAATTCTTGTTAAAGTTTTCATTTCTTCACCAAAGCGTCCCATGACACACATTGTTTTCCAGTTTAAGTGAACTGAATTATTTCGGTGGAGAATTTTTAAACAAAGTTTGAAGTCATTGCAAGCAAACAGAGTGCCTTAAAGTGTGTTATCAGTTACTGGTGTGAGTGATTTTAATTTTCTCTGAATTCCCTATATGTTGTCACCAAAATTTCCTTTTGTAACGCCTACAAATAGTTTGGCAAGCTGCCCTTCCTGCACAAATTCACTTTGGAGATTTGCAAGGGATTTAATTCTGGATGTGGCCGAGGGCTTGACAAGCAACTTCCTGGAAAGGCTCTGCAATAAGAGCTTTGTGGACAAAATCATCCTGGCTCAGTTTAACCTCTCCCCTGTGTGTAAGTCTGTTATTGCTCATACGATGGTTCAGTTTGCATGGGACCTTCATAGGGAACTATAAGGACATGATCTTAAAGAGACAGTGGCCCTCCTATCAAGAGAATCCTATCTACTAAAGACGGAATATGCAAATTGACTGTCACTCCACGGCAGATGGTGGCACCCACAGCCAATAAGGAGGGAATATGCAAATTGATGCGACAAAGATGGCAGCAGCTGGGCTGGGACACTTGTGTCATTGCCATGGTGACGACACAGGCATTTCACCCCACCCTGGCCACTCTGGGCCTCTGGGTAGCACACGTGGGCAGGCGCGGATCACCCTGGGTGGGGCGGGACACCTGCTGGGGGAGGAGGCGGAGGGTGGAGGGAGCTACAGGAGGGCGGCAGGGCCGGAGCGAAGGCAGAAGTCAGAAGGGAGCTCCGGCCGGAGCAAAGGCGAAAGGCGGCAGCCAGAGCGAAGGCCCGGTCCTGGGTGCCAGAGGGAAGCCGGAGCTGGAGGGAAGCCGGTGCTGGCAGTCAGGGGAAGGAAGGCCTATTCTTGCACAAATCTTCGTGCATTGGGTCTCTAATCCAGTAATAATATTTTAAAAAGAGACTCCTTGAGAGACAGCCACAGATGATGCTAGCACTTCTTTAAAAAAAAAAAGAGAGATCCAAGTTAATCTCAAATATGTCACCTTCATCTGCTTAGAGCAGCAGAGAAATCCTTAGACCTTAAAGAGAGCATTGGTTTTTCAGGGAAAGTGATTTTTCCAGAAGTGGAAATCTGTCAGAACTCCTATTTATCTCATGAATATTGCCCTATTTGATAAAACATATTTTTATTTGGCAAGTTTTACTAAGGAAGTATTTTTGTGTGTGTTTTTGTGTGTGTGTGTGCATGGGGTGTGTGTCTTCCTTTCTACTGATAAGATAATGCTTAAATGAGATACTTGATTACATTAAGCTGGAAAGAAGATGGCGTTAGTTAAGCCAGGGTTAATCCAGTTTAATGGTCCAACTTGAACCACTTTGCCAAGATTCCTTCGGTTGAACTTGAGGGCCAGCTCCCCCTGGAGAGTATCAGACAATGACTCTTCTGCTGGTGTGGCACAGTGTAGCCCTCCTCTCACACGCTGCTAACTGTAGCATTACTTCTGGGTGGTCTCCAACTTGTTAGCATTTTGTACAGGACTCTCTTTCCTATTCAGCCATTACCACTGAGGGCTTATGATGACTTGATTCATTCATACAGTATAAAACTGGATAATGGCCACAATGATGCCCATTTTACAGATGAGGAAAATAAAGATCAGACAGGCAAATCATTGTTTTAGGTCTCAGTTTAAATAGGGGCAGAGTGAGACTCACAAAGCCAAATTAAAGGGTCTTTGTTACTGATGGGAAAATTGCACAGCCTTCTTGCACCTACAGCCTGTACCTTGCCCTCAACCGCATCATTAAAGCTCAGAATGCAGCTGTTATACTCAAGTCTTTAAACAGGAGGGTTGAGCCGAGATTTACGCCTAATAAGTGCCAGTGATATTGAAGCTATTTAATAGAGTGGCAAAACAAGTTTCAGCAGCCCAGATCTTTATCTGCCTCAGCTGAAAAGGCCAGTTACATTTTAATCCCAGTTATAAAATGATTGTTCTGAAAGCAAGCTCACACATCTCTAGAAAGACTTTTTATTCTTTCTTTGATGCCCATTCTTTTTTTATTTTTTTTTAAGTAAAGGACAAATTGAGCTACATTAAGTATAGAAAATTGTGTAGCTCTCACTAATGAATGGGTTCTGTGGTCAGGAGAACCAACTGTAACCAAACTAATCTTTAATAAGGCATAATTTATAAATACAATGTACCAGATTTATCTGTAGGAAATCAAAATGTTCTGCCTAATCTGTATGTCACTTATTTCCACTATTCCCCAAAATTTGATAGTGTGTTTTCTCAAGTTCCCCTCCCCTCAGTTACCCATACTCATCACAGGCAGTCCCTGGCCTGCTTTCTGTCACTGCGGATTAGTTTTTCTGTATTAAAATTTCATATGAATAAAATCACGTAAAGTATGTATTTTCTTTGTATTGGCGTCTTTTGCTCAGCCTGGTTGTGAGGTCATCTGTGTTGCATTGAGCAATAGTTCATTTCTGAGCAGTATTCCATCTGTAAGATACCCACAGTTTGTTCATTCATACTACTGTGATAGATGTTCATTTCCAGTTTTCAACTGTTATGAATAAAGACACTAAGAAAATTCATGACAAAGTTTTTGTATACATATAACATTTTTATTTCTCTTGGTTAAAACCTACAGTAGAATTGCTATATATATATATATATATATATATATATATATATATATATATATATATAATCTTTATCTAAAACTTCCAAACTGTACCACTATCAAATATGAGTTTCACTATCAAATACTAGAGGCCCGGTGCACGACATTACAACACTGGGTCAGGGGGGTTCCCTCAGCCCAGCCTGCGCCCTCTCGCAGTCCAGGACTCCTCAGGGATGTCTGCCTGCCAGCTCAGGCCCTCTCCCCACCGACTTCTGGCTGAGCAGAACTCACCCTGTTAGAGTGCACTGACCACCAGGGGGCAGTTCCTGCGTTGAGCATCTGCCCCCTGGTGGTCAGTGTGTGTCATAGTGACGGGTCATTCCGCCATTCGGTCGATTTGCATATTAGCCTTTTATTATATAGGATGAGTTTCACTTTCTTCATATCCTCACCAACACTGCATATGGTCACTCTTTTTATTATAGTTATTCTAATAGGTATTAGGTGTGTAGTGGTTTTACTTTGTCTTACTTTGTATTTCTCTAATGAATAATCATGTTAAGCAACATTTCATGTGCTTTAGACCTGTTTTAGATCGATATTTCTATCTAGTATCAGTTTTATCCTGGTTGAAGAACATTTCAACATTTCTTGTAAATGTGGATTTTATGATGATTAATTCAGCTTTTGTAATTAAAATAAAAGTGTTTTTTTTTTTGTCTTTACCTTTGAAAGATATTTTAACTGGATATAAAATTCTGAGTTTGCAGGGTTTTTTCCCCCCCTTTTACTGTTTTAAAGAATTTATCCTACTCTTTTCTCATGTACATCGGTTTTGATAAGATATCTGCTGTAATCTTTATCTTTGTTCCTGTGTACAGAATGTGCTTTTTTTCTTCGACTGCTTGTTAGATGTTTTTCTTTACTACTGGTGTTGAGAAATATTGTTAATGTTTCTTATACTAGGGGTTCATGGATCTGTACGTTTATAATTTTAAACAAATTTAAATAATGTTTTAGCTGTTGCTTATTCAAAAATGCTTTCTCACTTGTCCTCTCTTTCAGGGACTCCAGCTAGACCATTGGCATGAGGTGCTCTAACTTGTCCCTTAGTTTACCGTGCTCTTTTAATATTTAAAAATTCTCTCTTCTCTGTGTCAATTCTGAGCAGTGTTTATAGATTAATCAATCTCATTATAGGTCATGTTTTCCTACCCTTCAGTTTGGGTTGGATGTCAAACATTGTGAACATTATTTTGTGGAGGTGCTGGATAGTTTTTGTATTTATACGAATATTTTTTAAGTTTTATTCTGAAACACAATTAATTTACTTGGAAACAATTAGGTCCTTCCAGGTCTTGCTTTTTAGGATTTGTTAGGTGATAATGGAACAGTGCTCCGTTCAGAGCTAATTATTCTTTCTGTGTACTTTATTCAGTGCCTCGTGAATCATGAGGGTTTTCGCATGTGGCTGGTGGGAATAAGAATTCTTCCCATCCTTGTGGGAGTCCCAGGCATTATTACCTAATTGTTTTAAGTGATTCTTTCTACAGCCTCAAGTAGTTTTCCCACCTGTATACACCAATCAGTACTCAGCTACATACTTGAAGGTGACTCTCTGCAGATTCCAGAGTTTTCTCTGTGTAGCTCTCTCAGATATTCTGTCCTGAAAATTCTAGCTACTTTGGTCTCGCTAGACTCTCACCTCTATCTCCTTAAGTCAGAGGATTCCTGAGCTCTGCCTGTCTTTCCCCTTCCTACACTACAGCATGGAAACTCACCTCATTGATTCCTGCCTCTCAGGGTCATTGACCTTTATTACCTCACGTACAATGTCTCCTAATTTCTTATTTTATATATTTTTTCTGCTTCATATAGTTTCATGTAGGAAGATAAATCTGATCTTTTACTGCATCTTTGCCGGAAGCGGAAGTTCTTAATTTTGTGTATCTGAATTTTTATTTGTTGTTGCTTTCTTTGCACTTGAAGAACTTGTGGCCCAATGAATTCTCCTAGCTTCAATTTTGTATGAAATGTTCTTATTCTCCCTTTATTTTTGAATGACGTTTTCACTGGTCTTATAATTATAGAGTAAAAGTTTTCATTGTCATCTACCATTTCAAAAATGTCATTTCGTTATTTGGCATTGTGAGCTGAATTGTGCCCTCCCAAAATTCGCTTGTTGAAGTCCTAGCCCCCAGTACCTCAGAATGCGACTGTATTTGGATATAGGGCCGAATAGAAAGAAGACTTTGTAAATGCACCAGAAGAAGATGGCCATCCACGAGTCCAGGAGAGAAGCCTCAGAAGATAACCAACCTGCAACACCTTGATCGGGGACCACTAGACTCCGGAACTGTGAGGGAATAAATGGCTGTTGTTTAAGCCACACCGTCTGTGGCACTTTGTCATGGCAGCAATAGCAAACTAATACATCTGGCTTGCACATTCTCTGTCAAGAAATATGACACTATTTTCATCTTTATTGCTTAACATGTAGTATGCCCACTTTCTTCCTTGTTGCACTTAAGAATTTATCCCTATGGCTGTTTTCCTGCAAGTTGATTATGGTTTTCCTGGATATCGTTTTGTTTTATGTGCTTGGTATGTGCTACGAAAATAGATTTCACCAGTTTGATTTAAAAAAAAAAGCCATCATTACTGAAATATTTTTATTACCACCCTTCTTCTGGGACTTCAATTATATGTACATTAGGCCACTTAATCCACAGGTTCTTCCGTCTCAGTTCATTTTCCCTGTGTGTTTTTTGTTCCTATTTTTTTCTCCCATTTGTCAGTTTCTGTTGATGTGCCTTTAATTTTAGTGGCCTTTTCTTCTATAGTGAATTGTTAAATTTCGGATATTTTTGAATTCTAAAAGCAATGTTTTTATAATGCCCTTTTCTTTCTTTATGAGATTACATCTTCTTTTAAGTCCTGAGTAGATTTATAAAAATTCATATAATGTCTTTGCTAATTCTTTTATTTTTGTTTCTTCATTTGTTTTCTCCTGGATAATGGCTATATTGTTTTGTTTCTTTTTGTGTTTACTAAATTTTGATATATGCTAGCCTTCTCAACATTGTTGTTTTCATTCCTAGACATTTGATATAGATTATTTTTACACATAATTGGATGTTTTATTTTGGTGTCTTTTTTAAAAACTCCAGTGAAGGTGGTTCTGACAGATAGTTATATAACTTACACATCAGCTTGATACCTTAGAGTCTTGCTTTCAAGCACTATTAAGGCAGGTCTAGAATAGCTTTTACTCTATAGCTAGTTTAACTCTATGACTAAGGCATACATTTTTAAGTGCCCATATTGAATACCCTGCATTTTCAACAAGGACTCTACTCTGGCAGACTGTAAATACATGCCCAGCCCTGTGGGAGCTCTGGGAACTCTTCATTTTACAGGTCTCCAGTGTAGATTTTTATCCTATGTGTGTGCAATGTTATGTTCAGGAACAGATTTGAAAAGACCCCTATTCAGATTTCTGGAGATATTTTCTCCATAGTCCTGTGTCTCTGCATGAAAATTCCAGTTTTTTCTAGCTTCCCCAAACTCCGAATTTGTTGTGGGAGCTCTGCTTGAGTTCTGTTTACCTGCACTATGGTCCATTAAAAAAATCTTAAGACTTTGGCCAGAGTAGCTCAGTTGGTTGAATATCGCCCCATGCACTGAATGGTTGCAAGTTCAATACTAAATCAGGGCACATGCCTGGATTGTGGGTTTGATCCACAGTCAGGAAGCATACAGAAGGCAACCAATCAATGTTTCTCTCTCACATCAATGTTTCTCCCTCTCCCTCTCCCTCTCCCTCTCTCTCTCCCTGTCCCTCTCCTCTCCCTCTCTCCCCTCTCCCTCACCCTCTCCCTCCCTCTCCCTCTCTCCCTTTCCCTCTCCCTCTCCCTCTCCCTTTCTCCTCTCTCTCTCTCTCTCTCTGCATGTCCTCAGCTGAGGATTTGAAAAACAAATCTTCAGGCTGTTATCAAACAAATCTTCATGAGTATAGGAATCATCCCAATTGTTTTCTCCTCCTGGATCACTGTCTGGTACTGCCTGTGTTTCACCATGTGAATACAGTTTTCTCTGATATTTTGACCAGTTTGCAGGTTATTTTCCTTGAACAGCAAGATGACAAGTCTAACCCCACTTACATTAACATGGCCGGAAGTTGAAAGCCTGCAACGAGGATTTCATTTTCATCAATTTCTGTGTAAGTTGTACTGTGGAAAAGCAATGGTTCTATCAAAAGTCTGTTTTATGTCTTGGTCAGATTTTGTTTTATTTCTAGATATATTCACACATATGTCAAAATATGAATCAATGCTGAAAAAAAAGTACACCTAAGTATTCATGTAGACAGAGTCTAGAGAAATTCTAAAAATCCACATGCTCATCTATACTAATAAAAGGGTAATATGCTAATTAGACTGGGAGACCTTCTGGGAGACCTTCTGGACACAGCCATGGTGGCAGAGGTGGTTAGGGATGATCAGGCCAGCAGGGGAGGGCAGTTGGGGGCGAGCAGGCTGGCGGAGGGGGTCAGTTGGGGATGAGCAGGCCAGTTGGTGGGGGGGGCAGTTGGATGGTTAGGAGCCAGCAGTCCCAGATTGTGAGAGGCATGTCTGACTGCTATGGGATCAGGCCTAAACTGGCAGTCGGACATCCCCCGAGGGGTCCTAGATTGGAGAGGGTGCAGGCCGGGCTGAGGGAAACTCCCCCTCCCCCCGTGCATGAATTTCGTGCACTGGGCCACTAGTGTATTATAATAACTATCTTCACACATCCCTGAGCTTGTAGGTGAGTGTACAGTGATAGCACGTGACATTAATCTGAGAGGATTTGCGATAACCTTGGAGAAAATAAAAATGAAAGGCAGTTACGTTTATTTCAATATATACTTTTGAAATTGATTTTAGGATAAGAATAATCCTTTCAAGAAGGAAAGGGAGAAGCACAACAAATTTACATCCTGTACCACATATGCTTTTGAATATATTTACTGAGGTGTGAATGGAATCTATGTGAAACTTTTAAAAAATTTAATTAAACATTTCTTCAGCACACCCTATGTTTCAATTAAGTGTGGTGTTAGGAGCCAAAAATAGAAGACACATATTTCCCAACTTTAAGAAATATACCATTTAGTTGGGGAAATATGATAGGAAAAGAAATCAGGTAGAGCCAAGTGAGTATAAGTGTTAGTAGTATACTTAGGTCTCTGTAGTCTGTAAAGAATTCAGAATTGTTGATACACATTATATCCGCAAGAATATGATGGGATCCCATTGTGTTAAGGTACTTTGTTGGGATCGAAAGCAACACAAGGCATTATGCCCTGCAACTTGCATGGCCAAATGCCATTTTCCTTCCTCAAAAGGGGTATGGCTCTCAGTGGCATCCTTCCCACTATTCCTGGGCAAGGAGAGACTTAAGTTGCTCAGACGGAAGCTGCATTCGAAGCTCCCTGTTCCAGCTGTGCTTCTGACAGCCATGGCATGCACTGGAAACCAATATTCTTTGTTTACTTGATCCATTTCTAAATCACTTACCTGGAGGTTTTCTGTGTCAAGTCTTAAGAGGCACGCTGGGGCAACTTAAAGTGCAGCGGGTGTGGCTGTGTGTGAGAAGAATCTCCGAGAAAGAAGAGCTTGGTGGACAAAGGAGAGGTGCGCTTGGACTTCAGGCCATGCTGAGCAGTAGAGGGGATCACCCCAAAATTGTTTCACAAAATGTAACTTATAGCAGAGTGTCATTTGTGTTCTATAAGGAAATAATGTGAGCATGAATATTACAAATTTAATGTTGACCTAGTTCTAACACTATGTATTTCACCAGAAATTAGATGCCTTACAAATCAACAGGAGTTTCTTCCCTTTTCCTTACTCCCACTGAGGGCCCATGCATTTCTTCTCTGTTCACCCATGTCTCCTGTCAGGTTCCTGTTTCCCGGCCCTCGTCTCTCTTAACCATTGTTTCCTTATCTTTGTGTGTGTGCATGAGAGAGTGGATTAATAGTTCTGAAAGATTTTATTAAAATCAGTATTTGGACATCTAAATGAAGGCAGTCTTCCACATCAATATCTTGGGAAACGATGCAATATGCTAATAACACTGTCATTGCTCATAACCTTTCTGGAATCCATCTTTCACAAATAGGCCATGCCATAAACATATTTAATTTCGGTTTTTAAAACTGAAATTCTATTTATAAACAAAAATTTAGAAAGGTGTCTAAATACATTTTTCACTTAATGTTACCTTCTAATGACTTGATTATTTCAGAAACTCTAAGAAAAAATAACTTTTGCTCACCACAGTTTGTTAAGGTGATCTGAAAAAGGAGTTTCCCAAGGATTTCATAAATGATATCATCACACCCAAAGTTCTGGCCTCTTAAAATAAATGTGATGTTTAAAGTTTTTCAATTTGAGTGCATAGTACAGAGTTCCCATATATCCCTCCTCCCAACCTAACACAATTGTCCTTATTAATATCTTGCACTGATGTGCTGCATTTGCTATGATTAATGAACCAATATTGATACGTTATCAGTAACTAAAGTCCGACTTTACATTAAAGTTCACACTTGACATAGGACAGCTTATGGGTTTTGACAAAGGCATAATGCCGTTTATCTGCCAGTACAGCACCATAAAAACAGTTTCATCATCCTAACCCCCGTGCTTCCCCTGTTCATCTCTCCCCCGCTCCCTGGCAACTGCTGACCTTTGTACTGTTTTGATGGTTTCACCTTTTCTAGAATGTCATATAATTTCCTATCTATCTAAAGAGAATAGGTTCCTTCATGGTTTTGGTGTCTCAATAGCTTAGTTATTTTATCACGGAATAATAGTCCATTATATGAATGTACCAGTTTATTTGTCATTCACATATTGAGGGGCTTCTCGGTTTCTTCTAGTTTTTGGTAATTATGAACGAAGCTGCCTAACATGTGCAAGCTTGTATGTGGGCATTAAGTGGCATTAAGTTTTTAACTCAAATGGGTATGAATGCTGGGTCATGTTTTCTTTTTTTAATATATATATTTTTATTGATTTTAAAGAGGAAAGGAGAGGGAGCGAGAAATAGAAACATCAATGATGAGAGAGAATCATTGATTGGCTGCCTCTTGCACGCTCCCTACTGGGGATCGAGTACGCAACCTGGGCATGTGCCCTTGGCCAGAATCGAACCTGGGACCCTTCAGTCCGCAGGCTGACGCTCTATCCACTGAGCCAAACTGGCTAGGGCTAAGAGTAAGTTTAGTTTTGTAAGAAACTGCCAGACTTTCTTGCACAATACCTGTGGCGGTTTGTGTCCCCACCAGGAGTGGAGGAGAGTTCCAGTGGCTCTGCACCCTCGCCAGCATTTGGTGGTGTCAGTGTTTTGGATTTTAGCCATTCTGGTAAGTGTGTAGTAGTATCTCATTGTTGATTTAATTTACAATTTCTCTTATGCGATATGATGTTTAGAGTATTTTTACATGCTTATTTCCCATATGTATATCTTCTTAGGTGATATATCTATTCAGGCATTTTTTGCCCATTTTTAAATTGGGTTGTTTTCTTATTGTGGAATTTTTAAAGGTTCTGTGTCTATTGTACACAAGTAACTCTTCAGATAAGTATTTTGCAAATACTTCCTCCAAGTATATGTATGCCTTGTCTTTCGTTCACTTGACAATATCTTCCAGAAAACAGACGTTTTTAATTTTAGTAAAATCCAACTTATTTTTCTTATATTTTGGCATATTTTTAGTGTTACATCTAAAAACTCATCCCCAAACTCAAGATCACCTAGAAGTTCTCCTATGTTATCTTCTAGGAATTTTATAGTTTTGCATTTTTCACTTAGGATTATGATCCATGTTGAGTTATTTTTTGTGGAAGATGCAGGGTCTGTGTTTGGATTCATATCTTTGCATATGAGTGTCCCGTTGTTCCAGCTATTTGTTGAAAGACTATCCTATTTCTATTAAATTCCCTTAGTTTGTTTTTCCTAAAGATCAGTTGGCTACATTTGAGTGGTTCTGGTGTTTTTTCTGTATTTAAAAAGTAACACTTACTAGATTTTAAAAAATGAAATGAAATATAAGAAAAACACGAGTGATTTATAAAAGAGAAGGCCGCCATTTTGTAGATGATTGAATGAAGTTGGTTTTGCTCCCTTTTTTCAGAAATCTCTCCAAAGCAACAGTGGTAATGGCAGATGCAAACACAGGTTATAACTTTGATGACAGTAGGAGATTTTTCTTTCTACGTTAAATCACAGTATCTAAGAAAAGGATTGCCAGGTGTAGTGCTGATTAAATGAGGATGCCAGGAGACACCTAGATTTTTTATGTGGGGCTGTGAATCTCTAAGCAGCTGGAATTCCCCAGAGTTTGCACAACCTCCTAGGAACAATGCATTCTTTGGAAGGGGAGGAATGGGTAATTGGGCTAGTGGCAGAAGCTTTGCTGATAGCTGTTTTATACCACAAAGTACACACACACTCACACACACACACACACACACACACAAACACACACACACACACACACAATCCTGTGCCATACCCAGTATAAACCAGAAAGAATTTCTCCTATTTTGTAATGGTGGCCTCCCATGTATGAACTTTTTTAACTGGTAGAGGATACACTTATTTCGTTCAAAGATGACTAATTTTTTTTTAGAGAAAGCAGCAGCCAAAGAATAGTAATAAAAATATTACCTGAAACATAAGAAAATTGTGATCAAACATAGGTATGCATTTTAAAATTTTAATAAAACACTTTCCTCTTTATATCAAAGTGGATCCAAGCTGGAATTTGAAGACTCAGATAGCTTGCCAGTTTCACAATTTTCATCTAAAGAGCCCCAAGGAGATGGAAATACTAGGAGCCACTGACAATGCAAGTACCTCCCAACTCCTTCATGGATTAGGTGCAGTTATCATGAGGTGAATATGATTTAAGAAGGGTCATAATCCAAGCCATCCCTCTCCAGTTCCTTCTCCACGTGCCCACCTTGGCATCGGCCTTTCCTTCCCCTAAGATGTGAGAAAGAATGATACGCCTCTAGGTTGGCTGGGCACCTGTGTGCCAGCATGACTAGGACCGCCTGGAAATGGCTGCTCTGGTGACCTGGCCTAAGCCCCTGTCCGTTTCTCAGTTGAGGTTTGTTGAATTGCAGAAAGCCTGGCTGTGAAGACGATGGTCAGATGAACTGCAGTGCCTGGGAGTCGCAAGTCGCAAAACTGTACTCGCCTGGGGAGAGCAGACACAGCACCAGGGCCTCCGAGAACCGGAGTAAGTACTCTTAGTCCACTTTGGAGGGAGGACGTCAAGAACACGAACGTTTTCCTGGGAAGGCAATACCTTTTGCTCCAGTAAGTCCAAGTCTGAGGATTAGACTCCACGAGGAATCATCGGTGTGACGCAGGCACGTTGACCTCTGAGAGCTGCTTTCCCTCTCGGTGGAGGGCAAGGGGTGATGTTGGCACCACCAGGGTTTAGCAGTGTGAATGCTGGGAAAGTACTTAGGCACAGTACCTTGCACGTAGTGGGCAGCATCCGGGCCAGGATGCGCAGTTCCACGGGGCACGGTTCCCAGTGTGGGTGGCGCTGGAAGCTGTGGAACGTGGAGGCCCTAGGCAGCCAATTAGGACAACTACTCTTAGCATTCCTGGCTTCCCCGTTAGACACAGGACAGGAAATACACTCTTTGCTCTTTCTGTTTAGTTATTGTCACTTTATAGCCTCTATAGGCAGCAGGGTTCATTTTAAAAGGACCTAAGCTGATAAAAGAGGTTGCCTGGTCACAGTCCCCAGTTTTCTTAACTAATTTGGGAAAGTGAATGAATTAAGGGACTTGAATCCCCAGTTTCCTCACCATTCAAATGAGAGCGTTAGACCGGATAATCTAATGCTCTTTCCAGAATTCTCTGATGTACAGCCTGGGTTCCATGTGATCCTTTTATCCCGCCCAATACAGTTGCCCACAGGGCTCTTGTTCTCAAAATGGCAATGAAATGCATTGAACGTGAACTCCCAGAGGACAGGGGAAATGGGCCAGACTTCTACAAATACGTGGCATCTAGGAGTTGGCAAGAAAAGGAAGCTGTCAGACTAAGCTTAAAATATCCTTCTTCCCTGATAAAGTACCAGTTCAATCTGCTTAATCATTACTGCAAGTGTTTCTCAGGGAGAAGGTCGGGAGAGAGAGCTCAGGGAGCAAGCAGGTGATGGGAAAGAATTAAAAACCGTGCTTATAATTAGAGCAGACCCTCCTGTCCTCTGTTTCATCCTCCTCCTCGCCTTCCTCCTCCTCTTTGTAATTTGAAGGAGTTGAACAGTTGGCTCAGAGACCTCGGGAGGGGCTGGAGTTGTGTCCAGCGGGATCACACCTCTGTCCCCATCTCCCGTAGTTACCCACGGTAATGAATGCAGGATGAGGACACACATAAGCCCCTTAGGAAGGAAAACCATCACATCTACTCCCACTTTCCTAACAGGTTTTCTAAATCTTCAGTAAGTTTTTTGTTAGCTGGGAATGAATGTCTGAATTTAGGCTTCAAAAATGTTCCTCCTCCCCCCCCCCCCACCCCAATCTGTATAATTACTGTTGTTTTCCTGAAGCCTTTCAAAATACTATAATTAACAGATTGGCAGATAACCCATATAACTGCAGTTAAGGCAAATATAGTATGCAGCTGTCTTTGCATTAAGTGATTAAATCAAATAGCATAGTTTTGAAGTGCATTTATAAAGCATAAATTTACCTCCTGGCAAAACTGTCTTAAGTAACACACCCTACACCATCTGTTCACTCAGTATTAATACCATATTTCCCAGGACTATAGCTATGGAGAGCAGAGCTACCAGCTGTGCAGAACCAAGAGGTGCTGAGGGATCCTTTCGAATACTCAGCAAGTTTTGGATCCTCTTAAGAATGCTTGCAGTGATGGTGCATCTGAAATACGACATGCATATAGACACACATGCATGCACGTACACCCATGTACATGCACACACGTGCACATGTATGCCCATGCACACACACACACACACACACACACACACACACACACCACTTCACGATACAGATGACTGTATACTCCCTTTCCATGAACAAGTCAATACACTGGTATGAATTTAAATGCATTTATTCAAGCACTTATTCCTGCATTCAGTTATTCATTCAGTGGTGATTTATTCAATGCCTTCCTTGGTCTGACTAGGTAGTAAGTGATAGGGATTACAAAGGTGAATGGTGGTGGCCCTGCTCTCATGGAGCTCACAGTCCAGCACAGACATCTCATTAATAGACTAACTACAATAAATTGTGGTGGTTTTGAGACAGGATCGAAACCCAAGCAAACCTAACCTCATGTAGGGTTTATAAATCAACAGTTACACCTATTTTGCAATTCAAGAACATGGACAATAAAAAGGTTCAGTCTTCAGAAATATTTCCAGAACCGGCCGTGAGCAGCGGTAGACTCAGTGATCAACACAGAAAAAGACGTTAACAATCTGGGAAGGAAAACCAAAGCTAGCTGGGAAAAGGAATGCTAAATTGGATGATTCAGATGATTGCACAGGATGTTAGAGATTCTGAGCAAGTGCTGAGAAATGGGAGGCCGGAGCTGGTTCGTGGGAGTCCTCAAACTATCCAGGACCCGATCCCACCCTGTATAAATTAGATTACGAAATCTGGGGAGGGGGCTTGGGCATGTCTCTCTTATTTCTACATTCCTGAAGTCATTTTAACGAGCCTTGGATGTGCAAGGATAGAGCTTACGAAGTCATAATTTACAGTTAGGAGGGAGTGTGCAGGTCACCAAGGCCAGGTCCTCATGTCATAAATGAAAACGTGGAGGTGCAGAGACAAGAAGTGGATTTCCACAGTCTCACAGCTAACTCAAGGCAGATAGGGAACCAGCTTTCCAGTTTCAAAACTGGGGGTCTTTTTATTTCATGTCACTTTCCCGATTTTCAGCATATAGTGAACATCAAAGCCAACCCCAAAACGTTCATTTTTTCATCAGTTTTCAAAATGAGAGTACTTTTGGGGATGAAAGCAAAGAGCAAGCATATAAATTAATCAGGTGGAAATAAAATATCAGATACTATTTTGTGAAGGAAAGTGGCAGTAGGCAAATATTGTGGTCTACATAAAACACCATGAATGCAAGCATCTAAGCTCATCTTTTCTTGCTGTTATTATATGCTAGTTCTTCAACAGTACCACTTACTTGACCTTGTGAGGGACTATTACACAAAATCTTTTCTCCCCAAGAATCCATTTCCCTCATTGGAACTGTAATGCCTTCTCGTTAGATAGACCCTGAGCGTTCTGTTCTTGCTGTTTCATCTAAAAAGATAAAGACTTGCCTGGCCAGAGTGGCTCAGTGGTTGAGTGTTGACCTAATGAACTAGGAGTTCACAGTTGGATAACTGGTCAGGGCACATGCCCAGGTTGCAGGCTTGATCCCCAGTGTGGGGCATGCAGGAGGCAGACAATCAATGATTCTCATCGTTAATGTTTCTCTCTCTCTCTCCCTCTCCCTCTCTGAAGTAAATATGTTCATATATATATATATATATATATATATATATATATATATATATATATACATATATATATATATATATATACTTTCCCCTGATTAAGTCTGAGTGACACAGCTGCCAGGCTGGGCTGCAGGTTGCAGGCTGCCAAAGCAGATCTTCTGAGTTTTGTTTTACATCAACATTTATTACTGTATCAGCAGCTACATTTGATGTGCGTGTAATTTATTAGCACTCTTTATCTGGAGGAAGATCCAGATTCCATACTTCTTATGAATCACATACCCTCCGGGCATCTTTTTAATCTAACTTTTGTTTACTATCACTTGTAAAGAACATTTCGCCTTGCCAATTCATAAAGAAAACGAGTATCTGGCCTACCCCAGTATTTTTCACTTTATTAGTCAATGGGAGTTGGCTTTAAACTCCCCAGCTTATAATTTATAACCGGAACAGGCAATTAAATCATTTTAGGATGTGTTCAAGCACAGCGCAAAGTTTTAACGAGGCAGCTCCCTTCTCTCGGCGCCCCTCCCTGTCGAAAAGGCTCTCACGTTTTAACGAAGCAACAGTCCTCCTTGTCTGTTTTCCCTTGGGGTCACATGTGCATTGAAACACTTTATCAGAACAGTCTTGTGGGAAGTGCAGTAAATCTCCAGGAAGGAAAAAACAAAACAAAACAACAACAACAAAAAAACAGGGAGTCCCTTGAGGTCGTATAAAAATTAAGTGAAAGGATGGCACAATTATTTTGACAGCAGGTGGGATCTCTAAGCTGTTAATTAAGAGACTAACCATGAAGAACATGAAGACTCAAGTTTCCAGAGGTTTGCTGATTCTCTGCTGGCATTTTGAAGAGATTTGATTGTACGGTACTATTTTTAAATCTCATTTTATAGCTTTAAAAAACGACAGAGGAAGCACCTGAACAACATGGTCATCCCTGAGGGGACAGGGGTAAAAACCACTGTGTGCCAGGTTTCCGTTGTACATCACGCAGAGCTATGTACCCTGTGGACAAAAGGAGGCTCATTGTGAGAATTAGGTGATAAAATTAAACATGCCCGTGCTAGGCCAACTACTACATCAGGCGATTTGCTGCCCTAGGCAGCAGGCTGATGGAATACATAGTTGGATGGACAGACTTAAGAATAAAGAGACGGGCAGGCAATATTAGTACTCAGGTGAACACATACAACCCAATATTAGCTCGCTAGGCCATGTCCATGCCAACTAGG